>NC_134406.1:293667-973804 GCF_038048845.1 Mixophyes fleayi | reverse complement strand
TCCTAACCCCCTAACCCTAACACCCTAACCCCAAACCCTAACCCTAAACCCTAACCCCTAACCCTAATACCCTAACCCCTACCCCTAACCCCCTGACCCTAACTCTAACCCTAACTCTAACCCTAACCCCTAACCCTAACCCCTAACCCTAACCCAAACCCTATCCCTAACCCAAACCCTATCCCTAACCCTATCCCTAACCCAACCCTAACCCAACCCTAACCCCTAAACCCTAACCCCGTAACCCTAACACCCTAACCCCCTAACCCAAACCCCTAACCCTACCCCCTAACCCTACCTCTACCCCTAACCCTCCACTTTATCCCTAAGCCCCTCACCCCTAACCCCAACCCTAACTCTAACCCCTAACCCTAACCCAAACCCTAACCCAAACCCTAACTCTAAAACCTTAACCCTAACCCTAACATAAACCCCTAACCATAACCCAACCCACTAACCCCTTACCCTAAACCTAAACCCTAACCCCCAAACCCTAACCCTAAGCCCTAACCTTAACCCCTAACCCCAACCCAAACCCCCTAACCCTCTAACCCCAACCCACTAACCCTAACTCTTAACCCTAACCCCTAACCCCAACCCCTAACTCTAACCCCAACCCCTAAACCCTAACCCCTACCCAAACCCTAACCCTAACCTTAAACCTAACCCTAACCCCTACCTTAACCCTAACCCTAACCCCTAACAACCCCAACCACAACCCCTAAAACTTAACCCTAACCCCTAACCCTCACCCCAACCCCTAACCCTAACCCCTAACCCCAACTTCTAACCCAAACCCCTAACCCCTACCCCCAACCCCTAACCCTCACCCCTACCCCTAACCCCTAACCCCAACCCTAACTCTAACCCCTAACCCACTAACCCTAACCACAACTCTTAACCCTAACCCTAACCCTTAACCAAAACTCTAATATGTCCTAACCCTAACCCCTAACCCTAATTTGTCCTAACCCTAACCCCTGACCCTAATCCCTAACCCTAAACCCTAAGCCCCTAATCCTAACCCCCTAACCCTAACCCCCTAACCCCAACCCTAATATGTCCTAACCCTAACCCTAATATGTCTTAACCCTAACCCTAACCCCTAACCCTAATACCCTAACCCTACCCCTAACCCTAATATGTCCCTAACCCCTAACCCATCCTAACCCTTAACCCAAACCCTAACCTAACCCTAACCTTAACCTAAAACGCTAACCCTAAATCTAATATCCTAACTATAAACCCTAACCCTAAACCCTAACATTAAACGCTAAACCCTAACACTAAACCCTAACCTTAACTATAACCCTAACCCTAATATGTCCCTAACCCTACCCTAACCCTAATAACCTTAACCCTAACCATACCCTTAAACCCTAACCCAACCCTAACCCCTAACCATAACCCAAACCCTAAACCTTACCCTAAACCCGTGATGGCTAACCTATGACACGCGTGTCACTGGTGACACGCTGAGGCAATTGGGCTGACACGCAGGGCCGGCGCTTCTGGATGTGCTAGATTGGCAGCTCCCGACTTCCTCCTGCCCACGATGCATCCGGCTCCTCTCAGCTGTGACTGGCGCTTCCCCTCCCTCCCAGCGCTTCCAGCGCTTCCGATGTGACGTGATGACATCACGCGCATCCGCGTAGTCGGCTGCACGGTCTTTCTTCATGAGGCGGCGAGCAAATAGCAGGTAAGGAAATACCTGCGCAGGGGGGGGGGGGGGGGGTTTCAATGGCTAAAAAATTACAAAAAAATACTGGGCTGTAAGAGAGACAAGGAAATAACTGTGGGGGGACAACTAAAACTGGCTGGGGGGGGGAAGAAATACCTGCAGAGGGTACAATGACTGTAGAAGGGGGTAATGCAAATATCTGCAGGGGAGAGTAAGGAAGAATGGCTAAATGCAGGGGGGGGTAATGAAAATATCAGCAGGATGAAGTAAGGAAAAATGTCTAAAGGGGGGTGTCAATGGCTACAGGGGGGTAATGAAAATACATGCAGAGGGGGTAATGAAAATATCTGCAGGGTGAAGTAAGGAAAAATAGCTGCAGGGGGTGGGGGCAATGGCTGTCGGAGGGAGAAATGAAAATGGCCAAAGGTGGGTAATGAAATGAATTTTACTATTATTAGTTAAGATTTTTTTTTTTATATATATATACATATATTTTTAGAGATATTATCAATTATATAAATTTTTATACACTCTACTACCCACAGCGCTGTTTTTCTTATGTTTAGATGCGTGGTTTAGTAAGAGGGAGTGCAATAGTCCCTTTTAACAGCCATCATCTTGACTTATCTTTCTCCAGGGTTCTTCTTCTGGAGGCTGTGTTTTTCCTGTCCTGTCATCTGGAGCCTCTTCTACTGTTCCAAGCCCAGTCTAGTTCCTGCTCTACAGACTTGCTGAGTTCTGCCAAAAGTGCTACAGGTACGTGCCTGCCTACTGCTAGTTACAGAAGGGAGTACGTAGTGTAGTGCTTTAAATGATTTTGTACAGGAGTCTGTCCAACAACACCGTGACAGAGGTAATAAAGCAGTCAATAGGTTTTTAATTACCTCTGTAACAGTGTTGTTGTACTGACTCCTGGTACAAAATAATATAAGTTAATTTATGAATTAACCTTTTATAGAAAATGCCGATTTTTATTTATGTATTGTTGCAGCTCTGAGGTGGAGAATCCAAAACATAAAAAAGCAAGATTGAATGATAAAGAGATGTAATGAGACAGTAGTAAGCAGAACGTGGAACATAAATAGACATTTTGAAACTAATCATCGCCAGCTCTTGGAAAAAAGTCTGGATGATAGGAAGGAATACATTTCTAGACAGTTACACCTCTATAAGAGCCAATCAAATTCCCTCCTTAAATTTGTAAGAGGCTCTACAAATTGAACATCAGCAAGTTTATGCGTTGCTCACTCCATAGCTCAGCATGGAAAAGCCCTCAGTGAAGGAGAATTTATTAAAGAAACTCTTCTAAGGTGTGCACCAATTTTATTTCACAATATGCCAAATAAAAATGCTATTATTAAGCGAATTTCTGAGCTACCAATCAGTAGAAATGTCATCAAAGACAGAATAATGAGATTGAACACAAACATACAGCATCAATTAAAAGGAGACTTAGATAATTGTAAATATTTTTCAATTTCTCTTGATGAAACTACTGATGTCACATCAAATGCTCGTTTGGCCATTATTGCTAGATATTCAGATGGTCTCACAATGAGAGAAGAGTTGATAAAGTTAGAATCAGTGCCAATAAGTACATCAGGGAAGGAAATATGTAAGGTTGTTATACAAACATTCCGTGACCTAAGCATTGATATGTGTAAAGCTGTGTCAGTGACGACAGGTGGGGCACCCAATATGGTGGGAAAAAGTGTAGGATTTGTGAAGTTGTTTATGGAAGCTATTGGACGTCCACTTGTGCCTTTTCATTGTATTATCCATCAGGAGGTGTTGTGTGCCAAGGCAGGATTCACAGAATTAAATGATTTAATGTCAGTTGTAACAAAAATAGTGAATTTCATAGCTGCTCGACCACTTCACAAGCGAGAATTTACTGCACTTTTACAGGAAGTTGATTCAACCTACAGTGGACTGTTGATGTTCAATAATGTGAGGTGGCTGAGCCGAGGGAAAGTACTCGAGCGATTTGTGGAGTGCTTTTCAGAAATTAAGGTTTTTCTTGAGAATAAGGATCTAGCAAACTTTCCTTAGGAAATTTGGAGTGCTTGGAACAGATTACCAGACACTTTTAGCACCCTGAAAAATCTAGGAATGGCTTTGCTCACAATTTTTCCCTCAACATACTTTTGTGAGACTTTATTCTCAGCATTAAATAATATTAAAACAAATAAAAGAAACAGACTGACAGATGAAGTTAGCAGCGCTTGCTTGGCCCTGAAGTGCACAAAATACAAACCTGCAATTGAATATCTATCAAATGCAATTCAGCAACAGAAAAGTCACTAAGGTAAATCATTATTTGTTTTTGCTTTTCGAACTAATAAATAGTACAAATATATTAAAAATATAACTCTTTCTTTATTAGGGCTGTAAATATCACCAAATTATGAAAATTTCTTGAAGTGACACACGACCCAAGGACGGCAACACTTTTTTCCGATTTTCGACACACCAAGCTGAAAAGGTTAGCCATCACTGCCCTAAACCCTACCCCAAACCCTAACCATACCCCTAAACCCTAACCCCAACCCCTAACCCTAACCATAACCATAACCCAAACCCTAACCCTAGACCCAAACCCTACCCCTAACCTAAACCCTAACCCTAAACCCTAACCCTAACCCCTAAACCAAACCCTAACCCTGATATGGACTAACCCCTAACCCTAACATAACCCCTAACCCTAACCCTAATATGGACTAACCCTAACCTTAACCCCTAACCCCCATAACCCTAACCCCCTAACCCTAAACCCAACTCCAATGCAGTGTACATATACACACACATTTATCTACATGAAAAATAAAAATGTAATTCTTGTCCTAGCCAGGATTCAAACCATGAACCTCCTGCATGGTAAACTGTTACACATACTGTGTGAACTATAGCCAAAGCCAAATTCCCTGCCACATGCCTGCATGTACTTCCAATGTAGCAGAGCAGGTCCTATGTCTATGCAGGGGGATCCTCCACTTTATCCCTAAGCCCCTCACCTTCAGTTATATCTAGTTATATCTAGTTAGTTATATCTAGTTATATCTATGTTGTGTATTTATATACATATATATAAAAAATTCTTTAAAACCCTGCCATGTGGCTATAGGTATTGGCTTAATACTGATCTAAATCTATTACACGTCTCATTACAGCTTAGATAAAAGCATAACACGTTCCTACCGTTTTGGAAGGTTTTGCAGTAACGTATTTTATCCGCATAGGTGGCCGTACAAGTAGCTCTACATACATTTAGCAGTCCATAAAATGCCATCAGTCTGAGTAAGGCTGAAAATATATATAAATTGTACAATATACAGTGAGAAACAGAACACAATAAAATTTGCACATTACAAATGTTTTTTAAAAAGTATAAATATATATATATATATAAAATCACCACATACCATTCATGTTCTCTGCGTTTCTATGATGACAGCTAGCAGTATAATGGGAAGGTTTTAGATACAGATTATTTTAAACAGGGACAAGTTGCAACCTGTAATTAGAAAACGGACAATGAACCTCCCACGTAGTTTCCTGGGGTAACCGTTAGAACCAGCGGGACACTTGGGTACAGGGCCTTAAATAAGGCTGTGCGACAGGGGCGTCCGCCCAGGGCGCAACACTGAAGGGGGGCGCAATTTAGAAATATTTTAGGTTAATCTGGTTAAAACTGAGGGCTAGGAGGCCGGCATTTGTCTTTCTCGTCACAGGCGCTAGAATTATAAGTTACGACTCTGCCTGGGTATAAGTTATGGCTCTGCTTGGTCAAAGGACCAAATTTCACCAATTTTCACAGATACCCCCCAAAGGACCAAAATTCACCATTTTTCACCAATACCCCCCAGAATAATCCAGTTTAAAGATACAGCCTCAGCTTTTACATTGCCTTCGAGCTTTTTTCATCTCTCAGTTCTTAATTATATATTCATGTAACACTGCTCGTCAATATCTAATATATATAAGCCTAGCGGCGTGTGTGTGTGGAAAAAACTATTTTCTCAGAAAGGGCTCATCCAATTGACCAGAAATTTGGTATACTGACATTATTTGACAAAAAAATGATAATAGTAAAGTCAGTTAACTTCCATCATCCCTCCTTCCCCCCGTGGGAGAGGTAGTAAAGGCTAAATTTACCAGTTGAGGGGTCAAACTAATTTTCGTGAGGTAATTTTACCTCATAAACACACATGCTGTGTGTGTGTGTGTGTGTGTGTGTGTGTGTGTGTGTGTGTGTGTGTGTGTGTGTGTGTGTGTGTGTGTGTGTGTGTGTGTGTGTGTGTGTGTGTGTGTGTGTGTAAAAACTACTGGGTGACAGAGTGCTCAAGCTGCAGCGCCACCTGCTGGGCGGAGTTATATACTACACTGACCTACTAAATTCTTAGCATTATCTAATATATAAAAGCCTAGCGGCGTGTGTGTGTGGCGATGAAGATGACAAGAACCTTTTTAACACCTTAAGTAGCTTGATTTGACTAGAATGCATGAGTATCATGCACGGGTTAACTTGTATTATATATATGTATTCATAAGACAGTGCTGGTCCACACACCTCATTTTGTAATTCAGGTGACAATGCTGGTCCATAGACCTCATATTGTAAATTCAGGTGCCACTACTGGTCCATAGACTTCATATTGTAAATTCATGGAACACTGCTGGTCACTAGATTTTTTATTACAAATTAAAGTGACACTGCTGGTCATAGACTTTATATTATAAATTCCTGCGACACTGATGGTCCATAGATTTCATTTTATAAATCCATGTGACACTTCTGGTCCATAGACTTTATTATATAAAGTCATGTGACATCAACTGGTCCATGAAGGTACAAAGGTAATAAGAAACTAATTGTAAAAATGCTTTTTTAGGACATGGTGGTTTTAAATATATGTGGACTGAGAGACATTTTAAAAACTGTAGGTGTCATTGTTTCCACCATTCTACATAAACATAGTCACCAACCAAATGCAAATCACAGCACTGACATCTGTATTGTAATATTTGAAGTTTATCACCCCCAGCATATCACACGGCCATATTGTGTAGGTGATGCATTGGCATCTGGCCTTGATCATCCAGGATAGAAGCCATCTCGGTGCTGCCCTAGATACGTAGCCACGACAGATAGAGACCACTTACTGCATGAATCATTTCCATTAGAAGCGGTTCTGGATCTGGTCTCAAGCTGAGGTCTTCTAACTCAAATCACACAGCCATACGCGTCATCTCCAGCTCTTCATCTACAAAACACAAACAAAGCATCAGTGGGGATGGTATTTCTGAGGACTTTGGCATTTGAGAAATTAATTGAAAATATGAATACTAAGCAATACAGAAAAGTTTATTTCTTTGTTTCTTGCTTTTAAGCTCTACAGCGAGCCACTCAGTGGGGCTATTGAATACACACCCGAGCCTCTTTCTGCTTCACTCTAATCACATTGGGGGGGTAAATGCAGAAAAATTAATGTTCTGTAGAAATCAAACATTTTCTAAATAACAGTTAAAAAATAACAGTAAACAACTGTTTGTTGCTATGGGTTATTTTGGATGCTTGGAAAGTTTTCTGTGCGCCAGTTTTGATAAATGACCACCCACTGTGCTGCTTTATGGGTGAGTATCAGCCATGCAGCTCAGAGAAACTGCTAAAACACCTGCTGAGTCAATGTACAATTAACTATCCCCCTCATGCTGTAACTAAACAGCACCCAACAGTTGCCGAATTAAGATGCAAATACAAAATAGATATGTTTCTGATACAATGCTGCCTGTACCAAACCTAACTTTATAAAATACTATTTTAAGAAATGCATTCAGCATTGTCCCTGTAAGTGGACAGTAAACAAGGGTTTGTGTTTTTTACCAATAAACTCATTACTCTGAGATTGTAGCGGACACAGACAGGGATAGACATCTTTGGGAGCAGCGTAGCCCAGAAACAGGACCTTCAGGTCTTTCAAACAGGAGAACAAGACAACAGTAGAAATAAAAATTGCCTTTCAGGTGCAAAATATTTTAAAACATTGATAATATATAACGTATATAAAATGTTGTTTTTTTTAACTTAAATTTATTTAAATGAATAAAGTTTATTTTTTTTCTCCTGGTTTGGATGCCACTGTAGCTTGCCAGCACTATGCTGCTACTTCTACTTGAACTGATGTTTTTAAACCTGCTGTCTGACTGATGTAATAACTTACTCACTAACTTGAGGCCAGCAGCAGTGGATTTGAATAAAGCATTTCAAGTGTAAGAAGCAACGCAGCGCTGAGGAGCTACAGTGGCTTCCGTATAATTAACAAGTACCAAAAGAAAAGAATAAAATATATCTTGTGGGTTGACCACACCAGTTATAGTGGCAGACGTGACTACATGGTGGCTGGCCACGCCTCTTTGCAGTGGTGCACACACAATTTTTCATGGGCCCCTACCACTGCAGTCCCCCGATGGGCCCTTCACGCCCCAGTCTGACAATGCTTCTAATGATTTCCTCACATATAGCGCTATCTACCCCTCCTACTGAAGTGCTCTGAACACTGCTAAGCAAACATAATTCTAATTTCTCATCTGTGCTCAGGCTTCTAACCGCAAACTACTTTTAAAAACATTTAAATCTCTTTTCAACCCAATCACTACAACTACTATCAGTGCCCAGTGATGATTATTATGAACATTTTAGCAATATTGGATATTTTCTTCTTCACTTAGCAAGATATTGTAAATTATGTTTTATTTTCTATGTACGTACGTACGTACGATAAGTATGCATGTGTTTATACTATGTATAGCTATAAGTCTGCCCTTCACGGTATCTGTAGATATGTTTTGGCTCTTAGTTTCTGACTAGTCAGCCACCCCTGTTGCAGAGGCTTGGCCGTCGTCCGCGTACTATGCAGAGGCTCGGCCGTCGTCCGCGTACTATGCAGAGGCTCGGCAGTTGCCCGCGTACTATGCAGAGGCTTGGCCGTCGTCCGCGTACTATGTAGAGGCTCGGCCATCGTCCGCGTACTATGCAGAGGCTCGGCCATCGTCCGCGTACTATGCAGAGGCTCAGCCATCGTCCGCGTACTATGCAGAGGCTCGGCGGTTGCCCGCGTACTATGCAGAGGCTCGGCCGTCGTCCGCGTACTATGCAGAGGCTCGGCAGTTGCCCGCGTACTATGCAGAGGCTCGGCCATCGTCCGCGTACTATGCAGAGGCTCGGCCATCGTCCGCATACTATGCAGAGGCTCGGCCATCGTCCGCGTACTATGCAGAGGCTCGGCGGTTGCCCGCGTACTATGCAGAGGCTCGGCCATCGTCCACGTACTATGCAGAGGCTCGGCCATCGTCCGCGTACTATGCAGAGGCTCGGCCATCGTCCGCGTACTATGCAGAGGCTCGGCCGTCGTCCGCGTACTATGCAGAGGCTCGGCCATCGTCCGCGTACTATGCAGAGGCTCGGCCATCGTCCGCGTACTATGCAGAGGCTCGGCCATCGTCCGCGTACTATGCAGAGGCTCGGCGGTTGCCCGCGTACTATGCAGAGGCTCGGCCGTCGTCCGCGTACTATGCAGAGGCTCGGCAGTTGCCCGCGTACTATGCAGAGGCTCGGCCATCGTCCGCGTACTATGCAGAGGCTCGGCCATCGTCCGCGTACTATGCAGAGGCTCGGCAGTTGCCCGCGTACTATGCAGAGGCTCGGCCATCGTCCGCGTACTATGCAGAGGCTCGGCAGTTGCCCGCGTACTATGCAGAGGCTCGGCCATCGTCCGCGTACTATGCAGAGGCTCGGCCATCGTCCGCGTACTATGCAGAGGCTCGGCCATCGTCCGCGTACCATGCAGAGGCTCAGCCGTCGTCCGCGTACTATGCAGAGGCTCAGTGGTCGCCCACGCACCATGCAAAGTCCGTCGGGATTTGTCTTTAATAAAATAAAACCGTCGAGAATTGTCAGTTTGTTGGAACCGCTGCTTAGTGAATAAGATTAAAAAACAAAAAAAACAAACAGAAGACATTAACCAACAGATGAAAAAGGCTTGTATCCAACAAATTAACTACACAAAAAACGGATTCAACCATAAGTACAAAAATCTAAAATAAAAATTGGTGAAATTGGGGAACACAGGAATGTTGGGACATCCCAAGCAGTCCATAGGAAGCAACACAGACCAAAAGCCACTAAACACTGCAGCAGCCTATGTTCAAAGCTGGTGCCTGCAAATATCACTGAATGGAATTGTGATAGTCGATGAAAGCATTCATGGAAGACCACATCTCCTCCTTGGTTTTCAGAAAGGTTTGACTCTGAAAAGCCCAGAACGTCATAACTTGGGCAGAGTCATCCCAACTGATGAGGCAAGGAAGTCAGAGCAGCTGAACAGATGCAGGTAAGGCTTGAGTGTTGTGCAGGACCATATCCCAATACAAGTGAAAGATACCATCTTGGAAAGAAAGTCAGGAACCTGCCAAAGCACCTCCTTGTCTTGGGGAAACCAAGAAACAAAACCTTGCAAAAGGGGGCCGCCAGGTCAAATCCTCTCCTGGCTGATGTGATTGGCATGAGGCAAACCTTTATGTCAGCAGCTCTAAGGTTCAGACTATCCTGTAACACTCAAAGCACCTGGTTCAGGTTCCAGGGTTACACTGGAAAATAGTATGGAATGAAAGGATGAGCCAAACCCTGGATACGAGTAATAGAATTCAGATGATGACTGAAAAGACCTGAACAGAGAGAAATTCTCCCTGCCCCATGGACACCGATACAACACATGGATCTTTAAAGGGAAGGTCCTCATGAATGCAATGAGGGAATTTCAGGTGTAAGAAATGACAGTATAATCCCTCCTTTGTGGGCAAAAAATAGGTTAGAGTAATGGCCCTTGAAATGTTCCATTTGTGGTACTGGAGCCACAGCCTCTTGAGAGAGCTTTGAATAGAGCCAACGGCACTTCGGGCTTTGATGGAAATTAACCGAGAATCTGTCTGAGGCAAATTCAATGATGTTCCTCGAGGAGACCTCCAGCCAGACTGAAGCATTGCTGCTCCTGAAACAAACGGAGCCTGTCTCCTATGGAAAGCAACTAAGATGTGAGAGGTTAAGTAGTCTTGCAGAGGAGGGCTTGTCAGGTACCAGCTTCAAGCCTCATCCCTTGACCTGACAAACCAGCTTGGGTTTGATGAAGAATTCACCATGCCCCATGCCAGAGACGGGAGACTGTTTTCTAGTTTAACTATTGATGTTTTATTAATTGTTTGCAAAAGATGCAAAACAACAGCCTGGTTACACTTTTTGTTGTATTTTAAGAAAATACTTCTCCCCCTCTCCTCTCTGATATTTTTATCAAGCTCAGACCCAAAGACAAGCATTCCCAGAAAGGATTTTCCACCCAAGAAGGATCCATTTTCAAATGCCTAAATTTGTTCAGTTTGAAAACACTATCTAGGGACTTTGCCACGTCTCTCATCCATGCTGGTGACTGAGATCAGGAGCAGCTATCAGTAGGTAATGCAGGGTAGAGGTGCATGCAAACGGCACAGAGAGGTTCTTCCTGTCCAGGGAGTAGCTTAGTTATATAGAGGCAACAGGCAAAATAAACAAAAAGTGCAGGTGGAGGCCTTTACCAGGGAGATTCATCTCTAGGGTCAGACGTCGTGTCTGAAATAGGACAACAAGAAATCCAAAGTGCATACAATAAAACCTGCCCAAACCTGCATTATACACAAACACTCCCAGGGAGGAGCCAGGAAGGGGCTCGAGCTTGTCCTGGCAGGACCCAATATGTGATGCAGTGAACACAGCAGCTTTAGCAGCTGGAGAGCAAAGCAGATGGCCAGCAGGAACCTGCAGTGGTGGCTGAGTGTCACTATGTGGTGAATAAGGTTGGGCAGAGAAGATCTGTTCTACATGCATCAAGGAGCAGTGAGTGGCATTGCACCGCTCCATGGGAACATGCTACGGTTTTCCTCTGGAACTTTTCTGGAAGCCAAAGAAGAGGAAGAGTTTCAGCCCTGGGGGAGGGGAGGGTGGAGACAGTTCTGGCCAACGATGCCAGAGAAGGGAGCATTGTAACGTTTTTAGGGGTGAGATAAAAAAACCTCACACGCCTGTCTTCCTGCCCAAGGCAGGGTACAAGGGAGGTGAACAGCAAAGAAGTGCCTAAAGGTAAAAATAAATAAAACCGTTACAGGCCCAGAAGACTGGTCATAGATCCACCTCCTAAGGACATAGCTAAAATGGATTATCTAGTATTATCCGGGGAGAGGGGGCTTCAGAAGGAAGTTATTCTGTTCTTACTGTGTCTCCAATCCACTGGAGGAAGCAGGGACATGTCCCATTGCTCCTGTAAGCCTCTTACGAAAGATAATGATTGGAAAACAGACATATTAAAATAGCTGCTACAATGATACAATACGGAGAATGGTTGTATAATAATATAATCAACTTATTCTATAGAGTAATCAGATTCCACATATTCACAAACCTTTACAAATAAATATATATATAGTTTTTACTTGTTTTAATTTTTTCTTTCAAACAAGTATATACTGCTCTTTGTACAAAATATTTCCCTAATTCTTACCTGGAGGTCTGACAGTCACAAATCCCTTCGTGTTTTTACAACGTCAATAGAATCTCATCTTTACTGCCAAACTGAGCCGTAGACTACGACAAAGGAAAAAAGAAAAACTGTGTCTCCATTATTTAGATTTCTCATAAAATTTTAAGGGGAGCTCGTGATTTGTGAATACCATTCCAGACTGTTTTGTTTCACAATAAGCCTTATTTATACACAAGTCAACAACCCTTTCAGCACTGCATTGAGCAGACACACACACTGTCTGTGGTGTGAAGGTAACTTGTAAGATTACAGATAAATATTGCAAAGTTGCTCCATATAAGTAGGGTGTGTCTGGGAGAGTGATTTTAACTTTAATACAGGTCACACAAAACTACAAATATTTTAAGCTGTCACGAGGGGCCCTCCTTACCCAATGTCTCATCTCTGCATTTTCTGGTCTACCTCAAATGCATCTGTTATGTCTTTATGTTTATTTTCTGTGTGCTAATATTATAATTTTCCTTTTAACTTGTACATACGGAATTTGTACTTGCACGATTTTATATTTCTATTTGCACCCCCATATTTTGTAATTATGTTTATATGTTATTATTGCCCATGTTATTTGTACCCTAACTGTCCAGCACATAGGAATTGGTGGCGTCTTACAAATAAACGATGATGATGATAATATGACACTTACTGAGAAGGTAAGTTTTTCCAGAAAGAGGGAGATGCCGCTGAGATATTTGTTTTCATGCCTTGAACCCGAATTTATCAGAACTGTACAAGACACAATAAGTGATTTTCTGTGAGTGTAGAAACTGACTAAACATCTGTGATATCTAAGGGGGGGGGGATGTGCACCCTTTTAGCTAATATTTGACTGTAATAAAAAACATTTTCTTCTGGTCTCGCTGGGCAAAGTCTATATACGAAGTTGGTGGCAGATTTTGACCCAGATTGAGTGTTCTTCCTGGCTGGGTCCCCCTCATTCACCCTATATACCATCTTGTTTGTGTGCTGACACTGAGCACCCATGTACCGGGTTCAGGGGTTTCTATCTTCTGTGTGATCAGGAAGTGAGGTAGAACTGCATATTGGTTTTTGTTGCACTTTAGTCTAGATGTCCTTATGGACACTGTTTTCTGCTGGATATTATATGTGCACTCCTTATGAAATTTGCATCTCAGAAAGAACTGGAATTGTGATTTGACTTTGTTTATATTTTCGTTTTTTTAATTTTGTTCTGTATAAAATGAGAATTTTGTACTTAACGTAAAATCTGTTTCTCTGAACACAAGTTGGGGGAGACCGATCACCTTGGGGTATAGAGAGCGCTGTGGGAGTAATGGCACTAAAAAACTAGTCTAGCCTGCTCCCCTCCCCTCTATGCCCCCTCCACTGAAAGTGTTCAGTTTGTGTATAGTGGCACTTTTTAGTTTAGTCTTTTAATTTTTCACTTCTTTTTTTTAGATTTAAAAGTGTTTTTTTTACTCTAACCCTAACCTACAAACATTAACCCTAACTCTAAACCCTAATAACCCTAACCTCTAACCCAATCCTTTACCCTAACCCACATAACCGTAAACCTAATTACCGGCCTAACCCAATAACTAAGGGCTATAGAAACGTTTAAGGCATTAACCCAGACGAAACATTCCAGGGCGGATAAAAGGCAGATTACACAGCCGGACAGGGTGGGAAGCCACGAGTACTGGGAACCGGGTTCTTTACTTTTTGCTGTCATCTACCAACCTCAACTCATTATACCACCTGCCACTGCTTCTCAGTGTCTGTCTGACTCCACAGCCACTGCGTGTACCAAGATGGCCGCCGTGACCTCTCTGTGACCCTGCAGAACGTGTCACATGACTCGTGCAAACATGGATACCACCTGCCACTGCTTCTCAGTGTCTGTCTGACTGCACAGCCGCTGCGTGTACCAAGATGGCCGCCGTGACCTCTCTGTGACCCTGCAGAACGTGTCACATGACTCGTGCAAACATGGATACCACCTGCCACTGCTTCTCAGTGTCTGTCTGACTGCACAGCCGCTGCGTGTACCAAGATGGCCGCCGTGACCTCTCTGTGACCCTGCAGGACGTGTCACATGACTCGTGCAAACATGGATACCACCTGCCACTGCTTCTCAGTGTCTGTCTGACTCCACAGCCACTGCGTGTACCAAGATGGCCGCCATGACCTCTCTCTGACCCTGCAGGACGTGTCACATGACTCGTGCAAACATGGATACCACCTGCCACTGCTTCTCAGTGTCTGTCTGACTCCACAGCCGCTGGGTGTACCAAGATGGCCGCCAGAACCTCTCTCTGACCCTGCAGGACGTGTCACATGACTCATGCAAACATAGATACCACATGCCACTGCTTCTCAGTGTCTGTCTGACTCCACAGCCACTGCGTGTACCAAGATGGCCGCCATGACCTCTCTCTGACCCTGCAGGACGTGTCACATGACTCGTGCAAACATGGATACCACCTGCCACTGCTTCTCAGTGTCTGTCTGACTCCACAGCCGCTGGGTGTACCAAGATGGCCGCCAGAACCTCTCTCTGACCCTGCAGGACGTGTCACATGACTCGTGCAAACATGGATACCACCTGCCACTGCTTCTCAGTGTCTGTCTGACTCCACAGCCGCTGGGTGTACCAAGATGGCCGCCAGAACCTCTCTCTGACCCTGCAGGACGTGTCACATGACTCGTGCAAACATGGATACCACCTGCCACTGCTTCTCAGTGTCTGTCTGACTCCACAGCCACTGCGTGTACCAAGATGGCCGCCGTGACCCTGCAGGACGTGTCACATGACTCGTGCAAACATGGATACCACCTGCCACTGCTTCTCAGTGTCTGTCTGACTCCACAGCCGCTGCGTGTACCAAGATGGCCGCCAGAACCTCTCTCTGACCCTGCAGGACGTGTCACATGACTCGTGCAAACATGGATACCACCTGCCACTGCTTCTCAGTGTCTGTCTGACTCCACAGCCACTGCGTGTACCAAGATGGCCGCCGTGACCCTGCAGGACGTGTCACATGACTCATGCAAACATGGATACCACCTGCCACTGCTTCTCAGTGTCTGTCTGACTCCACAGCCACTGCGTGTACCAAGATGGCCGCCGTGACCCTGCAGGACGTGTCACATGACTCGTGCAAACATGGATACCACCTGTCACTGCTTCTCAGTGTCTGTCTGACTCCACAGCCACTGCGTGTACCAAGATGGCCGCTGTGACCTCTCTGTGACCCTGCAGGACGTGTCACATGACTCGTGCAAACATGGATACCACCTGCCACTGCTTCTCAGTGTCTGTCTGACTCCCAGCCACTGCGTGTACCAAGATGGCCGCCGTGACCCTGCATGACGTGTCACATGACTCGTGCAAACATGGATACCACCTGCCACTGCTTCTCAGTGTCTGTCGGACTCCACAGCCGCTGGGTGTACCAAGATGGCCGCCATGACCTCTCTCTGACCCTGCAGGACGTGTCACATGACTCGTGCAAACATGGATACCACCTGCCACTGCTTCTCAGTGTCTGTCTGACTCCACAGCCGCTGGGTGTGCCACGATGGCCGCCAGGATCTCTCTCTGACCCTGCAGGACGTGTCACATGACTCGTGCAAACGTGGATACCACCTGACACTACTTCTCAGTCTCTGACTACACAGCAGCTGGGTGTACAAAGATGGCCACCAGGAACGTCCTCTGACCTGGCATCATGTGCTACATGACATACAAACATGGCTGCCTCCAGTCTGCAGACACTTCACATGAGCACCTGAGACTGTGGTTAGTTTTCTCTTTCTGCATTTTTTTCTTTTATACCCATTATATTGTGTGCATGACATGTAGTCTGTTCTTCTTCTGATTGGTTGCTATAGGCAACATCTCCACTTTCACAAATCTGCAGCTTGATAAATTTACCCCCAGGTGTCAGTCACATACTCCTCATACAGTCACTACAGGAGGAAGCACTGGTGACTGACAGCAGGAATACAGGAGGGATATTATAGTACCTGTACACTAGCTGTCAGTCGCACACTTCTCATACAGTCACTACAGGAGGACAGGACAGATGGTATAGTTAGTATCTGTGCTCTAGGTGTCAGTCACATGCTTCTTATACTTATTCTTATACATTACTTTTGGTCCCTTAAAAAGTGGGAGGCACATATAGAAACCGTTGTAATTCCTACACTGTTCACCTGATTTGGATGTAAATACCCTCAAATTTAAGCTGAAAGTCTGCAGTTAAAGCACATCTTGTTAGTTTCATTTCAAATCCATTGTGGTGGTGTACAGAGCCCAAAATATGAGAATTGTGTCGATGTTACAATATTTATGGACTTGACTGTAGGTTTCAGTCATTGTGCTTCTCATACAGTGACTACGGAACTGGTGCACTTTGAGGTCTCGGCAGGTAGCATATGGGGTAAGAATGTCTTGCTTACATTAAGGGCTAGATTTACTAAGCTGCAGGTTTGAAAAAGTGTGGATGTTGCCTATAGCAACCAATCAGATTCTAGCTTTCATTTATTTAGTGCTTTCTACAAAATGACAGCTAGAATCTGATTGGTTGCTATAGGCAACATCCCCACTTTTTCAAACCCGCAGCTTAGTAAATCTATCCCTAAGAGTCTAGTGAGGGCTCTATAAGCATGTGCACAACCTAATTTGGTCCTTTCTCTTTTTAATGCAGGGGAAACAAAACATTAGTCTATTGTACAATACAAGCTGGTGTGTTGGTTTAATATTATATATTGAAGTAATCCGTTCCGCACTATGGAAAATATATCAATCTGCTCCTATTTCTGTAAACCTTCACCCTGCAAGTTGGCTCCTTCACGGCCTTAAGAGGGCCTCTAAATTAGAATGATTTTTCTTTCCTTTTCTAAGTGTTTGTTTTTATTTAAAATGACTGCATTTGAAAGGTTTCCTAGTCTGTGATTGTGAGGTATCTCGCAGTTATTTATTTTTACATTATAAAGGTTTTTGTCTCTGTGTTCCAGTTTTTTGGCCATGATGCCACAATGCCAAAGTGCAAAGTCATGTCCAGTCCTTACATCCCCCTGGGTGTCCTCTATCTGGTCCAGGGATTCCCATATGGTCTTCAGTCTGGTCTTTTTCCTGTTCTCCTTCGGACTCAGGGACTCTCACTATCTCACATCGGCCTAACAAGGGTCTTGTACTTGCCGTGGCTGCTGAAGGTGTTGTGGTCTCCATTGGTGGATGGATTATGGAGCCGTCGGACTTGGCTCATGCTTAGTACAGGAGGTCTGTGCTTATGTTGCCTTCTTTGTTCCCTACTCCCCCCTGGAACTGCTTTCAGGTCCCTAGCCTGGCTTCTCCTGTTCATGCATATTCTCGCCTCAATGCAGGACGTGGCATTAGATGCAGTGTCCGTGGCAGTGCTGACCCAGGAGCAAGTGGGGCTGGGCAACTCTCTCCAAGTGGTGGCTTACAAACTGGGATCAGTATTGGCCGGAGGGGGAGCTCTTGCCTTGCTTGATCTTCTGGGCTGGAGAATGGTCTTTCTGCTTCTTGCAGTCGGATACTTGCTGGCCGTGCTGTGTGTTTGGTGGGCAAAAGCCTTTAAAGGAGAAGAGTCAAGCCATCGAGGAAACTCGAAGGGCACACTGAGAAGACCAAGTCTGGGAGATGTCGTGTGGAGAGTTCTCCAAGTCCCAGGGACAGTCTGGACCATTGTCTATGTGCTAATCTACAAACTGGGTGAGTTTGGGACAGATCTGTCGCAGACATACATGTGTGTTATATATTATATTATTAGTACATGAAGCTGAACCTAGTAACATAGTAACATAGTTGATGAGGTTGAAAAAAGACACCAGTCCATCAAGTTCAACCTATTTTGGATCTCCTGCGATCCTGCACTTATATTTGAAATTAATCCAGAGTAAGCAACCGCCAATCTGTTTCAATTGTGAAAATCCCCCCAGACTCAATATTGCAGTCCTATGTTTACCCTATATCCACTACTATTCTTCATTTTAATTAACGGTCGTATCCCTGCATACACCTTTCCGCTAAAAATTTGTCTAACCCTTTCTTAAACATATCTATTGAATCTGCCATCACAACCTTCCCTGGTAGTGAATTCCATATCTTGACTGCCCTTACTGTAAAGAACCCCTTCCTTTGCTGGTTGTGAAATTTCCTCTCCTCTAACCTTAGGGGATGACCACGTGTCCTGTGTATGGTCCTTGGTGTAAAAAGTTCCCATGAAAGTTCTTTGTATTGACCCTTAATGTATTTGTACATAGTAATCATATCTCCCCTTAGACGCCTCTTTTCTAAAGTAAACATGCCTAAACTGGCTAACCTTTCCTCATAACTTAATGACTCCATACCCTTTATCAATTTTGTCGCCCTTCTCTGAACCCTTTCTAGTTCCAAAGTATCTTTTTTATAGAGTGTTGCCCAGAACTGTACTCCATATTCAAGATGAGGTCTTACCAACGATTTATACAGTGGCAAAATTACACTGTCTTCCCTTGCATCTATGCCCCTTTTTATGCATGCCAATACTTTGTTTGCCCTTGCAGCTGCTGCTTGACATTGAGCACTATTGCTAAGTCTACTGTCTACGAGCACTCCCAAATCCTTTTCCATTATAGATTCTCCCAAATTAATTCCATTTAATTTATAGATTGCGTTCTTGTTTTTGATCCCTGAATGCATAACCTTACATTTATCTGTGTTAAACCTCATATTCCATTTGGCCGTCCAATCCTCCAGTTTATGTAAGTCCCTCTGTAGAGAAGCTACATCTTGCTCTGATTTTATTACCTTACAGAGTTTAGTGTCATCTGCAAAAATAGAAACTTTACTCTCTAAACCATCACCAAGGTCATTAATAAATATATTAAAAAGGATTGGTCCCAGCACGGAACCTTGAGGTACTCCACTTAAGACTTTTGACCAATTCGAAAATGTTCCATTTATCACAACTCTCTGTTCCCTATTCTCTAACCAGTTTGCGATCCAAGTACAAATTTTGATTCCTAGATCCAGTTCCCTTATTTTGTAAACCAACCTCTTGTGTGGCACTGTATCAAAGGCCTTTGCAAAATCTAAGTAGACCACATCTACTGTCCTGCCCTGGTCTAAGTTCCCAATAACTTCCTCGTAGAAACTAATTAGATTAGTTTGACATGACCTATCCCTCACAAATCCATGTTGATTCCCACTAATAATTTTATTGCGTACCAAGTAATCCTGAATATTGTCCCTTAAAATACCTCAGTTTGTTGTGATTAAACTAACTACAAACATATAACATATCATTAGTGTGTGTGTAGCAGGTTATGTATTGTTTGCTATTACTTCATAGGTGAGCAGGGCTCTCTCAGTATGGTTCCTCTTTTGCTACTGGATCAGGGGGTCTCCCCAGCTGAGTTGGGGGTCTGGAATGGGATCCTGTCATTGACTGTCTCCATTGCTGGATCTGCTCTTGGAGGCATGCTTTTAGGAAAAGGAAGGTATGTCTTTATCCAGCCCTCACCTTGTAGGCCAGGACCTCCACCTCTTACAGTCTTGTGACATACCTGCCAAGGTTAAATGAATAACTATTGTTTTAAATAACAGTTCAAGCTATTTACAATTAAGAATCTTTCAGATAGGACTCCAATTTCCAGTCCAACTTACATAGGGATTTTCATGTTGCCCATTATGTTTTGTGAAACTTCCAGCTTGGTGTGAGAATTATGTCTCTTGTTCTTTCTACAAGTCTCATTCTAGACAAAACCTATCTCTCTTCGTGGTCCTCTTACACATCTCCTCACAGTTCTTCTATGTCATCATAGGTTTGTTCTTCCTCTCAGGTCTGCTTGTTGTATCATAGGGTTCTCCAATACATCTCCTCGTAGGTGTTCTCCTGTGTGTCTCAGCCAGATTGTCATACACATCTCCTCTCTGGTGTACCCCTGTGTTTCTCAGCAGTTATCTGACTTCTCTCCTCTCAATTCTCCAAAAACGTGTCTTGGTAGAGTGCTCTTAGCTCGTTACAAGTCTCCTCAAAAAAACAAAGTAATTGGTTTTTCAGGTTCTTCTTCTTGAATCTCCTCATCTTGATGGTTATAGCACATTATACTCTTTGTGGTTACTTTTAATTGGTCTCTTCTTGTCCTTATAGGTCATTGCAGCCATTCCTGAGGGCACTGCTCACTTTACGGGTTTTTGGTCTCGTGTTTCAGACCATGCTCCTCTCTGCACTAGGCAGAGACACGAGTATTGTGAAAGGTGAGATGGGAGATGTCTGCAGCTACGGGATAATGTGGGTATATTCGCATTTGTGTGTTTATTTATGTGCAATATCATTACTATAAAGCATCTTTTTATGCTGAGATTACGTCCAGTCTGTATTTACTGTCTGTGTTGTCTGCACTGATCCTGCTCACTGACTCCTGCTCTCTCTGTCTGACTCCTGCTCTCTCTGTCTGTCTGACTCCTGCTCTCTCTGTCTGTCTGACTCCTGCTCTCTCTGTCTGTCTGACTCCTGCTCTCTCTGTCTGTCTGACTCCTGCTCTCTCTGTCTGTCTGACTCCTGCTCTCTCTGTCTGTCTGACTCCTGCTCTCTCTGTCTGTCTGACTCCTGCTCGTGCGTTACACATTTACTAAATTCTGTTGTGAAGATGACTGTTATTCCTCCGCTTTGTGTCCTCAGTGTGTCTCCTCCTCACTCTGGTGTTGCAGAATTTCCTGGCGGGTGTTATTACTACAGTGACCTTCACTCTCATGATGCACTGCACTCGTCAGGCTGACAAGGGAATACAGGTATCCTGGGCTCGTTATCTCAATCTGTACTGAAACTAGAGGCCACGGCCTTTACAGTGCACACAGTCACGATGCTTGTACATGACATGAACATGGTTTAGTGATAGTCATGTGCCTATAATGCTGCAGGTGCTTGAGTGCATCATACAGGCCAGTGGGAGCTGAATTACATTTGAAAATAACTGTCGATGATATAAGTACAGGACTAGACACAGAAGGAAGCAAGATGGATTTAGTAGATGTTACAGGGTAGTGTGAGTGTGTCAATGTGCCTCTGTATGTGGGTGAATATCTGTATATGTATGTGTGGGTGTATGTATGTGAGTGTGTGTATGTATGTATGTATGTGAGTGTGTGTATGTATGTATGTGTGTATGTATGTGTGGGTGTATGTATGTATGTGAGTGTGTGGGTGTATGTATGTATGTATGTATGTATGTATGTATGTATGTATGTATGTGAGTGTGTGGGTGTATGTATGTATGTGTGGGTGTATGTATGTATGTATGTATGTGTGGGTGTATGTATGTATGTATGTATGTATGTGTGGGTGTATGTATGTATGTATGTATGTATGTGAGTGTGTGTGTGTATGTGTGGGTGTATGTATGTGAGTGAGTGTGTATGTATGTGTGGGTGTATGTATGTATGTATGTGTGGGTGTATGTATGTGTGGGTGTATGTGGGTGTATGTATGTATGTATGTGTGGGTGTATGTATGTGAGTGTGTGTATGTATGTATGTATGTATGTATGTATGTATGTATGTATGTGTGGGTGTATGTATGTATGTGTGTATGTATGTATGTATGTATGTATGTATGTATGTGTGGGTGTATGTATGTATGTATGTATGTATGTGTGGGTGTATGTATGTATGTCAGTGTGTAATCTGCTGTAACTGCCTGAAGAGCATCTTTATTAATGATTTGCTCTTACTGTTCTCGAATATTTTGTGTCTCCTCTCCCACAGGCCACTCACTACAGTCTCCTCTCGTCTCTGGAGGTTCTGGGTAAAGTATGTTTCAGTGCTGTTTCAGGACTCCTGGTTGACTCATTAGGCGTCTCCACGTCCTTCTGTTTGTTTATCATTCTGTCCTTCCTGCCGCTCCTACACCTCCAGAAACTTCCACCCATCCTGAGCTGATAGTTGCTGAACATGAACCCACTACCTGAGAGATGCTGGACAATGACTGATGGATCCACCCACCAGCTGAGACATGCTGGACAATGACTGATGGATCCACCCACCAGCTGAGACATGCTGGACAATGACTGATGGATCCACCCACCAGCTGAGACATGCTTGACAATGACTGATGGATCCACCCACCAGCTGAGACATGCTGGACAATGACTGATGGATCCACCCACCAGCTGAGACATGCTGGACAATGACTGATGGATCCACCCACCAGCTGAGACATGCTGGACAATGACTGATGGATCCACCCACCAGCTGAGACATGCTTGACAATGACTGAAGGATCCGTCAATCTCTGTGATACTAGACAATGACCTATTTTCTGGCCAATAAAATGTAATATCACCTCTCTGTCTCTCTTCTTCATGTTGTAACTTCCATGAAGGTTATCTCCTGTCTTTATAATATAATATATGATATTATTGTCATTGCCTTCTCATTAAAACACATTATTTTTCTTTGAAAACAATTAAAGACCAAACTTTGTTTATCCAAATGTAGAAATATCAGATTGTGATGCAGTAAAAGCTGCCGCTTTCCTTAGGGCAGCGCTGGTCATCGCTGAATGATCTGCATATATAACTATTCCCAGACACACATCCCGTTTTGTTATTAAGTGTCCCTTGTGATAATACCAGGATGCTAGGGTAGAAACCCAGAGGAAAGTCCTGGTATCTAGGGGTTCAGGATCACACAGGAAAATAAAAGGTGTGGATACAACGGTATCTTTATTACAGCTAAATGCAAACAATAGCATATATATATATATATATATATATATATATATATATATATATATATATATATATATATATATATACAAACAATAATTTAAACAACACCCAGTGTACACCAAACTTCAACCATCCCTCAGCAACACCCCAGTGTTCAATAACCCCAAATTGTTTATAACGAAAATAGGTTTCATATACCTGTCCAAGTTATAGGGGAATGATGATGTCTGTGATTAATAGAATAAGTCCGGCAGAGCAAACAAGTCTGCAAATCCAGGAAAATCTTGTAATCCAGTAGCCACAATACTCCCAGGGAAAATCCTTAGCACCCTGGTAGCAGCCGAAACTTCAACGCCAGTAGCTTTTAGAAGCAAATGACACACACCCCGAAGTCTCTCCTCCAGTCCTTCTTAAACGGACATTTCCTATGCTGGGAATCCCTCCCTGCAGGGTTATCCACAGGTAATGGATGCTGGGATTGGCTGGGAGGTATTAGTGGGATGGAGATAGGAGTGAAGAGCTGTCCTACCCTCATGGTTTTCCCTGCTGTTTTGGAGTCTAGGGGGTAAATGTATCAAGCTGAGAGTTTTCCGGCGGGTTTGAAAAACCAATCAGATTCTAGCTATGTTTATTTAGTACATTCTACAAAATAAAAGCTAGAATCTGATTGGTTGCTATAGGCAACATCTCCACTCTTCAAACTTGCTGGAAAACTCTCAGCTTGATACATTTACCCCCAGGAGTCTGACACAGTTCCAGGGAGAACAATAGCTGCTCCAATCAGTTGCTGATTGACTTAACCCTTTTAACCCCTTCCAGTCAATTGTGATGTCAGAGAGACTCCAGCTGCTTTTAGCTTCCTGTCTGTAAGAGGGGGGTGATGCTTTGATCAGGAAACAGTACACCTACCATGTTGTAATCCACTATGATGATCAGATGAATATATGTAACCCACATGGCTTTATTTAAGAATAATATGGTTAAACTTAAGTCCATTTTATAGGTTTTATCCACACATAGATTATGTAACAAGTGAGGTTAATAAATTAAAGCAGGCCTGTCCAACCTGCGGCCCTCCAGATGTTGTGACACTACAAGTCCCAGCATGCCCTTCCAGCTATCAACAGGTTGTCTACTGGCAAAGCATGCTGGGACTTGTAGTTTCACAACACCTGGAGGGCCGCAGGTTGTCAGGCCTGAATTAAAGCAACCCAATGTTCAACTAAGCACAAGCAACTTTTCATCCCAAGTGTTTAAATGACAGATGGGGAAAATGATGTCTGTCACATCCCTGTAATAAGTCGTTGAGATCTCTAAGGAAACTGCTGCTCCACAAATGAGCTATGAATGTCCCAGCTCCTTATACCTCCAGTTGGACAACCATCTTCAGCAATAACAGCTGTAGTCCCTTACTTGTAAACATGTGTGTTGGCAACTACAGACTGCATATTCTCCATAACTGGCCACTCATGATTCTCATTTTAAAACCTGTGCCCATCGGTCTGTCCAATTAAGTATCAGCACCCAGTCATGACTGCCTTATAATATCGTCATGGTTCATTGAAGCTTTGAACCATGAAACAGGAAGACTGCCCCTCCCACTGCAGGGTGACAAAAGAGTACACCTTACAAGTCTGGCGGGTACAATGGCGCTGGCCATCTTTCTCTTTTACATCTCCGGACACACCATCGTTCATAGTAATAACATTTTCTGGCCATATTGTTTCTTTGTCCCATAATTTCCCCTATTGTCTGCTCAGCTTATCCACCCGTCCAGACTGGCTCCATCTCCACTTCCTGATAACACATGACACACAGGTTGTCTGACAGATATATAGTTTATTTACTGTAAAGAATATAATATAAAAGTAATAATGCAAAGCGTAATATGATACAAAAGTGTTACTTATCTGTCAATAGATTTTCCAGTAGAATTGTGTAATCACAGATATTACTAGGACCCTGCCTTTCTCCGTACAGCAAACTCAAAAACTAGGAAAACAAAATGATAGCAAACAGGTGTTTGCCAATTCTGCAGCATTCCAAACTGAGGCGATGTTATGTCGCAGCAACTTGCTTTTATTGACGAGGACCCTAAAATCATTTGCAGATAATTTATAAACATGATCTTGGACTTCTATTGGTTTAATACTGATAAGAAAGATTGAGCATGTGCAGTAGGCACAAAGAACCTTCCTAAGAAAATGTGTAGAACTTTCTAGAAAGTCCTTGATTGTATAAGCACTGTGAGCCTTAAAGTAATACACACATGAAAGTACAAACAGCAAAATGGGGTTTCAGCAGGCATTTTATCACACCTGCTACACGTATGATAATGAAGAGATTATCCGGCTGCGGATGTAAGATTGTACAAAGATACTTTGCCTCTTGCCTTATGGACCTGCCCATCGGGACAGGAGGCAGTTACTTCTATGGATGTCGTGTCACTCAGAGGTGATGAGATGGACCCCTATGTATGTTGTCCTTCTTGGACTTCCTCGGGGAACATGGATCTTACGGTACCTGGTTGCTCCATTACACAGAAACAACGTGACTGCGATCTTTTCCCTAGATTGCACCAGCGATATCATCAGCACATGGGCAGAGTTCAGAAATGTGTATGGCAGGCATCTTATAGGCCTCTCTTGTCAGCTGGTAAGAACACCTAAGCGGCTCAGGGAAACAGCATTAAATAAGCTCTACTTATAATGGATATATCCATATCACTCGGTCATTAAAAAAAATATAAAACCAAATTCAGTTTTGTTATTTATACAATTAGCCTTAGTTGTATACATGTATGTTTAAAAAGTATGTCCAGCTTCTACTATTCAGAACTACATTAATCTGTGTATCTCATCTCTGCAACTGTGTGTTTAAAAAGTATGTTATAGGAAATTGTTATCAGTCCTAACTTAGGTTGGCCAGAGTCTTTAATACCGCTTTCATACTGCCGCCTCGGCAATATCCCGGGTTTTTGGTGCAGTATGAATGGGGTATTATTGATGCCTAATTTATGATGGATATCTGGCCTCCTCTAGCCTATTTGAGGAATGTTTTCTTTTCCTTTGATTAGCTGACCAATTAGCACAGCTGTAGTGTATTCCTAAATTAGCCTGACTACATCTTATCTTCAGTCTATGGGGTGATGTATGTGGGGTGAGACGTGTGTGATTTCTACACTAAGTGAGTTTTCTCACAAAGTGTATGAAAATGCACAGTTAGACAACACAGTTGGACAACATTGGATTGCTTCCAGGAATAAGCTACATCTGCCAGTCTATTTCTGCAATACTTATCTATCTATACAGAACACTGCAAATAGGTAATTGTTTAAAATCCCCTAACTTTTTGTCTTTTACTCTTTTATCAAAATGTTCAACAAATTGCTTTTCTTGGTCTCTTTTCATAGCATTATCTTTAGGACGGTATCATCTTTCACCCCTCCACCAACACAAACATTTGTCCTCATTACACCTGCATTACTCCACTCACCTCTAGTTAACACCTATGAACTGTTGTCCTATTTATTATCTCTAACAAGTACAGCGTCCACCTGTCGCAAGAAAATAAAAGGTCACACATCTTACAATCCCCTTACCTATCTTTCTCTCTCTCTGCTTCTATTAATCCAATCTACGTCCATCCATCTACGTCCTCCAATCCCCGTCGCCTCTTTGCCACCTTCAACTCCATCCTCTCTCCCCCCCTCCCCCTCTCCCACATTCCCTCTCCGCCTCTGACTTCTCCACCTTTTTCTCTTCCAAAATTGAGGCCATCAGACTGAACATTTCCTCCTCCAATCCCTCTCCCGCCACCACCATCGCTTCACCGCCCTCTATTAATCAGCTCTGGTGCTCCTTCACCCCTACATCTGGTGATGAAGTTCGCTCCCTTATTCTTTCCTCTCCACCCTCTACCTGTCCTCCTGATCCAATCCCCTCTCACCTCCTTCGCTCTCTTACTCCTACTGCTTGCTCTCACCTGACTCACTTTTTCAACTTATCACTCTCCTCTGGCACAGTCCCCTCTTCATTCAAACACGCTCTCATCTCTCCTATTCTCAAGAAAGCCAATCTTGACCCCACCTCCCTTGCGAATTATCACCCTATCTCTCTTCTCCCTTATGCCTCCAAATTACTCGAGCGGATTGTCTGCAGCCGCCTCACCAGACACCTCTCTGACAACTCCCTCCTTGACCCCCTCCACTCCACTGAAACTGCCTTGGCCAAAGTTACCAATGATCTCCTATCAGCCAAAGCCAAGGGTCACTTCTCCCTACTCATCCTCCTCGATCTCTCCGCGGCCTTTGACACTGTAGACCACCCCCTCCTACTGCAAACTCTTCTCTCTCTCGGCCTTTCCGGTTCTGTCCATGCCTGTTTCACCTCATACCTTGCTAACCGCTCTTTCTCTGTATCCACGTCTGGTTCTTCCTCCACCCCCTCCACTCTCCCTATTGGAGTCCCTCAAGGCTCTGTTCTGGGCCCTCTACTATTTTCGCTCTACACTTCCTCCCTTGGCGCTCTCATCTCCTCTTTCGGTCTTCAGTATCACCTCTATGCTGATGACATTCAACTCTACATATCTTCTCCTGATCTTTCCTCCTCCCTCCTCTCTCGTGTATCTGACTGCCTCTCAGCCATCACCTCCTGGATGTCCTCGCGCTTTCTCAAAATTAACATCTCTAAAACTGAACTCATTGTCTTTCCCCCGCCTCGACTCCCTTCCCACCATGACCTCTCTATCGCTGTTAACAACTCCACCATCTCCTCTGTCGGCCAACTCCGCTGCCTTGGGGTCACTCTTGACTCCTCTCTCTCTTTTGCCCCCTACATTCAATCCCTCGCCCAAGCCTGTCGCTTCCAACTCCGCAACATTGCCCGCATCCGTCCCTTCCTCTCTCAGGAAGCCACCAAAACTATCATACACGCACTCATCATCTCCCGCCTTGATTACTGCAACATCCTCCTTACTGGCCTCCCCAACTCCCACCTCGCACCCCTCCGCTCTATACTCAATGCGGCTGCAAGACTCATCTTCCTTTCACGCCGCTCCTCCTCTGCCTCCCCTCTCTGCCTTGCCTTACACTGGCTCCCTTTCCCCTACAGAATCCTTTTCAAACTCCTTACCACCACGTACAAGGCTCTCTCTCAGTCTACGGCCCCTTACATCTCTAACCTCATCTCCATTCATACTCCTGCCCGCTCCCTACGCTCAGCTAATGACCGCCGCCTCTCCTCCACTCTTATTACCACTTCCCACTACAGAATCCAAGACTTCTCCCGTGCAGCCCCCCTCCACTGGAACGACCTCCCTCGCTCCATCCGTCTCTCTCCTAATCTGTGCTCCTTCAAACGAGCACTCAAAACTCACCTGTTCCTTAAAGCCTACCAACCTTCTACCTAACCCCGCATCTCCTCCAAACGTTCTACCCTCTCTCCTCCCGGTCCCTCTCCCCACACTTCAACTTCCTCCAATTGTGTCTGTTTCGCTCACCCACCCTTAGGATGTAAGCTCGAATGAGCAGGGCCTTCTTCCCTCTTGTCTCCACACCTGTTCTTCTACTCCGCCTCTACTGCATTGACCTAACTGGAGTTTCTGAAGCATTGTATTTTTTGTTTATTGTTCTGTACTGTTAAACCCTGTATAGTCTACTGTTTGCTTTGTGTACGGCGCTGCGGAAATCTTGTGGCGCCTAACAAATAAATGATAATAATAATAATAATAATATTAGCCGGTGATATATCACCTAATCCAGGTCCCCCACACTCCTCACACACACATACATCAGAACACTACCATTCTATAGCAAACCTCAAACACATCACCTGTTTCCCCTCTCCTCCAAAGTCCTTTAAATGAGCCCCTTGGAATGCACGCTCTGTTTGTAACAAACTTACCTCCATACATGACCTCTTCCTCTCAAAAAACCTCAACCTTCTGGCAATAACTGAAACACGGCTCATGCAATCAGACACTGCCTCACCTGCAGCCCTGTCACATGGTGGCCTCCAACTCACCCACACCTCCAGACCTGAAGGCAGACAAGGAGGTGGGGTTGGACTACTTCTCTCCCCACAGTGCACGTTCACAGTTCTACCAAATGTCCCATCACTAACGTTCACATCTTTTGAAGTACATGCTGTTAGGATTTTTAACCCGTTCTCTATGCGTGTTGCTGTCATCTATCGCCCCCTTAGTCCACACCAACAGTTTATTGCGGATTTCTCTGCATGGCTCCCTCACTTCTTATCTTCAGACATCCCCACCCTCATCCAGGGTGATTTCAATATCCCCATTGATAACCCACCTTCCAAAGCTGCTTCCAAACTACTCTCTCTAACCTCTTCACTTGACCTCTCCCAAGGGATTGAATCATCTACTCATCAGGATGGCCATTGCCTTGATCTTGTTTTCTCTAAAGTATGCTCACTTTCTAATTTTCTTAACACACCTTCCCCCTCTCAGATCATCACCTTATCAGCTACACGCTCACCCCCACTGCTCTAACCTCTCTACTGTCTAACTCTACCGCAGAAATCTTAATTCTATTAATCTTCAACAATTTTCCACCTCTCTCCAACACCTTCTCTCCCCTATCTCTACATTCTCCTCCCAAGATGGCAGTACCTCATTTTCACCAAACATTAACAGCACTTGATCAAGTGGCTCCAGCGACACTACATACTACATGTCGACTTCGATGTCAGCCATGGTACACTACATCAACACGAAATCTTCAAAAACTTTCCCGTAAAGCAGAACGTTACTGGCGTAAATCTCGCACCTCTAATGACTTCCTCACATATACTTCTATCTATCGCTCCTATCGAAATGCTCTGGACACTGCAAAACAAACATACTTCCAATCTCTTATTTATGCTCAGGCATCTAACCCCAAATGCCTTTTTAACACATTTAAATCTCTTCTCAATCCTCCCACCCCAAACCCTCCGTCTACTATCAGTGCCCAGGATCTTGCTTCCTACTTCAAGTACAAGATTGATAAGATGAGACTAGAAATGGTATCCTCTTGCTTGACAAGCAATCAACTTAATTCCTTCCCACTACCCTCTGACACCCTCTTTCATTTGAGCCCACAAATGAAGAGGAAATTTCTACTCTCTTCTTATCTTCCTACTCTACCTCCTGTCCTCTTCATCCTATTCCCTCGCAAATTGGTAGATCCCTGTCTCCTGTGCTCATTTCACCTAACTAAAATCTGTAATCTCTCGCTCTATACTGGCATCTTTCCATCACTATACAAGGACGCAATGATTACTCCTATTCTAAAAAAAACAAGATTCCGACCCAAACTCTCTCTCAAATTACCATCCCATCTCTCAGCTCCCGTGCCCCTCCAAGCTTCTAGAGAGATTTGACTACACACTCCTCACACACTTCCTTTCCGAAAACAACCTGTTGTATCCTCTTCAGTCTGGCTTTCGCTCTCAACACTCCACAGAGACTGCGTTGACTAAGGTTGTCAATGATCTGATCACTGCTAAAACTAAACGCCATTACTCTCTGCTAATTTTCCTGGATCTCTCAGCTGCATTTGACACCGTTGACCACTTCCTACTCATACAAACGCTACAATCCCTAGGTCTTCAAGACACTGTTCTATCCTGGTTTTCATCCTACCTCTCTAATCGCTCTTTAACTGTTAATTTCTCTGGAGCCACCTCTGCTCCTCTTCCTTTATCAGTTGGAGTACCACAAGGCTCAGTGCTAGGTCCTCTGCTGTTCTCTATCTATACCGCTTCTCTTGGAAATCTAATAAGTTCCTTTGGATTTCAGTATTATCTCTATGCGGATGATACCCAAATTTATCTATCCTCTCCTGATCTCTCGACATCTGTGTTGTCCCGTGTAACTGTCTTTCTGCCATTTCATCTTGGATGTCCTCTCGCCAACTCAAACATAATCTTTCTAAAACAGAGTTAATAATATTCCCACCCACCAAGAGCATACCTGACATTTCTGTCTCTGTTGATAACATGACCATAAATCCCACCCCACAAGCTCACTGCCTAGGTGTAATCCTTGACTCACGCCTATTCTTTGTTCCCCACATTGACTCTATATCTAAATCATGTTACATACATCTAAAAAAAAAATTCCAGAATTCGCACATATCTCACGCAAGACACTACAAAAACCTTAATTCATGCACTTATCATCTCCCGCATTGACTATTGCAATTCCCTCCTTACTGGTCTTCCCCAAAACAGACTCAAACCCCTACAATCTATTTTGCATGCTGCGGCAAGATTGATTTTCCTTGCAAATCGTTATTCCTCTGTTGAATCACTCTGTATGTCTCTACACTGGCTGCCTGTTTTCTACCGAATCCAATATAAAATAATTTTACTAACCTACAAAGCCATCAACAAAGCTGCACCAACATACATCTCCTTTCTTGTCTCAAAATATCTCCCAACTCGCCAACTCCGTTCTGCACAAGATCTGCGTCTCTCATCCACCCTCATTACATTCTCCCATTCCCGGTTACAGGACTTTTTTCGGGCTGCACCCACTCTATGGAATTCTCTCCCTCGCACAATAAGACTCTCCTCTGGTCTACAAACTTTTCTCTGAAAACCCACCTCTTCAGACAAGCTGATAATATTCCTTAACCACCCTCTTAACCTCACTACATTACCCTATTACCACCCGTTACATAATTTCACATAAGACAACTACCCCTTGACCAACATTGTTGTGTGACAGGAGTCACTTTTACCTTTGCAGTCTGGCTGGGCCGAAATGCAAAATGTAGACTTAACCTCATGTGTCAAACTCCCATTGTCCCATAGATTGTCCCATAGATTGTAAGCTTGCGAGCGGCCTTCTCACCTCTTTGTCCGTTTTACCCAGTTTGTTTATTAGTTTACTGTTTGTCCCCAATTGTAAAGCACTACGGAATATGTTGGCGCTATATAAATAGATGATGATGATGCTGGTAATAAATTTATTAGTATATAAAAGTATATAGTTTATATTAATAAGACGAATAAGACTGATGAAAATGATGACAGTTGCATATAATTATGTAATAAGTAATATCTTTGTGGTGAACAAATATCCTGACTGCTCCGCATCTGTGTGGAATAATTTTCTTGCCATTAGGATTTTCCCCACTATCCAACTAATCCTAGAGGGCTGGCAAAGCCTGTAATCACCCTCAAGCATTGCAATTTTAGTAGTTGGGTGAGAACGAGGTGGACTCTTGGTGGCATCCACCCTCTGGAACCATTTCCAGGACAGTTTGTATATCTCTCTCTCTCTCTCTCTCTCTCTCTCTCTCTCTCTCTCTCTCTATATATATATATATATATATATATATATATATATATATGTGTGTGTGTATATGTGGACAAAAGTATTCGGATGCTTGACCATTACAACAACAGGGGCTGCAATGACATTGTACTGACATTGTCATAGCAGCTGTCCATCAAGCCTATTTAAGGCACATTTAGGTGTGGCTCACAAGCCAGCCTTTGCTAGATGTAGACCCCTATACCTGGGAGGTGAGTGCATCTGATTTTAACTGCATTTTAATAGTGTTTAAAGCATATAGGTCAGTGTAGGACCTGCATATAATGAGGTACCCTTGACGTGGGATGCAGGCTTAAGTCTTTTGATCAAAATATGAACTAATACCTCATGTTTTCATTTTGCTAGACACACACAGATATGCAGTTTAAAGGATAAGCGCTGACAACTTTCTTTCTGTTTTGTATACATATATGGGCATTTATATTGCCACGCAGCTGGTACCACATACAATATGGGATATACCGAGCGCGGGCTTGTTGCCAAGCAGCTGGTACCATATATAATGTGGGATATACCGAGCGCGGGCTTATTTTTCTCTGGTTTTGTTTCAAAATATTGCCTTTTTGTCATAGCAGCTGTCCATCAAGCCTATTTAAGGCACATTTGGGTGTGGCTCACAAGCCAGCCTTTGCTAGATGTAGACCCCTATACCTGGGAGGTGAGTGCATCTGATTTTAACTGCATTTTAATAGTGTTTAAAGCATATAGGTCAGTGTAGGACCTGCATATAATGAGGTACCCTTGACGTGGAATGCAGGCTTAAGTCTTTTGATCAAAATATGAACTAATACCTCATGTTTTCATTTTGCTAGACACACACAGATATGCAGTTTAAAGGATAAGCGCTGACAACTTTCTGTCTGTTTTGTATTCAAATACATATACTTCAACATGGAGTTGGTCCCCCTTTTGCAGCGATAACAGCTTCCAAACATTAAAATTGCCCTTCACTTGAGATAAGCTGCCTACCCAATCACTGAAAAACAGCCCCATACCATTATCCCTCCTCCACCAAACTTCACAGTTGGCATAGTGCATTCAGGCAGGTAACATTCTCCCGGCATCAGCCAAACCCATAAAAGCCCATCTGTCTGCCAAACAGAGAAGTGTGATTCGTCACTCCACAGAACACGTTTCCACTGCTCCACAGTCCAGTGTCGGTGTGCTTTACACCACTCCATCCAACGCTTGGCATTGGTCTTGGTGATGTGAGGATGCATGCAGCAGCTCGGCCATGGAAACCCATTCCATTAAGCTCCCGCTGCACAGTTCTTGTGCTTACATTAATGGCAGTGGAAGGTCGGAACTCTTCAGCTATGGAATCAGCAGAGCGTTGGCAACTTTTACGCACCATGCACCTCAGCAGTCGTTGACCCCGCTCTGTGATTTTACATAGTCTTCTGCTTTGTGGCCTGTTGTTTCTAAATGCTTCCACTTTTTAATAACATCACTTACAGTTGACCGCGGGAAAAACCAGCAGGGATGAAGTTTCACGAACCGTCTTATTGCAAAGGTGGCATTCTATCACAGTACCACATTTGAAGTCACTGAGCTCTTCAGAATAACCCATTTTGTATAACAAATGTTTGCAAATGATAACTGTATGGCTAGGTGCTTGATGTTATACACCTCTAGCAGGTATGGCAAAATACTTTTGTCCATATAGTATACATGCCTACTATAGCTATACACCGATCAGCCACAACAGCTCTGACCTATCAAAGCATTGTCTCCACAAGACCTCTAAAGGTGTCCTGTGGTATCTGGCACCAAGACGTTAGCAGCAGATCCTTTAAGTCCTGTAAGTTGCGAAGTGGGTCCTCCATGGCTTGGACTTGTTTTTAAAGCACATCCACCAGATACTTGTTCGGATTGAGATATGGGGAATTTGGAGGCCAAGTCAACACCTTGAACTCTTTATCGTATTCCTCGAACCATTTCTGAACAAGTTTTGCAGTGTGGTACGGCGCATTATCCTGCTGAAAGAGGTCACTGCCATTGGGGAACACCATTGCCACAAAGGGGTGTAGTTGGTCTGCAACAATGTTTAGGTAGGTGGTAAGTGTTAAAGTAACATCCCCATGAATATCAAGACCCATGGTTTTCCAGCAGAACATTGCCCAGAGCCGGGTTATTCACTGCCTCCGCCGACTTGCCTTCTTGGTGACGTCTCTTCTCCAGGTAAACGATGCGCACACACTCAGTTGTCCGCATGATGTAAAAGAAAATGTGATTCATCAGACCAGGCCACCTTCTTCCATTGCCCATTGGTCCAGTTCTGGTGCTCATGTACCCATTGTAGGCACTTTCGGCGAGGACAGGCGTTAGCATGGGCACTCTGATCTGTCTGCGGCTACACAGCTCCATATGCAACAAGCTGCGATGTTCTGTGTTTTCTGACACCTATCATAGCCAGCATTAACTTTATCAGCAATTTGTGCTACAGTAGTGTGACAGGATGGAGCACCTATGCCACCCTGTCTGTTGTTGTTGGGAACTGGGCTTACTTTGCCCCCGTTCCCTTTCATTATCCCATATGCACCCTCTAACCGCAGTATAAAGGGCTTACAAATGCTGCCACCACTGGACTCCTTACTGGCATCCAGAACTGTGTTCCTTCTGGGTAACTGTCACTGCTAGATTACCCCATTGATGGTGTACCTGGGCTGGTAGCCCTGACCTCTTACTATAGATCTGGATCCTGTGGATGGATTCCCCCTGGCCTATCACACTGGCCAGAGCTGCTGGGTAGCAGGTAGAGCGGTGGTGCTGGAAAGGGGTCCAAACCTCAGACAGCCGGGAACAGATTAGAGTTGGGTCTAAGCTGTAGGTCACATGATTTTCAGCATGGAGTAGTTCTTAAGCAGGTCTTAGAAGCAAGTGATGTTTATTTGCTCAAGTAGTCCTAAGAAGGACAGTTCACATGCCAGTCTGTGGTACTAGCAATCTTTCCAGAAGTATAGATGGTACAAGAATGATACATTCAGTACAAACCAGTGCTGTCTTATACAGTTTTGGACACAGCCTCTCAGGGTAAGCCAGCCCCCTGAAGTCTGAGTTATTTTTAGTAACAGTATACAATACGTTTACCCAAACATGGATTTACATGCAATGCTAACAATATTTACACTTATCTGTGATATCCTGAAACTTGCTGTGATTTCCTGCATCTTGTTTTAGACACAGGAAATCTAACAGCAAGTCTAATTAAACCTTCCTGAGCCTTCAGGTGTGCTTTCTTCAGACAGTTGCAGAATACACATTTCCTCCACTCTATTGCTAACTTGAGAATTCCCAAACAAGTTACAAAACCCCAAACAAGACATTTCCCTACCAAAATACACAAAACACTTAATTTCTGATGCAATAAGCATTTTTTGAGAAATACCTCAGAAATTAATGCCATTCCTCTACAAAGTGACACACGATCAGGGCCGGATTAAGGGAAGGGAGGCCCCCGGGCTAAGGATACTGTGAGGCCCCCCCATGAGGCCTCCCGTGAACTTACCTCCTCCTGTTGTTCCACTCCCTGTAGCAATTAGGCAGTAAGTCCTACAGTGACAGCAGGCAGTTAACAGCATAACATTTATTGTTAGCTGCCTACCATTTTCCTTCAACAAGTGACAGTCAGAGACCCGTTAAATGTCGGCGGGCCACCGAGCTGCCCGAGGCCCCTGGGCTATAGCCCCTTTAGCCCTATTGTTAATCCGGCTCTGCACACGATATAGTAAAATCAGTACATTGCTATGATATAAATCAGCGCCCTGCTCTATTTCCTTTAAATAAATTTATACCATAAAAGTGATCCAGTCACAAGTAGTTCTTCTGTGGAATTGGACCAGATGGGCTAGCTCTTCAATGAGCCTTGGACACCCATCCCTCTAACCTGTCGCTCAGATCCTTACGTTGCCCATTTTTCCTGCTTCCAACACATCAACACCATGACCTGACTGTTCACATGCAGCCTAATATATCTCACTCCTCGTTGGGTGACAACGTGACGAGATAATCAATGTTATTCACATCACTGTTGTGGCTGATCGGTTTACTATCTACCTGCTGTATATTACCTATAGATATATACATTCTACTGACCACAGGGCTTATTTATTTAGCTGACCAAACCTCCCAACTGTCCTGATTTCAGGGCTCTGTCCCAGTTGGTAGGAAAGTTGGGAGGTATTCTGTTCAGAAATGGTGTTTTTGGGGAGTACAGGTCAGCCTGGAGGGGGCCATTGTCACCCCCCCCCCCCCCCCCCCCATGTTAGGTGTTATGACATAAATATATATATATATGTATATATAATACATAACGGCTCTGTAGATATTCTGAATATATAATCTTCTTTGCAGGGTTAGCTGCTGTCACCTGAAATAAATGAATTGGAACTATCTAAGTGCGAGCTACCAGTATTATCTATCAGTAACTCTTCTCTTGGTCCTTTATTCATCTTATATTTGTTGCCGGAAAAATTCTTAGAGGACTCTGCGTTGGCCCCGGGCTCCGACAACATGGCCGCCGCCCGAGAGCCGCAGACTGCGCTGTGCATCAATCTAATGCTGATTGTGTGCCCTGTAATCCCGCCCGTCTGGTCATTAGAGTGCGTTCATGACGTCATATAAGAGTCCAGAAGATTCACATGTGCTATACAGTGAGTATTATATTATCTGTATCCCTCCCGGTGTATACTACATATGCTGCCCCCCCCCCCCAGTGTATTATATTACATGTACTGCCCCCCCAGTGTATTATATATTACCTGTGCTGCCCCCCAGTGTATTATATTACCTGTGCTGCCCCCCAGTGTATTATATTACCTGTGCTGCCCCCCCCCAGTGTATTATATTACATGTACTGCCCCCCCCCGTGTATTATATATTACCTGTGCTGCCCCCCAGTGTATTATATTACCTGTGCTGCCCCCCCCCCAGTGTATTATATTGACTCCGCTGTCCCCCCCAGTGTATTATATTACCTGTGCTGCCCACCCAGTGTATTATATATAACCTGTGCTGCCCCCCCCAGTGTATTATATATAACCTGTGCTGCCCCCCCAGTGTATTATATATTACCTGTGCTGCCCCCCCCAGTGTATTATATATAACCTGTGCTGCCCCCCAGTGTATTATATATTACCTGTGCTGCCCCCCCAGTGTATTATATTACCTGTGCTGCCCCCCCCCCCCAGTGTATTATATTATCTGTATCCCTCCCGGTGTATACTACATATGCTGACCCCCCCCGTGTATTATATTGACTGTGCTGTCCCCCCCCCAGTGTATTATATTACATGTACTGCCCCCCCAGTGTATTATACATAACCTGTGCTGCCCCCCCAGTGTATTATATATAAACTATGCTGCCCCCCCAGTGTATTATATATTACCTGTGCTGCCCCCCCAGTGTATTATATATAACCTGTGCTGCCCCCCCAGTGTATTATATATTACCTGTGCTGCCCCCCCAGTGTATTATATATAACCTGTGCTGCCCCCCCAGTGTATTATATATTACCTGTGCTGCCCCCCCAGTGTATTATATATTACCTGTGCTGCCCACCCAGTGTATTATATATTACCTGTGCTGCCCACCCAGTGTATTATATATTACCTGTGCTGCCCACCCAGTGTATTATATATTACCTGTGCTGCCCACCCAGTGTATTATATATTACCTGTGCTGCCCACCCAGTGTATTATATATTACCTGTGCTGCCCACCCAGTGTATTATATATTACCTGTGCTGCCCCCCAGTGTATTATATTACCTGTGCTGCCCCCCAGTGTATTATAATTACCTGTACTGTACGCCACTATATTACTATAGGTCAGTGGTTCCCAAACTTTTGCAGTTCGCGGCACCCTTAGAGTCTCCAAATTTTTTCAAGGCACCCCTCCAAAATAATTACTGAACAGTCCTGTTTTAGAGGTAGTTGGGTCAAAAAGTTGTAATAAGTATTTAGGTCACGACAGAAATACTTATTTAGTTGTATGCAAAAATGCCCCCTCTGCATCCAGACACTTTGCCCTCAGGCACTCTGCCCCCTCTGCATCCAGACACACTGCCCCCTCTGCCACGCTGTCCCCCTCCTCTGCCCCCTCTCATGATGTCCCCCCTCCTCTGCCCCCTCTCACGATGTCCCCCCCTCCTCTGCCCTCTCTCACGATGTCCAGGCACACTGCCCCCTCTGCAACCAGGCTCACTACCCCCTCTGCATCCAGGCACACTGCCCTCTCTCACGTTGCCCTCTCTGTCACGCTGGCCCCCTCCTCTGCCCTCTGTCACGCTGGCACCCTCCTCTGCCCTCTTGTCACGCTGGCCCCCTCCTCTGCCATCTGTCCTCCTCCTCTGCCATATGTCCCCCTCCTCTGCCCTCTGTCCCCCCTCTGTCCCCCTCCTCTGCCCTCCTCCTCTGCTCTCTGTCCTCCTCCTCTGCTCTCTGTCCTCCTCTGCTCTCTGCCCTCCTCCTCTGCTCTCTGTCCCCCTCCTCTGCCCTCTGTCCCCCTCCTCTGCCCTCTGTCCCCTTCCTCTGCCCTCCTCCTCTGCCCTCTGTCCCCCTCCTCTGCTCTCTGTCTTCCTGGTCTGCCATCTGTCCTCCTCCTCTGCTCTCTGTCCTCCTGGTCTGCCATCTGTCCTCCTTCTCTGCTTTCTGGTCTGCCATCTGTCCTCCTCCTCTGCTCTCTGTCCTCCTGGTCTGCCATCCGTCCTCCTCCTCTGCTCTCTGTCCTCCTGGTCTGCCATCTGTCCTCCTCCTCTGCTCTCTGTCCTCCTGGTCTGCCATCTGTCCTCCTCCTCTCTGTCCCCCTCCTCCTCTGCCCTCTGTCCTCCTCCTTTGCCATCTGTCCTCCTCCTCCTCCTCTGCCATCTGTCCCCCTCCTCCTCTGTCCCCCTCCTCCTCTGCCCTCTGTCCTCCTCCTTTGCCATCTGTCCTCCTCCTCCTCCTTTGCCCTCGGTCTGCCCTCTGTCCCCCTCCTCCTCTACCATCTGTCCTCCTGGTCTGCCCTCTGTCCCCCTTCTCCTCTGCCATCTGTCCTCCTCCTTTGCCATCTGTCCTCCTCCTCCTCTGCCCTCGGTCTGCTCTCTGTCCCCCCTCCTCATCTGTCCTCCTGGTCTGCCCTCTGTCCCCCTCCTCCTCTGCCATCTGTCCCTCCTCCTTTGCCATCTGTCCTCCTCTGCCCTCGGTCTGCTCTCTGTCCCCCTCCTCATCTGTCCTCCTGGTCTGCCCTCTGTCCCCCTCCTCCTCTGCCATCTGTCCTCCTGGTCTGCCCTCTGTCCCCCTCCTCCCCCTCTGTCCTCCTCCTTTGCCATCTGTCCTCCTCTGTCCTCTGTCCCCCTCCCCTCTGCCCCGCGCCAGGCAAGCTGTCACTGAATGACGTCAGTGACAGCTGCGGGAGAAAGGAGGCTGCTGGGTCCCGGCGCCGCGCGGATTGGTAAGTTTCTGTTTTTCTTTCTTTTTTTTTTGGGCTGGTCCGCGGCACCCCTGGGAGCCGCGGCGCACACTTTGGGAACCGCCGCTATAGGTCCTTCTCTCATCAGCCTCATGTGTCGTCATCATCATATATTTACACATAGCGCCACTAATGCTGCAGCGCTGTACAGAGAACATACTCCATATCAGTCCGTGCCCCATTGGAGCTTACCGTCTGAATTCCATAAGTTACACACACACACACACACACACACACACTAGGGTCAATTTGATACCAGCAAATTAACCTACACACCACTGAGCTATTGTGCTGCCCTCTGTGTCTTTTGTTCGGTTTGAATGTTAGTTTATGACCTGTGCTCCATAGCGCTCATCTCTCATTCTCCATCCTCAGGTGTAGGCCACTTATGGATCCATCGCTTTGCTGCGAGTTCCTCTCCTTTCTGAGCCCAGACACTCGGGCCGATGTGAAGAGCCAGGCCCTGGAGTACCTGCTGGGTGTGAGTGCGACACCTCAGGGGAGGAGGAGTCTGTGTGATCTACCAGGATTACTACAACCTCTGCTAGATCTGACCTCTGACCCATCACCACCAGTTGTCCAGGATTCCTACCACATACTGGTGAATATGACCTCTGACCCATGCACTCACCCTGCTCTGCTAGACATCCCTACTCTTCTCACTACGCTGATCAGTCGCCTGTATGATCCTCAGTATATTTATGCTGATTCTGTCTGTACAGCGCTCTGCAACCTGAGCCGCGAGGAGGAGACACCTGCCGCTCTGTTCTCTCTGCATTAAAACCTCTGGGACTGAATCAGCTTCTGGAAATGATCTGTAGTCCCAAGTACAACCTGACAGCTAAGCTGGACTATCTTGGGCCTCTTCTGTGCAACCTGACTCAGCTATCGGAAGGCAGAGACTTTATACTGGACAGGACTAGGTGAGAAAACGCATGGACTGCAGTACACAAGTACAGATAAAGTTACATGTCGGCACCAGGAACTCTGTACGTGACACACGCGTGTGACCCCATGGGAGGCATGTACATTTATAAAGGTTTTCTGCCTCTTCCTCGTAGCTAATCTGTCCACGCCGCCCTCTTTACCCATACAATGTACATCAATACTATATCCAATACAAGTCACAATAAATAACATACAAATGTACATCCACAGCATAAAAGTCATACCTACTCTCTCGAATGTCGCTGGATACTCCAGGATCCTACACAGGAGCTATTTGTGTTGGTTATCTTTAGGGTGATTGAAAAGGTGAATATATAGCCACCTTGTTACTTAATATGTACCTGTGAAGGTACCGGGTTTTCTGGCCCAATTCTACCCACTTCACTCTGGCTGGCCACCCACGGGTTCCTTCCTAAGCCAGGAAAGCCTACCCAGTACCTTCTAAGGTTCTTGTTAGTCACTCAGGCAAATGCAGTTAGAAAAGTTCAACAGTACATTTATTTTAATAAAAATAACACTAGAATATAATGTACACAAAGTAAATAAATGCCAGGCAGGTTTATCACATTATCTGTCCCTTAACCCAGTAGCTTAAGGAGCTACAGTCACCTAGATGTCCTAACTTAAAGACCCATGGAGTTCTTCTCTTAGCTGCTGCTATAGTCCATTGGTAGAGAACGAAAACTAAAAACCAGCTACACTGCACCTTCCATGAATCAAATCTCAGAATTAATATATCTTCCCCACTTGGAGTGGCTCCTTATATCTAGGGTTAATTTTCCACAGTATTTTCCCCTCCCTGGGCAAACCCCTGGGCCTCTCCTTGTTAAACATTGGTGAGTGCTGGACTAGGGGGGTTGGAGAGGTTAGTGGAGATGAGTTGTACTTCTACAGAACCTTCCCTGCCAGTTGTAGACGAAAACAATGGATACTAATTAGCCCTCTGCAGTTGTACTCTGTTAAGCTGGGGAACAAAAGCAAGGACTATAAAAAGTACATGCTATAATCCACATTTTGTGAGAAACGAGGGACAGGCTGATTAGGATGTTCTCAAACTCGTTTTGTGACAGTACCAATAATTAAAATAAATGCAAAACTGAAATCTGTAGAAACATTTGCTTTATATTAATACCCTCACTTCTAAAGCCCTCGTTAACGCGTCCTTCCACCGAATCAAAAAACTCTCGCCCACCTGAACTTGGCCCTTCCTCCTATTACCACCTCACACTTCCACCTTCAGGACTTTAGCCGCACTACTCCCCATATTTAAAGGTCCCAGCCCTGCCCAACCAGTCTCACTCCAAACACCAAATGCTCCCTGAAAGCTCACCTTCTTTTCACACTTGCCTACCCCGCCCCATCCTCAGACAATTCCCTCCAAACGCTCCACTTGCCCCTCCCACTCACTTCCTTCCACCGCTATCGTCTGTCTCCATTCACTTCCCTAATGATGTGCACTACCAAACACAAGTATACATTACCCAGTGTACTCTCCCAAATGACTCCACCTCACCAGTACAGTGACATAGCCTACTACCCCAAATGCCCCCACCTCACCAGTACAATGACATAGCCTACTACCCCAAATGCCCCCACCTCACCAGTACAATGACATAGCCTACTACCCCAAATGCCCCCACCTCACCAGTACAATGACATAGCCTACTACCCCAAATGCCCCCACCTCACCAGTACAATGACATAGCCTACTACCCCAAATGCCCCCACCTCAGCAGTACAGTGACATAGCCTACTACCCCAAATGCCCCCACCTCACCAGTACAATGATATAGCCTACTACCCTAAATACCCCCACCTCACCAGTACAATGACATAGCCTACTACCCCAAATACCCCCACCTCACCAGTACAATGACATAGCCTACTACCCCAAATACCCCCACCTCACCAGTACAATAACATAGCCTACTACCCCAAATGACCCTACCTCACTAGTACAATGACATAGCCTACTACCCCAAATGCTCCCACCTCACCAGTACAATGACATAGCCTACTACCCCAAATACCCCCACCTCACCAGTACAATAACATAGCCTACTACCCCAAATACCCCCACCTCACCAGTACAATAACATAGCCTACTACCCCAAATACCCCCACCTCACCAGTACAATAACATAGCCTACTACCCCAAATGACCCTACCTCACTAGTACAATGACATAGCCTACTACCCCAAATGCTCCCACCTCACCAGTACAATGACATAGCCTACTACCCCAAATACCCCCACCTCACCAGTACAATAACATAGCCTACTACCCCAAATGACCCTACCTCACCAGTACAATGACATAGCCTACTACCCCAAATACCCCCACCTCACCAGTACAATGACATAGCCTACTACCCCAAATGCTCCCACCTCACCAGTACAATGACATAGCCTACTACCCCAAATGCTCCCACCTCACCAGTACAATGACATAGCCTACTACCCCAAATGCTCCCACCTCACCAGTACAATGACATAGCCTACTACCCCAAATGCTCCCACCTCACCAGTACAATGACATAGCCTACTACCCCAAATACCCCCACCTCACCAGTACAATGACATAGCCTACTACCCCAAATGCTCCCACCTCACCAGTACAATGACATAGCCTACTACCCCAAATGCCCCCACCTCACCAGTACAATGACATAGCCTACTACCCCAAATACCCCCACCTCACCAGTACAATGACATAGCCTACTACCCCAAATACCCCCACCTCACCAGTACAATGACATAGCCTACTACCCCAAATGCCCCCACCTCACCAGTACAATGACATAGCCTACTACCCCAAATGCTCCCACCTCACCAGTACAATGACATAGCCTACTACCCCAAATGCTCCCACCTCACCAGTACAATGACATAGCCTACTACCCCAAATGCCCCCACCTCACCAGTACAATTACTGCCCCAATGCATCTGATACAGGAGATATATGTAAGTGTCCAGCTCTGTCTTTCCTTGTCTGATGTTTGGGTATCTTGTGCCCTAGGTGTGTGATCCAGCGTCTTCTCCCATATACCCATAACCAAGGATCGGTTAAGCTCAGAGGGGGAATTGTGGGGACACTGAGGAACTGCTGCTTTAATCACCGTGAGTTACACCAACACCTCTCTAAATTCTTGTGTTTGTAGCTATGTGTCTTTAGCACCGGAAGCCCCTGTGTCTTTAGCACCGGAAGCCCCCATGTGCCTGTGCGTGCCATGAGCTCCTGATGCCCCTATGCCTATGCATGATCTGGGCACCGGAAGCCCCCTCCCCTGTGCCTGTTGGTGACCCAGGCACCAGAGCACCCCTGTGTCTGAGTGACCCTCGCCCCCTTTCTACCTGCAGTAACCCAGCTCCCTGTTACCTTGTGACTCTCTTCTCTCTCCATGCCAGTAAGCAGTAGACTGCAGTATCCCCCAGTACGGCATTCTGTTCCTCCTGGTTCCTAATGGGAGCTTCTAGAAGGGATCACATCTGCCACAGGGTTTTGCACAATACATATGGCACATTGTACATTGGGGTGTGCAGCCCTACTTCCACCTATTATTACAAATACAAGTTTTCTTTGTGCAGTTATTGCTATTAAAGGGCTATTATTTAACTTCATTCACAAGCCAAGAAATGTACCTCCATTGGTCTATGATTCTAGCTCATATTTTGATGTTCTGTCTCTCATTATTGGATCCTATGGGATTTGTTTCAGGAGACCATGCCTGGTTGCTGGGAAATGATGTGGATTTGCTGCCCTTCTTGTTGCTGCCATTGGCCGGTGGAGAGGAGTACACCGACGAGGAGATGGAAAGTAAGACGTGTAATAGAGCAACAGGCACAGAATAGAATGAGTCCTTTTCAACCAGCTCATAATTATTGATCTCTACGTACAGCAGGAAAGATTGTGTCAGAGCAATTTTAGGGTAAAAGCTGAGTTATGATGGTGAAAGCTCAGATGGAAAACCTAATTGTGTTGCATACGTGGTAGGAGGAAAGTGTCTTATGATTATGCGTTTGATGAAAGCTCTGTTGGGCCTGGTGCTGGTTTTGATAATGTAAGCAGAGACTGGGTTGTTGTTGAGATGGTGTAAAAAAGAAAAAAGCTTGGTATGGTGTATGGAGAAGGCCAGCTTGTGTGCGTGTTAGTGTCAGTCATCCCTGTCTGTTGTTGCTGGGAACTGTACCGGCATTCAGCATCGGTTTCCTTCTGGGTAACTGTCACTGCTGGGGTACCCCCTTGCTGGTGTACCTGGGCTGGTACCCCTGACCTCTCACTATAGATTAGGGTTGCTGTGGATGGTTTGCCCCCTGGCCTATCACACTGGGCAGAGCTGCTGGCTAGCGGGCAGAGTGGTGGTACCGTAAAGCTGGGTCCAAAACACAGACAGCCAGGAAGGGATTAGAGTTGGGTCTAATCTGTAGATCACAGGATTTTCAGCATAGAGAAGTTCTCAAGCAGGTCTTTGAAGCAAGTGATGTTTATTTGCAGTCACACTGATTGAAGGTACCAGTTAACAGGGCAGATGGAACAAGCATGAGGATACATTTCAGTGGTGTACAAGGTCTCTCTTCTTATACAGTTTGGACACGGCCTCACAGAGTAAACCAGACCCCTGAGGTCTGAGTTATTTTTAGTATCAGGATATGATATGTTTCCCAAACATGGATTTACATGCAATGCAAAGCTAACAACATTTACACTACTCTGTTATGTGCTAAAACTTGATGCTTGCATTATCTGAGATGAAGTCACGCCAGGCAGAGGCCCCCTGCTGGGTATACAGGCTAAACAGGTGTTTGTCACTTTACATAAAGACTTGCTTAGCATTTCCTGCTATCAGCAAACAGGCTTCCTCTAGCGAAGTTACAAACAATAATGACACTTCCATACAAAACATATCCCAATGTAACTTATACATTGGTGCCTGCACCTCTGATTTAAATGTATTTCTACAATAAATTATTCTACAATATATTACATGATCCAGCCACAAATAAGTTATTTATAAGTGATCCAGTCACAGTTGAGTTATGATGGTGACAGTTTGGATGGAAAGCCCAGTTGTGTTGGTTACAGTGTAGGTGGAATATTGGCTTATGATTATGCTCTGTTGGCCATGGTGCTGATTTAGAAAGAAAGCCATGTTGTGTTATTTTCAGCGTAGAGAGAGAACTGGGCTCGTCTTGTGGCAGGGTATGTAAACAACTGTTGAGTTGGTGTAAGAGGAGACGGAGTTCTTGTTGTGATAGTGTACAAAAAACTTGGTTGGTATGTTGATGGTGTAGCTGCTGGTTATTACAACTGGAAAGCCCAGCTGTAATGTAATAGTGTACGTCAGGTGTGTGAGTCAAGTGTAGTTAAAAAGGATTAACGGGTAAGAAGGGAAGAGCTGCGATTGTTTAGGAGGGGGGAGAGCTGCGATTGTTTAGAGGGGGGGGGGGGGGCTCAGTGCCTGAAGGTGGTTACAGGTCCCCAGGTTGTTGATTATTGTGTCTGGAAAATTACTGATTGCTTCTTCTTTTTATTCTGTCACTTTCGTCTTCCTCAGTCCTCCCCCCTGATCTGCAGTATCTTTCGGAGGACAAACAGAGGGAACTGGACCCTGATATCAGGAAGATGCTGATAGAGTGTCTACAACTGGTGAGATAATACACTCTTTATTCTGTGTTTATCCTGAGACAACGTATTTCTACTTTTCTCTTATTTACAATCTGTATTCATTTTGCCGATCGCTACAATAGTGACAGTTTGGTGGGAGTGATGGAGCTGGAGTAGTAGTCATTCCTCAAACACTGAATCCGGAAAAGATAGATATATATTTGCCAATACAACATGGCACCTGTGTGATAGAGGAGATACAGCAATACCTGGTATTACATGGAGTAATAATGTTTAGCTGCATTATTCTGGGAAACGGATGCTGCTATGGAGCCTTAGGACTCTCTGACACCTTACCCCCGAGCAAAGCAAGATTCAGTCCCGAGGAGAGATGTCCTTATAGTGTAGTAATTGATTAATCAGTGCCATATAATGCAGGTACGATGTTCTTAGCAGAAGTCAGCTTATCTTCAGGGTATAATAACTCCCTCAGGTTTAGGAGAAAGTGAAGGTAGAAGAGAAAAGCAGCAAAATAGCATTTAATGTGCATTCTCAGCCTGCTATACTCACAGAAACGAATGTATGAGAATAGACCTGCGCATACTTTCTGTCAGAAGCGCTTATACTCCGTACGCTACAATAGGGCTATAAGAGAATGCTCGTGAAGTGCACTGTGCTGCAGGAGTACAAGGTGTTACCTGTGCTGCAGAAGTACAAGGTGTTACCTGTGCTGCAGGAGTACAAGGTGTTACCTGTGCTGCAGGAGTACAAGGTGTTACCTGTGCTGCAGGAGTACAAGGTGTTACCTGTGCTGCAGGAGTACAAGGTGTTACCTGTACTGCAGGAGTACAAGGTGTTACCTGTGCTGCAGGAGTACAAGGTGTTACCTGTGCTGCAGGAGTACAAGGTGTTACCTGTGCTGCAGGAGTACAAGGTGTTACCTGTGCTTTTCATGTGTTGGTTTTCACAGAACACAGGACCATCTTTATTAAATCTCCTTTCCTGCACAGTACAGTTCACAGGAAGGCAGTGATTTACATACTCAAGAACTGACACTTTCTGTCCCTCAGGACCGTCACTCTACCTATAGACCTGTCGGCTGTACACATTGCTGTCACACACTCTGACAGTCACGCTAGGGTGTAACAGGGAAAGCCTCAGCTCACATGCTGTCGCCCACACTTCCAATTCTATATATTCATCCGTTCACAACTGGATACGCGCAATCATCATTTTCAACATTTATTTGATATTGCGCCAGCAGATTACGTAGCGCTTTACAATTGGGAACAAACATTAATAAAACAATACTGGGTAATACTTACAGAGAGGTAAGAGAACCCTGCTTGCAAGCTGTATTCATGGAGCAATTGTTATAAACCAGAAGTAAAGATAGAGGGGCTGATTTTTTTTATTATTGTGTGTTCTAGTAATCGGAGGTTATATATATATCCGTCTTCATTATTGGATATTTATTTCCTGAATTGTAAGAATTATTGTCTGATTTTTGTCCTTTGTAGGATCTGCATAGCAACAAATACTCATATGATGGTATTTGATTGCATTAGATTTCTTAAAATTGTTTAGTGATAGTTGTCATTGCTTTATATTTGTGATGTATTTTGTTTATTTTATGCATTGCATGTGATGACTTGTGAGAGACTATTTTAATAAATATATATATAATATATATAGTTTTATATTTGATGATTGTTTTCTTTTTTTTGTTTTGTGTTTAAGAATATAGTTATATAAACCCCATTCCATCACATTCTTTGGTGTAGATGTGTAATCCCAGATACAAGTCTCGGATTCCTCGTGCTGGGTGTAACTTACTCAATCAGTTGTGTTTTACATTATTATTATTACTTAGTATATTCCCTGTCCCTACAGCTCTGTGCTATCCCGGATGGGCGACGTAATCTGAAAGATCGGGGTACGTACCTGATCCTGAGGTCTCTGCACTCCTGGGAGACCCAGGCTGATGTGAAGAGGGCGTGTGAAAAGGTCATACAGGTCAGTGCTACCTTCTGTCCGAACTAACATGAACAGCGGATTAGCCTGGGTTATCTCAGCATAGTAACAAATATACCTCTTATAGTTCCTCTGTCAGCTTAACTATGTGTTGCTCATGATAGATTAGGCTTCCAATAGATGGACCAGCAATTATGTAGAATATTAATACGCACTAGTACAGAAGGAGGCGCTGTAACACATTCTTTAGGTAACGCTGTGTATTATTTTTATCTCCAATCCAACAGTTGTCTGCTAAGATGTCTGAGCTCATGTGACAGGGGCAGTGACATGATGTGAGGAGGGGAATGGAGGCAGCAGGAAGCCACAGACTGACAGTTATATAGTGGAAGGAGCAGGGTCCTGAGCAGCACAGAGTATATCAGGAGATGAGTGATGTGTTAGTGAGGACAGGGCTGCATGTGACAGGGCAGTGACATGATTGTGAGGAGGGGAATGGAGGCAGCAGGAAGCCACAAACTGAGACTTATATAGTGGATGGAGCAGGGTCCCCAGCAGCACAGAGTATATCAGGAGATGAGTGATGTGTTAGTGAGGACAGGGCTGCATGTGACAGGGGCGGTGACATGATGTGAGGAGGGGAATGGAGGCAGCAGGAAGCCACAAACTGACAGTTATATAGTGGAAGGAGCAGCGTCCCCAGCAGCACAGAGTATATCAGGAGATGAGTGATGTGTTAGTGAGGACAGGGCTGCATGTGACGGGCAGTGACATGATGTGAGGAGGGGAATGGAGGCAGCAGGAAGCCACAGACTGAGAGTTATATAGTGGAAGGAGCAGGGTCCCCCAGCAGCACAGAGTATATCAGGAGATGAGTGATGTGTTAGTGAGGACAGAGATGCATGTGACAGGGGCAGTGACATGATGTGAGGAGGGGAATGGAGGCAGCAGGAAGCCACAGACTGAGAGTTATATAGTGGAAGGAGCAGGGTCCCCAGCAGCACAGAGTATATCAGGAGGTGAGTGATGTGTTAGTGAGGACAGGGCTGCATGTGACAGGAGCAGTGACATGATGTGAGGAGGGGAATGGAGGCAGCAGGAAGCCACAAACTGACAGTTATATAGTGGAAGGGGCAGGGTCCTCCAGCAGCACAGAGTATATCAGGAGATGAGTGATGTGTTAGTGAGGACAGGGCTGCATGTGACAGGGACAGAGACATGATGTGAGGAGGGGAATGGAGGCAGCAGGAAGCCACAGACTGACAGTTTTATAGTGGAAGGAGCAGGGTCCCCAGCAGCACAGAGTATATCAGGAGATGAGTGATGTGCTAGTGAGGACAGGGCTGCATGTGACAGGGCAGTGACATGATGTGAGGAGGGGAATGGAGACAGCAGGAAGCCACAGACTGAGAGTTATATAGTGGAAGGAGCAGGGTCCTCCAGCAGCACAGAGTATATCAGGAGATGAGTGATGTGTTAGTGAGGACAGGGCTGCATGTGACAGGGGCAGTGACATGATGTGAGGAGGGGAATGGAGGCAGCAGGAAGCCACAGACTGACAGTTATATAGTGGAAGGAGCAGGGTCCTCCAGCAGCACAGAGTATATCAGGAGATGAGTGATGTGTTAGTGAGGACAGGGCTGCATGTGACAGGGGCAGTGACATGATGTGAGGAGGGGAATGGAGGCAGCAGGAAGCCACAAACTGACAGTTATATAGTGGATGGAGCAGGGTCCCCAGCAGCACCCAGTAGTGATTTGAACGCTTGTGAAACGTGGGCTTCTTATCTTCAGCACCCTGTGGGTTCCATACTGTGTAATGTCACAATGATTAATGAGATTTTCTTGGACTCTGTGTGTCAGGTTCTGATAGGTGATGAGCCAGCGCCCGGCATGGAAAACCTCCTAGAAGTAACTGTCCCCCCCGAGGTGGAGGAAAAACTGAAGCAACTCGATGAAGAGGAAGACAAAGCTTTAGATGATGGCTCATAATACAGCAGAGAGAGTCTGTTTCTAATCTTCCTGGTGCCTGACTGTGCCAGACTGATGTGTGACTGCAACATCTCTCTATCCGATCCGCATAGGAATTACCACCACTCCACTCACTTCCGTTCCTAAACTGAGAATTCAGTTCTGCAAAAATGAAAACGGACAGATCAGGGGGTTATTTTATAAAAATAAAGTGTACATATTATTGGAAGAATTACACCAGATTATATGAAAAGATTTATCTTAATTCATGGTGTTCGATAAAATCTACAATCTAGACTATTTTCTATAGTGGTTTTGAGAGGAAAAATAAAAATAGATTACGCTTCCTGGACAATTCTAGTTCAGGCCCAAACTCTGTACTTGTCCATTAGTGTTTTCAACTGAGATTGTCCAAAGATTTCCCAGTATACAGCCAGGCTCTATTGCCAACACAACTCCCCTTTCCCCTTCCATCTTTACTGCTTTATACACCCCGAGGGAAGCTGCAACATTCTTCTTTACTCCTGTGATGTCAGCATTTCAGCACTTGTTCCAGAAGTGGATAGTGGAATAGAAAATGTTACAGCATGAGGCTTATCGTCTGATCGAAATGCAGTTTTCCTCTGGTCTGTACCAACCTGCGAGAATCTGCAAACGTTAGGGGAATCCTTCTAAAAAAAACCACTGAAAAATGATGACTCTGTCTGGCAACTGCCAGTGTACAGCAGCAGTGTTTGTAAGTTGATGATTGACACTTTCTCTGTTTTTTTTTTTTTTTTCATCAATAATTTTCATTGAACAAAACTTAGCAAGTTATTTGGGGTACAGAAAAATGAAAAAAATGGAAAGGGTACAGACAAAAGGAGTGAAGGGGAGTTGCTCAATGAGTCTTGCCATATATAAATATTTGACACTTGTAAAAACAGGGTATAAAAGACCGTGGAAAAAGTTGCTATAGTTAGCTTAGCTGAACCAGTTACAAAAAAAAAAATATCAGCATGTAGAGGATTCAAGTAGCACTGATAGTGATGGCACCGGGGAGGAGGAGGTTGGACCCCCGGTCGCTCTCGCACCACCTATAGTATATATTTGTGCCACTTAAACCATTTCATAATAGGAGCTGAAGTGGAATACAGCACATCTATTGTCTCCATTTAAAAGCTGTGCTGAATTTTGGATATGATCCTAGAAAGGGCAGGGGGTAGTGACTTTCCAATTTTGGGCTATGGCTGCCCTAGTTGCTATCAGAATGTGACCTAGGAGGCGTCGATCTTGCTTAGGGATCAAGGAAGGGTAAAGATGGAGCAACACCACTGCCGGGTCTGGGTTCATGGGCCTCACTAACGCAGATATAAACTCAAAGACTTCCTGACAAAGAGGTTGTGTGGACATGCCCAGAAGACATGGAAAATGTCAGCAATGTGGGACGCCAATAAAATTTGGATTGAGAAGGCCAAATAACATGGAGTCTGGCCAGGGTGAGGTAAAGTCTATTAATTAGTTTGACGTGCATCTTGGTGTAATTACCACCTAGACATATGATGGGAGGTGGTATATATAGTTTCCCATTGTTGCAAGGAGGGAGAGAGAGATTAAGGTCTGACTCCCAGCGTGCCTGAGAGGACTTCTTGGGAGCAGTAAGTAGGGATTGGAGATGCTGGTACCAGAATGTTATCCCGCCTCTATTAAAGACTTTTGTCATTCAGTGGCGAATCGAGCATGTTTGAATAAGTCTTTATAGCAGGGTTTCCCAAACCCAGTCCTCAGGGCTCCCTAACAGTGCAGGTTTTCTGGATCACATCTGACATAATTAGGACCACCTGTGGATCTGTTACAATGTGTCATTCAGTAATGAATACACCTGTGCTCCAGCAAGGAGATATGGAAAACATGCACTGTTGGGGAGCCCTGAGGACTGGGTTTGGGAAACCCTGCTTTAGAGGGTATGTGAAAGTGTTCCTGGTGTAGGGTGAAAGGGAGAAAAAGGTCTTGACCGTATAGGTCTTGGAGAGAGATCAATCCCTTAGAGCGGGAGAAAGCAAGATTAAGGTCCGGAATAAGTTTGGTTGTAGGGACAGATTGCGATTAGGAAGTAGAATGTCCTTATGGCGGCGTGTAAATTGGTCCCAAATGAGCAAAGCATCTGAGATGGAGAGGAATTGATGAGCGAGCACCCCTGGGGGTCCACAGCAGAGTAGGTCAAGGAGGCCCGCTCCAGGTCCACCCATGGTTTAGTGTTGGAGGAGAGGGACAAGTCCCTAAGGTGTGACAGTAGACATGCCTCCTGATAGAGAATCGGGATTGGGAAGCTTTAGGCCTCCCTGACGCTTTGGAAGGGTCAAACGATGTTAACCCATAAGTAGGCGTTTCTGCTTCCAAACATTTGTTATCATTAGTTTGTATAATAGATCCATGTATTTTTTAGGAACAACAGGTGATCGTGCGAAAGAGAGACATCAGTTTTGGGGGAAGCATCATCTTAAAAGTGGCAATGTGACCCAGCCAGGAGACCTCATAGTTGATCCAACTCTTAGGCAATGCAGCAAGATGCGTAATTAGTGGGGTAAAATTATTTTCAAACATTTCAACAATGGTAGCAGGAATATGGATGCCCAAGTAAGGCAGGGATTCTTGTACCCACACAAAAGGGGAATTTCCGCTGTAGAAGCACAAGAGTGTATAGGGGGATGTTAATGGGCAGAGCCTCCGATTTGGTGACATTAAGTTTATAAAAGGAAACGGCACTATAGCGATTTAGTATGATCTGGAGGGCAGCCAATGACAAATGAGCACATCATCCGCAAACAGACATAATTTATGAGAGGAGGAATAAAGAGTGATCCCCAGGAAGTCGGGTTCTGATCTAATTGTTTTGGCCAAGGGTTCAAAAGCCAGTGCGCACATCAGAGGGGATAGGGGCAGCCCTGTCTAGTGCCATTAAAAATAGAGAAGGGGAGTGAGAGAAAGCCGTTACTAAAAGTTCTAGCTGTTGGTCCTTGGTAGAGAGCTAAAATGGAATGGAGGATATCTGCCCGGAAACAAAATTTAACTAGAACTTCTTTTATATAAAGCCAGTGAAGCCTATCGAAGGCTTTTTTTCGCGTCTAGAGATAACAAGAGTAATTCTGCTGCAGAGTCTTGAACTGAATCTATCACGTTTAAAATACGCCTAGTGTTATCTGCTGCCTGGCAGCCAGGTATAAATCCCACTTGGTCCGAATGGATGAGGTGGGGAAGAAATGGGTTCAGTTTGGTGAAGATCTTTAAGTCAGTGTTGAGTAAGGCAATGCGTCTATAATTTTTAGTCTGAGTGAACTTTACCTGGCTTCGGGATCGTAATAATCTGTGCCTCAAGCATTTCTGCTGGAAAGCTATCTCCGCTCATCACTTTATTATACAAAGCAGTGAGAAGTGGAGCCAGGGGGCTAGATTTACCAAGCTGGGGGTTTGAAAAAGTGGGGTTGTTGCCTATAGCAACCAATCAGATTCTAGCTGTCATTTTGTAGAAAGCACTAAATAAATGAAAGCTAGAATCTGATTGGTTGCTATAGGCAACATCCCCACTTTTTCAAACCCGCAGCTTAGTAAATCTAGCCCTGGGTCTCTCTAAATGTGGTATAAAAGAAGTTAATGTATCCATCTGGGCCAGGGCTTTATCCTTCGGCAATGTCTTAATGACTGCTTCAACTTCCTGTTTGGAAAAGGGGAGGTTAAGGGATGCCAGGCTATCATCATCAAGGGTTGGAAAGTGTAAGTGGTACAAAAAAGCAACTATTAAGGTTGGTTGTGGCAGCTTAGAGTCATTGTTACGAGCCGCTGCGGTGTCCATAGCCGCCACGGCTCGCTCTCCTCTGGGCCCGGTGTCCCGGCCGTGTCCTTAATGACCAGGACATCACTTCCGGTCCAACCATTGCCAAGGCAACGGCTGGACGCCGCGCTGTCAAACAACGCATACCGGCGGGGAGATTAGCCAGGCGCGTGTATGTTAGTAAATAATTTATTATCAGTCTCCTGTGGCTGATTGTTAGGCTGGGCTGCTTGGTTCCCATTGGCTGCTCTAGTTACTTAAGGCAGGGGGGACTGGACCTGCCTGCCGGTTATAGTGTTTTCAGTCCTGTGCTGTTGCTGACCTGCTATTGGATTCCTGTCTGCCTGATCTTCCGTTGTGACTTTCGCTTGTACCCTGGACTTTGCCTGTGACCTTGACTTTTGGCCTGTATTCTGGACTTTGCTGTTTCGCTACGGCCCTCTACTGATCACCCGCTCCAGCCTGGGCTAGCGCCTCCGGTTCCATTTGCGCCACAGCCACCATTGATAAGCTTTTACTAGTTTGAGCTTAAGACCTGGGGGCATCTGAGTACCTGTGAGCATATAAAGCTCTTTGAGGAAACGCAGCTGCTAAAGGTGAAGACTAATCTGTTCTAAAAGCTCATCTTGGTGGTCAGGAGCCCTAACATTATAACTGATCTATGAAATTACTGTAGAGGATTATTCATGGATGAAAATGGGACCAAGTCTTAGCAGGACAAATCCAAACCCTGGCCCAGATGGTCCAAGGACTATTGCATTGTTTACTGCACAAGAGGAAACCTCTAGGACTTCGCAAGCCCAGCAAGTTCCCCTGGCACCTGCTGTAGAACCTAAGTTGAATCTGCCAGACAGTTTCTCTGGAGAGAGAGCTTTATTCCGCAATTTTAAAGAAAGTTGTAAGCTCTATTTCCGGTTAAAAACCCGTTCTTCAAGTTCAGAGTAGCAAAGGGTCGGAATTATAATATCCCTTCTGCAAGTCCTTTGTTACAGTCCGTGGATGCATTCTTTAATCCTTTAGGCCTGCTTTATTATGATCCAGATCGGATGGCCTCAGCCGTGACTCACCTTAGGGCCTTGAAGCAAGGACGGCGCTCTGCTGAGGAATATTGTGCCGAATTTAGGCGATGGTTTACTGACAGCGAATAGAACGATCCCGCATTGCGCAGTCAATTTCGCTTAGGTTTGTCATAGCAGATCAAAGACGCTTTGGTACAGTATCCTTCTCCAACATCTTTGTAAGATCTCATGCAGCTCGCCATCAAAATTGACAGGCGGATCAAGGAGAGGAGGGCGGAAAAGGAGGTACCTTCATGTTCATCAGCCGTTGTTCCTGCATCAGTGGACATTGAAGATATGCAGTAAGGAGCCTACCGTCTTTCTGCAGAAGAAAAAAACAAAAGACAAACCCAAGGTCTGTGTCTCTACTGTGGCATCAAAGGTAAGTTTTCCCGTTCCTGCCTTAATAAGTCGGGAATAGACTTGGCCTAGGAGTTAAGGAGGAGGTTCACCTAGGTCTGCATATTATCTCTTCCAAAAATGCAGTTTTGGTTCCCGCACATATCACTTACAGTGCTCATTCCGTCGATATCTCGGCCTTATTAGATAGTGGTCCCGCCGGTAACTTTCTGGACATTGAAAGGAATCCCAGATGATTTTTTTTCTTTTTTGACCTGTCTCTCGCTAAAACCAAATGAAAACAAACTCATAGTAAAGGCTGCCATAGATAAACATGTTACAAACACACATGTTACACACACAGCCAAACACACTGTTTTAAGGGGTAAACTTACAAGGGTACATCGTTTCACATATGCTGGCAAATGTCCCAAGATCACTGAGCTGAAGATTATTAAGAATGTCACTCTTGTTGAAGTATTCAATTGTCCATACATGACCCCAAATATTATTATACAGTAACTTTCAGGACTTGTTACATTTAAATCAGTGTTGCCAGAGGCACCAGTACTGCGTATGTCGGAGTCCCTTGTAAGTGAGGCTCCATTGTGGAAGAACTTATCACGAGATGCGAGAACAGTGTTGGTTCACTAAAGCATGAGCGTGGTCCAGAAACTGTGATACCGCCACCTTCAGACTGCCAGGAGAGGGAGGAAGCCGGCAATGTGTCATTGAGGAGATTATAGGCTGCTTGTCCTTGTTTATAGGACTGACTGTTTGGATGCCCTCCTGGCAAAATGACAACTGGGGAAGAGCTGAAGTATAGAATAAGATATGGATTGCTGCTTATACCTGTATGGAACATATCTATGGCTGACAATAGACCATCAGTAGGTAGTTACAGAAACTGACCAGAAATCAGCAACACCAATAGCTGACGACAGGGAATATAGGTGATCTAGAAACTGGAAATACCCCTAAAAGAGCAGTAAAGACACCAAGTAAGACATAGGAGACAGACTAGCTCCAACAGGTATAGTATATAAATAAATGATGATGATGACAGTTACAGCACAAGGTATACATAGGTACTTACCTACCGGTATATTAGGACACATCCGTATACCTAGGTACTTACCTACCGGTATATTAGGACACATCCGTATACCTAGGTACTTACCTACCGGTATATTAGGACACATCCGTATACCTAGGTACTTACCTACCGGTATATTAGGACACATCCGTATACCTAGGTACTTGCCTACCGGTATATTAGGACACATCCGTATACCTAGGTACTTACCTACCGGTATATTAGGACACATCCGTATACCTAGGTACTTACCTACCGGTATATTAGGACACATCCGTATACCTAGGTACTTACCTACCGGTATATTAGGACACATCCGTATACCTAGGTACTTTCCTACCGGTATATTAGGACTCATCTGTATACCTAGGTACTTACCTACCGGTATATCAGGACACATCTGTATACCTAGGTACTTACCTACCGGTATATCAGGACACATCCGTATACCTAGGTACTTACCTACCGGTATATTAGGACACATCTGTATACATAGGTACTTACCTACCGGTATATTAGGACACATCTGTATATATAGGTACTTACCTACCGGTATATTAGGACACATCCGTATACCTAGGTTCTTACCTACCGGTATATTAGGACTCCTCTGTATACCTAGGTACTTTCCTACCGGTATATTAGGACTCATCTGTATACCTAGGTACTTACCTACCGGTATATTAGGACACATCTGTATACCTAGGTACTTACCTACCGGTATATTAGGACACATCTGTATACATAGGTACTTACCTACCGATATATTAGGACACATCTGTATACATAGGTACTTACCTACCGGTATATTAGGACTCATCTGTATACATAGGTACTTTCCTACCGGTATATTAGGACACATCTGTATACATAGGTACTTACCTACCGGTATATTAGGACACATCTGTATACATAGGTACTTACCTACCGGTATATTAGGACACATATTATCACATGTACTAGGGAAATGCAGGAAGATCGGGATTGGTATGAACAGGTTGAATGTATGGCTAAGTCCTGATAATATTTCACACTTAAATGAAGTTTAACAGCACACACAGGTCAGCAATTCTGGATAATACAGTTGCTGCTGTTATATCATTTTCTTACTTGTAGATTAATTTCTCTGCCATAATGAGAAGATGTTCTGCTCCATGAATTGTTGGAGTTCTGTGCTAACCTATTAGCATGGACAATAAGTTTCCCTTTAATTGATTAAATTTCACCGTAAGAGATATTCTATGTCTTTGTATTTTTCCTACCTTTCCCACTACAATCATAAATTAGAAGGTGGTATATGACAGGAGCGATTTCAATAAAAACAATTTACAGTAATTTACATTTAAAGTGAGATTAAATTTATATGTAACATGACGGTGATATTATTCTTATGATTATATCTTGTGAGGAGATTGAAGAAACTATATACAGAATTAATATTTCATTGTGGTGGCTGGAACTCCATCTTCAGTTTTCATTCATTTTATGACACATATAATAAGCAGCTTATTTCACAAGAAGTGATGTAGTAGATATTGTCAATTTTTACCTACAACCCATAAGGTTACCTTTCAAAAATAACCACACAAAACAGTTTGTATAAATAATCCACCTCTATTATCTCATTAGACCAGTATAAAATACACCATGATGTAAAAGGTACAAATATCACATCACATGAAAATACATCACTTGTTTATTGCCTGCTCAGTGGTCCCAGGGTCAGTCTATATACAAGGCACATATCAGATGTATGCTGAGGACGTGTGTGACATAGTTGGAACGGAGATGTCATCTGAACACAGCAAAAGAAACAGGCACTTAAATGGCGACTGGACTGTAGATCCAACTTGTAGATCCAGCCCCTGGAAGATAGGGCCCATAGCAGCTAATGTGCTTACAGCAGAAACAAGCAAGTTTCTCTGCCCCATCACTTGTCCCCATGTGAGCAGCTCTGTAAAGGCAGACTCTGTAATGCCGATTTACTGATGGTCCCATACGCCTGGGTGTAACTCTGAAGAGAAGCCTTAGGGTCACCAGCTGTGCCAATGTTGGATGTTCCCTGGAACATCTTCCTGCTGAATTTCTGAGCGGATCGCACGTCACGAGTCTGGCCGACCGGCGTTCGCTGGTTCTGTAGTGAAAAGAACAAAAGAATCAACCCCGACATTCTACAAATTCAGTAACATCTACTGGAGGCATCAGTGCTGACCGACAGATATAACTACATATTAGACTACAAGTTAACCCGTGCATGATACTAATGCATTCTAGTCAAATCAAGCTACTTAAGGTGTTAAAAACTCCCCACTGTCACCCCCGGCAACCACCAACCACTCCCAACTGTCACTTCTCCTTCAAGAAATATATAGGTCAGTGTATAACTCTGCCCAGCAGGTGGCGCTGCAGCTTGGTTTTATTTTTTCCACACACAGACAAACACACGCCACTAGACATTTATATTATAGAATCCTGACCTCAATCACACTCATTGTACCCACGCCCTACTCACCTCAGTCACACTCATTGTACCCACGCCCTACTCACCTCAGTCACACTCATCGTACCCACGCCCTACTCACCTCAGTCACACTCATCGTACCCACGCCCTACTCACCTCAATCACACTCATTGTACCCACGCCCTACTCACCTCAGTCACACTCATTGTACCCACGCCCTACTCACCCCAGTCACACTCATCGTACCCACGCCCTACTCACCCCAGTCACACTCATCGTACCCACGCCCTACTCACCCCAGTCACACTCATCGTACCCACGCCCTACTCACCCCAGTCACACTCATCGTACCCACGCCCTACTCACCTCAGTCACACTCATCGTACCCACGCCCTACTCACCTCAGTCACACTCATCGTACCCACGCCCTACTCACCTCAGTCACACTCATCGTACCCACGCCCTACTCACCTCAGTCACACTCATCGTACCCACGCCCTACTCACCTCAGTCACACTCATCGTACCCACGCCCTACTCACCTCAGTCACACTCATCGTACCCACGCCCTACTCACCTCAGTCACACTCATCGTACCCACGCCCTACTCACCTCAGTCACACTCATCGTACCAACGCCCTACTCACCTCAGTCACACTCATCGTACCCACGCCCTACTCACCTCAGTCACACTCATCGTACCCACGCCCTACTCACCTCAGTCACACTCATCGTACCCACGCCCTACTCACCTCAGTCACACTCATCGTACCAACGCCCTACTCACCTCAGTCACACTCATCGTACCCACGCCCTACTCACCTCAGTCACACTCATCGTACCCACGCCCTACTCACCCCAGTCACACTCATCGTACCCACGCCCTACTCACCCCAGTCACACTCATCGTACCCACGCCCTACTCACCCCAGTCACACTCATCGTACCCACGCCCTACTCACCTCAGTCACACTCATCGTACCCACGCCCTACTCACCTCAGTCACACTCATCGTACCCACGCCCTACTCACCCCAGTCACACTCATCGTACCCACCCCATACTCACCTCAGTCACACTCATCGTACCCACCCCATACTCACCTCAGTCACACTCATCGTACCCACCCCCTACTCGCCTCAGTCACACTCATCGTACCCACCCCCTACTCACCCCAGTCACACTCATCGTACCCACGCCCTACTCACCCCAGTCACACTCATCGTACCCACGCCCTACTCACCTCAGTCACACTCATCGTACCCACGCCCTACTCACCTCAGTCACACTCATCGTACCCACGCCCTACTCACCTCAGTCACACTCATCGTACCCACGCCCTACTCACCTCAGTCACACTCATCGTACCAACGCCCTACTCACCTCAGTCACACTCATCGTACCCACCCCCTACTCACCTCAGTCACACTCATCGTACCCACGCCCTACTCACCTCAGTCACACTCATCGTACCCACGCCCTACTCGCCTCAGTCACACTCATCGTACCCACGCCCTACTCGCCTCAGTCACACTCATCGTACCCACGCCCTACTCACCCCAGTCACACTCATCGTACCCACGCCCTACTCACCCCAGTCACACTCATCGTACCCACGCCCTACTCACCCCAGTCACACTCATCGTACCCACGCCCTACTCACCCCAGTCACACTCATCGTACCCACGCCCTACTCACCCCAGTCACACTCATCGTACCCACGCCCTACTCACCCCAGTCACACTCATCGTACCCACGCCCTACTCACCTCAGTCACACTCATCGTACCCACGCCCTACTCACCTCAGTCACACTCATCGTACCCACCCCCTACTCACCTCAGTCACACTCATCGTACCCACGCCCTACTCACCTCAGTCACACTCATCGTACCCACCCCCTACTCACCCCAGTCACACTCATCGTACCCACGCCCTACTCACCTCAGTCACACTCATCGTACCCACGCCTTACTCACCCCAGTCACACTCATCGTACCCACGCCCTACTCACCCCAGTCACACTCATCGTACCCACGCCCTACTCACCTCAGTCACACTCATCGTACCCACGCCCTACTCACCTCAGTCACACTCATCGTACCCACGCCCTACTCACCCCAGTCACACTCCTCGTACCCACGCCCTACTCACCCCAGTCACACTCATCGTACCCACGCCCTACTCACCTCAGTCACACTCATCGTACCCACGCCCTACTCACCTCAGTCACACTCATCGTACCCACGCCCTACTCACCTCAGTCACACTCATCGTACCCACCCCCTACTCACCTCAGTCACACTCATCGTACCCACGCCCTACTCACCCCAGTCACACTCATCGTACCCACGCCCTACTCACCCCAGTCACACTCATCGTACCCACGCCTTACTCACCTCAGTCACACTCATCGTACCCACGCCCTACTCACCTCAGTCACACTCATCGTACCCACGCCCTACTCACCTCAGTCACACTCATCGTACCCACGCCCTACTCACCTCAGTCACACTCATCGTACCCACGCCCTACTCACCTCAGTCACACTCATCGTACCCACGCCCTACTCACCTCAGTCACACTCATCGTACCCACCCCCTACTCACCTCAGTCACACTCATCGTACCCACCCCCTACTCACCTCAGTCACACTCAGTGTACCCACCCCCTACTCACCTCAGTCACACTCATCGTACCCACGCCCTACTCACCTCAGTCACACTCATCGTACCCACGCCCTACTCACCTCAGTCACACTCATCGTACCCACGCCCTACTCACCTCAGTCACACTCATCGTACCCACGCCCTACTCACCTCAGTCACACTCATCGTACCCACGCCCTACTCACCTCAGTCACACTCATCGTACCCACGCCCTACTCACCTCAGTCACACTCATCGTACCCACGCCCTACTCACCTCAGTCACACTCATCGTACCCACGCCCTACTCACCCCAGTCACACTCATCGTACCCACGCCCTACTCACCCCAGTCACACTCATCGTACCCACGCCCTACTCACCCCAGTCACACTCATCGTACCCACGCCCTACTCACCCCAGTCACACTCATCGTACCCACGCCCTACTCACCTCAGTCACACTCATCGTACCCACGCCCTACTCACCTCAGTCACACTCATCGTACCCACGCCCTACTCACCTCAGTCACACTCATCGTACCCACGCCCTACTCACCTCAGTCACACTCATCGTACCCACGCCCTACTCACCCCAGTCACACTCATCGTACCCACGCCCTACTCACCCCAGTCACACTCATCGTACCCACGCCCTACTCACCCCAGTCACACTCATCGTACCCACGCCCTACTCACCCCAGTCACACTCATCGTACCCACGCCCTACTCACCCCAGTCACACTCATCGTACCCACGCCCTACTCACCTCAGTCACACTCATCGTACCCACGCCCTACTCACCTCAGTCACACTCATCGTACCCACGCCCTACTCACCTCAGTCACACTCATCGTACCCACGCCCTACTCACCCCAGTCACACTCATCGTACCCACGCCCTACTCACCTCAGTCACACTCATCGTACCCACGCCCTACTCACCTCAGTCACACTCATCGTACCCACGCCCTACTCACCCCAGTCACACTCATCGTACCCACGCCCTACTCACCTCAGTCACACTCATCGTACCCACGCCCTACTCACCTCAGTCACACTCATCGTACCCACGCCCTACTCACCTCAGTCACACTCATCGTACCCACCCCCTACTCACCTCAGTCACACTCATCGTACCCACCCCCTACTCACCAGTCTAGCACTGACTGCTGCTACGCTCACAGCCCCGGTGGGTACTGTCTCTTTCCGGGTGAGAAGGTTGTTAGGAGCTGCTGCCCGCGCCTGCTGGGCTAGTGAAAAAGAGCGAGCTCTAGTAATAGGAGCAGTTTTTCCTCTTGGCTCCATGTTTTTAGTGACCTGTGTGGAAAAATAACAATATGCAAGTGGATTATCATTAGTTATTGATAATGAGCACAAACCGGCTGCCACTTAGGTATCGTAATAGGGAAGAATAAAGAACATTTTATGTGCAATTTATGGACTCTGCTGCTTGAAGTCTGGAGTGTGTGTGTGTGTGTGTGTGTGTGTGTGTGTGTGTGTATTCATACGCTTGTGGGGACATTGACCTGTTTACACACCAACACGGTGGGGACCTTAGTCATAGTGGGAACAAATATTGAGGTCCCCACAAACCTTACCAAGGCTAATCAATACAGGGGACATTGTTGATTTGCTCGGCATAAAAATCTGCCAATGTCTCCGCGAGTCACTTTTGTCGGATCAAAAGTGTGCGTGTGCCCAATGTGGAGGGGAAAGCGTGTGTGCATCCTACCGCTAAAGGTCAGTAGACCGTCCATATATATAGCAGGAAGAGGAAGTGACTGCAGGTTTGTTTTATATACCAAACAGGTCAATACACGGTTGCATCCGTCTACTGCCGAAGGCAAAGTGGGCACAGCAGAGCCCACCAGTGGCTCCACCTATAGCCTGGAGAGTAGTGGAGAGGACACTTCGGAGGGAAGCAGTGCAGGCACCAGCAGTGATAACCCATTGCCTGCCAGTGAAGCAAAGTGCAGGTACCCAGAGATTAGTTCTCTTTACCACCATTCTTGACCTTCTGAAAACGGTGTTTTAAACACAGAGGGTCGGAGAGACGATGCATTGTCTGCCCAAACGCTATCCAGAAACAGTGATGGCTGCAGGGTGTATAACTAATGGCAGTTCTGACCGTACTCTGAGAAGCCCCTCTCAAAAATAGCCCAACACATGGGGCATGTTCACCGCAATCAGACTGAAGTAGCCTGGGCCATGAAATTCCCCAAACTTTCAAAAGATAGGTGCAAGCAATTGGCACATCTTCACAATAGGGGCAACTTTACACATAATGCTGAAGCAATAAGGGCAGGACATGGGGTTCTGGTCCCGCGCACACTTCCAGACAGAGAGATCGATGCCAAAAGCTTCATGCACTGTGCTGCCTGCCAAGGCTTGTTTGCAAGAAAATACCTGTGGCGACACATAAAGAGATGTAAGGTAAACCGAAGAGGCAACAAGCCCAGACCTGGCAAAACAGAGTCCAGTCACTGTGCACCATTGCTCAGCCTGTTCCTCCTGACATTAGTGGTGGATGTTGTAAGCTCTTGAGTGACATGACCACAGATTAAATCTTACTCGCAGTCAAAAATGACTGATGCATCATGCAGATGGGGCAGCATCTCTTCAGCCGGGTCGGTTCAGATGTTGGTTGGCGTCAGAAGCTTAGAGAAATAGGCAAGCTACTACTACAGGTCAGAAGAGTTACCCCTTTAGAGAGGATGGAAGACTTTATGCACGTAGTAGATGCTGTGAAGTTGGTAAGCTGGCTATGATGAGACAGGTACATGTAAGACGCCTTTGCTGGCACTCAAGGTCGGGCATTGTGGAGTGCCGAGCCATGATGGAGGGCTGCATTGCTGCAGTTAAAAAAACACACAAAACATTCAGAGGATATACAAGGTGAGATGGAACGAGCTGCCTTGAAAACTCTTAAGGAGTCCAAGTGGAACATGGCTCAGCTCTTACCTTTCATGGAAGATGTGAAAAAGATGCATTTGTACCTTGATGAGAAGCATCAAGCCTACTGAAGTGGTCTATCCACGGGGCCTACAGTTAACCACTGGGCACTGCTTGCAAAAATCACCCTGGCATAAGTAATCTTGTAGAGAAGCACAAAGAATGCGGAGTGGATATCCAAAATGTCTACATGTCTGTCAGACCAGCTGCCTTGTCACACTTCAGAGGCTCCGATTGCATATGACTTTTTGCCGAGAGTGCGGGGCTAAACATCCCCACACACTGTCTTCCATAATGCTTCGAAAGCTGGTTTCCACTCTCTCAAAGGTCCTCAACCTAAACCAGTGTTGGCTACCCTGTGACACTCCAGGTGTTGTGAAACTGTAAGTACCAGCATACCCTTCCAGCAATAAGCTGCTATATATTGGCAAAGCATGCTGGAACTTGTAGTTTTACAACACCTGGAGTGTCACAGGTTAGCCAACACTGACCTAAACGATACATAACTGGATCAGTTAGCAGACTCCCTTGGGCACGACATTAGGGTGCACCGGCAGTATTACCGCCTCCCAGCAGGTACCCTCCAACTCACCAAGATCAGCAAACTGTTAATGGCTCTCGAGAGTGACAGACTGGCCGAATTCAAACGCAAGAATTTGGACGAGATGAACACTGATCCGGACGGCAAGTTGGAAATCTTGTATCTGATGTATGCGTTTGACCTTTACCCTCGTTCATTTACATATCTGTTTCTTTTCATGACCGGTCCAGCTACAGAGCGACATGTCAGATGATGAGCAATCCCCCGTGACAAAGGGACAAATGGTCAAGCGTTCGGTCGAAACTTCCACGTCAAAAGAGAGATTGTGCAGGGACCTGGCAACACGGGACCAGTGTGCAGCCAAGGCTTCCACAGGTAGGTGTAGCACACAGTTTCGTTAGGCAAAAGCACTTTGCCTTCTTTGTATTTTGCAGGGTCTAATGGACTGCTCTACTTTCATTCAGGTTGTAGAGAAATGCGGCGAAAAACCTGGGACAGAGAGAAGAACCAAGCTGTGGAGAACACATGATGAAATTTATCCAAACATGCCGGGTGCCCAGCAAGCGTGACTGTGTTCCGTGCCGCATGGCTGAACCAGCCATACTGATAGATCGGAACTGGTCGAAGGTGAAATTCTACATAAAGAACTGAATAACAGCTTTAAAGAGAGATCAAACTTGTTGAAATCATACAGTGGTTGAACAGGGCTGTAACCTCCAGGGCTAGGTGTCTGTGTATGCCGGCATGTGGGTGTCCTCAGACGGGTAAAATACATGAAACTTTCCACACCATGCAGTCTGTGTCAGTACTTTAAGCAAAGTCAAAGTGTAAGTCTCAAGTAGTAACTCTGTTGACAACCAGCTCCTACATATACCCATATGATTGTTCTGAAAGGGCATTAGGAAAGGGATGTCCCTATGCGTCATGTACCAGACATGGGTCCTTACCATAAAATAAAAACAAGTGTGTGTGTATATGGAAGATGTGTGTATTGCATTTTATTTACAAAGAATGGATAAAAGAAAACGGTCATCGTATGTGTCTGCGCCTCTCGGACGACAACGGCTGTCTTACCACGTTTGTGCCAGACTGAGAGGCTGAGTTCTGGTCCTGGCTCGGCTGACATCCTGACTTCTTGTGTGGGGCGCTACCTCGCCAATGGCCAGACCCAGCTAAAAGTTAAATGATAATGTTACTAGGTAGGGGAAGTGCACATAATGGGCAAGACACACAATTATTAGTAGTAGCGAACTGCAAATAAAGTAAACATATTTTGTATCACTGTACAGGCAGAAACCAGACTATGGACACATGGAAGAGAGAGAAGCTCCAGAGTGTGCGGAGTGGGAGCGGGAGAGAGAAGTGACAGAGCCAGAGGTCAGAGCGGGAGAGAGAAGTGACAGAGCCAGAGGTCAGAGCGGGAGAGAGAAGTGACAGAGCCAGAGGTCAGAGCGGGAGAGAGAAGTGACAGAGCCAGAGGTCAGAGCGGGAGAGAGAAGTGACAGAGCCAGAGGTCAGAGCGGGAGAGTAGTGGCAGGGCGAGGGATCAGAGCAGGAGATGGAAATGATGAATATCAGTCTAAGTAAATATATATATATAAAGGACAGAACATAAATGGCATGTAGTATCATGTCTTATGATCTATGTATTACATACACTGTGTCACACTGTGTGTTATGGGGTTATAAGTTGGAGCCTTAGGTTTAGGGCCCGGTTGCATGCTGTCTGTGTGCCCGGCAGGAGCAGCACAGCTGTCGGGGACACGAGGAACAGCGTGGGTGGTGGACCCCTGGATCCTGCCAGCGTTCGACATAGAAGCTTCTGCGTCTTTCTCTTTTGCTTGTACATTTGGCTCCTGGGAATGTTTTGCCACAGGGCTGACAATTTCTTTAAGAGTTTCTCGTTTCTGTCTCCGAGTGTTAATTTTTCTCTCTAGAATCATCTGCAGGAATACAGCAAAGGTCATTAAGCGTATATATTCCACAAATGTTAGGGACATGAGATGTATAAACAAAAACCCACATTGCACCCAGAAATGAGTAGGCACTTCACCCCTGGCAGTTTATACCCAGAGACCTCACGTATCCGCCATGCTGGGGAATTTTTACATTATTCAGACAGCTCATCTAGAAAAGGGGAAAAAGCCCACATACGGCTGAGCTGGTAAATACACAATTTATGGTATATATATGGTCATGTCCAATAATTGCATCAACCTATATCTGACAGGCCAGACATAGAATTTTGGGTGGAGGAATTTGCCTGGAAGATGGCGGTAATTTTGAAAACCTGTCAGACGAGCATGTTTAGTCCGTGTGAGGCTATGGTGATTGCCAGGATATTGACTTAAAAAGAAAGACATCGAGAACTGGAGACATTTGAGGTAAAAGCGGGATGAGGTCTTAGAATATATTCTTTGATACGGATAAGAACACGTGTAGTTCCATATAAGGTTTATGCTGGTACACGGACACAGGCGCATATATATGTTCCTCACCTCATACAACTTATTTCGATATTCAGCCACAGACAATTGAATGTCGTCATCCAGAGGGAGAATGACATCATAATCCAGCGCTGGCTCTCGAGCTGGAGAGTGAAATCTGAGACAGAGACATGGGTCACCTGAGACATTACGTTCAAAGATAATTATTTTTTAAATAGCTCCAGCATAAGCCACAGTAGTTTACAATTAGGAACAAACACAATAAGAAGACTGGGTATTAACAGACAAACAAAGTGGTAAAAAGGTGCAGCTGCAGCTCACAATCTATAGAGGAAAAGACTCCCCAAGGTTAAGAGCGCAGACACTGGATACAGGGTTCTAACCTCAGAATTACGAATTAGATTGGTCTAATCTGTAGGTCACAGGACTTACAGCAGGTAAGTAGCCGTCAAAGCAGGATCTTGAAGCAGTGATGTTTTATTAGCTCATGTAGTCCTAATAAGGACAGTTACACACCAGTCTGTGGTACTGGCCATCTATCCAGAAGTTACAGATGATATAATAATGATATATTACATGACCATTATATTACATATTTACACAGATACCCTGGCAGGAGGCAATCCGCCCTCCTGCCCCTCTAACCAATCCAGGTGCTTTATGCAGCCTGGACATAAATCAGCTTGGAGGAGTTTAACACCTTTCTACATTGCTGCTAGTGGCACCACATCTTCTGAGGTTTTATATTGAATGTTTACCATCAGGATATAACATTTCACTAATCTTGCTTTTAACACAATTTAACTTGCAAAATTCACATTAATCTGTGATCACTTGCATCCTTGCATCCTGAGTCTTACACACATAGGAAGTCTATCAGCCAGTCTAATTATCCCCCTTGTGCTTTCAGGCTCAACAGACGTGTTGGTCATTCATCAACGAAAAGGTCTAATTAACATGAGATTACCTGTCTCCAGACAGTTGCAAAAACACATCCCTCCCATTTATATGCTTACTTGGGACTTCCTATAGAAAGGTTACAAACATACTGTCTCCAAAATAAATACATTTCCATACAAAACCATACCAATATTAAAAAAAAAGTGCATTTGCAATTATGTAAATTGGAGCCTGCGCCACTAATTTAAATAAATTTGCACAATAAATTATTTCTACATGATCCGGCCATAATATATAAATATATTATATACACACTATATGGACAAATGTATTCGGCAGCGATAACAGCTTCCACTCTTCTTGGAAGGCTTTCCACAAGATGTTGGGGTGTTTCTGTGGGAATTTGTGCCCATTCATCCTGTAGATGAGTAAGACTAAACTGCCTCTGTAATAATTATTGTTTGGTGACCCCATGCCAGCAGCATTACTTCCCACACAGAAGAACTTGCAATTTAATAATGACTTCTTGATCTCTTATTGTTATTGTCTTATTGTTAACATCTTGCAAGACTTTATTTACATATCCAGACACAGGTGAGAGAGGCCCAACATGGGAAAAGTGGAAGGTGATCTACGCGATCTACAGCCTGGTGGTCTGGTCTTAATAAATGTCCATCATAAAAATAACTCTCTGTCTCCCAAGTGGATAAACCATACCAGGTACCACTCGTCACACCCAAAGCTGATAAACTGAGTTATCACATGGATTCATGTGTTGCAATGTAAGCGAGTGGAGTCTGCACAGCCTACCAGAGCACTTCAATCAACACCAACTAAAATGGTCTCTCTCCTTGTAACAACTTCACCGCCAACCACCAGATCAAGGACGCAGGGAAGAGGTGACTCTGAAGTAGGCCCTAGAGAGTGTAATGGTCATAATAACACCCCTCCGTCCCTACCCAGGAAGGGATTTATAGCCTCCCTGTGGGTAAGAAGATCAAAGTGAAATATACAAGAACTTCCTGACATAATGTACATGTTACTTTGCCCTTTGAGGTACGTTACACTCACATGTTCAGGATGCTGATAATCTGCTGATACTGGTGGGAATGTTTGCAAATACCACATGAACAATGTGTAACACACTGAGCAGTGTCACTTCTGGAGCATTGGCCTGAACAAGAAAACTGTTGACCACCCCTGTTAATACGGATTTAGTGAAGGGTTTTTATCTTCGCACGATAAACAAAAATATTGAAAACTATATGTACAAATTGCTATTTAAATTAATGCACCCCTCATGTTACTTGTACTGTTCAGAAAGAATAGACAGAGTTTTGGGTGGAGAGCTGATCTATCTAATAGTACTCGGTTTTAGCTCTTATTGTGAAAATGTTACTGCGGTCTGTGAAAGGAAAACAAACTGACTAAGTACACAACAAAGGTATAGACAAGGGAATAAAATCCTAAAGTGAGTTAAACATGTATATCTGAGGGATGTATTATTTGGGAGACTATAGGGTATGTACGTGGATTACACAGAGATATTTAGGACATTGTACTGTGGGCGCTGAAAGTTGGTCTGTATTTGGGTAAGTTGGGGACATTGGTGAATATATAAAGGAAATATTATTTATAGCTCTTGCAGTCCTAGTAGATGGTATAGTAGTACTTTTGTTTATTAAGCTAATGATTATATGTATCACTAAATTGGGTAAAGTCCATAGGCAGAAATAGAATTTGCAAATAGATATTAATGTTGTCATTAATGCAAATTATGACAAAAGATGGTAATGAGAATGCAACTTAAGGGTTAATATTTAACAGTACACCTTACTGACATTGTTCTGGAATCTCTTTTGCTGTTATCTGTGTGTAATGTAACTCTAAGAGAGACAACTGTTTTTAGCATCACAAACCCCCCTTCAAATGTGTTAACATTGGACAGTGAATTGTTTATTCCTTTTATGGTACATAAGCAGATGGTATATATGTATATATGTATGTATTATATATATGTATATATGTCTTTTGCATCTGTGATTCTGGAGCTGTGCCATCTATATCGATGATATCTATTGCAATAAATGAACAATGCTTCATCAATATCTGGACATTCAATTTCTTTATCATTTACCTGCGCACATAGGGGTGCTGAAGAGCCTCATCTGCCGTCAGCCTCTTGTACGGATTAAAGATGAGAAGTCTATTTAGCAGGTCAACAGCTTCTGGGGGACAACTTGGAGGCAGAAGGTCCATCAGTGATGTTCTCTGACTACAGACAGAACATAGAGAAGACCCCAATCAGTGTATTTCTATCCAGCAGATAGAGGGACACATTACACCCTCCCCTGGGACTCCCAATCTACGCAGCTGTAACCCAGAATTAAACACTCATGAAGAGTGATACTGTCAGATCCCCCAAAATCTCTTCAAAAAGCGGGGACATGTGTTGGCGATGTACATTCTCCTTTATAAATGAAGCTGAGAGATGTTCTTTGGTTCATGTCTTTCAGTTTGGGTCCCTGGAGTGAAGAAGAACAAGAGGATGGGTCGGATACCTCTATTCAATATTAAAATCACTGGTGCAGGAGACACTGAACCCACCTCATTGAAATAGGGTGGTTGGGGCGGACAGAACCCACCTTACTGACATAAAGGAGGGGGAAGAGTACACGTTACTGACATAAAGGGTGGGGGGGGGAGGGCAGAGCACACCTTACTGACATAAAGGGGGGGACGACGACAGAGCCCACCTTACTGACATAAAGGAGGGGGGGGGGAGGGCAGAGCACACCTTACTGACATAAAGGGGACGACGACGACAGAGCCCACCTTACTGACATAAAGGAGGGGGGGGGAGGGCAGAGCACACCTTACTGATATAAAGAAGGTGGGAGACAGAGCACACCTTACTGGCATACAGGAGGGGGGGGGGGGGGACAGAGCACACCTTACTGACATAAAGGAGGGGGGGACAGAGCACACCTTACTGACATAAAGGGGGGGGGGAACAGTACACCTTACTGACATAAAGGAAGGGGGGGGGCAGAGCACACCTTACTGACATAAAGGAAGGGGGGGGGACAGTACACCTTACTGATATAAAGGAGGGGGGGGGGGGACAGAGCACACCTTACTGACATAAAGGGAGGGAAAGGGGGGACGACAGTACACCTTACTGACATAAAGGAGGGGGGCGGACAGAGCACAACTTACTGGCATAAAGGGGGGGGGGACAGAGCACACCTTACTGACATAAAGGGAGGGGAAGGGGGGGGACGGACAGTACACCTTACTGACATAAAGGAGGGGGGGACAGAGCACACCTTACTGACATAAAGGGGGGGGGGGTCAGAGCACACCTTACTGACATAAAGGAGAGGGGGGACAGTGCACACCTTACTGACATAAAGGGGGGGGGGGCAGAGCACACCTTACTGGCATACAGGGGGGGGGGGGGACAGAGCACACCTTACTGACATAAAGGGGACGACGACGACAGAGCCCACCTTACTGACATAAAGGAGGGGGGGGGGGGCAGAGCACACCTTACTGATATAAAGAAGGTGGGAGACAGAGCACACCTTACTGGCATACAGGGGGGGGGGGGACAGAGCACACCTTACTGACATAAGGGAGGGGGGGACAGAGCACACCTTACTGACATAAAGGGGGGGGACGGACAGTACACCTTACTGACATAAAGGAAGGGGGGGGCAGAGCACACCTTACTGACATAAAGGAAGGGGGGGGACAGTACACCTTACTGACATAAAGGGAGGGGAAGGGGGGGGGACGGACAGTACACCTTACTGACATAAAGGAGGGGGGGACAGAGCACACCTTACTGACATAAAGGGGGGGGGGTCAGAGCACACCTTACTGACATAAAGGAGAGGGGGGACAGTGCACACCTTACTGACATAAAGGGGGGGGGGGCAGAGCACACCTTACTGGCATACAGGGGGGGGGGGGGGGGACAGAGCACACCTTACTGACATAAAGGGGACGACGACGACAGAGCCCACCTTACTGACATAAAGGAGGGGGGGGGGGCAGAGCACACCTTACTGATATAAAGAAGGTGGGAGACAGAGCACACCTTACTGGCATACAGGGGGGGGGGGGACAGAGCACACCTTACTGACATAAGGGAGGGGGGGACAGAGCACACCTTACTGACATAAAGGGGGGGGACGGACAGTACACCTTACTGACATAAAGGAAGGGGGGGGCAGAGCACACCTTACTGACATAAAGGAAGGGGGGGGACAGTACACCTTACTGATATAAAGGAGGGGGGGGGGACAGAGCACACCTTACTGACATAAAGGGAGGGAAAGGGGGGACGACAGTACACCTTACTGACATAAAGGAGGGGGGCAGACAGAGCACAACTTACTGGCATAAAGGGGGGGGGGGGACAGAGCACACCTTACTGACATAAAGGGAGGGGAAGGGGGGGGACGGACAGTACACCTTACTGACATAAAGGAGGGGGGAACAGAGCACACCTTACTGACATAAAGGGGGGGGGGGGTCAGAGTACACCTTACTGACATAAAGGAGAGGGGGGACAGTGCACACCTTACAGACAGGAAGGGGGGCTGGCTTGGGGAGAGGGAGATGGTGCCTATTAGATGCTTAGTACGTGTTATGGAAATAGTGCAGGGTGCACTATCAGTATCCTGCACTGTCTTTGACACCCATTTTCATGTATTCTAAAGTCTGAAACAAGCAACACAGCAAACCCTGCGTATGTGCGTTACCATAGAGTAAATGTGACCAGAATATACAGCTGTGTCCTAATATAGTCTCTCATTAACCTCACTTGTCAGTCCTGGCTGTGATCAGTCACCAGAGAACTGACGTGGGGGGCACTCACCGGGGATTAATGCGGCCGATGACAGATGCTCCATACTCGGACTTTATAGCCAGGATGTCTGAAAGAAAAGAATCCCGACAGCGGTGATACAACACAGCATGTGTAACATACTGGTAACGTCAGAGTCCAGCATTACTGGAACACATTGTGCTGCAAGTTACAACTGAAGCATCTGCAATTCTCTCCATGGTCATGTAATACCTGGTAAATAACAGGTCTTATGTGCAGTGTATGGGTATAATCCTCAGAATGTGGGTGGTCCAGAACAGGAGGGGAGGACACGCCCCATATTAACACACAGCGCTGTATACATCACCCCCATATTATATAGTCAGTGTGATGTGTAATGAACACTATGTAACATCTAGAGCTGTGACAGGCGAGTCCATTTTGGGAAGGAGGTTGCTCCAATCCAATCTGCTTCCACCTGTTACCAATGAGGCCGCATAAGAGAACAAATAAGTAATGTTCCTGATCCACAGCGGCCTCCAGGACTGTTACGCAGGATGTGTAGAACATATAACCCGTTATATCCCTACAAGCAACGGGTGTTATTCAGAGTTATAAAAGATGGAGCTCCACATCTCTTTGTTTCTCCTTCATTCATCTACAATGACCCCCGACATACACTGGAAGAGAAGCCACAGAACACGGTCAATACTCAGAGATTGGAGTAATGATTGGATAGATAGAGTTATACGAGTAGAACAGTCACAATCAGAGAAAATAGATCCAATGTTTTACTAAAGCCGATCTCTTGTGCATTCTGTGGCTTCTCTTCCAGCGTCCGGGGTCATTGCCAGACAGGTTCTCATTGTAGATGAATGAAGGAGAAACAATGGAATGTGCAATAACTCACGTTGCTTGTAGGAATATGGCAGATTATACGTTCTACACATCCCTCTTACAAATGCCTATTTTGCAATTAAATCCAGAAGAATTTTTTTTTTCATGAATTTTTTCTTTTTTTAAATGTGCTCAAATTGAAGAAAAAAAAGACGGTGATGTTAATCCAGAAATAAAGGTCCACTTATAATAACTTAAAAACAGTCACATGAAAAACATTTGTGATGTGGAAATTATTCTACACACCACTTCAGTGAATTAGGCGCTTTGTCCTCCCCCAATAGTGACCGCGGAAAGCCACGTGCTCCCCAATAGTGACCGCGGCACACGACGTGCTCCCCAATAGTGACCGCGGAAAGCCACGTGCTCCCCAATAGTGACCGCGGAAAGCCACGTGCTCCCCAATAGTGACCGCGGCACACGACGTGCTCCCCAATAGTGACCGCGGAAAGCCACGTGCTCCCCAATAGTGACCGCGGAAAGCCACGTGCTCCCCAATAGTGACCGCGGCATGTGACGTGCTCCCCAATAGTGACCGCGGCATGTGACGTGCTCCCCAATAGTGACCGCGGCATGTGACGTGCTCCCCAATAGTGACCGCGGCATGTGACCTGCTCCCCAATAGTGACCGCGGAAAGCGACGTGCTCCCCAATAGTGACCGCGGAAAGCCACGTGCTCCCCAATAGTGACCGCGGAAAGCCACGTGCTCCCCAATAGTGACCGCGGAAAGCCACGTGCTCCCCAATAGTGACCGCGGAAAGCCACGTGCTCCCCAATAGTGACCGCGGAAAGCCACGTGCTCCCCAATAGTGACCGCGGAAAGCCACGTGCTCCCCAATAGTGACCGCGTAAAGCCACGTGCTCCCCAATAGTGACCGCGGAAAGCCACGTGCTCCCCAATAGTGACCGCGGAAAGCCACGTGCTCCCCAATAGTGACCGCGGAAAGCCACGTGCTCCCCAATAGTGACCGCGGAAAGCCACGTGCTCCCCAATAGTGACCGCTGCATGCGACGTGCTTCCCCCATAGTGACCGCGGAAAGCGACGTGCTCCCCAATAGTGACCGCGGCATGTGACGTGCTTCCCCCATAGTGATCGCGGCATGTGACGCGCTCCCCCATAGTGACCGCGGAAAGCGACGTGCTCCCCAATAGTGACCGCGGAAAGCGACGTGCTCCCCAATAGTGACCGCGGAAAGCGACGTGCTCCCCAATAGTGACCACATCATATGACTTACCTTCCTGCGAGGGTGCTGGGATGACGTTCATGATGCGCTCAATCTGGTTGATGGTGGAGGTCCCAGGAAAGAGGGGTTTCCCCAGGAGCATTTCTCCCAGAATACAGCCCACACTCCACATATCCACACCCTTTGTGTATCTGGGAAGGGGTAAATCAGACAATCCATTATTAGTCTCTGAGCACTGAATTTAATCACAGAATATCCACGTCCTCTAAGCTGTCCATTGGTTGATACAATAACAGAAATAAAAAAGTTTAGGTTGATGTATTAGTATTATTTGTTTTCAGGAATAGACATTGGATCCTTCCACCACATACCGGTGAGAGGCCAGCAGGATCTCCGGAGCTCGGTACCACCGCGTGGCAACGTATTCTGTTAGTGCTGGGTTCCCAGAATCCTCTTGGATTTGATACAGGGACCGAGCAAGGCCAAAGTCACAAAGTTTGACAAGACAATCTGCATCCAGAAGGATATTTGACGGCTGTGAGCACAGAAGAGGACAGAGTAGGTAAACTCATAGAAAACTGGCAGATGAACCCTGTCTGGTGTCCATATGAGGATGTCCTAAATACCCAACTGCACACTCACCTTCTGGTCTCTGTGGATGACGTTCCCAGAATGGAGAAATTTGGTGGCTTTAAGTAATTGGTAAAGAATATACCGCATGTGAATGTCCTTCAGTAGATTTCCCTTCTTTATCACAGCATGAAGATCTGTTTCTGTGGTACACACACAACAGACAATACCGTCAGGTCGTCTCTTATTACTACACAGACATCATACTGCTCGGCCTGGTCCTAGCTCGCTCTTCACTACTACAGATCATCAACATCATCATTTATTTATTTATAAAGCACCAGTACATTCCGTAGCGCTTTACAATTGGGGACAAACACTGTAATAAACAATACTGGGTAAAACAGACAAAGAGGTACTACAGATGCATTATACTGCCCAGCCTGGTCCTACCTCATTATATGACATAGAGAACTTGGGGCCCGGTCTTATCATTCATCATTACTACATTGAGTACCTGGGGCCTAGTCTGGTCTTATGTCACTACATCTAGTACCTGGGGCCTAGTCTGGTCTTATGTCACTACATCTAGTACCTGGGGCCTAGCCTGGTCTTATGTCACTACATCTAGTACCTGGGGCCTAGTCTGGTCTTATGTCACTACATCTAGTACCTGGGGCCTAGCCTGGTCTTATGTCATTACATCTAGTACCTGGGGCCTAGCCTGGTCTTATGTCATTACATCTAGTACCTGGGGCCTAGTCTGGTCTTATGTCACTATATCTAGTACCTGGGGCCTAGCCTGGTCTTATGGCACTATATCTAGTACCTGGGGCCTAGCCTGGCCTTATGTCACTACATCTAGTACCTGGGGCCTAGCCTGGCCTTATGTCACTACATCGAGTACCTGGGGCCTAGCCTGGTCTTATGTCACTACATCTAGTACCTGGGGCCTAGCCTGGTCTTATGTCACTACATCTAGTACCTGGGGCCTAGCCTGGTCTTATTTCATTACATCTAGTACCTGGGGCCTAGCCTGGTTTTATGTCATTACATCTAGTACCTGGGGCCTAGCCTGGTCTTATGTCACTACATCTAGTACCTGGGGCCTAGCCTGGTCTTATGTCACTATATCTAGTACCTGGGGCCTAGCCTGGTCTTATGTCACTATATCTAGTACCTGGGGCCTAGCCTGGTCTTATGTCACTACATCTAGTACCTGGGGCCTAGTCTGGTCTTATGTCACTACATCTAGTACCTGGGGCCTAGCCTGGTCTTATGTCACTATACCTAGTACCTGGGGCCTAGCCTGGTCTTATGTCACTATATCTAGTACCTGGGGCCTAGCCTGGTCTTATGGCACTATATCTAGTACCTGGGGACTAGCCTGGTCTTATGGCACTATATCTAGTACCTGGGGACTAGCCTGGTCTTATGTCACTACATCTAGTACCTGGGGCCTAGCCTGGTCTTATGTCACTACATCTAGTACCTGGGGCCTAGTCTGGTCTTATGTCACTACATCTAGTACCTGGGGCCTAGTCTGGTCTTATGTCACTACATCTAGTACCTGGGGCCTAGCCTGGTCTTATGTCACTATATCTAGTACCTGGGGCCTAGCCTGGTCTTATGTCACTACATCTAGTACCTGGGGCCTAGTCTGGTCTTATGTCACTACATCTAGTACCTGGGGCCTAGCCTGGTCTTATGTCACTACATCTAGTACCTGGGGCCTAGCCTGGTCTTATGTCACTACATCTAGTACCTGGGGCCTAGTCTGGTCTTGTCACTATATCTAGTACCTGGGGCCTAGCCTGGTCTTATGACATTACATCTAGTACCTGGGGCCTAGCCTGGTCTTATGTCACTATATCTAGTACCTGGGGCCTAGCCTGGTCTTATGTCACTACATCTAGTACCTGGGGCCTAGCCTGGTCTTATGTCACTATATCTAGTACCTGGGGCCTAGCCTGGTCTTATGTCACTACATCTAGTACCTGGGGCCTAGCCTGGTCTTATGTCACTACATCGGGTACCTGGGGCCTGCTCACGTCACACCTCACTAATCATTACTACCATGATACCGCAGAACTTGTTACTAAAGGTTTTGGGTCCCAGTCATATAATACCGTACAAGGTTATTTGGATAATTGAGCTAATATATAGATATAATGACCGAATTCCTTGGACAGGACTCACACTGTTACTACAGATTTATATATACAATACATAATGTCACAGAGAAGAGTACTGAGAGATGCTCAGTAATTATATATACCGTATATATATCTCATTACGTTACCCATATATTCGAACACAAGGTAAATATCCTTATCATTCTGAGCTCGGATCACATTTAGCAGCTTGATAATGTTTGGATGTTCCCCAAATTCCTATAGGAAACAAATGATACAGCTGAAAAAAGAATAACAGTCATTGCACCTATATAGGGTGGGAAAGTAGGGAGTAGTATGCTTGGAAGTGTGTATGTTGTGGGGTTACATTGCAGAGTGATGTTACTGTGATCTCTTGGCTAAGACATGAAGGAGGAGTTGTTAACATACAACCCATCAAGACCAATCTGGATTCCAGCTATATGTACCTTTAGCAATATCCGCCGTCCCCGCCACCACTACGGAGACGCGGCCTCCGTCCCCGCCACCACTACGGAGACGCGGCCTCCGTCCCCGCCACCACTACGGAGACGCGGCCTCCGTCCCCGCCACCACTACGGAGACGCGGCCTCCGTCCCCGCCACCACTACGGAGACGCGGCCTCCATTACTAGCACAGAGCAATTTCCCAGAGTCCTACTACAGAGCACTTTGTGTAATAAATCAAACCCTTTTTTACACATCCAGTTGCTCAGCCACTGATGGTAAAACAAGAGATTTTACAATGTGGGCTCCTGATTTACTGACATGAGATTATTTGTTGAAATTCCATTTAATTTCCAGGAGTTATAGGTGCGGAGAGATCACTTGCGCACAACACAATTGTCACCTTCCTTGTTTCACTGACTTTCCTGATACAGTTATCATCATCATCATCATCATCATTTATTTATATAGCGCCAACATATTCCGTAGCGCTTTACAATTGGGGACAAACGTAATAAACTAATAAACAAACTGGGTAAAACAGACAAAGAGGTGAGAAGGCCCTGCTCGCAAGCTTACAATCTATGGGACAATGGGAGATTGACACATGAGGTTAAGTATACATTTTGCATCTTGGCCCAGCCAGACTGCAAAGGTAGGGTGACTCATAAGCTAAATGATCCTGTCACACAATAATGTTGGTCCGGGGGTAATTGTCTTGTGTGAAATTGTGTAACAGGCTAAAGGTAGTGAGGTCAAGATGGTGGTTGAGGAATATTATACGCTTGTCTGAATAGGTAGGTTTTCAGAGAACGCTTGAAAGTTTGTAGACCAGAGGAGAGTCTTATTGTGCGAGGGAGAGAGTTCCATAGAGTGGGTGCAGCCCGAAAAAAGTCCTGTAACCGGGAATGGGAGGATGTAATGAGGGTGGATGAGAGACGCAGATCTTTTGCAGAACGGAGTTGCCGAGTTGGGAGATATTTTGAGACCAGAGAGGAGATGTATGTTGGTGCAGCTTTGTTGATGGCCTTGTAGGTTAGTAAAAGTATTTTATATTGGATTCGGTAGAAGACAGGCAGCCAGTGTAGAGACATACAGAGTGATTCAACAGAGGAATAGCTATTTGCAAGGAAAATCAGTCTTGCCGAAGCATGCAAAATAGATTTTAGGGGTTTGAGTCTGTTTTTGGGAAGACCAGTAAGGAGGGAATTGCAATAGTCAATGCGGGAGATGATTAGTGCATGAATTAAGGTTTTAGCAGTGTTTTGTGTGAGATATGTGCGGATTCTGGAAATGTTCTTTAGATGTATGTAACATGATTTAGATATAGAGTCAATGTGGGGAACAAAGGATAGGCGTGAATCAAGGATTACACCTAGGCAGCGAGCTTGTGGGGTGGGATTTATGGTCATGTTATCAACAGAGATAGAAATGTCAGGTATGCTCTTGTTGGCGGGTGGGAATATTATTAACTCTGTTTTAGAAAGATTAAGTTTGAGTTGACGAGAGGACATCCAAGATGAAATGGCAGAAAGACAGTCAGTTACACGGGAGTTATCATGCTTGTATGTTAATTATATGGGTCGGGTGTGAGTGGGGTATTAACAAAAGGGGGATTATTTAATCAACCACATATGTCACAGAGAAAATTCCAGCACACTCATGGTGTAGCAGGAAATGTAAAGATTAAAGGTTAATTTCATCTTTCAATAAGATCTGTAAAAAAGCCAATATATGGCCAACAAATGTTGTTTTTTTATTATGAACCCAGAAATACTTTTGTAGACTCTTATATGCATCCTATAGATCACTTTCTCATCTTATTAAAATGCAGCTCACAAAGGGCCTGAGTCATTAAGGAGAGCAAAGCAAAAATAAAAAAGGAGTATCTTTGCACATGGGCAAAACCATGTTGCATTGGAGAGGGAGGTAAATTTAAAATGTTGGGACAGATTTATAGTTGGGGTAGGACATGTCCTAGATCAAATTTAAATGTTAGTATAAAAATAAAACCATGAAGTATTTGTGTGTTACATAAAAAAACAGCCAGTATTTAACTTATGTGCAAAATAATAAACTAATTTGCACCCCTTGAATTGTAACATGGATTGTCCAGGAGTAAATTTACTCCTTTCTTTTGCCTTACTCTAATTAAAGACTCCGGCCCAAAGTGTCCAATGACAGTAGCAGCAAACTACAACTACCATCATCCCATGCATGTATGTATCCACACTGCCTGCATTAGTGGGTGTCTGTTTCCTGGAACATTATTAGTTCTCAGAAGGCCGGGAATTGCTGGGCCACATCGGGGTACATGTGGTTATTATGGGTAATGATGTAGCTATTAGCCCTGGACACAACATGCATGAATATCTCACCTGAAGGAACATGATTTCCCGGAATGTTCGCTGTAACGGAGGTAAGAGATGACAGGTTAGATACCATACACGGATAAGTAGATGCACCACAGTCCCTCTCACTGTTCCCGTAGGCATCACTCACACAGAAGGAGAGAAAACTGAGGCCACCTCACCTGAGCGTCTGTCCGGTTCCTAAAGGCATCAAAGATTTTTTTCACAGCAACAATTTCTCCACTTTTGCGATCGATTGCTTTCCACACAATGCCGTAAGCCTGTGGTTATAATGATGGTTGTAACATGAGTTACTGGGGCGAAAACAAAAGTACCAACATCCCAACAAGCACTCACCCTATAGACTGCACGGCGTGAGGAGTGTAGTGTGGCTGGTACAAGTCACCACTAAGCACAACCTACTGGAACATCCATTATAAAATAACTTGCTAACGTGGTGCAGTGAGAGTCCTAGTGCTGTCTGCATCTCCAGAGGGACTAATGCGTCCCATGTACACCAAGCTTGTTCTGTGCGGGGTAGGACCGACCTACAGTCTCTTGGAGATCGGCCTCTGTCCACAACTGTGGAGTCTACCAAGATGCTGCAAGTCTGTCTATGGATAAAGCTGCGGACTCGCTCATGGGTGTCTGTAATCTGCCTCTAGCGCTATGTCCCTCTAGACTATGTCCCTGGTCATGCTGTGGATAAGCGCATGGCTCCATGTGCAAAAGCATAATTTAAGGTATTCTCTAAACATTTACTGTTGTGTCTGAATGGTAAGTCCTAATTCTCTATAAACCACCTGATCATGACCAATCTGGGATGAGATTCTTAAACCAATGGCTGCTAATAGAATGAGTTCAAACTACTGGCTTTCTCCAGAACCGTCAGCTTAAACACCATATAGTCCAGGGTTCATTAAACTGCTGGCATCTGTACAGGAACAAAGTGTCTCTGGCCTGGTGCACTGTCCAGGGAGAAGAGTTCTTTTCTCCTGCTCGAAGAAGTTGTCAAAATTAGTGCTGAAAGGTATTGCATAGTAGCTGAAGACCTCTAGCGATGCACGAGGATACCAGCCTCCAGCTTCCCAGTCTGTCTCTACTACTATGGGTTGTGGGGGAACCTGCTAGTTGGCACCTAGCGCTGCGGGGGCACCTGATAGTTGCCACCTGGGGCTGCGGGGACAGCTGATAGTTGCCGCCTGGGGCTGCGGGGGCACCTGCTAGCTGCCGCCTGGGGCTGCGGGGGCACCTGCTAGCTGCCGCCTGGGGCTGCGGGGGCACCTGCTAGCTGCCGCCTGGGGCTGCGGGGACAGCTGATAGTTGCCGCCTGGGGCTGCGGGGACAGCTGATAGCTGCCGCCTGGGGCTGCGGGGGCACCTGCTAGCTGCCGCCTGGGGCTGCGGGGGCACCTGATAGCTGCCGCCTGGGGCTGCGGGGGCACCTGATAGCTGCCGCCTGGGGCTGCGGGGGCACCTGCTAGCTGCCGCCTGGGGCTGCGGGGGCACCTGCTAGCTGCCGCCTGGGGCTGCGGGGGCACCTGCTAGCTGCCGCCTGGGGCTGCGGGGGCACCTGCTAGCTGCCGCCTGGGGCTGCGGGGGCACCTGCTAGCTGCCGCCTGGGGCTGCGGGGGCACCTGCTAGCTGCCGCCTGGGGCTGAGGGGACAGCTGATAGTTGCCGCCTGGGGCTGCGGGGACAGCTGATAGCTGCCGCCTGGGGCTGCGGGGGCACCTGCTAGCTGCCGCCTGGGGCTGCGGGGGCACCTGATAGCTGCCGCCTGGGGCTGCGGGGGCACCTGATAGTTGCCGCCTGGGGCTGCGGGGGCACCTGCTAGCTGCCGCCTGGGGCTGCGGGGGCACCTGCTAGCTGCCGCCTGGGGCTGCGGGGGCACCTGCTAGCTGCCGCCTGGGGCTGCGGGGGCACCTGCTAGCTGCCGCCTGGGGCTGCGGGGGCACCTGCTAGCTGCCGCCTGGGGCTGCGGGGACAGCTGATAGTTGCCGCCTGGGGCTGCGGGGACAGCTGCTAGCTGCCGCCTGGGGCTGCGGGGGCACCTGCTAGCTGCCGCCTGGGGCTGCGGGGGCACCTGCTAGCTGCCGCCTGGGGCTGCGGGGGCACCTGCTAGCTGCCGCCTGGGGCTGCGGGGGCACCTGCTAGCTGCCGCCTGGGGCTGCGGGGGCACCTGCTAGCTGCCGCCTGGGGCTGCGGGGGCACCTGCTAGCTGCCGCCTGGGGCTGCGGGGGCACCTGCTAGCTGCCGCCTGGGGCTGAGGGGACAGCTGATAGTTGCCGCCTGGGGCTGCGGGGACAGCTGATAGCTGCCGCCTGGGGCTGCGGGGGCACCTGCTAGCTGCCGCCTGGGGCTGCGGGGGCACCTGATAGCTGCCGCCTGGGGCTGCGGGGGCACCTGATAGTTGCCGCCTGGGGCTGCGGGGGCACCTGATAGTTGCCGCCTGGGGCTGCGGGGGCACCTGCTAGCCGCCGCCTGGGGCTGCGGGGGCACCTGCTAGCCGCCGCCTGGGGCTGCGGGGGCACCTGCTAGCCGCCGCCTGGGGCTGCGGGGGCACCTGCTAGCCGCCGCCTGGGGCTGCGGGGGCACCTGCTAGCCGCCGCCTGGGGCTGCGGGGGCACCTGCTAGCCGCCGCCTGGGGCTGCGGGGGCACCTGCTAGCCGCCGCCTGGGGCTGCGGGGGCACCTGCTAGCTGCCGCCTGGGGCTGCGGGGGCACCTGCTAGCTGCCGCCTGGGGCTGCGGGGACACCTGCTAGCTGCCGCCTGGGGCTGCGGGGGCAGCTGCTAAATGGCTGAAGGTCAGTCCTTCCTTAGGCATTGTCCCCTTAACCTCCTTAAGTAACCACCAAGCTTCAGTAACATTATATCTACCACTAGACCATAAAATCACAGTCACTCCAAATGGAATGGAAGAAAGTGTCTAACATAATAACATCTTAGCTCAGCAATAAGAGTCACTTATAATACTCATTATCAATGTTAGGCCATTCTACTTACAAGAACTTTGGACAAGATAAAACCCCCCTCTTACATCCCAAAGTTCCCCGTATCTTCACTGCCGGCCGTGAAGGTTTTCTCCAACTATCTGGTGGATTGTGAGAACAGTCTATGGCACTGTCCTGAACAGGACTGGATCCGACAGGATGGAAACCATGTTGTATGATGTTCCCCACTGTACCCATCATGCCAAATGATATGCAGAGAACGGGATTTCAGTATATATATATATATATATATTACACACAAACAGGGATATTTCTACATCTGAGATCCGGTAACACTAGGGTCTTATGATACATATTAATGCTGGGAGTAACCCTGCTGATAATTGTCACTTACTTATACATATATTATCTGTTCTTCCTTTTTCCATGTTGACAGTCTAGAATGGGGTGTGGAAGATTGAATAACATGTAAGCTGAGAGAACCCCATTAAACATGTGAGATCTAAAATATAAACCCCCCCAGATTCCATAAGGCAATGTATGAATTTTGCTGACTTTTACTATGCTACCCAGGTAGACCTAGGGGGATAATCTACTAATGGGACAATGTCTGCTACCGTGTGCAAGATCTAGCACTTACTTTATATGCACTAAAACTCAATATGCACAGACCCCGCCCACAGCGCCAGCCAATGAGTATCATCAGCATCATAGAAGTCCCTTGCGCAGAAAATAGGAATGGATGATTTGGAACATAAAATAAACATTATACTTGAACCATATTTATAATATTACACAAAGTAAATAAAGAGTTATGGTAACGACAGATGTCTCCCTTGGTGCTATAAACCATGACAGGACCATTCTCTGATATGTTGTGTGTCCTATAACAGTAACAGACTGACCCCTTTTCCAAGACGTTTCTTTATATCATACTTCTGCGAAATGTGGTCCTCCACCTCAGGGCCACTCATGGTGTCACTAACAGCTCCAGACACAGACTCCAGATCCCATTCAAAGAGGACAATCACAATGATATAAAGACATACGCAATCTATAATAGAAAAAGTATCAATTCATAACTAGTGGAAACAACACATAACATATTATGTAATCAGATAAAATACTAATACATTTAATACGTAAATGTACAATATAGGTCAGTGTGTGGGATCAGTCTATGTGAATATAGGATATAGGTCAGTGTATACAGTATATAGAGGGCAGCGTATATACATAGTATAGGTCAGTATATAATATAGGTCAGTGCAGTGTTCTCCCCAGCAACTATTTCCCTGGTGTTCCACCCGGCTCTTGGAGTCCAACAGAGTCCTATTATAATAGAACAAACCATTGTTTCTCCTATTAGAACAGGCACTATTTGAGCCCTACAGCCAGTGTGTGTTAGACCACTGACCACCAGTCCTGGCAGGTGTGGGAAAAAACCTACAAAATGTTTCTTTATTATTGCAAAGTATTATAGCTGCCCCCACCCGGCTACTTCTTAATGTCACCCGGTTGCCAAAATGTTCTGGGGAAAACAATGCAGTGTATACAGTAAATAGGAGCAGGGTATATACATAATATAGACTATATGGACAAAAGTATTTTAATTATTGAATTGAGGTGTTTCAATCAGACCCGTTGCAAGAGGTGTATAAAATCAAGCACCAGCCATGCAGTCTCCATTTGTAAACATTTGTGATACAAAATGGGTCGTTGTGAAGATCTCAGTGACTACAAGCGTGGTACTGTGATAGGATGCCACCTTTGCAATAAGACGGTTCGTGAAGTTTCAACCCTGCTGGATATTCCACTGTCAACTGGAAGTGATATTATTAGACAGTGGAAGCGTTTAGAGACAAGTGCAACTCTGCACGAAGCGGAAGACCACATAACATCACAGAGCAGGGTCAACGACTGCTAAGGTGCAAGGTAAGTAAAAATCGCCAACGCTCTGCCGATTCCATCACGGTGGCTCAGTGGTTAGCACTTCTGCCTCACAGCGCTGGGGTCATGAGTTCAATTCCTGTCCATGGTCTTAACTGTGTGGAGTTTGTGTGTTCTCCCCGTGTTTGTGTGGGTTTCCTCCGGGTGCTCCGGTTTCCTCCCACACCCAAAAACATACTAGTAGATTTATTGCCTGCTATCAAAATTGACCCTAGTCTCTCTCGCTGTCTGTCTGTGTGTGTTAGGGAATTTAGACTGTAAGCTCCAATGGGGCAGGGACTGATGTGAATGAGTTCTCTGTACAGTGCTGCGGAATCAGTGACACTATATATAAATAAATGGTGATGATTCCATAGCTGAAGAGTTCTGAACTTCCATTGGAATTAATGTAAGCACAAGAACTGTGCAGCGGGAGCTTAATGGAATGGGTTTCCATGGCCGAGCAGCTGCATGCAGCCTCACATCACCAAGACCAATGCCAAGCGTTGGATGGAGTGGTGTAAAGCACACCGACACTGGACTGTGGAGCAGTGGAAACGTGTTCTGTGGAGTGACGAATCCCACTCCTCTGTTTGGCAGACAGATGGGCGAGTCTGGGTTTGGCGGATGCCGGGAGAATGTTACCTGCCTGAATGCACTATGACAACTCTGAAGTTTGGTGGATGAGGGATAATGGTTTGGGACTGTTTTCCAGGGTTTGGGCTAGGCCCCTTATCTCCAGTGAAAGGCAATATTAATACCAAGTCATTTTGAACAATGCTATGCTTCCAACTTTGTGGCAACAGCTTGGGGAAGGCCTTTTTCTATTCCAACATGACCTAGTGCAAAAAACAAGGAATACAAAGACATGGTTTGATGAGTTCGGTGTGGAAGAACTTGACTGGCCCGCACAGAGCCCTGACCTCAACCCTATCGAACACCATTGGTATGAACTGGAACATAGATTGTGAGCCAGGTCTTCTTGTCCAACATCAGTGTCTGACCTCATAAATGTTCTACAGAATGAATGGGCACAAATTCCCACAGAAACACTCCAACATCTTGTGGAAAACCTTCCAAGAAGAGTGGAAGCTGTTATCACTGCAAAAGGGGGACCAACTCCATATTAAAATATATGTATTTGTGTACAATGTCATTACAGTCCCTGTTGGTGTAATGGTCAAGTGTCTGAATGCTTTTGTCCATATAGTGTAGATCAGTGTATATGGGGCAGGGTATATACATATATAATATAGGTCAGTATATAGGGGGTAGGCAATATACATATATAATACAGATCAGCGTATACAGTATATTTATTTGGCAGGGAATATACACATATATATAATCAGTCAATATATAGCAGGCAGGGTATATACATATATAATACAGGTTAGAATATAAGGAACAGAGTATATACACATATATAATATAGGTCAGTGTATACAGTATATAGGGGCATGGCATAAACCTATAGGACAGTATATAGCAGGCATGGTATATACACATATATAATACAGATCAGTGTATACAGTATATAAGGAGCAGAGTATATACATATATATAATAAAGGGCAGTGTATACAGCATATAAGGAGCAGAGTATATACATATATATAATACAGGTCAGTGTATAGGGGCATAGTATAAACTTATAGGTCAGTATATAGGGGGCTGAATATAGGTAAGTGACGGTTGTTACCTCGGTTTGCTCTCCGGTGTGGGTGCCGCAGAGGATGCCGGGACGGTCACGGAAGGGAAGCTGTTTTCCGCCGTTGTCTTGGCGACCAGCAGCTGCTGGCGGTCTGTGCGCATGCGCGGTGTTCTGGTGGAATCTTCTGAATGGAACAGTGCGCTGTAATCACTGACGTCACGTGACGCGGCGGACATGTTATGTGCTGGCAGATAGCGATAGAGTATCGGCTGTGTGACGTCATCTTGCCAATCCCAAATATACATAATAGCGGTGTGGATTCACTGGGTGTAAGGGTGTCATTTAATAACTCGGGCGTCAGAGTGTATAAGGAGGTTACTGTGTATAACTGGGGTGTCAGAGTGTATAAGGAGGTTACTGTGTATAACTGGGGTGTCAGTGTGTATAAGGAGGTCACTGTGTATAACTGGGGTGTCAGTGTGTATAAGGAGGTCACTGTGTATAACTGGGGTGTCAGTCTGTATAAGGGGGTCACTGTGTATAACTGGGGTATCAGAGTGTATAAGGGTGTCATTTAATAACTCGGGCGTCAGAGTGTATAAGGGGGTTACTGTGTATAACTGGGGTGTCAGAGTGTATAAGGGGGTCACTGTGTATAACTGGGGTGTCAATCTGTATAAGGAGGTCACTGTGTATAACTGGGGTGTCAGTGTGTATAAGGAGGTCACTGTGTATAACTGGGGTGTCAGAGTGTATAAGGGGGTCACTGTATAACTGGGGTGTCAGTCTGTATAAGGGGGTCACTGTGTATAACTGGGGTGTCAGTGTGTATAAGGAGGTCACTGTGTATAACTGGGGTGTCAGTCTGTATAAGGAGGTCACTGTGTATAACTGGGGTATCAGAGTGTATAAGGGGGTCACTGTGTATAACTGGGGTGTCAGTGTGTATAAGGAGGTCACTGTGTATAACTGGGGTGTCAGTGTGTATAAGGAGGTCACTGTGTATAACTGGGGTGTCAGTGTGTATAAGGGGGTCACTGTGTATAACTGGGGTATCAGAGTGTATAAGGAGGTCACTGTGTATAACTAGGGTGTCAGTCTGTATAAGGAGGTCACTGTGGAATACTGGGGTGTCAGAGTGTATAAGGTGGTCTCTGTGTATAACTAGGGTGTCAGAGTGTATAAGGGGGTCACTGTGTATAACTGGGGTGTCAGTGTGTATAAGGAGGTCACTGTGTATAACTGGGGTGTCAGAGTGTATAAGGAGGTCACTGTGTATAACGGGTGTCAGAGTGTATAAGGGGGTCACTGTGTATAACTGGGGTGTCAATCTGTATAAGGAGGTCACTGTGTATAACTGGGGTGTCAGTGTGTATAAGGAGGTCACTGTGTATAACTGGGGTGTCAGAGTGTATAAGGGATCACTGTGTATAACTGGGGTGTCAGTCTGTATAAGGGGGTCACTGTGTATAACTGGGGTGTCAGTGTGTATAAGGAGGTCACTGTGTATAACTGGGGTGTCAGAGTGTATAAGGGGGTCACTGTGTATAACTGGGGTGTCAGTCTGTATAAGGGGGTCACTGTGTATAACTGGGGTGTCAGTGTGTATAAGGAGGTCACTGTGTATAACTGGGGTGTCAGTCTGTATAAGGAGGTCACTGTGTATAACTGGGGTATCAGAGTGTATAAGGGGGTCACTGTGTATAACTGGGGTGTCAGTGTGTATAAGGAGGTCACTGTGTATAACTGGGGTGTCAGTGTGTATAAGGGGGTCACTGTGTATAACTGGGGTATCAGAGTGTATAAGGAGGTCACTGTGTATAACTGGGGTGTCAGTCTGTATAAGGGGGTCACTGTATAACTGGGGTGTCAGTCTGTATAAGGAGGTCACTGTGGAATACTGGGGTGTCAGAGTGTATAAGGGGGTCTCTGTGTATAACTAGGGTGTCAGAGTGTATAAGGGGGTCACTGTGTATAACTGGGGTGTCAGTGTGTATAAGGGGGTCACTGTGTATAACTGGGGTGTCAGAGTGTATAAGGAGGTCACTGTGTATAACTGGGGTGTCAGAGTGTATAAGGGGGTCACTGTGTATAACTGGGGTGTCAATCTGTATAAGGAGGTCACTGTGTATAACTGGGGTGTCAGTGTGTATAAGGAGGTCACTGTGTATAACTGGGGTGTCAGAGTGTATAAGGGGGTCACTGTGTATAACTGGGGTGTCAGTCTGTATAAGGGGGTCACTGTGTATAACTGGGGTGTCAGTGTGTATAAGGAGGTCACTGTGTATAACTGGGGTGTCAGTCTGTATAAGGAGGTCACTGTGTATAACTGGGGTATCAGAGTGTATAAGGGGGTCACTGTGTATAACTGGGGTGTCAGTGTGTATAAGGAGGTCACTGTGTATAACTGGGGTGTCAGTGTGTATAAGGAGGTCACTGTGTATAACTGGGGTGTCAGTCTGTATAAGGGGGTCACTGTATAACTGGGGTGTCAGTCTGTATAAGGAGGTCACTGTGTATAACTGGGGTGTCAGTGTGTATAAGGAGGTCACTGTGTATAACTGGGGTATCAGAGTGTATAAGGAGGTCACTGTGTATAACTGGGGTGTCAGTCTGTATAAGGAGGTCACTGTGTATAACTGGGGTGACAGTGTGTATAACTGGGGTGTCAGTGTGTATAAGGAGGTCACTGTGTATAACTGGGGTGTCAGTCTGTATAAGGGGGTCACTGTGTATAACTGGGGTGTCAGTGTGTATAAGGAGGTCACTGTGTATAACTGGGGTGTCAGTCTGTATAAGGAGGTCACTGTGTATAACTGGGGTGTCAGTGTGTATAAGGAGGTCACTGTGTATAACTGGGGTGTCAGTCTGTATAAGGAGGTCACTGTGGAATACTGGGGTGTCAGTGTGTATAAGGAGGTCACTGTGGAATACTGGGGTGTCAATCTGTATAAGGAGGTCACTGTGTATAACTGGGGTGTCAGTCTGTATAAGGGGGTCACTGTGTATAACTGGGGTGTCAATCTGTATAAGGAGGTCACTGTGTATAACTGGGGTGTCAATCTGTATAAGGAGGTCACTGTATAACTGGGGTGTCAGAGTGTATAAGGAGGTCACTGTGTATAACTGGGGTGTCAGAGTGTATAAGGGGGACACTGTGTATAACTGGGGTGTCAGTCTGTATAAGGAGGTCACTGTGTATAACTGGGGTGTCAGAGTGTATAAGGAGGTCACTGTGTATAACTGGGGCGTCAGAGTGTATAAGGAGGTCACTGTGTATAACTGGGGTGTCAGAGTGTATAAGGGGGACACTGTGTATAACTGGGGTGTCAGTCTGTATAAAGGGGTCACTGTGCATTACTGGGGTATCAGTTTGTATAATGGGGAATGACTGTGTATAACTGGGATGTCAGTCATTATAAGAGGGACTATTATGTATTACAGAAATATAAGAACGCCCAACCAGAGTTTGCTAAAACTTCACTTTAAATTTATCCTCTCTTCATACTGCTCAGCCCTCTCCCTCACTAAACAATCTTACTTTAAGTCCCTCATTTCTTCTCAGTTCTCTAATCTCCGCCGCCTCTTTGGCACGTTCACACCCCCTTTCCTATCCCACTCTGCCTCTGCTACTGACTTTGCCTACTTTTTCTCCTCCAAAATTGAGGCCATCAGACTCGACATCTCCTCCTCCCTTCCATCTCCTGCCACCCTCTTCTGACAATCAACCCTGGTGCACCTTCTGCCCTACTTTGGGTGAAGAAGTCCACTTCCTTATTCTTTCCTCTCCCCTGTCCACCTGCCACCTGGATCCCATCCCCTCTCACCTCCTTCACTCCCTCTCCCCCACTGCTTGCTCCTACCTAGCACACCTCTTCAACCTATCTCTCTCCAGTGGCATCGTCCCCTCCTTTAAACATGCCCTTATTTCTCCCATTCTCAAAAACCCAATCTTGATCCCACCTCACTTGCTAACTACGGCTCCATTTCAATTCTCCCCTTTGCCTCTAAATCACTTAAGCGGATTGTCTACACCGCCTGACCAGTCACCTCTCGGATAATTTCCTCCTTGACCCTCTCCAGTCTAGTTTTTGCCCCCTCCACTGAAACCACCCTGGCTAAAGAAACTAATGATCTTCTCTCCGCAAAATCCAGGCGTCCCTTTTTGCTCATCCTCCTAGACCTCTCTGCTGCCTTTGATACCATGGACCACCCCCTCCTGTTGCAGACCCTTCTTTCTCTCGGCCTCTCTGGCTCTGTCCTTGCCTGGTTCACCTCCTACATCGCTAACTTCTCTTTCTCTGTAACCACGTCTGGTTCCTCTCCTCCCCCTCTGTTCTCGGCCCTCTACTCATTTGCCTCCCATATTGAATCCCTTACTCAATCCCGTCACCTCCTAATTTGCAAAATCACCCGCTTTCGGCCCTTCCTTTCTCAGGATGCCACCAAAACCATTATCCACGCACTCATCATTTCTTGTCTTGACTACTATAACCTTCAAACACCTTACCCTCACCTAGAAAGCTCTTTCCCACTCCACTGCCCCTTACATCATCAATCTCCTCTCCATTCACACTCCCACCTCTTCCCTGCGATCGGCCAATGACCGTCGCCTCTCCTTCACTCTGATCACCTCATCCCATTTCAGAATCCAAAACTTCACTATAATTGCTATGCCTGGAGCTTCTGGAGTTATGGTATTACTCGTTTATTGTTCTGTACTATTTCCCTGTATTCTACTGTTTGTATTGTGCTTATTGTACGGCACTGCGAAAACTTTGTGACGCTATATAAATAAAGAATAATAATAACATTCCTGAAGAAACCAAATTCCTTCTGGGAGAATGTCTTGTGTTTACAGAAAGCAAAATGAAGAGTACACCTTCCCTACAATCAAACATGGAGGAAATTGAGTGATGTTTTGGGGTTGCTATGCTGCATCCAGCACTGGGTGCCATAAACATGTGCATGGCATAATGAAATCTGGAGATTACTAGGCCATTTTGGAGTGCAGTGTTCAACCCAGTGTCAGAAATCTGTGTCTCCGTTGAAGGTCAGGGGTATTCCAGTAGGATTATGACCCAAACACACTTCAAAAAACACCCAGGAATGGACACTGGACTGTTCTGAAACAGCCATCAATGAGTTCAGATCCCACAGAATATTAGTCGGTCCGGCTCAACCAGAAAGACCAAGGAGGGAGCTCCGGACCTCATTTGGGATGCAGGAACAATGAGGCGCACATCTGCAGGTGTTCCAGGCACTGATGACCATACACGGTATCAAGGAAAAGCCAGTCTCATGGGTCAAGCATTGGAGGCTTCCCATGCCCTGAGCCTGGCTGTTTGCAGAGTGTATGTAATAGAAAGAAAAATAAAATGATCGCACTAATTACAGGGAGCTGAGTTCCCATCTGTACTTTATTACAAAAAATATTTTTTTTAAACATCTCATATCTTTTCTATTCAGTATTTATATATGTAGTCTTATCTTTATTACATAGGGTGTAATCTTAAACTTATAGTACAATTAGGAGACAAAGTTTGTTATAAAGATGCACTATCAGCTCCAATAATTTATATTATAGGGATCATCACCAAATTAAAATCTAACTTTCATTAAATAAATTTAAAATAAGCGAAATATAAAACCAGGTGTGTATGCATACACCGTCCTCAAATAAAACTGCTGTCTGCGCCAACGATCTTCTGTATTAATGACAGGACTTATGCTTAAAGGCAGAAATCGGAGGAGATATATGTGAAGCCTGATAAACCTTAGCTCTAAAGCTGTCCCAAACCAATGTAAGTCCACAACCTACCCAAAGATATGGGGAGTGTATTGCTGTCTGCGTAGATACTGACTCTAAACTAAATGAGGGTTTATTGGAACAGTATGAATCCGTTATGAATAGGCTGCCTTGTAATTCAGATAAAAGGTGCAGACAGCAGTAATGCCGATGTGCATTTCGCTTAGGTCTGCTTGGTCCATGGTAAGCCGAGAGACAGAACTGACATTTCTTAAATACTCTGAGGGACACACCCCCATCATCACATGAGTTATTGTAGCCAATCAGAGACCGTTAGACTCATTCTGAACGACAGTATTGTTATTATTATTAGTATTATCTTTAATTTATAAGGCGCCACAAAGGGTCCGCAGCGCCGTATATGACATATACAGAAAACAGCGACCCATGAAACAACATGATACATAAAGAACAAAATATGAAGAACAAACATATATACAAATATATACACACACGTAACACGGTAATGCAAATCAAATTATTTCTGGGACAATAAGTGAAAGTGACGGTAGAAATCAGCGAGAAGTAGGCCGAAGCTTAGGAAAGCAGCCAAGAGGTACAGAGGGTGATGGAATAGTAGAAAGAGCACACAAGGAAAGAGGGCCCTGCTCCTGAGAGCTTATATCCTAAAGGAAAGGGGGAGACACAGGGAGGCACTAACTGGGGGAAAGAGCCAGGACAAAAAAGAAAAGCCAACCGGGATTGGAGGATTGGGAAGAAATTAGTGCCTTAAAGAAGGATTGTTTAGAGAGCTATAGGGCCGAACTGTAGGACGCAACCATGAACTGGAAGTGGAGGAAGTCAGCATGAGTGCGTGACTTTCTCCAGAGCTGTTCTGCACGGTGGGAGCTATTTTGAAGATAGCGGGTAAGTTTTGAGTGCCACAGTTCAGGCGGGGACGGATGAAGCTTGATGGTGACAGAAAGGGCGACAGAGTCAATTGTAGTGGTAAGAGTGTGATTGTGAGAGGAGACAGCCTCATCAGGGCAAGAAAGAGTGGTGATGGGGGAGAGGAGCGAGCCCAGGGAGGAGAAGAAATTGGTAGGATCAACTGTGTCAAGATTACGCCTGGTGAGAGTAACCTTGGGGGATGGGGACGATGAGAGGGCTGGAGAGATGCTAAAAGAGAGGAGATGGTGGTCCGAGAGAGGAAAAGGTGAATTGCTCTCCTATTAGAGGAGAATGAATAGTAAGTCCCACCTTTTCAGCATTCCTCATTGGTTGAATATCAATCTCATCTAAGAAGCCCATGAACACTTTATATCGGTAAATGTCTGTAATACATTGAATTGCCCATAGGTTAAAATTCACTATGTAACATATAATGGTAATTATAGCTACATATAGAGATAAACATATCTTCACCCATATGATGACTCATAATTGCCTTCTCTAAATAAATATGATCCATAACTAGCTGAAAAGAAGGGGGGTTATTGTTAAAAATTACTTAATCTAATACTTTTGAGCATATATCAAGTATTATATTATCATGCATAGGAATTGTGACTTATTCACATGGTGATACTAAGAAAGATATTAGGATTAACGAGGCATATTAATAAATTAAAAAGAGTAGCGAATAGTGTAAGAAAATGTGAAAATGGAACAGAGTCCCAATTAGGCAAAAAGTAAAATATATACAACCATCTGGGACAGAATGTGAATAGTAATACTATATATCGTGAAGATATTACACTATCCCTATGTATATTAAATATAAATATATTACTGTGAATTGTGAAGACGTGCTAATTTTATTAGTGTTACAGAACAGCCTAAGTAACACTAGCAGAGTATATAATAATGTGATGAGTATGATATGTTATGAGCGTTTTGTCGCTATCCAATAACGATTGTCGAATCTCGATTTGTGTTTCCAACGCACAAAGATTTATTCTCAAAAAGTAGCAGTAGATATATCTTAGTGAAATAATAAGTACAGCCGTTACTTATCGCAGGCGCTCTGGATCCAGTGAACAGTCATTTAGTCCTGAAGTCTGTGGTCTAGGTGACTGAACTCTGGATGAGGAGCTGCTGCTTATATGCAAACAGAGATACAGTAAAACAATGCTAAGGTGTGGCTTGCTTCTATTGGTCCAGGCATCAGGAGGGTCCAGGGGGTTGCAGATCATAGGCTAGTTTAAGCTCAGGAATCCAAAGGAGGGGGTCATCTCTCCAGGGGATGAGCTCTGATCTTCCAGCCAAGATTACTCATCATAATAGTCCATAATTCCTTAACATTAATAACTTGTGTATGCACTCTTCGATTCCTTCGCAGAGTGAACCGGACAGTTGCAAATGCGAAGAGGATTAGTATGATACCACACATGACTAGATTCCTTCAACGAGTACCATATGTTTTACTGATATGCCTATAACTTATAATATTACATATAAATGCTACTATATTTCGACATAAATGACTATGTGTTGCAACTACCATTAATGTGTACTATTTTACAAGTGTGCGTGTTTGTGCGAATGTATGTAAAAGACTAAATACTGTTGTTGCCACATGTTGCAGCTGCGTAAGCCCTTCCACACCGTAGCGTGCCCTTCCACACCGTAGCGTACCGTACGCATCTTTTCAAACAAAGACAACCAAGTTTACTCGATTTTAATTGAAATGACTTTATCCAATTTGCTGACTTCGACAGCTCCACCCTTTGATAGTATAATAAACTATCACCTAATCACCGTTTCAAGTTCAGGGTTATACAACACTTCTTCACATACCATGATCTCGGTGTCTTGCACCACCCTTTCAGTCTCTTTCTCAGTGTTACTCCCAGAAGACTGTTTCCCACACTTCAACACAGTAGGAACACATTTGACACACAAACCAATTGCTAAGATGACACCCAGTATAAGGAGAAGGAGCTTACCTACACTCGCAACCATTTCCTGTACCCACTCCCCCAGACCGGAGAACCATTTCACAGGGTTCAACCATGAGAACCAACCCGCCACCTTTTCCCCGACCTCATATAACGAAGAATTATGGTTCCTTCGAAATTCCCATTTCAGTTGCAGAATTTCATCCATCTTCCGGTCTATAACCTCCTTAGGGTCATCCGTATTATTGGTGATGTACGTGCAACATTTTACACCGAATTGGGTGGCCAGTGTCACACAGTACCGACCAGTAATAGAGGTGAGATAATTTAGTACCAGTCTATGTTGCACCAACTCCTTCTTGTACGCTTGTAGCTCCCTTGCAGTATACCTGAAAGTGTCATCATACATCTCGGTGATATTATCTATTAATTTAGCTAGGTCTTGGATATATTTAAAGTTTAATGTTCCCCGAGCGGTCCTGGTGAGATCTAGAGCAACCATAACTTGAAACCCAGCGGTTTCACTAATCAATTTTGTAGCTATGGGCTCCTCACCAGGAATTATATTTCTCTTGCCACGGTGTTCATACTGTGTGTGTGTGTATGTATGGTGGTGATGTAGTCTTGTGAATACCAACCATTTCTTCATGAGTAATAGTCATGATTTCAGGAACCAGTTTAGCTAAGAAACACAAGCCCTTGGAACTCGGAGTCACCCAGGAATAAGCTTTCCTCCCACAAACAAAGTACACATCATCAGGGAGAACATAAGGAACAGTATGTCCATTAATTATATCACACAGAGTTTCGATAAAACTACCCATGCCTAGTGTCTCCATTTGCTCAAGACACGTGTCAGCATGGATGACATTTTTACAATTATCTATAGAGATTTTTCCAATGGATACTTTCTTATGTTTGGTTACACGCCCTAATTTGTGACTTCCGTCAACATTCCTGCTTATTGGTGGCCTCAGTCTCCCTCCAAAATGAGCGTGGCGAGCCATTGTCTGATCTGATAGGTCAGCTTCCCAATTCTCCAGATGCTTTGCATGAGAGATATTTAGACACAGCAAAGATCTGTCTACAGAGTATTGTCGAAGCGTTAGACTAGGGGACCTAGTGTTATTGTACCTCCCCTCTATGGGCCTCCCACCCCTCAATTTGAGTACTTCGGAGATGTTTAATGGGAATGGCACTAGTCCTATGTTATGCTGCCCCTGCGGCACGTGAGAGCACACCCAGCACTCGGTTTGGTTTAGCACCTTACACACCAGGGAGTGATAATCCTCCAAAGGATGCCCGCCCACATTCAGATTACCGGTGGACTGACATCATTGGATGCATCTCTCTTCAACTAGGGAGTCACAGAACTTGCAGATACAATACTCATCAGACAATAGCCCCTCACACTGCCTCCGAGTTCCCGAGCTAGCAGACCTTTTCATAACCCCTGGACCAAGCTTGATGATGGACTGTCTGGGTATTCTAATAACTTTTCCTCAACCTCCATTTCATTCGTATCACTGCCAGAACCTTCCTCTGTCCTCCATCCTCCTTCACAAAAATAGAATGTCCTAGAAAAAGTAAAAACAAGGAAAATCCTGGAACAAAAGAAAAACAAAAACCGCCACTCCATAGCTGGAAAGATAGTTCTGATGCAACGTCTCTGGCTCAGGTGTCTTAAATGCGGGCCTTAGGTCTCCCGGAACAGATTTACGAGTGACAGATCTGTGTCGTCGGTCTTAGTTTTATATTGCACTTTCTCCGGGTTATTGACTCTCCTGCAGTGGGTGGAATGGACCCAAGTGTCTCTTTCTGCAACCTTCAGTGATGTAGTACTGGTCAGCAGCACTTGGTACGGGCCTTCCCAACGGTCTGTTAAACAACCTGGACGTAAGAAATTGCGGATCATAACATAGTCCCCAGGTTCAACATCATGACAATTCGTTTCTGGCATACCAGGTGACAGCATTTTGAGTTTTTGTTGTTGTTGTTTCAGCTGTCTGCTCATTTTTATAAGATATTGCACAGTCACTTCATTATTACACTTTAAGTCGTCTTGCGGACTCACGATCAAATGAGGTTGTCGACCGAACAGTATCTCAAAGGGGGACAGATTAAGAGGAGGTCTAGGAGTGGTTCGAATGCTATGGAGGACTAGTGGCAAAGCTTCAGGCCATGCCAACACAGTTTCAGCCATTATTTTACCAAGCTTGTTCTTTATAGTACCATTTACTCTTTCCACCTTACCACTGGCTTGTGGTCGGTAAGGGGTGTGAAGTCTGCTACTGATTCCCATGAGCTTACACATATTCTGGAAGATATCACCAGTAAAGTGGGTACCCCTATCACTTTCAATGATTCTAGGGATACCGAACCTACACACAAAATCTTGTACAATTTTCTTTGCAGTGAACACAGCAGTATTAGTGGCTGCCGGATATGCTTCTACCCAACCGGAAAACACATCAATACACACTAACACATACTTTAGATTCCTGCACGGTGGTAATTGGATATAGTCAATTTCTATTACCTGAAAAGGTCCGTCTGTAGGAGGGATGTGGGATGGTTAAGTTGGAATAGTTTTCCTGACATTTTTCCTCAAACAAGTAAGACATGACATTGCTTTCTTACCAGCCTGAGAGGAAAATCCAGGAGCACACCAGTATGCTCTCACCAGTTTGCACATACCTTCTTTACCCAGGTGAGTCAGACCGTGTGCTGCTTCAGCCAGGCTTGGATAGTATGTTCGGGGAGCTATAGGCTTACCGTGTCCATCCCTCCAGAGTCCTGAGGACTCTTGACCACATCTCTTCGCCTTCCAGACCACCTTTTCCTGCAGGGAACACAAATCTTACATTTTAATTAATTTCTGCATGTCTAATATCTGAAAAACCATCATAGTCTCGGTTGATAAAGTCATAGGTTGCCCTGCTGCCCATTTAGCAGCTTCGTCTGCCCTGTTGTTGCCCAATGACACTAGGTCTTCTTCAAAGGTATGGGCTTTGCACTTTATGACGGCTACTGTTCTAGGTAACTGTATCGCTGTCAGAAGTCCTTTTATGTGTTGTGAGTGTGCCACTGGCGTACCCGCTGTCGTAAAGTTTCTAAGACGCCAAAGGGCCCCAAAATCGTGCACTACCCCGAAGGCGTACCTAGTGTCAGTATATATATTGGCTGATTTACCCTCTGCAAACTCACACGCTCTCCTTAATGCTACTAGTTCCGCCACTTGGGCTGAGTGAGGTGGGCCAAGGGATTCAGCTTCTACCACATCCTGATCGTCTACAACAGCGTAACCAGTACATAGTTCTCCCGTCTCTGTCTGTCTATGGCAACTTCCATCTGTATAAAACGTAAAATCTACATTTTCTAAGGGGGTGTCACGTATGTCGGGCCTTGCAGTAAGGGTCTGATTCAGGTGTTCCATACAGTCATGCGTGTCAGTATTCTTGCCTAACTCATCATCAACCAGGGTCTCCTCACCTCCCACCCTTTGTGTCTCTAGAGACACATACGGAAGGTATGTAGCTGGATTTAAGGTGCTACATCGTTTGATGGTGATGTTTGAGGGTGCCATTAGGGCTAGTTCCCACTTTGTGAATCTAGCTGAAGAAACATGTCTGGTTTGGGCTGAATTTAACAGAGCTGATACAGCATGGGGTGTATAGATGGTTGAATTATGTCCTAAAACTACATCCTCGATCTTACTTACCAGAAGTGCCGTTGCTGCTGCACTTCTGAGACATGTTGGGAGTGATCTAGCCACAGTGTCCAATTGTGCACTGTAGTATGCTACCGGTCTGCTAGCGTCACCATGTTTCTGTGTGAGGACACCTGCTGCACAACCATCAGCTTCCGTACAGTATAGCTCAAAAGGTTTTTCATAATCAGGTATTCCCAATGCAGGTGCTCTAGTCAGACTATCTTTAAGATTAAAGAACGCTTGCTCTGACTCTTCTGTGTGTACGACACGTTCTGGTTTCGAGGAAGAGACTAGTTCCTGCAATGGTAATGCCAGAATAGAAAAACCTGGGATCCAGGATCTACAGTATCCACACATCCCCAGGAAAGTATGAATCTGCTTCTGGCTCTGCGACAGAGTCATGTGTTGTATGGCCTCAATCCTGTCGGTTGTCAGGTGTCTTAGTCCCTTGGTGAGGCAGTGTCCTAAGTATTTGACCTTAGTCTGACATGGCTGTAATTTATCCTTTGCCACCTTGTGCCCTGTTTGTGAGAGATGAAGCAACAACAATTTAGTATCATGTAAACATGACATAAAAGAATCAGAGCACAGCAACAAATCGTCCACATATTGAATTAGAACAGACCCATTGTGGGGTTGAAAGGATTGCAAACAGTCATGTAAGGCTTGGGAAAAAATACTGGGGCTGTCAATGAACCCCTGGGGAAGTCTGGTCCATGTGTATTACAATCTCCTGTAGGAGAATGCAAATAGGTATTGACAGTCAGGGTGAAGAGGGACTGAGAAGAAAGCAGAACATAGGTCAATGACAGTAAAATGACTAGAAGACGGTGGAATCTGCATGAGGATGACAGCTGGATTCGGCACTACGGGGAATTGGCTCTAAACAACTTTATTAATTCCCCTTAAGTCCTGGACTAATCTATAGCCCCTCCCCCCACTCTTCTTCACAGGGAAAATGGGACTATTTGCTGTACTGGCTGTACGAATTAAAATCCCTTGTTGTAACAGACTCTCAATAACAGGATATACCCCTAGTTCCACCTCCGGTTTTAATGGATACTGTGGGATTTTTGGAGCTATCCTACCACTTTTTAGATTGACCATGACAGGGGCTACGTTTGCCATCAGTCCAGTGTCCTGTCCATCTCTGGTCCATAGTGAACCCGGTATTTCCAGCAACATCACCTTTACTTGAGATGGACTTTGTTCTATAACAGTAGAGTGTAACATTAACCTTTGAGGGGTGTCCAATATATCCTGTACCTCATGAGTGACCTTCTCGGGTATATCTAGAAACACACCATCTGAAGTACAGTATATGACACATCCCATTTTACATAACAAGTCTCTCCCTAGCAAGTTAGTAGGAGCCGCTGCAGCCAAGAGAAACGAATGCTTAGTATGCAGAGGCCCGATAGTAACTTCAGCGGGTTTAGTTAGAGGATAATGCAACACTCTTCCCGTTACCCCTATAGCTGGAATAGTTTTACTGGTCACCTGTAGATTAAAAGGAGAGGTTATCACAGATCTGGCCACCCCTGTATCTACAAGAAAAGTTTGTTTCCTACCAGCTATGTCAACTATCATTGTTGGTTCTTCTCTCAGACTCTCAGTTAACCTCACTGGCTGTAGACTACAGGTATGACCTGACCCCTAGCGCTGACTATCATTTTTCCACGCAATATTTGCTGCTATGATATGTGCAGGTAGATGTGAATCTTCTATTCTATGTGAGTTCTTCCTTGGAGGATATCTATGTGACCCACCTCTAGGGTTGTATCTGTCTTTTTTACAATCCCTCCTAACGTGTCCTTCTTCATTACAGTTGAAACATCTGATCACTCTATGTTTCTTATTATGTGGGTTGTATACTGGTGGTCGTGTATGCATCCCCTCTAGAGCCTGTATACTCACAGTCATCAACCTATCACTTTTCTCTTCCTTCTAAGAAGGTTTTTGTCATGCTCCGCAGCAGACTCCCTAAGAGAATCTACTGTGATGCCTCTCCAATTAGGTAATGTGGTTTGTACTCTGGTTTTTAAATTTTCCCTAAGACCATCCATTAGTACTCCTACAGCTACTTCCTTGTGATGTGGGTCCTCACCTATGTTTGATATCCCAGTGAACCGTGTCATCGCTGCTATAGCTCTAATGAAGTAATCTGAGGCAGTTTCACTATCTTTCTGTTTGATGGTGAAAATTTTACTCCAATTCGTTACTACTGGAAAATAGATGGCTAAATGTTTGACAATCTGTTCTATATTCTCTTGATTAGTCTCATCTGTCAAGGTGTCGTCTTCCTCCAACTAACAATCTCTAATGAATTGTTGTACGTTAGTATTGGGAGGAAGACACGCCCTCAACACTACACGCCAATCTTTATCGGTTGGTTTGTGTGCATTTCCTAAGTCTTTAAGAAACTTCTGACACTTAGCCAACTCTTTTCTAGGATCTGGGAATTCAGACATAATGGAACGTAATTCTGATCTAGTCCAAGGACAATGCATTGTAACATTTCTTAAAGGAACTACACCATCCTTATCCGCCTTCCCATTGGGAACTGATATTGTGCGGACTGGATACGTACCCACTGGTTCACTATCTTCAGGGTTAGCTACTTCAGTACTTTGAATATTATCTCTCCTAATGGTCACACTACTCTCACCTATCTCAGCCATTGCCCCCTTTCCATACTTACGCTGAACCTCTAACATATTAACAGCATGGGCAATGGCTGAAGTACCGTGGGTTCATCCTCTTCAGAAACACTTGCTTTAAACTGACTCAAAACAGGATATAACTTAGCAATTTCCTTTTTTTCATTTTTAATAAAGGCTGTACTTACTCCTCCCGCTACATAAGGTGGCGGGGGCGCGCTTGTGCTGAGTTCTCCACGCTTCGCAACGGCTACTTCCGTTGTGCGCGCGCTTTTCGCCACGCCTACTTCCGCTGTGCACTCGCTGCTCTGCCACGTGTTGCCTTCCATTTGCCACAATTTTAAACAGTCATTATATCTATTTCTCACTTTTGTTGACATAATCAACCACACTTTATCTTTTACGCTATTTAGTACCTCTGCATTAAAACTCCCTATTGTTGAGAAAGGCCTATCACACTCTTTGGTCATCTCGACCCACGTGTCACAATACACAGTTGCGTACGCACCATATTTCTTGCACATAAGAAACCGTGCTGAACCAATAGGCCCTTCCTTAGGCAGTACACTGGCCATCTCTAGCGTATGCTTAGCACCCATGTTGAACAGTACCAGTCTATGCAGACCACACTTCCAAAAAAACACTTTCAACCCTTTGCTACAAACACTCTACCGCTAGAGATCTCTTACTGGCCATGGACGTATTTGCTCAAGCCGCGTCCACTCGCTTCCTCTCGCACCAAACGAGGACCCCTAACACAGAAAATATCACTGTGGGACCCAAGGGCTATCAGCTCCTCGATACCCTGGCTAAACCACAAAAAACTGTTGAGTTTATTACAACTGGTAGAACAAAGTCGATACAATCAACCAGCCTTTCCAATGTAATTCCTCCCCGCTGTCTTCCCAAGTTACAATCACGGCTTTCCTTGCCGCGCGGTCCGATCGCTACACTTACAAATACTAACTATGAATAAGCGTTGCAATGGCTCTTGGGAGTGCGCGCGAAAACTTCCTTTGTTTTTGCTCCCGGTATACCTGCCCTGTATACCGTCCTTCAGTTGGGCAACCTGCCTCGTCAGACAGCAACTGAGCACCTCAACAATAAACAGTGTATCTACGTCACGAAATCACACACTATACACCTTTTTCTGCGCAGAAAATCAAAAGTTCCCAACAATAGTAATAATGTCCCAGAGGTTTTCACAAGTAATTATAGTATGCACATATAATAACTATCAAAACGATTGTTTAACCACGTGGAAAATCTACCGGAAGTTCGCATACGCAAAGCAGGAAGTTACACATACACTAAGCAATGCAAAACAGTTAAAACGCACAATGACAGTAAAAAGAAACAGTTTTCTCTTTTGTCCCTAGGTTCAGTTAGCGTACCTTAGATAATGCAAAACGAACATTCGGTTTGACAACACAGAGTAGAATTCAGGTTTTGAACACATTGCGTTCTTACCCGTATATGACGCGTCTCCACCCTTTGTTGCGGAACCGAAATCCGTTGGTCTTGCGTATCGTCCGGCAATGAAACCTTCAAACTCACGAGCCTCCAAATTGTTATGAGCGTTTTGTCGCTATCCAATAACGATTGTCGAATCTCAATTTGTGTTTCCAACGCACAAAGATTTATTCTCAAAAAGTAGCAGTAGATATATCTTAGCGAAATAATAATAAGTACAGCCGTTACTTATCGCAGGCGCTCTGGATCTAGTGAACAGTCATTCAGTCCTGAAGTTTGTGGTCTAGGTGACTGAACTCTGGATGAGGAGCTGCTGCTTATATGCAAACAGAGATACAGTAAAACAATGCTAAGGTGTGGCTGGCTTCTATTGGTCCAGGCATCAGGAGGGTCCAGGGGGTTGCAGATCATAGGCTAATTTAAGCTCAGGAATCCATAGGAGGGGGTCATCTCTCCAGGGCATGAGCTCTTATCTTCCCGCCAAGATTACTCATCATAATAGTCCATAATTCCTTAACATTAATAACTTGCGTATGCACTCTGCGATTCCTTCGGAGTGAACCGGACAGTTGCGAATGCAAAGAGGATTAGTATGATACCACACATGACTAGATTCCTTCAACGAGTACCATATGTTTTACTGATATGCCTATAACTTATAATATTACATATAAATGCTACTATATTTCGACATAAATGACTATGTGTTGCAACTACCATTAATGTGTACTATTTTACAAGTGTGCGTGTTTGTGCGAATGTATTTAAAAGACTAAATACTGTTGTTGCCACGTGATGCAGCTGCGTACGCCCTTCCACGCTGTAGCGTGCCCTTTCACACCGTAGCGTACCGTACGCATCTTTTCAAACAAAGACAACCAAGTTTGCTTGATTTTAATTGAAATGACTTTATCCAATATGCTGACTTCGACAGATAATATAAATTGCCTATGAATTGGAAAAATATACATTCTTAGGGCTAGATTTACTAAGCTGCGGGTTTGAAAAAGTGGGGATGTTGCCTATAGCAACCAATCAGATTCTAGCTATCATTTTGTAGAAGGTACTAAATAAATGAAAGCTAGAATCTTATTGGTTGCTATAGGCAACATCCCCACTTTTTCAAACCCGCAGCTTAGTAAATCTAGCCCTTAGTCTTTTATTTATTATATTAATTTATTAAATTATTTATATTTTTATTCTTTCATAACAATTTGTTTAGCTAGTTTATGATCATATTGTGATCGTTGGTCATTTATCATTCTTAGTTCATCAGGAAACACTGTCCCTATAAATTATCACATATAGATATATTTTTAATACTTTCTATGAAATTTGGAAACCATCATAATGATATCATGATATCGTGTATTGTATAACTTATGTATTCTTCACCTTTACAAATATAGTTGTAATATAAACATAAATATCAAGGTCGTATCAACTATTTATAATAAGATATTACCAAGAGAAAGATACAGCTTTTTATATATACAAAAGGGTCTACTGAAGGATAATGTGGTCAAATTTTTCATTCAAACATCATTCAGTTGCTTTAGGTTACCAACGGTAAGAGTTATTATTTCATCTATTTACCTCTTATAGTCCATAACCCAGGGTTACCCAAACCTAGTCCTCAGGGCTCCCCAACAGTGCAGGTTTTCCATGCTGGTGCACAGGTGTATTCATTACTGAATGACACATTGTAACAGATCCACAGGTGGTTCTAATTATGTCACATGTGATCCAGAAAACCTGCACTGTTGGGGAGCCCTGAGGACTGGGTTTGGGAAACCCTGCCATAACCTAAAAAAGGTGTGTAATTCTAAGGATTTTGAGAAAAGCCATTTAATTATTGTTCTCGTTCAGACCTGATGGGTATACTGCTCCCATCAGAAAGACCATTCTGGCTTTTCTTTTTAAAAGTTCCTGCTTGATGTTTCCTTCTCGTACACCTAAATTGATTTTCTCAATGCCATATGCTGTCAAATCATTGGGATTACTCTGAAGAACTTTAAGGAAATACTTTGCTACAGTGTTTTCATTTTTATGTTATCCTGTTCAGCATTCCGGATGTTTCCAATGTATTCAACAAGTCTTTGCTTGAATGCTCTGCTGGTCATTCCAATATACATCAGATTACAAGTACATGTGAGGCAGTAAATTAACCCCTGCATATCACAGTTGATAAAAGTATTAATATTGTGACAATGATTGTATTTATCTACAAATTGTTTTGTTTTTGTAGTAAATTTACATGCCTTACACTTCCCGCATGGAAACAATCCCGTGACCTTGTTAATAATGCCGACTTTCTTGGTGTTATCTTGAAAGTGGCTGTGTACCAATATGTCTTTCAATTTTTGGATCTTCTCCAACTCGTAGCTATTTTCTCTCCAATGATCTCATCAAGATCTGGATCCAGTTTTAGAATGTAGATATGTTTCTGCATTATAGAGTCAATTTCCTTCCATTTGCTATTAAAAGTGCTAACAAATCTAGTTTTTCCTATTTCAGAATTAACTTTTTTCTTTGGGAAGATAAATTGTTCTCTATTTGTGAGTCTGGCTTTACTATATAATTTTTTAAATTATTTTTTGACTATATCCTCTCTTGGAAAGTCTCTTGTGTAGTTCCTTTGCTCCAATGTTAAAAGTTTTAAGATCCCCACAATTCCGTCTGATACAGAGGAACTCACTTTTGGGAATGCTCTTTAACTTGAAGGGAAAATGGGAACTTCATGCATGGAGCATACTATTGGTAGCTGTGCTTTTTCTAAGCATGTCAGTTGATAGTTCTCTCTGATCATTAATGAATATTGTTAGATCGAGAAAATTTATTCTTTCAATATTTATATCAAAGGTCAATTTCAGATTCATTTGGTTATCATTAAGATTATTAATTCAATAAAAATCTCTTTATCACCTTCCCAAATCATGAAAATGCCATCAATGAATCTAAGCCACACCAAAATGTGTTGTGTGTAGATTTCATTTTCTTCAACAAAAACTGTCTTATGTTCCCACCAGCCTAAATATATATTTGCATAAGTGGGGGCACATGTTGTCCCCATAGCCGTGCCCCTCACTTGTAGGAAGAATTTGTTGTCAAAAGTAAAATAATTGTTAGTAAGAATAAATTAGAACAGAGCCAGGATGAAGTTGTTATGTTCATTCTGAACTTTTGTTTCCAAAAATTGTTGAACAGCATTCATGCCTATGTGATATTCTATACTAGTGTACAGTGCTTGGCGTTCTTGCGGTCTTCACCTTTTATGTTAATTACAAGGCAGTGTATTCATAACAGATTTATACTGCTCTAATAAACCCTCATTTAGTTTGGAGTCAATATCTAGGCAGACAGCAATACACTTCCTGTATCTTTGGGTAGGCTGTGGACTCACATCGGTTTGAGACAGCTTTAGAGCGAAGGTTAATCAGGCTTCACATATATCTCCCCCGATTTCTGTTTTTAAGCATAAGTCCTGTCATTGATACAGAAGATTGTTGGCGCAGACAGCAGTTTTATTTGAGGACGGTGTATGCGCACACACACCTGGTTTTATATTTCACTTATTTAAAATGTATTTACTAAAAGTTATATTTTAATTTGGTGATGATCCCTATAATATAAAGTATCGGAGCTGATAGTGCATCTTTATAACAAACTTCCTTTTCCTCCTAATTCTACTGTTTGCAGAGTGTACAACGACATGTAAGGAGACCCTGAAACATACCGGACCTTGGTTAAGACTGGTTGGTAGTCTCACACTCAGTATGTCAGCCAACTCAATTAAAACTGCTGGCTCCTGATGGAATGGATGCAAGTTACCACCCTGGAGTGTGCAAGAGACAATAATGCTGGAGCAGCTATTGTTTAAGCTAGCTCCTCAAATTTGAGAGTGAGCAGGTAGGTAAGCTGATGAGTTTGTGGCCAACCAGCCAAGGTGGCAAAGTATCTTCCGGGCAAGACAGTGGAAAGACTAAGTGCTTTATCCGAGGTCCTAAATCCATTGGAAAATGTCCCAAATACCAGAACCAGGATGCCCCAGCAACACCCTAGGACCCAATGAGACAATGAGTGCTGGAACTTCCTTAACCCCGCAGCTGTTAACACTGTGATCAACTCAGCTAGATGCAGTGAGATTGCCTAAGTAGCTGTGGCCCATTCCCTGGTGCCCACCCTGAGGTGCTGTGACTGGATCACTTATAAGTTACTTATGGTATAAATTTATTTAAAGGAAATAGCGCAGGGCACTTATTTATATAATTGCAAATGCACTTATGTTTTGATATTGTGTATATTTTGGTAATGGAAATCTTTATTTCTGAGACCAGGGAAGCAACTCATTTGTTTTGATCTTGCTAGAGGAAATGCATTATTTCTGATATATATCTGATACAATAAGCCTTTGTTAGGAAGTCTTTTCTGTATCTTGGTGTAAGGAAATACCTTGTTTGGGGTTTTGCAACTTTTCTTAGGGAATTGCTTTTTGGGGAGGAAATATGTATTCTGCAACTGTTGGAAGAAAGCACCCATGCTAATCTCATGTTGATTGTCAGGCGCCGCTCGGCGGCCGCCCGCCCGTCTGCATAGCGCGTCTGGTTGCTAGGCAACCAGACGCGTCACTTCCCCTTCCGCCGGCCGGCCAGCTACTGACTTGGAAGGAGTTCCCGTTGCTAGGCAACGGGACGCTGCATGAATATAGCGCTACGGCGCTAAAGAATGACTAGCGCTACGGCGCTGGAGTATGACAGCACTACTAGTGCTGAGGGCATTGGCTAGCAGCACTATTTAAGCCTCTCTGACCCCACTTCCTGTGCCAGAGTTTCAGGTCCTTTCCTGTCCTCCAGCGTTCCAGTGTTCCTGTGATTATCTGTTTCCTGACCCTTTCCTTCCTCCAGTTTATTGCCGTTTGCCTGTGACCATTGTGACCCGGATTGCCTTTACTACCCTTTTGGATCTCCCTTTTGTACCTCGCTGTCAGAACGTTATCGACTCGGCTTGACTCACTACCCCTTCGGATTCTCCTTGTGTACCTGCATTACCCGCACCGTTGCCGACCCGGCCTGTCTGACATTCCTCTCGTACTTCGCTATCTGACTCGTGGAAGGACCGCAACCTGCGTGTTTCCTGCAGCTAAGCCCATACCTCCTTGCGGGGGTCCCTGGTGAACACCAAGGGCACGTTAGACTCCGCACCTTCCTCCGAGTAGTGCCAACGATAGCAGGTACGCTATACTAGTCGTGACAGTAAACTCTGGCGAGGTCTACCGAAGGAACTGGTGAACCCTCAGCCCGGGACCTTCTTATCCATTTGGCTCAGCGAGTAGAACAGCAAGAAGCAGCCCAAGCACATCTCCTACAATGTGTCCAAGGTATCGCTACACGCTTCGATGCTTTACAAGGCTCTCTGCCTGCTACTCCAGCCATTACCACCTCCTCAGTGGCGTCCTCTAGTGTGGCTACTGTATCCACTGCAACTTCTGGCATGCGTATCCCCACGCCTGAAAAATACGATGGAGATCCCAAGAAATGCAGGGGTTTCTTGAACCAGTGCTCCATCCAGTTCGAGTGCAATGCAGGAGCATTTCCTTCAGAGCGTACGAAGGTGGCGTTCATGATCTCCCTCCTGAGTGGTCAAGCGCTAGCCTGGGCTTCACCTTTGTGAGAGAATGGAGACCCTCTTCTTAATAACTCCGGCTCCTTTATTGAAGCTTTCAGGAGAGTCTTCGATGACCCTGGGAGAGTAGCCTCTGCTGCCACCAGCTTGCTGAACCTGCGTCAAGGCAACTTATCTGTCGGGCAATATGCCATCCAGTTCCGGACCTTAGCGTCAGAGCTGAAATGGAACAACGAGGCGCTGGTCGCAACTTTTTGGCAAGGTCTAATCGACCGTATTAAGGACGAACTAATTTCTCGGGATCTTCCCTCTAATCTGGATACCCTAATTGCGCTATGTATTAAAGTTGACCTACGCTATCAAGAACGCACCCAGGAACGTCCTTTCTCTAAGCGGGTGGTTTCTCGTCTGGCTCCTCAATTTCAAAACCCAGTTTTGGCTATGGATGAACCCATGCAAGTAGGACGTTCCCGTTTATCCCCAGAAGAAAGAGAGAGGCGCTTCAGGCAGCGTCTCTGCCTTTACTGTGGCGATTCTGGACATGTTCTCAAGGTCTGTCCTAAGAGACCGGGAAACCCGTCCTCCTAAACGGTAGCAGGGAGGCCGGTTTAGGAGTATCCACAGTTGCTCCCTACTCAAAAAACACCCCTGAGCTTCTTATGGCAGTCACCCTGAGCACCCCTAGAGGTCCCTTCTCCACCACGGCCTTTGTGGATTCCGGCTCCTCCGGGAACTTCATTTCGGCCACTCTCGTTGCTGGGCTTCAAATTCCAACTCTCCCCTTGCCTCAATCACTATCATTAACGGCAGTGGATGGGAACCGTGTCAGCAGTGGCTCCATCTCCTTCATCACTTCACCTATTCGGTTAATGGTAGGAGCCCTCCATAGCGAGATGATTCAGTTATTAGTGTTGCCAAAATCCATCAATCCCATTATCTTGGGGCTTCCATGGCTATGAAGACACTATCCGCAGATGGATTGGGATCAAGCTCAGGTTACCCGTTGGGGTACAGGATGTCATCATAGATGTCTACCTAGTGTTCTGCCTCCCGGTTCCCAAGTTGTTGCTCAGTCCACGGTTACGGAACCTAGCCTTCCAGCTGCATACGCCGACTTTCAAGATGTATTCAGTAAAACTGAGGCCGAGTTATTACCTCCCCATCGGCCCTGGGATTGCTCCATCACCTTACTTCCCGATCAACCTATACCCAAGGGGCGAACTTATCCCCTTTCTCGCCCAGAGACCTTGGCAATGTCTCAATATATCAAGGAGAATCTGGAACGTGGTTTTATTCGCAAGTCTACCTCTCCTGCTAGGGCTGGATTCTTCTTTGTCAAGAAAAAAGATGGGTCTCTGCGCCCATGCATTGACTATAGACCCCTGAATCGTATTACCATCAAGAATCGGTACCCGTTACCTCTTATCTCCGATCTATTTGACAGGATCAGCGGGGCTCAAGTGTTTACCAAATTAGATCTACGAGGGGCCTACAACCTTATTCGTATAAAGAAGGGTGACGAGTGGAAGACCGCCTTCAATACGAGGGATGGTCATTTCGAATACCTGGTAATGCCCTTCGGTCTTTGCAATGCCCCTGCCATCTTCCAGAGTTTCGTTAATGACATCTTTCAAGACCTGTTGTATACCTCCATAGTCGTTTATCTAGACGACATTCTAGTGTTTTCTAAAGACTTGAGTTCTCATCAAGAACAAGTGAGGGAGGTCTTACGAAGACTGCGCAAATATCATCTCTATTGCAAATTGGAAAAATGTGTTTTTGAAGTTCTCCAAGTGTCCTTCCTTGGGTTTATTGTGTCTGGCTCTGGGTTACAGATGGATCCCACCAAGGTGTCGTCCATCTTGAATTGGCCTCAACCGCAGGGTCTTAAAAGTATCCAAAGATTCATTGGATTCGCCAATTATTATCGACAGTTCATCCAAGACTTCTCTTCCATTATTGCTCCAATTACAGCATTAACTAGGAGATCTGCCAATCCCAAGATATGGTCTCCAGAAGCTGTTTCTGCCTTTACTACTCTGAAGAAAGCCTTTTCCTCAGCCTCTGTTCTCTCTCAGCCGGATCAACAGCGACCTTTCTTTGTGGAAGTAGACGCCTCTTCAATAGGCATTGGAGCCGTGTTATTCCAAAAGACACCTTCAGGTACCCATTCTCCATGCGGGTTCTTCCCAACGAGATTAATTATGGAATCGGAGACAAGGAGCTTCTCGCTATTAAAGCAGCTTTGGAGGAATGGCGACACTTATTAGAGGGAGCCTTATTTCCGGTTACCATCTTTACAGATCACCGAAATTTGACATTCATTCGTGAAGCTCGCTGTTTGAATCCTCGGCAGGCCCGCTGGGCATCATTCTTTGCCCGCATCAATATGATTCTTACCTTCTGTCCAGGTGCTAAAAATGGGCGGGCAGATGCCCTATCTCGTTCGTTTGATGATACAGACCGCCTGAATCCATCGATTCCTCATTGCATTATTGACCCTTCTAACATCGTTGCTATTACCAATACGGTGAAGGATGCTCCACCCACAGGACGATCATTTGTGGAACCACAATTACGTCTCAAGGTATTGCGTTGGGCCCATTCGTCCTGTATCGCAGGTCACGCTGGCATAAAGAAGACCACATTCTTTCTCTGTCGTCGTTTCTGGTGGCCTACCATACGTACTGATATACGGGACTTTATTGCAGCATGTACTATTTGTGCTCAACACAAAACTTCCAGGAAGGTTCCTGCTGGTTTGCTCCAACCCCTGCCTATGCCTGATGCTCCCTGGGAGAGCATAGCCATGGATTTTATTACTGACCTTCCCTGCAGTTCTGGATTTAATACCATCTGGGTTGTCATTGACCGATTTTCTAAAATGGTGCACTTCACTACTCTCTCAGGTCTACCTTCGGCCAGTCACTTAGCCGACACATTTATCAAGGAGATCTTCAGACTTCATGGTTGCCCTAAGGAAATTATCTCGGACAGGGGAGTGCAATTCATCTCTCGATTCTGGAGGGCCTTCTGTAAAAAACAGGGTACGGAGTTAAAATTCTCATCGGGATATCACCCCCAGACTAATGGTCAGACCGAGCGGATCAACCAGGATTTAGAGACTTTTCGTTGTTGCTTTACCGCTGATAATCAAAGCAGATGGTCACAATTCCTTCCCTGGGCAGAATTCTCACACAATCACCATGTCCATGAGTCTACCGGGTTTTCTCCATTCTTTATTGTGACCGGGATGCATCCTATTATCCCAGATCCGTTTCCTAATTCTTCCTCCTCAGTTCCGGCGGTGGACTCACTCTATTGAGAATTCTCTCTCATTTGGGCCACAACCAAAGCAGCTCTGCAAAAAGCATCACAGCACCATAAGACCTTTGCAGATCGCCACCAAAGAGCTACTCCTCTATTGAAGGTAGGGGATCAAGTATGGCTTTCCACTAAAGATTTAAAACTCAAAGTACCATCTATGAAAATGGCTCCACGTTTTATTGGTCCTTACATCATCTCACAAGTTATTAATCCTGTGTGTGTAAAGCTAAAGCTACCTGCTTCTTTACGATGTCATAATACTTTTCATGTTTCCCTACTCCGGCCATTGGTGCTTAACAGGTTCTTTGTACCTCCATCTTGACCTCCTCCAGTTCAAACCTCCTCTGGAACAGAGTTTGAGATAAACCGGATTCTGGATGTCCGTATTCGCTATGGGCGACAACAGTTCCTTGTGCACTGGAAGGGATTTGGTCCGGAAGAAAGATCTTGGGTGGATAAACCGGTCCTCCATGCTCCTCAGTTACTCAAGAGATTCCTTCAAACAAGGGGAGGAGGAGGGCATACTGTCAGGCGCCGCTCGGCGGCCGCCTGCCCGTCTGCATAGCAACCAGACGCGTCACTTCCCCTTCCGCCGGCCGGCCAGCTACTGACTTGGAAGCGTTTCCGTTGCTAGGCAACGGGACGCTGCATGAAGATAGCGCTACGGCGCTAAAGAATGACTAGCGCTACGGCGCTGGAGTATGACAGCACTACTAGTGCTGAGGGCATTGGCTAGCAGCACTATTTAAGCCTCTCTGACCCCACTTCCTGTGCCAGAGTTTCAGGTCCTTTCCTGTCCTCCAGCGTTCCAGTGTTCCTGTGATTATGTCAGAACGTTATCGACTCGGCTTGACTCACTACCCCTTTGGATTCTCCTTGTGTACCTGCATTGCCCGCACCGTTGCCGACCCGGCCTGTCTGACATTCCTCTCGTACTTCGCTATATGACTCGTGGAAGGACCGCGACCTGCGTGTTTTCTGCAGCTAAGCCCATACCTCCTTGCGGGGGTCCCTGGTGAACACCAGGGGCACGTTAGACTCCGCATCTTCCTCCGAGTAGTGCCAACGATAGCAGGTACGCTATACTAGTCGTGACATTGATTAGACCTTTTGATGTGAGTGTTCAACACCCCTTAAGGGAAAGGAAGGGGTAATTAGACTTGCTGTCAGATGTCCACTGTGTCCAAAATAAGATGCAGGAAATCACAGCAAGGTTTTAGGATATCACAGATAAGCGTAAATATTGTTAGCTTTGCATTGCATGTAAATCCATGTTAAACAAATTGCATCCTGATTCTAAAAATAGCATGTGAGGCTGTGTCTAAAACTGTATAAAATGAGAGCCCTTGTAAACTGAAATGTATCATTCTGATGTTCCATCTGACCGGACCACTAATACCTTTAATCAGTGGAACTGCCCTTGTCAGGACACTTGAGTGAAATAAACATCACTCTCTGCTTGAAGACCCTGCTTGACAATTTATTCAATATTGCTGTAATCCTGTGACCTACAGATTAGACCCAAAATCTAACTGACAGTTACCCAGAAGGAACATGGTTCTGGATGCCATAAAGGAGTCCAGTGGTGGCAGCAGACTCCTACTACTGTGGCAGGAGGGGCATATTCGGAATAACAAAAGGAGGCAGTGGCAAAGTAAGCCCAGCCGGTTCCCAGCAACAACAGACAGGGTGGCATAGGTGTCCATCCTGTCACAGGTGCCCATGGTGAATTGTTTCCAGAAGGCCCTTCAATCATTCCAGGAAGCGCTATACCTCTCTGATTTGCCAGAGGCGGAAGAGTTGGTGTCCCCGGTGTCGGTAGTGAGGTAAGGTGGGATGACCTGCAGAAAATAAGTGCGGGACACATGCAAACTGTTTTGATGGGGAATATGGAGATGATAGGGCTGAGAGACTCAGGAGCATACCTTAACTTAGTGTGGCATAACTTGGTCCTGAGGTCCCAAGTGTTAAGGGGCCATAGGGTCTGTATTGAAATGGCTGGGGGACAAATTAAGGACATCCCTGTGGCCAAAGTGTGCCTGGACTAAGAACACAATTTTGAACAGCTGGAGGTGGGGGTACTGGCAGCCACTTTGTCAGGGTACCCGAGGTACCCAGTATTGAATACTTAATTGTCGCAAATTAGCTATCGGAAAAGGGGTGATAGTGCTAGTCCCAGCTTGAAAAAAAAACTTGACTACCTGGGCTACCATGGTGCAGAGGCACAGGGACACAGATTATACAGTGGCCCTAGATAGCACAGGCACCCATCTGAAAACTTTCCACATTAATTGGGTCAAAGCATACATGGAAAGGGAGCTGCGGGCTATGTCAGGTTGCTGTCTGTCCATGGACAGTCTTGCGACAGATCCCTTACTTGATCTGTTAGTTGGCACTAACGTTACCACAGGATATTGGAGTAGACACAGTGGCTGAGATGATCTGCAGATAGATGTGCTGGGAACTTCAGACAACAGGTAGAAATAATCTGCAGAGCGTTACCACAGGATACTGGAGTAGACTTCTCCAATCTGGTTTTTGGCTCCTCCACTCCACCGAAACTGCCCGGACTAAAGTCACATATGGTCTTCTATCTAACAAATCCAAAGGCCACTACTCCCTGCTCATCCTCTTGGACCTATCTGCAGCCTTTCAACACAGTTGACAACCCTCTCCTGCTTTGCTCCATTTTTCTTTCTGACACTGTCCTCTCATGGTTCACCTCCTGTGATGAACCTCCTATGTCACCCTGTCCGTGTTGCTGGTTGGCTGGACTCCCCTTTCTTTATCCAAATTGCGCCCTCTAACTGCAGTTTGAGGGGCCTGCTGCCATGACTAGGCTGCTTCATCAGCACCTATAACCGCTTCCTTCTGGGTAACTCTCGCTGCTATACTAGGGTTGGTGTGGATGGTTCCCCCTGACCTCTCAAAAAGGCAAGAGCTGCAGGGTAGCGGGCAGACCGTTATTAGATGCTGGGTTCCAACCTCAGAACAGCCAGATAATGGATTAGATTGGTCTAATCTGTAGGTCACAGGAAATACAGCAGTTAAGTAAGCAGGTAAGTAACCGTCAAAGCAGGATCGTAAAGCAGTGTCTTATTAGCTCCAGTAGTCCTTACAAGAACAGTTACATACTGGTGGCAAGTTTAACCACAGTGCTAATTGAGTGCCAGGCGGAGCTGAAATTCCTGAAGGATAGTTTTTTGGCTCTTGAATCAGCAAGAAATTCAAGTTGTCTCACAAAAGGCTCGTGACGCACATAGTGGTTTCCAGAAATTTCTAATTAGGCTGTCTCAACATGAGGAAAGTATCGCAGAGTTGGAGAACAGATGACCACAAGTGCCTGTAACATCCCCTGCTGCTCTCCCTCTCCCACCAGCTTAGTTTGGAGGGGACCCTCAAAAGTTTTGTGGATTTATTAATCAATGCCAGTTGCATTTCCAACTGTATGAGTCCCATTTCCAGTCTGATAAGTCAAATGTCCGGTGTATGCTTTTGCTACTTAAGGACACTGCCCTTGCATGAAATTCTCCCTATATCGAGACTTCTAGTCCAATATTAGAGAAATTTGATGATTTTCTCAAAGTAATGAAATAAACCTTTGATGATCCGAACCGGAAAGATACTGCTGAAAAAACATTATTGAAATTACGTCAGGAGACTCTCAGTTGTACTCTCAGTTGTAGAATATACTATAGATTTTCGAAGATGGGTCCTTGACTCTACTTGGAATTCTGAGGCGCAGTTGTCCATCTACCGTAAGGGACTTTCTGAGACCATTAAAGATGAATTAGCCTAAGCAGAGGCACCAACTGAACTTGAACTTTTGATCAAACATTGCATTCGCATTGATGCACGATTTAGAGACGACAAGTAATCAGGGCCTTGGCCTGGACGTACCCCAGTTATCGTGAACCAACAACTTCAAACTATTATTTCAATGCTGAGGTCAGATCCACTAAGGAATGTGAGTCTGAACCCATGCAAGTAGACACACTTCGCAAACTTAGTTTCAATGAGAGAAGGGAACAACAACTTCAAGAGAACTTGTGTCTTTAGTGTGGAAAATCAGGACATTATATGTCTCAAATTGTCCTAAAAGACCTAAGAAGACAGTGGGCACTATAGCAGAGGCAGACTCTTCGGATCAGGAGTCTGTGATTTCCGATATTCCTCAGCATTTAAATGTAATCATTCCATGTCTCCCCTCTTTAGCCTCAACTGAGAAGAAAAGGGGAATAATAATTCACATTTCTCAATTCTTATTCAATTTCAGATCGGATTTCACACTGGATTTCCAGTACAGCAACGGTGGACTCTGCTGTGAATGGCACATATATGGACATTATGTTTGCTAAGAGAAACAGGATTGAGTTCAGAGAGGAAGAGATGCCTGTGCTAATGGAGACCATGGACGGTTCACCTTGGAACTCATGAGACTGAACCCCTGGACCTCGTAATTGAGCCAAATCAATATGAGACTCTGACTTTCTTATTGATCTCTTCTTCCCAGTTCCCTATTATTTTGCGAATTCCTTGGTTGGCTGCAAATAATCCATCCATTAACTGGGAATTAAAGACCCTTTCATTTTCACAAGAAACTCATGCTCCCTAGACTAAGCCCGAACCCTCTGTTGAAGAGGTGAGTGAGTTATATAATTCCCCTCCTCATGTTTTGGACCAGCTACCTCCACAATATAAAGACTTTTCTGATGTCTGTAATAAGAAGCAAGTTGACAAATTACCACCTCACAGGCCCTATGATTGCCCAGTTGACTTGTTACCTGGGTCTGCCATACCCTTTGGGCACATTATCCATTAACCAAACCTGAGTTAAAGGTCCTTAAGGATTATATAGATGAAAGTTTAGAAAGGGCATTATTCGTCCCTCCACGCCCCAAGCAGTTGCACCTATATTTTTGTGTGAAAAAGGATGGTTCATTACGACCATGTATTGATTATACAGCGTTGAATAAAGTGACAATAAACAACAGTTACCCACCCCCACTTATTTCAGAATTACTGGAGAGGCTTCACTCAGCAAAGATTTTCACCAAATTAGATCTACAAGGAGCATATAATTTAATTTGCATACAACCTGGTGACTGTCTAAGTAAATATGGGCATTTTGAACATTTGGTGATACCCTTTGGATTGTGCAATGTCCCTGCTATATTCCAACATTTCATGAATGACGTTTTTAAAGATTTAATTGACCAATTTGTTATTATCTATCTCGACGACATACTTTCTCAAATTCCCAAGAGGAGCATCAACAACAGGTTCGAACTGTACTGGAACGTCTTCGCAGACACCATTTGTACATCAAATTGGAAAGTGTGAATTCCACTAAACACAGGCTCAGTTCTTGGGCTATGTCATCTCACCTCAAGGTTTGGGAATGGACCCTAGTAAAGTCAAGGCTATAGTAGATTGGCCAGCCTCAAGAAATGTCAAAGAGGTACAAAGGTTCATAAGATTTGCCAATTTCTTTAGAGGTTTCATTAAAGACTTCTCCAAGATTGAGACACCAATCACTCAACTAAGAAAGTATCGTCTTTCCTTTGGTTTCCAGCAGCTGAAAGGGCCCTTTGCTTAAAACAAGATTTACTACAGATCCCATATTAATATATCCCAAGCCAGAACTTCCTTTTACCATCGAGGCAGATGCTTCAGATTCAGCAGTAAGGGCAATTTTATCACAGAGAATATGGGTAAAGATGCTTCTACATCCATGTGCTTTTTTCTCTTGTCAAATGACTGCTTCAAAAAAGAATTATGATGTAGGGAATAAAGAACTATTAGCCATTGTTGCTGCATTTAATGAATGAAGACATTTGCTTCAAGGTGCTGCACATCAAATTACAGTGCTTACTGACCACCAGAATATAGAGTTTGTTCGATCTGCAAAGAGACTTTCTCCTCAACTAGCCAGATGAGGTTTATTCCTAAATCGTATTGTCCAGAAGACAATTCATGGAAACCAGAAGAGAATGTCTATGCAACTTGATTGTTGCGTAAATTTTATAAAAGATACACAGAGAAACCCAATAAAGCACCGTTCAGAGGACGTTATTGAAATGGAGGAATACTGTAGGGAATTACACCGATATCCGCACCTCTGACCACTAGAGGTCTCTGTATTTATAAACTTGTCCTTAGATTTGCCCTTATCCAAGATGGCCAGAATGGCATCAAGGAGAAACCATCTTGAATCCTGTTTCCTGTTTGGGCCTATAACAGGCAATTCCTGGATCAGACATGTGCTTGAGTATTGTGCTTGCTCAGCTACTTCTACTTGTTACACTTCCTTGAATCTGTGACTAACTGCTTGTGTACCGACCTGGCAAACGTCTGACTACTCGCTGGATATCTACTTGGCTTTTGGGCTTCAGATAATACCACCAGTATCATTACACGTCTTCCGTCTCCTGTTACCTTTGACTTCACCCCAGCTTCATTTTTCACCTAGACACTAGGTCTATACACTTGGATTCATCTCCATTGCCTTCGCATCTGTGTCTGATCCTGTTATTTGCACCCACACTCATGGGCAGTTTCAGCTTGCTTTAGTTCATTCCCAACCTCCCCTACTTCCCTTTTCTAGTTTCTAAATGTTCTGGCATTCAATTATACCTCTTTGCTTTGTGTTCCTGTTCTTAGCTAAGTAGATATTTTATCTGCACTTTGTTTATTGTATTGTCCTGAATACCGTGTTCTGTTTCGGCCTTATGCTTTCTTTACGGTGCTGCGGACCATTTGTGGCGCTATATAAATAAAGGAAATAATAATAATGGCAACAGATCTTTTAAGTACTGTAAGTTGTGAGGTGGGGCCTCCATGGCTCAGACTTGCTTTTCCAGCACATCCCACAGATGCTTGATCGGACTGAGATCTTGGGAATTTGGAGGCCAAGTCAACATCTTGAACAGTTTGTCATGTTCCTCAAACCTTTCCTTAACAATTTTTACAATGTGGCACGGCTCAATATCCTGCTAAAAGAGGCCACTGCCATCAGGGATTACCGCTGCCATGAAGAGGTGTACTTGTCTGCAACAAAGTTTAGGCAGGTAGTACATGTTAATAACATCCAAATGAATGCCAGGACCCAAGGTTTCCCAGCAGAACATTGCCCAGAGTATCACTCTGCCATCTTGCCTTCTTCCCATAATACATCCTGGTGCCATCTCTTCCCCAGGTAAACAACACATACACACCCGGATGTCAACATGATGTACAAGAAAGCGTGATTCATCAGATCCGGCCACCTTCTTCTATGTGCCCATTGTATGCACTTTCAGTAGTGGACAGGGGTGAGTATGGGCATTTTGAACGGTCTGTGGCTACGCAACCGCATATGCAGAAAGCTGTGATTCTATGGGTATTCTTTTTTTTTTTTAAACTCTTTATTTAAAGAGGAAACAACAGGAAAAGTACAATCAACACTTTTGACATATAAATCTTAATGTTCAAGAGGTCTCCTCTATGTTTTATACTTTTATATCGGTGGGGAGGGGGAAAGAGGAAGGAAGGGTGGGGGTAGAAAGGCACAAGTACTGTTAACAATATAGCTAAGTAAATAAGCAAGCAAACTTGGAACATTGCTAGGAAAAGCTAAGTCAAAAGATTACATTAGCTACCCAAAAGAGAAATAGCATACAAACATTACTCACCAGCAGTGCGCCATATCCAGCCCTGGGGGTCCGGAGGCAGCCCAAGAGCTATATTCCAACTGCAGGAGGGGGAACCATATTGGATAGGCAGCTACAGCTTTCTAGTAAATACCACGGGGCCCACATCCTATCGAAATTATATGATTTATCATGAAGGTAACATGTTATACTCTCCATGCTTGCGACATGTCCTATGTAGGACCGTAACTCCTGCATAGAGGGAGCCCTAGGGTCTTTCCAGTGTTTTGCTATTAGGGATTTAGCCGCTGCCAAGATATGGGAGATAAGCTTATTAGAAGGCGCGCTCTCATCAGGTATAGGGCGAAAAAGAAGGAATAACCAGGGGTCCTTATTTATCTGTTGTTCTGACACAGAGTTTATGAGTGTAAGAGCCATGTTCCAGAAAGGAACTATGCGAGGGCAGGTCCACCATGTATGTAGAATCGTACCTCTCTGGCCACAATCCCACCAGCAGCTCGGAGTGGCCGTAGGAAACATTCGAGACAGCTTATCAGGAGTATAGTACCAACTATAGTACACTTTGTAAGCTGTTTCCTTAATTAATGTAGAGATCGAGCTCTTGGCAATCCCCTCCCTGATCTCCTCCCAACATGAGTTGTCTGGAGGAGGTCCCAGGTCACTTTCCCATTCCCATTCCCGCTCATGTCGGCCTGGAGTATCGAAAGTATAGTCTGTGAGCCAATTATAGATCTGGGAGATCATCCCTTTAGTGAGAGGGGAATGTAGACACATATTCTCAAGGGAGGTCGGGGCCCGGAGAACCTCCTGGGGGGGCATAGACATGGCGAAGTGTCGGACCTGGAAGTACTCAAAAAAGAGCGGATGAAACGGTTCAAAATTATGATGAAGTTCCGACATAGAAGCCCAAGTTTGATTGACCGCCAGGTCCTAAACCACCCGTATTCCCGCCCTTATCCAATGATTAAATTGCTGTGTTGAATTGCCAGGAGGGAAGTGTGGGTTGTCCCAGCGAGGATTCTGTGTATTCTGACACCTTTCTATCATAAAAAAAACAAACACACAGAGAGATCCCCCAGCACACTGCTATAGCCAGCAACATATTTGCCATTTTTACTGTAGATAAAAATGCAAAAGTCTAAAGACTCTAAACAATGAGAGTCCCATATATTTGGGCCATACATATGTGTTTTTAAAATGAGAGCTAACTTACCAAAGAGGTACCCCAGAAGCCTCCAAATAGCAATCCAATGTCAGCACTCCCCCTCAGCTACTGACACCAACATGCCTCTCAGACAAATAAAGAACTGGAAGTTGCTCAAATCAATTTATAGCTGAGGGGGAGTGCTGACATTGGATTGCTATTTGGAGGCTTCTGGGGTACCTCTTTGGTAAGTTATCTCTCATTTTAAAAACACATATGGCCCAAATATATGGGACTGTTTACAGTTAGGACCACCCTATTAGCAGAAGCGCCGTGGAGTGGCGGGTGGCTTTAAAATACATTTGCAAATGTGTGCAACTAAGACTTTTGCATTTTTATCTACAGTAAAAATGACAGATATGTTGCTGGCTATAGCAATGTGCTGGGGGATCTCTTTGTGTGCTTGTTCCTTTTAGGATAACCCCACCCTTTCATGCACCTGCTATAGCCTATAAATTGATTTGAGCAACCTCCATTTCTTTACCTTTCTATCATAGTCAGAATTAACTTTTTCATCAATTTGTGCTAAAGTAGCTCTTCTGTGGGTTTGGACCAGACTGGCTAGCCTTCGCTCCCCACGCGTATCAATGAGCCTTAGGCACCCATAAGCCTGTTCTCCATCCCCTGGGGTAAATAACAAGATTGGGACCCTATATCTAAGATACGTCCCTTTCTCACCACGGAAGCCTCGAAAACCCTTGTTCACTCGCTTATTATCTCTCGCCTTGACTACTGTAACCTTCTTCTCTCTGGCCTACCTGATTCTCGCCTTGATCCTCTTAAGTCTATCCTCAATGCTGCTGCCCGCCTCATTTTTCTCTCCCGCCGCTCTATCTCTGCAGTCTCCCTCCAACAGTCACTACATTGGCTCCCCATACCCTACAGAATTAAATTTAAACTCCCCCTCACCTTTAAAGCTCTTAGTCAATCTTCCTCTCCCTACATCTCCAATCTTATCTCTACCTACACTCCTACCCGCCCCCTCCGCTCTGCCTCTGACCGCCGTCTCACTACTTCACTGATCACCTCCTCTCACTCTCGTCTTCAGGACTTTGCCCAGGCTGCTCCCCTGCTGTGGAACGATCTTCCACGTTCCATCAGGTTAGCATCTACTCTCAAAGGCTTCAAGCGTGCCCTTAAGACTCATTTATTTATTCATGTCTATCAGTCCTCCTAACTTTCTTGTCCTGGCTCTCTCCCCTAGTTAGTACCACCCTTTATGTGTCTCTCCCTTCCCTTTAGGTTGTTAGCTCTCATGAGCAGGGCCCTCTTTCCTTGTGTGCTCCTTCTACTGTTCCTTCACCCTCTGTACCTCTTGGCCTGCTTCGCTAGCCCTGTTTTCCCTGTTTTATTAATCTTCGGCCTTCTTGCTGATTTCTACTATCCCTTTCACTATCTGTCAAATATAATCTGATGTGCTTTACCCTGTCACCTGTGTTTGTATATATTTGTGTATCATGTTGTGTCTTGGTTCTGTTTTCTGTATATGTAATGCACGGTGCTGCGGACCCTTTGTGGCGCCTTATAAGTCAAAGATAATAATAATAATAATAATAATAATAATAATAATAATAATGTCCAGACCAGTCATTCCAGTATATTAAATGAGTCCCTAGGACAAGTATATAGACAATGGAGCGGTTGCGTTTTGTGGCCGTTAGTGTGTTGGAAAAATGAGATGACAATTGTCTGTGTATTTCTACCCTTAGAAAGGAAGTGCTGTTCAGGATGACAGAATATATTCATGATCTATGATTACGCTCTTTATGTTTTCAATCAGATTAATTGGCGAGCACATCTATTGTCCTCCAATGTCACCACATAAGGGACACGTTCACTCTGAAGAGAATAGACAATGATTATAGAAACATCTATTTTCTTAAGAAACCACCCAAAAACAATAATTTAAGGATTGAGGAATTTAAGGACTAAAGCTGGGTACACACTACAGAAATTTCGACCAACTTTTTATGTCGAGCGATTTTACATGCGACCGATGGTCCGATCGCTCGGTCCATGGACTGCATACACACTAGCCTTGTTTAGGACGATAAAGGGAAGAGCAGACGTCCCTTTAGCGACTTTTTACAGCCATGTTGTCGTGAGCAATGACTGTAATTTCGTACTCACTGTTGTGGGTCGGTCGGAAGTTTATACACACTACACAGCAGAAACGAGATTGGAACGAAAATATTAAATGGTACGACCAACCAAATGAGGCAACAATCGTCCATTTGGGCAGACTTTCGACCATCGTTTCACTACACACACTGACCCGACTTTTGAACGAGCGGTTGTATGTCAGCTGTTTGAGCCGATTATTGAACGAAAACAGTGTAGAGTGTACCCAGCTTAATACATTTTTACAGATAGACATTTTGAAATTGTAAATAAAGACTTTAATATTATACAGTGTAAAATAATTTTTCCATTACAGACATTTTTAAGAACATTTTCAGATTCCTCCAGTTTTATACACTATCTCCAATATATCTTATTCCTCTAGAGTCCCCCCAATGCCTCACACAATAACCCACCCACTATTATCCCACTTGCTTTAAATATCATTGTTACCACTTTGGTTTCTTTATTCTGCCCACTTATAGCCCTTGATTTGCAGCTAGCACTCTAATAAAGCTTTGCTCCAACTCACATCGAGGAATTTCTCTCTTTACAGCATGTTATCAGATACTGTGGATAAGCCTGTGTGTCATTAAATATGACAAAGATGGAGGGTTTCCGAAGGTTGTCCGCCAAGCTGTCATATCGCCGTGAAACATCTCCGTTGCTGTTTGGCATGATGGGAGGGGTTCGCATGTCTGGTTTTCCAACAACAAACTCTCCTGTAAGCACCTGAGCCACCAAAACAAACTTCTTTCCTTCAGTCGAGGGGGGTGAGTAATTGTCCAGTGTGGAAATTTCAGCCTCGACAGCAAAATACACACCCTGCCCATATAGGGTTGCTGTGAAGGAGAGAAAATTGAAGAAAAGGTGGAAAATGAAAGTAGCAACTTTATAAGAAGAGAACTAAAATGGTAGCAGCAGAAATGAAAAATGGGGAACTGAAAAATCCCCATGAGTGCAACATGACAGAAAAAGTATGGAGGAGGACAGTGATAGACACTGCAGAGAGAGTGCTGCGGAGGACAGTGCAACACAACCAATAGTGTAGAGAAGTGCAGATTGCAAAATGGCAGAGAGCACAGAGGACAGTGTGTGACACAACAGAACATGCTGAGAATAGAGCTCAATGCAACAGAGATCGTGCACGACACATTGCCACATGACAGAAAGAGAGGAGTAGGACAGAGTGCACGTGACACCACACAGATTTTGAGCAGGAAGACTGTGAGAATGCAAAGGAGCAGGAAGGGTGCGACACTGCAAAGAAGCAGGGAGAATGTGAGACTGCAAACGAGCAGGAAGGGTGCGACATTGCAAAGGAGCAGGGAGAGTGACAAACAGATGAGAGGAGAAGGCGCTCTTACCATTCTTCCCACAAAAACTACGATTAAATCCATGGTGACAAATCTCTCTGGCGCCATCCTTGGTGGTTCCGTGGTAGAGTGTATGCTCAATGGGTTTCTTAGGTTCACATACCAGCATGCTCTGCTTTTTCAGCTGGTACTGGTTATAGAGCAAGGTATTCTGCACCTTTTGGACCTACAAAACCACACAGATAAGTGATCTTACTGTCAATACAAGAAGCATCCAGGAGGATTCCGGTACCAATAATGAAACAGGAATATAATATATAGGTAGAATCTACATTTACCAAGTACAACAAAGGACAGGTTGCATGATTGATATTTTTATCACAATTGCACTAATAACAGAGCCTATAACACTTAAAATGTCTTAGTTGATTTACGCCTCTCTCTATAACCTCCCATCTCAAATCCTGACCTGGTATCTTTACATTCTAAAATTAACGACTTATTTTCCTCTATCGCCCTGCCCTCACTTACCTCTGCACAATTTGACTCCCTTAATGAACCATTCACTGCCGACAAATCACTCAAACCATCAAAGAACTCAAAAATTCTTCAGCCCCCGGCCCTGACGGCTTCACGGCCGTGTATTACAAAACTTTCTCCAACTCTCTTATGCCCATGATCTTCGAGCTCTTCAATTCCATACTCCTCGGCTCTAAATTCGATCAGGCTACAACTCGGGCAGACATTGTGGTTATACCCAAGCCCGGTCGCGATCCTCAACTCTGTGGAAACTATAGACCGATTTCTCTGCTCAACGTAGACCTCAAATTGTTTGCAAAGCTCCTCGCTAATCGCCTGAACTCTGTCATCACCTCTCTCGTTCACCCCGACCAGGTCGGTTTTATCCCGGGCCGTCAGGCATCGGACAACACTCGACGAGCAATTGATCTAACTTACGTTTCCAACTCACGCAATATCCCCACCCTGCTCATAGCCCTAGACGCGGAAAAGGCTTTTGATAGGGTGGCCTGGCCCTATATGCAGCGGACCCTCGAGGTCATGGGCCTGAAGGGCCCCTTCCTTCGGGGCGTTGCCTCCCTATACTTTAACCCGACAGCTTCCGTTCTAGCTTGCTCGCAAAATTCGTATTAATCCTGATATCTCCGGTGTTCGGGTAGGTTCCTCCGAGCATAAAATATCTCTATACGCAGACGATATTCTTTTATCAGTCACAAACCCCCTCATATCGCTCCCAAATCTACTCAAGGACATCACTCTCTTTGGCACTCTTTCCAATTACAAAATCAATGCCTCCAAATCAGAAATCCTGGACCTCAATATCCCCTCAACTCTTCTGTCAATCCTCAAAACCAGCTTCGATTTTAGATGGCAGCCCCACAAACTTAAATACCTTGGGATCTATCTCACTAGACTTTACGATCAGCTGTATGCAGCAAACTTCCCCTCTTTATTTTCAGCCATTAAGGCTGACCTTTTAAAGTGGGACAAACTCATTATCTCCTGGACGGGCAGAATAAACTCCCTTAAAATGAACATCCTCCCTCGGCTTTTATACCTGTTTCAGACCTTACCCCTCAAAATTCCCGCTAACTCTTTTAAGCTCCTTCAACAAATGGCTACCAAATTTGTCTGGTCTGCAAGGAAGCCCAGAATTCGTATGCAGACTCTTCACAAATCTATCCAAGAAGGAGGCCTGGGTGTACCCCACTTTCTCAAATATTATCGTGCTACCCACCTCACCCAGTGTGTACTCCTTCACTCTCCTCCAGGACAATGAGTCTGGGTCGATATTGAATCCGCTCTCACAGACACTACCTCGCCCTCCTTGCTTTTTTGGCTCAAACCCCAACATCGGCCTCTCTCCTCACAGCTCCCCCCTCCACTAGCATTCTCACTTGCTTCTTAGACTCATACAGTCTCCTCATATAATTTAGCCCCCAACTCATGGCGCATGACGCCTCTTTGGAATAATCCCACCTTCCCCCCTGGACTCCGCCCAATTCAATTTTTCAACCGGACACGCTGTGGCATCAACTTTCTCTCCGACCTTAGGCCTCTACAAACTTTTCCTCCTTTCACTGACATTCAGACGCGCTTTCGTATTCCTTCATCCTGCTTCTTTCAATACCTACAACTCCGACATTTCTACAACTCTATCCGACGTACTGTCACTGATATACATCTAACTTCTCCCTTGGTCTCCTTTTGTAAGCTTCGTTCTTCATCTCAGGGCTTGATTTCCATATTCTACCGCCTTATGGTGAAATACAATTGCCCTTCCAAGGATTCTCATGAGCTCAAGTGGGAGGAGGACATGGGGGAGTCGATCTCCCCTGAGGAATGGGTTAAGATTCGTCTGAATCTCTCCAAGACCTCTATTTGCTGTAAGATAAGCGAAAACAGTCGCAAGATCTTTTACCGTTGGTATCTGGTCCCTCACCGTCTCCATATAATATACCCAGGCTCCTCATCGCTTTGCTGGCGTCGATGTGGTCGGGAGGGCACCCTGTCTCACATATGGTGGCACTGTCCAAAACTACTTCCCTTCTGGAAGTCGGTCCATCGGTTGATTTCCGACGTCACTCAGATCTCTCTTCTCCCATCTCTGTCATTTTCCTTACTCCCGCGTTCTATTCCCAAGATATCAAAAACAACTCAGAAACTTATCACACACATACTTAGTGCTGCTAGATGCCAAATTGCTCTATTTTGGAAAAACCCGAGCCCTCCCTCTCTGCCATCGGTTATCGGCCGCATTTGGCAAGTCTACCATATGGAGTATATGACTAGCATCCTCCGCCATACTTCTGTCCAATTTGATAAGGTCTGGAGTCCTTGGACTGAGCATCACGGAGCCTCTACCCCCCTTGCATTTTAAGGCCCTTGAGCCCCAGCTATTAACTTTAAACCTTATCATGGCTTAGTGATTTCCCCTGTGCCTCTTACCTCTATTCTTCCCCCTCTCTTTCCCCTTCCTCCTACTCTTCTTAAATTTTATTTTGCATCTTCATATCAATAACAATATGCTCCTTATTCTACGTGGAAACTTCATCGCGGCTCACTTTCACCTGTATTGCCTGTTTCCCTTTTTTTTTTTGTTTGTACTGTAAAACTCAATAAAATATCTTATCAAAAAAAAAAAAATGTCTTAGTTGGAATGAGCTGTATTAGGGGGATTTCAGGCTGTGACTGGTCATTATTCAATTATCACTTGTCTGACGTGTCTCTCTCATATTTCATCTCTAAGTATATCAGGAGTATAAATATTATTAAACAGACATTTTTGCAACTTTTTTTGAATGTTTTTGTGAAAATGCTTTGAGTTTTTGTGCACATTAGAACATTTTACCACTACTGCAGAAAAAGCTACATGGCACAAGGATCGCACTTTGCACAAATGTCCCTAATGGCACAATACAACACCTAATTCAATTCAAATTAATGCATCAAGGGGTTACACAAACAATATTCAGTCAGAAAACCTATTAGAGATGTACATGACTGGTCACCATCTGTAATATATAGCTAAGCAATGTTCACGGTGGTGAAACGGTTACAGGTGTAAATGGATTGAACACATTACAGGTGTGTAGGGATGAAAGGGTTACAGGTGTAACACCCTGCTCTGGGGTTCTTACTCACACCATCCGATGAATTACCTCAGAATATAACTGTATGATACAGAGGAGATATCAGTCAGGGGTTATATCAGGGCCTGATCAACCAATAGGCTGATGAGGCTACAGCCTGGGGCGTTGGGTGCCTGGGGGGGCATTTAATTAAATTTTTAAACTAGGCATTCCGGAGCTATCTGGTCTAAAGAAGTGCCCCAAAGTCACTATGCAGACAGGCAGCCTGACAGCAAATCCTATGCTGTCAATGCAGTCGCAGATCTCTTAGTCTGGAATCATTAGATTACCACATCTCACGAGACTGGACTCTGTGTTGGATGAGGAAAGGTGCTTATATATGAATCTGCTGTAAGTTCAAATTGCACACGGTCTTCTGTACATCTACATGTTAACAATCTCATGAATGTCTACCTAGTGGAATTATCATCACTATGTGGCAGTTCGCCCCTACAGGTGGGACTGTAATTACCTGGAGGACCTTTGTGATAGGTTTCTGCTGCTGTAGAGTGCTGAGGAATGGCTGGACAACACTGTTATATTCCTCGGAGGACTCAAGCAACGGGATCATTTCTACTTTTTGCTGTACATCGAGGCTCATCAGCTCAGCCTGAGGTTTGGCCCCTTCATGGAGGGCGCTCAGAATTTGGGAGAGCTCTTGCCGACATTTGGTAGGGCATTGTAAAAATCCTTGTATATGTGCCTGTCCGTCAGACACGGTAATTCTAACTCTGTGTTTCCGTTCCAGGGCTGAGAGGATCTCTGTATTGTGCCGTAAATCACGTATTCCTTCCAGAGTCACAGTACACAACTTGGCAGTTATCGTTTTCCGTAGAGCTGCACACGCCACCACGAGACTGGTCTCATCCCCCGCCAGAACTTTAATGTGGGCGCTGTCTGAGGCCCTCTCCATTTCATTGCAGAACATGGGCTGAACTACCTCTTTAGCAGTAAATGTCTTAATGTGACCATAAAGCCCTTTGTCACAGAGAGACATTTCTAGTGCTCTTTGTAAGGATTCCTCTGATTCCTCTAAGACATGTTGTGTAAGAGACAGTTCTAATGCTCTCTGCAGCTCCTCATCATCTTCCTCCATGTGTATTTCTTGGGTGTCCATTGACCTTTGGATGGCTAGAAGTAATTGAGCTTCTTCATCCAGTTCTCTATCTTGATACTCATCACGAGATATTTTACAGGCTTGATCTAGCTCTTCATCCTTTAGCTCACATATGACTTTATCATCGCCCTCTGGAGCCATGTCAGTATATATATCTTCCACAATGTTCTCTGGAGGTATGTTCCAGTCAGTAGTCGTGGCTGGGGATACATCAGACAAGCTCTCATTGTGTCTGTCCCCCTCACTCTCCACACTTCTCAGAAGGGAGGCTATCTTCTTTATGCCCTCTATTAAGGAGAAAATTGAGATAAAAAATTTAAAAGAAGATTAGATGGACATTTCAGAAGAAACGGGCCCAGTGGCCAGACAGAATGCTAAGCTGCAATATGCATGTGTATAGGATGTGTCCACAGTGACAGTGAAAGCTTTAGTGTGTTATACAACCTCTTTTTTGATTGCCTTAAATCAATGTCTGATAATGAACTATAAGTCTTTGCAGAATTTAGCACAATGGAGAATACATCTATTCTCTGCAGCCACTGATATTAGGACTCTATGGTAGACCTGTTACTGAGTGAGAGGCAATGTACCAATGCTGTAATTGATTGGTTTGTATTGCTAGAGCCTGCTTTAGCTGCATCTAGGGATACTACCACTGGTGAGATGTTGGTATAACCTAACCTTCCTTATGGTGTGAGGTGACCACATTAGTTCCCCCCCCCCCCCCAGCAATTAGTATTCCATACTTTGCCCGAGGGATCTAACAAAAGGAATCGACTGACCGATATCAGGGGCTATGGGTTATGACCCAGTTTCTGTGCTAATGGGGTGCTGAAAAGCTGGGGGCCACCAGCCAGGCTGTAGATCTATGCTCACTCATATGAAGAAAGATATAGGCAACCACCAGTCTGGACGGTGATAACAAAACACTCAATTTTGGCAATTACTGGTATAGAAATCACAGTTATTCCTCTAGGATCTGAATGTGAAAGATACCCGATACCAAATATTCATGGAGAGGCATCTGCTGAAAGCTATGAGATAAAAACACATTTGCTAGAACTGCATTTATTACATTAAAAAGGACCTGTCATGTAATCTGAAGAATCTAACATTACTAGCGAAGCCTCTTTTCCACTTAGTGTTAGAGCAAGTTCACCTATGTCCTACTAAGGGTATCTGTGGATAATCTCAGACTTTCTGCACATAAACACATTATAACCACATCAATACAATTCATAGTAAACCTAGCACACTTATGGGCACCAGACCATCTCTCAACAAAATTCACTGCACAAGCTAGTTCACTATAGTACACTGATGCTGGCACCCAAGAGCTGACACTTCTTACTTTGGGTATAATCGCAGTCCCTGTTCTCCTGGGTACTGTCTACTGTGTCAGCTTTCTCTCCTGGCCTTTCATTGCCCAGTATCTTACACTTTCCTTAAATCTCTTTTGCACTTAACTCCCTCTGGACATAGATATCAGACCCAGATCGCTGGTCACCATGTTCTTTCTTGAAGGGTTGAGGTCTTTCTTATCACAACTAACTAGTCACAGCAGATTCAGGATCTGAACACGCCAGTAAATGCACTTACTATTTCTGCAGCTTCTCTTAATAATCTCCTCGTAACTGTCTATTACGTTTCCTGACAGCACCTTGACTATTGTCTCTCTCTTCTCAGTCTTATTCCAGGATGGGTAGTTGAGTTAATTGAAATCTGTCTATTTACAAGGCTCTCGATTAACTATTCCTCACAAGAGTTTCTCGCTTTCCTCTCTCTACACTCCCAAGCTCACTTTAGAATCATCTGGGCTCTATATTAATCCTCCGATCCCGCCACTGACTCTCAATTCAGACAACGCTGTTGCTCAGTGAGGTGTAGGCAGTAAGGCCATGCTCAAGTGTCACTCAATTAGACTTGAACACAGATACGCCTGTGTGAGCGGATGGGCTTACTTTGCCACCAGGTTTGTTGGGGAAGAGGGTGTAGGGATGCTCTTCCCGCACAGTTTATCTGGGTTTCTTTTTTACCGTCAGCAACCGACTGTAACTGACCAGTCCTACAGGTGGGACTGCCACCAGACACTCACCGACTGCGAATCCCAACTGCATAATAATTATAGGAGAATCTTGCTACCATCACTAGGCTCCTTCACGGAACCTAGAACGCACTTAATTCCCACATTGACTATTACAATTCCCACCTTACTTGTGTTCCCCAAAACAAACTCTTACCCTTGCAATCTATTTTGCACGCAGCCGCTAGAGCTTTTCGCGCTCAACTGAGCTAGTGCAGCGCCCACCTCACAATGCTCAGAATGATTAAAGCCTGCTTAAGTAGTGGTGGGACCATTCTAGTAACTTTTGTGCCCAGTAGGGCCTGCATGGGGGTCTGTCAAAGTATACACATCCTCTAAGGAAACTCGTGAGGTCAGCTGTCAGGGAGTCCCCAATCCATTCACGAAGATGAGCCAGTTGCACAGCAAAGTAGTTGGCCCTGAAATCAGGGAGGGCCAAGCCGCCCGATGTTCAGGGACGACACAAGTAGGTCAACCTAACCCATGCTTGCTTCTCCTTCAGACCAGAGAGTGCATATATCTATTGATTTGATAGAAGATCCCCCTTGGAAGATAAACTGGAGAGTGGTGCAGTGGGTACAAGAATTTCAGTGGCAAAACCATTTTGATTAAATTGATCCCACCCGACACCAACAGGGGCAATCTAGTCCAGGTACATATCTTGGCCCGGAGGTAACTGATCACTGGATCAATGTTTAGAGATATATATTCAGTGTGCAAATTTATGATCCACATTCCTAGATACCTACATTTTACTGTCCACTGCAACGGGAGGGACCCAGCAGCACTCTCTGGGACCCCCCCACCAATGGGGCAAATGCTAGATTTGGACCAGTTTATCTTCAGGCCAAATTCCTCCACCAGATGCAACAGAGTGGCTAGGGATGTCTTTGTCTTGTAGAAAAAAAAACATTGTCAGCATAAAGCGCAACCTTGCTTAACCCGTCTCCAGCCATGAGTCCACAGATTCCAGGATGTGCCTGTATCATACATGCCAGGGGCTCTACGGCTACGGCAAACACGGCTGGAGAGAGGGGACACCCCTGCCTCGTGCCCCTGCCCAGCGCGAATGGGGAAGAGGTGTGGCCATTCATATGACAGACAAACTATGGCCACTGGGGCCAAATATAATAGCCTCACCCAGGACAAGAACCTGGGGCCAACACCGAATCTGTTCATGACTGCCCACAAGTGCTCATCATCATCATCAACATTTATTTATATAGCGCCAGCAAATTCCGTAGAGCTTTACAATTGGGAACAAGCATTAATAAGACAATACTGGGTAATACATACAGACAGAGAGGTAAGAGAACCCTGCTCACAAGCTTACAATCTATGGGACAATGGGAGTTTGATACACAAAACTGCACACGGTCTTCATTGCTTAGATCGTGATTTCATTAATTTCACCATACCACCAAACTGTTTAATTTAATCTATTTATTTTATTTACTCCACCTTTATTTTATTGTTCCCCACTGTACATTGTCTACATTGCTTAGATCGTGATTTCATTCTCCTCCACTTTACATTGTTTTATTGCTTTGCCACTGCTCTCCATTTACATTGTCTACATTGGTTACACTGCTTTGTCCCTGCTTCTAATTTGCTCTGTTCCACCTCGGATCCCTTCCACCGCCCCCTCCCGGCTGTGCTCCTCCCTCTCACCTCCCCCGCTTCCTCCGGCCGTTCTCTTACTCCCCTACCTCTCATCATGCCGCCTCGCTCCTTTCCTATACCCATCCTCTCCCTGCCCCCACCAAGGGCCCATATCTCTCAGTCCCATCTCTCACCCCCCCCCCTCGCTCCGTCAACCCTGACAATCTCATCCATATCTCCCCTTCTCCATCTCTCCCTTTTTCGTGTGCCCTCTGGAACTCCAGGTCTCTCCGTAACAAACTGTCCTCCATTCATGACCTCTTCATCTTTAACTCTCTTAATCTTCTTGCCTTAACCGAAACCTGGCTCACTTCTTCTGATCCTGCCTCCCCTGCCGCTCTCTCCTATGGCGGCCTCTCTTTCACCCACTCCACCAGGCCAGACGAGCGGCCAGGTGGGGGAGTGGGCTTCCTCCTATCCCCTAACTGCACCTTTCGGGTCATACCCACTTTACCTTCCCTCTCCTTCTCCTCCTTTAAAGTCCACTCCATTCGGCTCTTCTCCCCCATCCACCTCCGCATCTCCGTCATCTACCGTCCCCCTGGCCCTACCTCTCTGTTTCTTGACAACTTCGCTGCCTGGCTCCCCCACTATCTTTCCTCTGACCTGCCCTCCATTATACTGGGTGACTTTAACATCCCTATTGACAACCGTTCTGACCCCACCACCATCAAACTTCTCACTCTTTCCTCCTCCCTTGGCCTCACTCAGTGGACCTCCTCCCCCACCCACTGTCTTGGTCACTCCCTCGACCTCGTCTTCTCTCACCTCTGTGATCACTCTGACTTCTCCAACTCTCCCTTCCCACTCTCTGACCACCATCTCCTCTCCTTCACTCTATCCTCTGCCCCTGCTCCCACCCCGCCTATAGCCACCCTCACCAGGCGCAACCTTGACGCCATCGACCCCATCTCCTTCTCCTCCTCTCTGGATACTCTCCTATCACCCCTTCTCTCTCTGGCCTGCCCTGATCAGGCGTCCTCTCTCTAAAACCTATCTCTCGCTACTGCCATGGACACAGTTGCCCCGGCCTCTTCTATCCGCCGTCGTCGCCTTATTCCCCAACTCTGGCACTCCAAACTCACCCGCTCCCTCCAAAAGTGCTCTCGCACAGCTGAACGCCTCTGGAGGAAATCTCGCTCCCTGGCTGACTTCCTTCACTTCAAATTCATCCTCTCCTCTTTCTGCTCTGCCCTGTCCCTCGCTAAACAATCCTTCTTTAAGTCCCCTATCTCTACTTAGTCCTCTAATCCCCGCCGCCTCTTTGCCACATTCAACTCACTCCTCTCCCCCCCCCTCCCACTGTTCCACCCTCCCTCTCTGCTTCTGACATTGCCTCCTTTTTCTTTTCCAAAATTGAAGCCATCAGACGGAACATCTCCTCCTCCCACTGCTCTCCCGCCCCCCTCACCACATCACCTCCCGCCATTAACCAGCTGTGGTCATCCTTCATCCCCACTTCAGGTGAACAAGTTCGCTCCCTTATTCTTTCCTCTCCACCCTCTACCTGTCCTCTTGATCCCATCCCCTCCCACCTCCTTCGCTCTCTCTCTCCTACTGCCTGCTCTTACCTCTTCAACCTATCACTCTCCTCAGGCGTTGTCCCATCCTCATTCAAACACGCTCTTATCTCCCCTATCCTCAAGAAACCCAATCTTGACCCCACCTCTCTTGCTAACTACCGCCCTATCTCTCTTCTCCCTTATGCCTCCAAATTACTTGAGCGGATTGTCTGCAGCCGCTTCACCAGACACCTCTGACAACTCCCTCCTTGACCCTCTCCAATCCGGCTACCGCCCCCTCCACTCCACAGAAACAGCCCTGGCTAAAGTTACTAATGATCTCCTATCAGCCAAATCCAAGGATCACTACTCCATACTCATCCTCCTCGACCTCCCCGCGGCCTTCAACTCCACTATCTCCTCTGTCACCCAACTCCGCTGACTAGGAGTCACTCTTGACTCCTCTCTCTCTTTTGCCCCCCACATTCAATCCCTTGCCCAAGCCTGTCGCTTCCAACTCCGTAACACTGCCCGCATCCGTCCTTTCCTCTCTCAAGATGCCACCAAAACTGTCATCCATGCTCTCATCATCTCCCGCCTCAACTACTGAAACCTCCTCCTTACTGGCCTCCCCTGCTCCCACCTCGCCCCCCTCTGCTCTATACTTAATGCGGCTGCGAGACTCATATTCCTCTCACGCCGCTCCTCCTCTGCCTCCCCTCTCTGTCTTGCCTTACACTGGCTCCCCTTCCCCTACAGAATACTTTTCAAACTCCTCACCACCACTTACAAGGCTCTCTCCCAGTCTACTGCCCCTTATATCTCTAACCTCCTCTCCATTCACACTCCCGCCCGCTCCCTGCGCTCAGCCAATGATCATCGCCTCTCCTCCACTCTGATTACCTCTTCCCACTCTAGAATACAAGACTTCGCCCGAGCTACCCCCCTTCACTGGAACGATCTCCTTCGCTCCATCCTTCTCTCACCCAATCTGTGCTCCTTCAAGCGGGCACTTAAAACTCACCTGTTCCTTAAGGCCTACCAACCATCCACTTAACCTCTCACCTCTTCTGTTTCTCCCGGGCTCCTTTTTACTCTCCCCTTTGCTTCACTGGCTCCCTCTTGTGCCTGATTTTGTCTCCCTCCCTTAGGATGTAAGCTCGTATGAGCAGGGCCCCTCTCCCCTCCTGTCTCCACACCTGTTCTTCCGCTCTGTCTTTACAGTATTTGCCTGCCTGGAGTTTCTGAAGTTCTGGTACTTTGTGTTTATTGTTCTGTATTGTTTTACCCTGTATAGTCTACTGTTTATACCATGTACGGCGCTGCGGATACCTTGTGGCGCCTAACAAATAAACAATAATAATAATAATAATACACAAGGGCATGTGCTACATCATATTGCACAATAGACCAGCTAGAATGCGAAGGTAAAAGTATTGAGTGGGTTGTGTGTGTGGCAATGTTGGTCAGAGGGTTGTTGTCTTGTGTTAGCTGTGTAGAGGGTAACCTATTAAGATGGTGGTTGAGGTATACCATAAGCTTGTCTGAAGAGGTGGGTTTTCAGAGAACGCTTGAAGGTTTGAAGACTAGAGGAAAGTCTTACTGTGCGAGGGAGGTAATTCCACAAAGTGGGTGCAGCCCGAAAAAAGTCCTGTAACCGAGAATGGCAGGATGTGATGAGAGTGGAAGAGAGATGGAGATCTTGTGCAGAACGGAGGTGTTGAGTTGGGAGATATTTGAGACAAGTAAGGAAATGTATGTCGGTGCAATTTTGTTGACGGCCTTGTATGTTAGTAGAAGAATTTTATATTGGATTCGATGAAATACAGACAAGTGGCTCAGCAGAGGAAGAACGGTTTACAAGGAAAATCAATCTGTCCGCTGCATGCAAAACAGATTGTAGGAGTTCAAGTCTGACTTTGGGAAGACCAGTAAGGAGGGAATTGCAATAGTCCATGCGGGAGATGATGAGTGCATGAATTAAGGTTTTTGCGGTGTCTTGTGTGAGATATGTGCGTATTTTGTAAATGTTCTTTAGATGTATGTAACATGATTTAGATATACAGTTGATGTGGGGAATAAATGATAGTTGTGAGTCAAGGATTACACCTAGGCGACGAGCTTGCGGGGTGGGATTTATGGTCATGTTATCAACAGAAATAGAAATGTCAGGCAGGAAGCTTCTGTTTTTGGGTGGGAATATTATTAATTCAGTTTTTGAAAGATCGAGTTTGAGTTGGCGAGAGGACATCCAAGATGAAATGGCAGAAAGACAGTCAGTAACGTGAGACAACACAGATGGTGAAAGATCAGGAGAGGCTAGATAGATTTGTGTATCATCCGCATAGCGATGATACTGAAATCCAAACAAGCTTATTAGTTTTCCAAGAGAAGTGGTGTAGATAGAGAATAGCAGAGGACCTAGGACTGAGCCTTGTGGTCTCCAACTGATAAAGGAAGTGGAGCAGAGATGGATCCAGAGAAATTAACACTGAAAGAGCGATTAGATAGGTAGGATGAGAACCAGGATAGAACAGTGCCTTCAAGACCTAGGGATTGTAGCGTTTGTATGAGGAGAGAGTGGTCAACAGTGTCAAATGCAGCAGAGAGATCCAGGAGAATTAAAAGAGAGTAATGGTTTTTACTTTTTGCTGTGATCAAATCATTGACAACCTTAGTCAGCGCAGTCTCTGTGGAGTGTTGAGAGCAAAAGCCTGACTGAAGAGGATCCAATAAGTTGTTTGCTGCAAGAAAGTGTGTGAGGCGAGTGTAGGCAATTCTCTCGAGTAGCTTGGAGGGGCATGGGAGCTGAGAGATGGGGTGGTAATTTGTCAGAGAGTACTCCCATTCTACAGGGTCAAATGCTTTAGCTGCATCAAGGGATACTACCACTGGCCCATTCCTGTGACCGCCAGGCATTTGTAGGTGGGTATAAAGGTGGCGAAGGTTGATGGCTGTAGACTTTCCCAGCATAAACTTCGTCTGGTCTGGAGGGATCAGCTGGTCAATAACTGTGTTAAATCTCATAGGGAGTATTTTTCTTAACATTTTTACGTCCGTTGTCAGAAGGGAGATGGGCCTATAGAATTCAGGCAGCAAGGGGTCTTACCCGGCTTGGGGATGACCACTATTACTGCCTCAGACAAGGATGATGGCAAAGCGGCTACCTCATAAAATGTGTTATACTGTTCCAATAATGTAGGGACAAAGAAGGTACCAATTTTTTGGACAGCTCCATGGGCAGTCCATCCACCGACCGGGGCCTTGTTACACGGAGAGGATGCTATGGCCGCCTCAATTTCCTCTACAGTAATGGGGACGTCAAGGGAATCCACAGCCTCCAGCGAGAGCCTGGGTAGACGCACCTGAGACAAAAAATCATCCAAATGAGGTATGGAATAGTCCACCCTGGAGGTGTACAAATCCTCATAGTAGGCTCAGAAAACTATGGCAATTTTCTCAGTCTCAAATTGAGTAGTCTCTCTCCAGTTAGAAATGACAGTTATAATTTGGGTTTGCAATTCCATTCTAGCCAAATACGCCATGAGACTTCCACTCTTTTCCCCTTGTGCATACATAGTGTGTTTAGAGAAGAGGAGCCTACGTGCGGATTTGTCCAGTAAATAGTCCACCCAATTCTTCTGCGCATGTAACCATGTCAGCCAATCCGTGGGGAGCATTGTTAACAAATATACCTGCTCCAGATCCCGGCAGGCCTGATCTAGTATTGATTCCTCTGCCCTGGAGGACCTCTTTTGTCTCTCAACCCGATTTACCAGCATGCCACGGAGGAACACTTTAAAGGCATCCCAGAGGACCATCCGCACATTCTGGAAGGCCCACAAACGGATATTATTCCTGCGGAGCCGGCCCTCCATATCGGACATTTTTTGTTTGCACAGGTTGACTTGAGTGGCTAAATCCGAAATTTCTCCCCTCATAGGAGCTGTTACATCTTCTAGTGAGGAAATATGGTACTCTGCCTCTCCAACTTGCACAGGCACTGCCAAGGATGCACTCACGTGTATTCAATCAGCCACCATTCCGCACCTTGTTCAGTGCCATACAGTGTAGCTCAATGAAAGTAATTAAATTGCCGGTACTCAGACCCTATCACCAGTGCCCAAGGTTATAGCAGATGATAGAGGCTCCCAGAGCTTGTGAGACAGCCGCACCATTTAGATCTCCACTTGGAGGTGTGCTCTCCCCTCAGGGCTTCAGCCCGCACATGCATGCAGTTGCGGAGGTGTCTGCCATCAGTGTCGGGAGAATCGGAACCACAAGAGGGGGGGGGGCTCACACTCCCAGCCACAACACCCTGAGCTCTAAAATGGCAGCTTCCCGCCCTACCTCCTGAGGGAGTTCAATGGCGGCACCTGGATTATCCAAATCCAGCGCTCCTCGTCACCCGAGCGAGGGGGGGGGGAGGGAATCCACTGCCTAGACGGTTTGTCTAGTGAGAGAGAGCACGCAGCTCTTGGTCTCAATAGGAGCTCGGTACAGCAGCACCCCCCGCAGCCTCAGCTCTCTGACGACCGGAATAGCAAGTACCAGGTTCCAACCACCCAGGGAGACCCCCAGAGTCCAGCCAGTGACTGGATATCAAATTCTGCACAGGTAGATGCAAAGGGAAGGATGTTTTACAAAGGATTTTGTGGGAGAGTAAATGCCGATTGTAGCGCTGAAAGGGTTAACTGCAAAAATGTGTAAACTGTGTTGTAAACTAAATGCATATTTATAAAAGAAAATGTACTTCCCTTCCCTGGAGCAGCTCTGGAGACTTCAACCCCAGCAGTCACTGAGGGGTTTTCAGAACTGCCTCCTGGATTCAAATTAATCCAGTAGATGCAACGTCCCCTGGGGGACCCAGCAGGCTAAGCCGCATACTGGGGCTCAGATAGCTCCAAGCTGTCCCGGGATCTGTCTGCCTTGCCACTGGTAATATGTTCGGTCAGGGTGGAGATGCACAATCCCTGGATGTGGTTGTAGGTGGGAGAATTAAAGACAAATCTCCCTCTGTAGACTCTCTGCCACCAGGAGAGGAGAGGAGGCTGAGCCCCCCTACCCCTGGAAGCTGCGGACAGAGGAAGGTACACCTTCCCCCTGCCACTACCAACTATGTAAAAAGGTGTTAACCCCTCCAGACTGATTCATGTCCAGGCTGCATGACTCAGCCTGGATTGGTTAAAGGGGCAGGAGACTGGATTACCTCCTGCCAGGTTATGTGTCCAAAACTGTATAAAAAGAGCCCTGTTTTACCCTGAAATTTATTATTCTATCTGTACTTCAGGATGATCACGACTACCTCCAACTAGTGAGTTTGAGTAACAAAACATCACTGCTTGAAGATTCTTCCTGAGGCCTATTACCTGCTGTATCCTGTGACCAATAGATAAAAGTTTACACTCGAATCCGTTCCCTGGCTTTCCTGTGTTGAACCCAGCATCTGTGTCTACGCTCTGCCCGCTACCCAGCAGTCCTGATCCATAGTAAGTGGTCAGGAGATACCAGCCAGTCCACAGCAAAGATGCGCTGCAGCAGCTATACTAACTACTTAGAAGTAAGCAGTTGTAGGTGCTGTTGAAGGAGCCTAGTGGCGGCAGTCGAATTCTCAACTATTGTGCAGTTGGCATTCGCAGTAGACAAGTGTCTGGTGGAAAGGTGACACCATTAGGAGTGGCAGTAACAGTCTGTGACGGTGAGAGAAAACCAGATAAACCGTGTGGACGAATATCCCTTTGTCCTTCTTCCCCCAACAGACCATGTTGGGTTTACTAGGTTCAGGCAAAGGGAGATTACTGTGGTCAGGTTAACTCACAGCCAGGGATGGCATACTGCTAGGGGCAGGAGCATTACTGCGCACCCCAAGATTAGAGACGACAGCCTCTGTGTTGCTAGGGGACATAGTCTTTCCAGAGAGCTAGCTGGTTGCTGAAGATTTAGCAGCTTGAGTCTTTACCTCTTGGCTGGATGTTACTGTGGTTGCTGGTAATGGCAGGTGTCTAGCAGCTGTGGTCTTTTTCTCTGGGCTGGGTTATGCAGACGTAGAACCTGAAGACTGTAGCCTAGCAGCTTGGCTCCAGGTACTGGAGAGAAGGTCACAATTCCACCCTCAACATCGTTGCCCAGCATCTCATCAGTGCGAAGGCCCTCCATAACCGCAACATCTTGCAACTTCTGGCCATCACCCCAGTCTAGATAGACCCATGCTACAGGCACTTCCTTTGCAGTCCATCTGCCACCGTAACTTTTGGCAGTGCAACCCTGCAATACTGTGGCAGGATTAATAAGATGGGGGCACATTACAACGATGGAGGCCCGTGAGTTCTCCCTGCAGAGGTCCCACTTGGACTGGCTGCAGGTTCCTCCACATGTTTTTGGGGGGTCTTTTGGTCAAACAAGTGACTCTCTCTGCTGAGTCACTTTCCTTACCGAAACGCTCCTCTGGATTGGCTTGTGTGGAAACAGTCTCTTTGGGCTCTTGTTCGCCAGTTAAACAAGTCAACTGGGCCCCACGACTCAGATTAGGGGCATGAGACTGGTGTGCTTGGTCTGTGGGACAGCCCATCCTCAGGTGGGCGATTTTACTGCAGCCGTAACACTTTCTCTCCAGCAGGGACCCCAGTGGCCTCTGATAACTTCAAGGGACAGGTCAGAGCAGGGGCTGGCTAGAAGCACCCGGCTTTGTAGTTACTTGCTTTAGAGTGTAATGAACAGAAGAAGAGGGGTGTTCCCCTGTTCGTACAGTCCTTTGGGGCTGGCTGCTAGACTGGCGCTACTGCCAGAGTGGCCACATACTTATCTGCTAACTTGGGCACGGCTTCCATGGACTACTGTCCAACATACATTCCTTCACCTCCGGAGTGCACCGGCGGTGAAGCTGTTCTCTAGAAATTAAGTCCACTAATTCTTCCCAGGATTTGGTGCCAGATCCATTTATCTGTATCATTGCCAACTGCCGCAGCTGGTTGGCAAATTCCTCATGGCTGATGTGAGGGCTTTTAGCCAAGTCCCGAAACTTTTGTCGATAGGTTTCTGAGGTAATAATATAGTGCTTAAGGAGGGACTTTTTACCATGTCATAGTCTGCGCAGTCCGCTGACGCCACTCCATGATAGGCCCCCATTGCAAAACCTTCTAGCAACAGGAACAAACACTCACTCTTTTTGGGCATATCATGAAGTCTACAGGACATTTAGAACACCACCTATCTGAAATTTTAAGTTCTTCATCACTATCTTCTGTAGGGGACCCTACCACTGTTAGAAGAATCTGGCAGAGACGCAGAAATGTGTCATCAGTCCATGCGGCTGCTATGTGCCTCAGTCACTGATGTGGTTTCTAATTGTTACCTCGGTGATTAGGTAGTTTCTTCCTTGAGTGCAGCAAGGCTAGGAATCAGCTGTGTAATATGTTCTATCACTGCATCTTAGACACTGCTGTTAATCATTCAATTAGGCTGCTGCTATTGGATACCTCTTCTTTAAAAGGCTTCTTGTGATGGTTGTAGTTTATCTCTGCTAGTGTTTGTGTATCTCTATCGTTCTCTGATTGGATCATTTGGATTTTGACGTCAGCTTGGATTTTGCTCATACTCTGCCTGCCCCAACCTTTGGATTGCATGTTTTGACTTTGCTTTAACTCTGCTTCTACGACCTTTGGATTGTACTTTTAAGCTTACAAGAACTCAGCCTGCCCTGACTTTGAATTGATATTCTTTCTGGACTTTTCTTTGACACTTGTGCATGTTCTCCTTCGGCCTTCCTGTGTCAAGTCCTCCCCACATGATACTTGTCAAGTTAAGCCTGCACTACCTAGAGCTGAAAACCTGGGGGCACCCAAGTATTGGTGAGCAACTCACGCACTATAAGGACCGGGGGTGCTATAGGTGAAGACCTCTGCAAGCTAGTTCTGTAGATCTTAGAGTTAGCATACCAGTATCGGAACAACCACATTTTCCTTTCGGCCCCTACCACTTTCTAACACTTCCAATGTCCTCTCTCTGGAATTTGTGAGTTCTACCACATCCACCTTATTTCAGCCCCCACCAGAATCCATTTTTCCCAAGATCCAACTCTCCACCCCACTTCTTCTCTCCCCCATATCACTTCCTCCCCCACACCAACGTCCTAATCCTGCTCCTACCTCCATCCCTTCCTCCTGAGATTCGTCACCATTATTATGGCATCTGTAATGTCCGAAAGTGCTAGTTTCACAGCCTTTGATTTTTCAGCATGGGTGAAGCTGATTTTTTATCTTTTGCAGGAGACTAGGAAGGTCTGCACACTGATCTTCACAAAGTTAGGCATCAGTCGAGTTGTATGGTGGGTTGGCTGTACTTTTTACCAGTTTGGTGAACGTCCAGCAGGTTAGATGTGTGATACCCAGAAACTGCAGGACACTAGGACCTAGTGGAACAGGAGTGTCTCACAGCATGATATAGGAGAGACTCTTGGGCCCAAAAAAAGTCCAGTCTGTAAGACTGCTGGACAGTTCCAGGGTTTTATGACAGAGATTGTTGCGAAAACAACACAACAGGAAACAGGTCTGTGTAATCCAACTGACTGTGTATTCTCAATCACTACACAGTATATCCTACATTCTAAGAGCTGCGAGCCAGATTTACAAAGACATTTGCTTTACAAGTGGTGTACCTCACCCATCCTTTCAGTACATATCTGCAGCATATGACCACAGTTACAACTGAAATACAGATTTAATCACCAATGCCCACTCTCATAGTAACCTGATATCTGTAGTATCCTATAATAGCCTGAATATGCGAGCAAAGGAACAGCATCATTCCTGACTTTTCTCCTGCAAGATCAGATTAAAGCACAGTGACAACAGCCCTGGTAACACACTGTGTTATACTTGAGATAGTAACTGCTATTTTTGATCGCTGTTCTGAATTGTGTGCCTCCATTATAATAAAAGTGCCTCCTGTCCAGTTCTATCGGTTACACGAACATAAATTCTGGCCAGTGAAAACATTTATGCTAATTAGCTGCTGAGGATGGACTTCTTTAAAGGGGATTCATTAACTGTCATATTAAGAACTGCCAATTAAAGACTGAAAACAGCTCACCAGTCCCGTGGCTGATTGAAAGATATGCGTGTGTCTAATAGTGGAGGATCCCAACCTCCTAAAGATAAAAACAAACAACAAACTATAGCGCACAGCAAATCTAAGATATGAAATAAATAATGATCCTTGAGTAGATATGTCAATCCTTAATGTCCAAGTATTTAGTCTATATAGATTTTTATAGACAATAATTGCTTGGACATTAAGGATTAATATATCTACTCCAGGATCATTATTTATTTCATATCTTAGATTTGCTGTGCGCTATAGTTTGCTGTTTTGTTATTAACTGTGATATTATTGAAAAATAAAAAAATGTATAAACTCCTCACATATAGGGCCCTGGTGACACTTAATCTGAAAAACATTGCAGCAGTGTTTGTGGCTTTGACTGACGCTGTTATTGAGGTGTAGAGTGCAAGCTCCACGGCCTATATGCCGTGTCAGATCAGTGAAATTTGTGTCAAAAACATTCTATCCGCAGTGCGATATTAGGAGTCCTAGGAACTGCACACACATACAACTGTAATGAAACAATTGAATCGGTAGAAATTATTACAAAACACTCCAACCAGGTAACCAGCACTTCACAGTATAATAATCTAGCGCTTCTTATTTTGTGAAAAAAAGCAGCAAAAGAAATAGCACCAAGGCTGATGCTGTCAGTGGAATACATATACACACACACATATATGTACGCAGACACTTTGTATTTAGATATTGATGCTTTTGTCTCTTCCAATGATTATAAAGGGGGTGTGGTCACCCTTTGGTGACCCCTCCCACTTGACTATCCCCTAACAGGCGTTGTCTTATCCTCCCATTCCTGCGCACAAATGTGAGCGGAGCAGGTTCCCTCTGTGTATGGCTGCCATATTTCTGTGGTTATATATTAACTAATACCTATATACATAATCACTCCATGTAGACAATGTTATAAGTTGACATGTAACATACCTATCTCTGCTGCGAGCATCGGGTCTTCTGGCTCCGACACCTCCTCAGTCATTGTGGTCTGGACAGAAGAGCTTTCTGTTTGGAGACCATGATGGACGAAGTTCCAGGGATCCACAAACTGTAAGAAGAAGATCACACAACAAAGTGACAGACAGAAAAAGAACCGCAGGACATCCCGACAGCCAGGAAGTCATATCTAGGATTAAATAGCATTTTAGCACCATAATACCTCCTGAATGGCAACAATATTATTATTACCATTTATTTGTTAGGCGCCACAAGGTATCCGCAGCGCCGATACATGAAAGTTTTGTAAAAAGGTTGGGATAACAGCATGGTAAACTGTTTAACTGTACTTGACTTATAGGAGGGATTTAATTCAAAGCGATGTGCCCCGGAGTACCTCACTTTGTGACGATGTTAAACCACTCATTTTAGCTCACACCCCATAGAGCGGAGATTTGTTACCATAAGAGTCGGCAATGTGCGCAGCTGGACATTACTGTGATCACTTTGAATTGAATCTCCATAGAGTTTCCAAAAAGACTTTCAATAAGGAGGAGATCTTCTTACTTAGCTCCAAACAATTAAACACCCGCCTCCATTCACAACAAGGGTGTCACCTGCAGAGGCAGTGACCCGGTTCAGGGTGAGTTCCTCATGAGTGGAGGCGGACACCAGGGGTGGGGGTTCTTACATTACAGTCCAGCGCCTTCCAGCTGAGCTGAGACGTGTCGATGATGCAGTGATGCTGATGTTCAGTCTCAGACAGCGCCCGCTGCCCATCCTCTTCCAAGAGAAAAAGTGACACACCCGGGTACTCTAATGTGACAGTGCGAGAGGACAGAGAGGACTCGATGTGCTGGAGAAGTTCCACAGCTGTTTTACAGGAAACTGCATCACCCGTTACCTATATATAGGATGAAGGAGAGACTGTGAGAGATATCCAGTTTATATGAGAAAACGGGGTGTACGAGACAATGGGAGGTGTAGGAGACAGAGGAGGGGTATAAGGGACATCAGAGGTATAAGAGATACGAAGGTGTAAGAGACAATGGGAGGTGTAGGAGACAGAGGAGGGGTATAAGGGACATCAGAGGTATAAGAGATACGGAGGTGTAAGAGACAATGGGAGCTGTAGGAGACAGAGGAGGGGTATAAGGGATATCACAGGTATAAGAGATACGGAGGTGTAAGAGACCCCTTCCTACCATGTTACTATTACCACTTTCATTAAACCAACATTTCTGTTTTCTTCCTGGAGTATTGCGTAGTTTAGTGAGAGGACATCGGGACTGTCTGTATTACAAGTGTCTTGAGAGTGAGGAGACACTGAGACGGTCTGTATTAGGTGTCCTGAGAGTGAGGGGACATCGGGGGACTGTCTGTATTACATGTGTCCTGAGAGTGAGGATACATCGGGGAACTGTCTGTATTACATGTTGTGACAGACTCGGGCCTTATATTGGGAATATCATGCCAACCCGGTCTGTCCTCACTGGGCCAACTGAACAACCGTGGCTCACTCTGTTATTAAATGCTGCCCGGTGGCCAGGTCTGTTATAGCTGTGGTGTCCGGAGAGAGAGGGGGGACGCAGCTCACAGGAAGTGTGAAACAGCTGTGGACCCTGTGACATAAAAAAAAAAAAAAGAGTGGAAGGGGTTAAAAACAGGAGGGACAGGACTCTAGCTAAAATCAGGTGGTGGTCTCTTACTGTTTGCTAACTATTGTTCCAACAACTCTTCAACACAGTCTGAATGGCACCATCACCGCAGGTGGGAGACCACTGATGTCATGCTCTACTACACCCCTGTTACCACCCAATCTCTTCACACCACCAATCAGAAGAGGACGATGAGCAAGGGATTGACCCAGGGAGGTGGCCAGGATCGGGTGTCTTGTGAGAAGGGACAAAAATTAGATGTCTTGGGTGGGGGTTGTTGGAGAATCTTGAGAGAGCTAGGACTTGGACTGATTGAGAGTAACCATATTCTCTCAGCGCCAGAAAGGAATGCTTGAAGCAGGAGCTTCTTGAGACAGAACAGACAGTGTACCTCTAGGACTGATTCTGTCACCACTCCATCGGATGACACTAGCAGATTATAGGGAATTGGTGGGGAGATTACTACCCAGGGTCCCACCAAGCTGGTGGAAAGATAGCCGAGTGGCTGGGATAGGCAAGATACACAGACCCCCCCTTTACGGATCAGAACCCCTGGCCCACTTGGATTGTCAGCTGTGGATTTTATTACCAGGAGTTTGGGCCTGCTAGGACTCTCTGCTGGGAGGTAATCTGCTGGGGACTTGGTTGGGGAGTTTTTACTTGCACTGGCACGGTCTGTATTAGGTGTCCTGAGAGTGAGGGGACATCGGGGGACTGTCTGTATTACATGTGTCCTGAGAGTGAGGATACATCGGGGAACTGTCTGTATTACATGTTGTGACAGACTCGGGCCTTATATTGGGAATATCATGCCAACCCGGTCTGTCCTCACTGGGCCAACTGAACAACCGTGGCTCACTCTGTTATTAAATGCTGCCCGGTGGCCAGGTCTGTTATAGCTGTGGTGTCCGGAGAGAGAGGGGGGACGCAGCTCACAGGAAGTGTGAAACAGCTGTGGACCCTGTGACATAAAAAAAAAAAAAAGAGTGGAAGGGGTTAAAAACAGGAGGGACAGGACTCTAGCTAAAATCAGGTGGTGGTCTCTTACTGTTTGCTAACTATTGTTCCAACAACTCTTCAACACAGTCTGAATGGCACCATCACCGCAGGTGGGAGACCACTGATGTCATGCTCTACTACACCCCTGTTACCACCCAATCTCTTCACACCACCAATCAGAAGAGGACGATGAGCAAGGGATTGACCCAGGGAGGTGGCCAGGATCGGGTGTCTTGTGAGAAGGGACAAAAATTAGATGTCTTGGGTGGGGGTTGTTGGAGAATCTTGAGAGAGCTAGGACTTGGACTGATTGAGAGTAACCATATTCTCTCAGCGCCAGAAAGGAATGCTTGAAGCAGGAGCTTCTTGAGACAGAACAGACAGTGTACCTCTAGGACTGATTCTGTCACCACTCCATCGGATGACACTAGCAGATTATAGGGAATTGGTGGGGAGATTACTACCCAGGGTCCCACCAAGCTGGTGGAAAGATAGCCGAGTGGCTGGGATAGGCAAGATACACAGACCCCCCCTTTACGGATCAGAACCCCTGGCCCACTTGGATTGTCAGCTGTGGATTTTATTACCAGGAGTTTGGGCCTGCTAGGACTCTCTGCTGGGAGGTAATCTGCTGGGGACTTGGTTGGGGAGTTTTTACTTGCACTGGCAATTTTCTGACACTTATTATATTTGGTGGGGGAACAAGTTTCTCCTTGGGAAGGACTGTTGTATTTTACTAAGTGTGTGCACTTTGTTTAACTAATTAAGGGATTATTATCTCTTTCCTGTCTCCTGTGTGACCTGTGAACCTAAGGGACAGGGTATCTAGTGAGCTTTGGTTCCAATCCCGTTGTCCTCACACGTGTCCTGAGAGCGAAGGAACACCGGGACTGTCTGCATTACATGTGTCCTGAGAGTGAGGGGACATCGGGACTGTCTGTATTACACGTGTCCTGAGAGTGATGGGACATCGGGACTGTCTGTATCACACGTGTCCTGAGAGTGAGGGGACACCGGGACTGTCTGTATTACACGTGTCCTGAGAGTGAGGGGACACCGGGACTGTCTGTATTACACGTGTCCTGAGAGTGAGGGGACATCGGGACTGTCTGTATCACACGTGTCCTGAGAGTGAGGGGACACCGGGACTGTCTGTATTACACGTGTCCTGAAAGTGAGGGGACACCGGGACTGTCTGTATTACACGTGTCCTGAGAGCAACGGGACATATGTAAGGTGTAAATTGCCTCCCATTATAAGTTTAGGATGAGACCCAATTCTTTCTGCAGAGTGGAAATGACCGTGCACCCCTCAGCACTTCAGGGAAACCTTATGAAAATGTGCCCCCTCCACCCCTTTATCTCAATTCAATTATGTCACTCTGAGCTTTCATATTTCACAAGACATTTCCTTGCTCTCCCAACTCATCCAATCAGCAAGGGCACATTTTTCATGGGCTTCAGCAGAACTCTAGTCACACCTGCGCCAATGAAAGACTACCGACACCAAAGAGCTTGCACCTGTGCCCTATTGCACTCGTAAATTAGGCCCAGATTACTTAAAACAGTAGTGATGACGGATACTCACACTAAAGCCAAACTTGTCTTCCATATCCAATGGTACAATGGTCACCTGGTCCATTCCTGCCAGAAGGTCGTGATGATATTCCTGAATGAAACGAAGCTCCGCTGTTTCCATCAGAACTTCAACTTCTTTCACTGATGCCATTGAAGAGTCCACCTCAGTGATGACCTCTACGTTCCCTGAGGACAACGCTGGGGGAGTAGGATCTGGCAAGTATGCCATGTACACTTTTTCATGTACCGGTGAAGATTCCACTACTTGCAGTGTGTCCGGCTCTTTATACTGACCAGTTACCACTGAGCATGACGACAGAGTTTGCAGTCCCCTCTGATTCTCCTGTCCCTCCCAGTGCTCATACTTCTCAGCCACACTCTGAAGTCCCTCTTGGAAGTCGTTCTGTTTCCCTTCCTGCATATCACACTCATTTCCAGACTGGACCCTTATCTTCTCCTCCAGTTTTATGCTACTCTGCTCTTTATTGTTGGATACTGGATGACCAGGTAATTGTGCAACACTTTTCTCGACATTCTCAATGCCGTCAGCCTCTCTGTGCTCTTCTTCCAGAGGTCCACTGTCTTCTGTAATAGGAGATCCCAGCAGGTCAGGGTAGAATGGAGAGACGACTAACTCACATTTCTCCAGAGAATGCGGCCTCTTGAGGACTTGTGCAGCCACTGAAACACAGAGAAAACCAAATCTTAAAAAATACAGAGAATAGTAGGACCCTGAATCATGAATATCTCTAAGAAATCATCCAATGAAGCATTATGTTCCAGAATATAATCCAGTTTTCACTTCTAGACCTGAACACACATATGTGAACTTACTGAAGAGAAACAATTCACTTTGGTTTTTATGGAGCATAAAGTTCTACTGTCAATCAGTAAGTGCTTTCATCACGTTAAAAATATATATATATTGAAAGAGACCAAAATATTCTGCATAATAAGGTAGTGGATGAATCACCAACCTCATCTAACTGTTTATGGTGATAGAGGTAAGTGGTAAAGTCTGTATAATCTCACCACCCACATTTCTATGTATTATTACAGCAGAAATGTTTTTGGTTTTGGATCTGTATTTTTTAGAAAAATAGCTAAAATTACATGATTTTTCTTTTTTTTTTTGTTCCTACTTTATTATTAACTTCAATAACAATAATTCCAGTCAATTTTGACCACCTCACAAGTCACAATATTATTTTAATTCACTTTCGGACAAAGACTACAGCGACCTGACTGGAGCAATGATACAAACGCACGGAAGATCATAGCACATCTAGGAAACATTGCCACACAGCAGTGGCAGAAAAGAAAAGTGGTGCAAGATGGAATTGTCCTTGGGCTCTCCCACCCACCGTTATGTAAGATATTGTAAAGGACATGTTAAGTTTCACAAAGCAAGCACGCCAGCGACAAGGAGAGCCACTTTTGTGGCTGAACTTCTTGGTTTGTTTGGGCCCCCACAAAACAAGCTACCAATAGCTTAGTTGCCTTAAACCCAACAGTGCTGTTCATGAACTCTACATTATTAAACCATGTCTGCTCGTGCTGCATCTTTAATCTCCTTCTCCTCTCTGGATACCTCCCTCTCTTCCCTGAAGAACTGCAAACTTATGTAGACACAGGAATGGATATTACAACTGGAGAGGCATTAGATCTGCTTCAGACAGACTGTAACACGGAACATGTGGGCAGCATGGAATCGGTCACGTTGGAATACGCTGCATTGAACAGAGATTTAAACCAATATATAAACGCAATTGAGGAGACCGTACTTAAGTTAAAACTTGACCCACCAGATGAGATCCCAGATTTAAGAGAGCTTGTACACGAGAGATACACTGCGCTACAGAAGAATAATACAGAGAAGGTCCTGAGGCAGGACGATAAATATGTCAAGTTTAAAAAACAGCTAAGAGACCTCAGAAAACAAATGGGTGTGTCACGTTCCCCTGCATACAAAGCTTTGGAAGATGAAGATGAGGAGATCGCTGTCACCCAGAACACTCCTATAACACAATTGGAGATGGTGAACCCAGTGAAATACAAAGTATGTGGTCACGCGTATGAGAGAGAAGCAATTGAAAGCAATATTCAGAAGGGTAAATCCGCCAGTTGTCCAAAAATTATCTGAATCACTCATAAGTATATCAGATCTTGTTCCAGACAATGCAAAAAGAGCCGTTGAAATTCACAACAAAAAGCAAGGTCATCACTGAGCTTAGAATCGACCCCAATCCCCAAAAAAATAAAATATAGCTAGGTATCTTTGAAGTAAAGTGCAGATTACAAACACTTTGTGTAGCACTGATGAAGCAGCAGCAAAGTGGAAGCTTTGAGTAATAAATATAGACTTCTATTTAGACATTCATGCTTACATTACTTCTGCAAGCAACATTGTTCTTTGTTACTAAAACATCTAGGTAACATTGGCATACAGCGGTAGCTGAAAGGAAAAGTGGTGCAAGATGGGATTGTCCTTGGGCCCACCCATTGTCCTTGGGCCCACCCACCCAACCTTATGTTGGATCTCAAAAAGCACATGCACACTTTAACAAACCAAGTAATTCAGCGACAAGGAGTGCTACTTTTATTGCTGAAGTGCTTGGTTTGTTTGGGCCTCCACAAAACAAGCTAGCAATAGCCTTAATGCACCTAAGCTAACAGTGCCGTTAATGAACTCTACTGTGGCAAGATGTTGTTATCATCCTCAGCCTCATCCTCACCAGATTGTACATCATCCTCACACATTATTAATTCAACCAAGCTGGAATCCACCATTACAAAAGTCTCTGTGCTTTGATGTAATTGTAAGGAAAGTTTTTCCTCGTGGAAATGGTAGTTCATTTTGATGAACATCATCTTTTCCACATTTTGAGGAAAAAGTCCCCTACGCCGATCGCCGACAAGGTTCCCGACTGTGCTGAAAACGCTTTCCGAGTAAACACTGGAGGGTGGTCAGTTTAGGTAGTGCAAAGCAAGTTGGTACATGGATCTCCAAATTCCATTTTTTTTCCCTCCCAGTATGTAAAGGGACTATCTGATGTGTTTATTTCTATGCTGTCGTTAAAATAATCCTCCACCATCCTTTGGATGTTGATAGTAGGATCAGGTGGAGTTACGGCAGAGGTGTCATGTTTTTTGGTCAGTTCTTTTAGACCAGACCAGATGTCAAAATGTAGTGTTGAGTCATCTGCATCATCCCTGGGTCTCTTGGGAAAGCTAAGTTTTTACCGAGCAGCAGTTGACGGAGAAACTGAAAGAGACGCTGTCCTGTCATGTAACACTTGAGCTGTCATCTTGCTCACAAGGACCTCCTTACATCTCTTGAGATCTGGGTCGGTTGGAAACAAAGAGAAGACATAGCTCTTAAACCTAGGATCAAGCACAGTCGCCAAAATGTAGTGATCCGATTTCAAGATTGTGATAACTCTTGGATCCTGGCGAAGCAAATAAGGTACTTGATCTACAAGTCCAACATACTAAGTGTAATGCTTTGTTTCACCTCCTCCTTCAGTTTCTCAAGCTGCTTTTCCAAATGTCTAATTAAGGGAATCACTTGGCTCAAGCTCGCAGTGTCTGAACTCACTTCACAGGTGACTCCGTGCTATGCAAGGTGCTGAAAGCATTCAAAGTAAAGTATTCTCCACTGCGCTTGTGTAAACTACATCCCCCCCCTCCTTTCCCAATGTCATGGCTTGTGAAGTAAGCGTGGATGGCTTTCCGCTGATTCTCCATCCGCAGAAGCATATACTGGGTGGAATTCCACCTTGTCACCACCTCATGCTTCAGTTGGTGGCAGGGTAAATTAAATTGCTCTTGTAGCTGCTGCAATCTCCTACACGCTGCTGCTGAATGCCAGAAATGTCCAGATTATTTTACGGGCCACAGACAGCATCTCCTGCACATCCCTGTCATTTTTTTAAAAAGCTCTGCACCACCAATTTTATTTTGTGAGCAAAACAGGGAATGTAATGGAATTCACCCAGCTGTAATGCTCTCACAATATTGGGTCGCTAGCAGAAATTACATATCCTGAGGAGATTCCAAGTGGGATAAGCCATTTTGCAATAACATCCCCTAGTTTTTGTAACAGATTGTTGCCTCTTAGTGAAGCCGGTGATGCATGTAGTAGCCTGCCTCTGAAAAATGTGACGTACTTGGGTACATGCTGCTGCTGTTCCTGCTGGTGAAGGCGAATCACCAATCCAGTGGGCCGTCACAGTTATATAATCTTTAGTTTGCCCAGTTCTGCTTGTCCACATATCTGTGGTTAAGTGTACAGTGGGTAGAATGGCATTTTGCAGCCCAATAATAACATTTTTACGAACCTTCTGGTAGAAGTGAGTAATAGCTTTTCTAGTAAAATAGTGTTGTGATGGGACACAAGACCTCAATTAACTGTCTAAAACCAGCTGCATTAATAGTGGATATTGGACGCAGATCTAATACTAGCATAGTCCCCATTGTGTCTGTGTTCCGATTTACGACTGGGTGACAGCTTTCATATTTGCTTCTTCTTTCAAAGGATTGTTTAACAGTCAATTGTTGTAAACTACTAGTTGTCTTCTTCTTGGTCTGTTTCTGGGATGAAGAGACAGCAGCAGCAGTGGGACTAACGCTCAAGAATTTTTCTGAGGAATCCTGGATAGGGGAGGAGACATCTAGCCTTACCAACTTGGATGTAGGACTAACTCCGATCGCTACTGAGGATATTGATCCAGAAGGTGTTGTGGGTGTAGATTGCAGGTGCCGACATCTAGCTGAGAGAAGGGACCTAGCTGATGCTCTACTGTTTGTTGTAATTATTTTAGCATAAGTTTTAGATTTTCCCAACAGCTTGCCATGAACTCACTTCAAATGGCGTAACATGGATGAGGTTCCAAGATGGTTAAGGTCCCTAACTCTACTGACTGTGGCTTTACAAACGCTTCAAATGGCTAGACAACTGTTGTCGGGATTTGGGTAAAAATAATAATATAACATAAGAGGTGGATTTTTGGTCTTATGCCCAGGCATGACAATGGCCATCTTCTTATCACGTGCAAGAACTGCTTCCACTGGTGCAGAACTTACACAAACAACATCATCCTCATCAACATAATCATTAGCGCCGTTATCAGCTACACAAATATCCACCTTGTCCTGTTGCAATTCCAAAGTGGTATCCTCAATTTGCATATCACCGGCTACACTTGGGCTGCTCATCCACACATCTGCAGACATGCTGAAAGGAGGCTTCCTTATGAGTACAGTATCAGAAAAGTCAGGCTTACACATAACACTCGTCGATAGACTCTCCTCAGGGATTTGTGTCATTTCTGAATCTGAACATACATTTTCTTCTATAGCCTTACTGTTTTCTTCCAGCTCGGCTTTTACATGTAAATGTATTTGGGCACCACTTTTTGAGTCAAAATGACAAGGTCTTGCATCATAATGACTGACCTTACAAGAAGATGCCTCACCGACAGTTGCAGAACTAGCTCTCATACAGAAAGGCGAAGGCCTCATTCTTTCTTTGGCACTGCGTGTGTAGAATGGCATGTTGGCAATTTAATTTCTTTCTGCAGTTAACTTTGCCTGGATTACAGGTCTTTTTTTCTTGACCAAGGTAAAAGGTTATTTCTATTTCAGCAATGACAATTAGCAATGGAGCAATGCCACGTAGACTGTAGACTGGCAACAACACTGGGACCTCTCCTGTTTCTGTGTCAGCTATAACTCAGTAGAATGTCACTGGAGATTTTTAAGAAAACTGCCACCCTTCCTCTTTCTGTTTTAGATATGACGCTGTCCAACTGGACTAGAGACTGCCAAGAACTGTGCTACCCCTTCTATGTCTCTCTGTGAAATGACGCTGGATCGCCATGGAGGGAGGTACTTATAGAATCCAAAACTCCAGAGAACAGACGACGCAACAATGACGTTTTGCATCATTTTCACTACCGAGGGCGCGTGAAAGTACCGAGCCAAGCCGGCTCTGTGAAGTTTGGATGGGTTCTGGTCTCGGAGTCCAAGCATCTCTAATTTCAATATGTCTAAAAGTTTTTACTGATTGCGAGATTGAAGCCTATTATCAGAAATGAAGTTTTATAAGGGATCCAAAACATTAATGTCTGTGTTCAGGATCCAGAGATTGGGTTACACCTTCATTTATCTTGATTCCTGATCATGTCTCAGTGTTTTGTACAGCTAGCCAATAATGCAGACCCTAGATATAAATCTGGAACCTGACAATATTTTACCTTCCCAGTCACAGAAAGATACAACCGCGGTGGAGTTATTCTTCAGCATTGTTAGCGAGTTAACTCTGCCCCCTCCACTCCGTCTGCTCTCAAAGTACATCTCTAGGAGCTCCGCTGAGATACCGCTCCCCACATTCTCCACCAGAACCTCAGCACAGGCTCTGACACGCTGGAGAGACAGAGACGCCTCATGTAATTTTCGAGATTTAACATATTGTGCCAAATGCTCAAATTCTGAAAGGGAAAAAGAAAATGACAAGTCGGTAAGGGTCACCACAATGTATGACTATGTCACTAACAGATCACTAGTTCCACTCACCTTTATCGCTCAGTGGATCCTGGAACGTGATGAGTACATTGCGCCGGTCTACAGAGCGCACAGTGGTGAAATCTTCTCGGTCGCTTACATTCTCCACATACAATTCCAGTAAAGAGTCTTCTGTCTCTGGGTGTAGACAACACAAAGCTACCTTGCCAGGATCCCATGGGGGTGGTCGTCTGACATGTACTTTAACATTGTTCACAGAATGCTCCTCCTTAGACAATACGTTCACTGCATCTGGAGAGCAGGCAGTGAATGTTACATGTAGCACCCCTAGACGGATACTGATACACACTCCCATCTTGACCGTAATATAATTGTGGCACATAGTATACTGACATAGGACACTACACCTCCAACATGACCTGACCCCTGGACATGATCATAATACAATTATATTACACTATATACAGACATAGGACACTACACCCCCAACATGACCTGGCCACTGGACATGACCATAATACAATTATATTACACTATATACAGACATAGGACACTACACTCCCAACATGACCTGATCACTGGACATGATCATAATACAATTCTATTACACACTATACAGACATAAGACACTATTACATTTTATCTGAATATATATATATATATATATATATATATATATATATATATATATATATATATATACATATACATATACATATATTCGGATAAAGGAGTGGCGAAGATGTGCCAATTGGAAGTCCACCAAAAATATCTAGATATATTTATTAAAAGAAAGACAATGAAAACACAAGCAATACCAAATGTATATGAATCTGTTGGTATTAGTAAGTGTGACAGGACTAGGCCATCCTGTCGTGTTGCTGGGGACCAGCTGGGCTTGTTTAAATAAAAATAATCTCTCAGGCGCTCACACTATATAACATAAGGACCTATTGTCACTACCTGTCTTAGGGGTACCAATCCCTAAATAAAAACAATACCTGAAATAATAAGAAAGGTGCGCCAGATTCCAGAACGAAGACTGTAACGATCCTCATACAAGTCCAATAGACACTGTCTGGCATAGTAGCCAGAGTAGACCACCCCAAAGAATAGTATATCAGAGTGTTATATCTATTATAGTCCACTGGTAGGTGGCTGCTGGGGAGAAGGAATCCCCTCTTCTGTTTTCCAATACAGCCTCAGTTGCAGCGATTCCAAAACGAAGGCTGTAATGATCCTCATACAAGTCTAATACGTCCTGTTGTCTAAAACGGTAGCTATTAAGGGAAAGGAAATCCCCTCCTCCGATTAGCAATACAGCCATGATTGTAATGGCTCCATAGCAGTGAGTAGGAATCCTCATACAAATACAGTGAATGCAGTTACACTATTTGAAAAAATACAAAAAGAGGTGGGCACCATAGGAATCCTAATTAGTCCTGGTTCATCTTAGTTATATAAATATCAGTAGCAAATGCTGGAAACAAAGTAGCTGATGCGTTTCACCAGTCAGCAGCTGACTTTCTCTAAGATGCTCTACTTATACCAATGTTCATTCTCAATTAACACTCGGACCTGTGGTGTCAATCAATGCACCGTTATAGTATCAACAAAGGTAACCGTTTTTATTCATATTAATACTGACAGGAACTTTAAGTCTTCCTAAAACATAGCACCTTAAAAACTGGAGCAGCTGGGCTTTATTACAGCACTATCCTCCTGCTCTCCCACGTTGGGATAGATATGTGACAGGCCAGATGTTGAAAGCAACCAGAGCAGCCATCGCTCAGGCATGGAAACAATCTCTCCCCCCAACCCTGGCCAAAGTGATCTCTAAAATTAACTTTAACTTTGAAATGGAAAGCCTAGGTGTCCCATATTCTACGTAAACATCATCCCCGCTGGGTTAAATGGAGAGCCTGGCATGTCTATGTTACCGAGGGGGAAGGAGCCCCGTCGCATTCCTTACTCTCGCCCACTAATGATACTGGTGAATGCGCTTCTGTATGTATCAGTTGGGTTTACCGTATAAGGCAAATTGTCAGGTTGATACTGCACTGATTTTGTATGCTTTCAGGGTTATTGTGTTCCATTCACATAAAGTACCCCTCCCTTTTTTCAGTTTCTGTACCCCTTTGAAAAATGTATAAAAACAAATAAAAATTGTATTTGTTAAAAAAACAAAAAAAAAACAAACAAAACTGGAGCAGCTGGGCTTGCCTTGCCACCGCCCCCTTTTCTTTATCCCAATTGCGCCTCTCTAAACGCAGTAGGAGGGGCTCTGCTGCCCCCACTAGGCTCCTTCACTGGCGCCTAGAACCATTTCCTTCTGGGTAACTCTCGCTGCTAGTGTACCCACTTGATGGTGTACCTGGGCTGGTACCCCTGACCTCTTCCTTCAGTTCAGGGTTGTTTTGGATGGTCCCCCCTGGCCTATCACACTGGCCAAAGCTGCAGTTAGCGGGCAGACTGTTGGTACTGGATGCTGGGTCCCAACCTCAGAACAGCTGGATAACGGATTAGATTGGTCTAATCTGTAGGTCACAGGAATTACAGCAGGTAAATAGGTGTCAAAGCAGGATCTGGAAGCAGTGATGTTTTATTAGCTCAAGTAGTCCTAATAAGGACAGTTACACACTAGTTTGAGGTACTAGTGATCTTCAGTAGTTACAGATGGAATAATATCATAAAATGGTCAATAAGGGCTCTTTTTATACAGATTCTGACGCACATGTTGGCAGGTGGCAGCCCAGCCCCTGATTCTAGATGGTACTACAGCATCTGAGATATTACATGCGATGCTTACCATCACAATGTAATATGTTCCCTAAACATGATCTTAAATGCAATTTAAACTTAACACAATTTACATCAAACTGTGATTTCCTAAATCACTTACTTGTTGCATTATTCAGACAGGTTCTAAGATACAGGATGAAATGCTAAACAGGTAAAAAAGGTACCGGCCCCCTCCTGTGCCTTCAGGCTAAAGGATGTGTTGGACACTCACACATCAAAAGGCCTAATTAGCATGAGATCCTTTCTTCAGACATTTGCAGAAACACATTTCCGCCAGCAAAAGCCTACTGCCTCAGAAATCAATACATATCTGATACCACAAATCAGTACATTTGCAAGGAGATAGAGAGGCACCTGTGCCACTAATTGAAATAAATTTGGAATTAATTAAACTAATTTAAATAATTTATTTCTACATGATCTAGCCACAACTTGCTGGTTGCACTATTCATGTAGTATCTTTTTAAGAAGACAGTATAAAAAGGTGATGACCCCCTCCTGTTCATTCAGGCTCAAAGAGGTCTTGGTCAATGACAAAGCCTGATAAGCATGAGATTAACATGGGATTGCCTGTTTTCAGAAGTTGCAAAACAAATTGTCTGCAACATATGGATACTGCATCAGAAATCAAAAGTTCAACAATGAGTGTCATGGCTATAACCCAACAAGTAATTCTCCAATCTATTGGTCAGTATAATCCAGAAATTAATTATATCCTCACAGAAACAATAACATAAGCCGGCAAATATATAAAAACTCTCTTAAATATCTTTAACGCCACTGGAGTTAGACATATTCCTTTCATGCTGTAACATCTTTAAATGAAGATGTGTAGACAGTGCAATGAGCTGACTTTGCCACCCAGTCTGTGGGGGGAAGAAGGATGAAGGGATGTTCTTTCTGCACAGTTTCATTTATACCATTACTGACACACTCTACTATACTGTAATATAATATAAATCCACACAGGATACAGCGGGCAATAGGAGTCAGGCAGAATCTTCAAGCAGTGATGTTTATTGCTCAAGGGTCCTTCCAAGGACCATTACACACTAATTCGAGGTACTAGTGATCTCCAGAAGTTCAGATGGTATAATATGGTTAAAATACAAAATACAGCCCTTTATATACGGTTTCTAACACACATGTTGGTAGGGGGTAATCCAGCCCCTGATCCTGGCTGGCACCACAATGTCTGAGATAATACATTCAATGTTTAGCATCAGGGTGTAATATGTTCTCTAAACTTGGATTTAACACAATTTAAAGTTAATAAAATTCACATCAACCTGTCATTTCCTATTTTAGATGCTGTTATATTATTCAGTTTCCTATCTCTCTAAGACACAGGCTGAAAGATAACAACCCTATCCTGTACATTCAAGTCAAAAAGATGTGTTGGTCACTCAGATGAAAAGGTCTAGTTAGCATTGGACTTCCTTTAAAAAAGTTACAAACATAAATTTCCTCCACCATGGCATACTGTCTCAGAAACTGAAACATTTCCAATACAAAAATCAGTACATTTGCAATGATATATAGTGGCACTCTAATAGAGATAAATTTACACAATAAGTTATTTCTAAGTGATCCAGCCACATGGTACATGGTACAGCCACATGGTACATGGTACAGCCACATGGTACAGCCACATGGTACATGAATCCAATAGACACCGCCACTCTCTCTGTCACCGCTACAATGATGCAAACAATATAATGGAGCCAAATAAGAATCCATTCATAAGTGAAATCTGCTTATGACTACAAAAGGCAATTCTTGTAAAGCGGAGTATGACCATTTTCTCCGCATATAATGAGTGCTTTAATCAGAAGACAGCCTACCATACATATCGCATTTCCCTATGTATAAGATGCACCTTTTTCCCCCCAATTTTTGGGTCTAAAAAAAAGGTGCGTCTTATACACTGCAAGCGCTACTTACCTCAATGAAGAAGTCGGCACCCGATGTGAGGATGAGAGAGATGTGTCCCCGCTAATCAGCTCCAGCGTGTCCCCGCTAATCAGCTTCAATCAGCTCCAGCGTGTCCCCGTTATTCAGCTCCAGCGTGTCCCCGCTAATCAGCTCCAGTCAGCTCCAGCGTGTCCCCGCTAATCAGCTCCAGCGTGTCCCCGCTAATCAGCTCCAGTCAGCTCCAGCGTGTCCCCGCTAATCAGCTCCAGTCAGCTCCAGCGTGTCCCCGCTAATCAGCTCCAGTCAGCTCCAGCGTGTCCCCGCTAATCAGCTCCAGTCAGCTCCAGCGTGTCCCCGCTATTCAGCTCCAGTCAGCTCCAGCGTGTCCCTACTAATCAGCTCCAGTCAGCTCCAGCGTGTCCCCGCTATTCAGCTCCAATCGGCTCCAGCGTGTCCCCGCTAATCAGCTCCAGCGTGTCCCTGCTACTTGGCAGATAGACCTTCAGGCGCCTCCCACAGTCTCTGAGCTGTCAGTCACTTCTCCCTGCACAGTTCCGATGACTGCCGATTCCAGCGTGTTTGACAGTAAGCTGCACAACGTTGATGACATTTTGGGCCCCAAAATTAAGGTGCGTCTTATACATGGGTGCGTCTTATATTTGGGGAAATACGGTACATTACATACATACATACTTCCATCAAATATCACATTCTCCACCTTCTTTCACTTACGGATGGATTAGTATATGTATATTTAGTTAGACATACCTTTATTGTTGCTTATTGATACCAACAGATTCATATATATTTTGTATTTCTCGTGTTTTATTGTATTTTCTTTAACAAATATATCTAAATATTTTTAGGAAACCGAGTAAGATATTTTATTACATTTGTGGACTCTTTGTTTGGCTTCTTTATCCGATTGTCTTTAATAAACAGGTATAGTTACCTCCTCTAGGAATTGTATGATGTGTAGGTCAGGTGTTTGGTACCTGTCCGACGTTTATATTAGGTCATGGATACACCTATACAGCAGAGATTACATACGTTCATTTCCACAAACTAAACTTACCACCGGCACATTCAAAAGTAATTATAGCTGTGGATCCATTCCGTGTGAATGACAGCACCGATCCACCTCCGGAACGGCGCTTATTCTCAAAGTACAGGACCATATAATCTGTGTCCACGTTCTCAGTGAGACCCCTCACCTCCACTTCCATGCTGGTAAAATATAATATAATACACCATTACCGACACCATTTACTATACTGTAATATAATATAATCCACACAGAGACCTCTCACCTCCACTTCCATGCTGGTAAAATATAATATAATACACCATTACCGACACCCTTTACTATACTGTAATATAATATAATCCACACAGAGACCTCTCACCTCCACTTCCATGCTGGTAAAATATAATATAATACACCATTACCGACACCCTTTACTATACTGTAATATAATATAATCCACACAGAGACCTCTCACCTCCACTTCCATGCTGGTAAAATATAATATAATACACCATTACCGACACCCTTTACTATACTGTAATATAATATAATCCACACAGAGACCTCTCACCTCCACTTCCATGCTGGTAAAATATAATATAATACACCATTACCGACACCCTTTACTATACTGTAATATAATATAATCCACACAGAGACCTCTCACCTCCACCTCCATGCTGGTAAAATATAATATAATACACCATTACCGACACCCTTTACTATACTGTAATATAATATAATCCACACAGAGACCTCTCACCTCCACGCTGGTAAAATATAATATAATACACCATTACCGACACCCTTTACTATACTGTAATATAATATAATCCACACAGAGACCTCTCACCTCCACCTCCATGCTGGTAAAATATAATATAATACACCATTACTGACACCCTCTACTATACTGTAATATTATATAATCCACACAGAGACCTCTCACCTCCACCTCCATGCTGGTAAAATATAAACATTAGAATATAATACACCATTACTAACACCCTCTACTATACTGTAATATAATATAAAACACCATTACCCACATTCACACCCCTCCCCTGTACCACACTATAATATAATATGATATAATATATATGGTAACTGTACACAACTTACATTCTACTCACAGAGTGACCCGGGCAGAGGGGGCGCTGGTCAGATGCCTGGGGGTGAGGAGGGGGCGCTGGTCAGATGCCTGGGGGTGAGGAGGGGGCGCTGGTCAGATGCCTGGGGGTGAGGAGGGGGCGCTGGTCAGATGCCTGGGGGTGAGGAGGGGGCGCTGGTCAGATGCCTGGGGGTGAGGAGGGGGCGCTGGTCAGATGCCTGGGGGTGAGGAGGGGGCGCTGGTCAGATGCTGGGGGGTGAGGAGGGGGCGCTGGTCAGATGCCTGGGGGGTGAGGAGGGGGCGCTGGGTGTTAGAGGAAGAACCTGGCTGACAAGAAAAGACGGAAATAGAGAAAGAAATGAAAGTAAAACGTAACGAGAAGGAGGAGATGGGGGAGGGGGCTGGAGAGGAAACTGCAGTTACACAAATATACTGTCATCTACACACTGATACATATATACTGTCATCTACACACTGATACATATATACTGTCATCTACACAGACACATATATACTATCATCTACACATAGACACACACACAGGACAGACACATATGTACTGTCACTGTCATCTACACACAGACACATATATACTGTCATCTACACACTGATACATATATACTGTCATCTACACTGATACATATATACTGTCATCTACACACTGATACATATATACTGTCATCTACACACTGATACATATATACTGTCATCTACACACTGATACATATATACTGTCATCTACACACTGATACATATATACTGTCATCTACACACTGATACATATATACTGTCATCTACACACTGATACATATATACTGTCATCTACACAGACACATATATACTATCATCTACACATAGACACACACACAGGACAGACACATATGTACTGTCACTGTCATCTACACACAGACACATATATACTGTCATCTACACACAGACACATAAATACTGTCATCTACACACAGACACATATATATACTGTCATCTACACACAGACACATAAATACTGTCATCTACACACAGACACATATATACTGTCATCTACACACAGACACATATATATATACTGTCATCTACACATAGACACACAGGACAGACACATATATACTGTCATCTATACACAGACACATATATACTGTCATCTACACATAAACACACACACACACACACACAGGACAGACACATATATACTGTCATCTACATACAGGACTCTCAGACACACATGACACATATACAGGACACACACACACACAGGACAGACACATATATACTGTCATCTACACATAAACACACACACAGGACAGACACATATATACTGTCATCTACACACAGACACATAAATACTGTCATCTACACACAGACACATAAATACTGTCATCTACACACAGACACATATATACTGTCATCTACACACAGACACATATATACTGTCATCTACACATAGACACACAGGACAGACACATATATACTGTCATCTATACACAGACACATATATACTGTCATCTACACATAAACACACACACACACACACAGGACAGACACATATATACTGTCATCTACATACAGGACTCTCAGACACACATGACACATATACAGGACACACACACACAGGACAGACACATATATACTGTCATCTACATACAGGACTCTCAGACACACATGACACATATACAGGACACACACACACACAGGACAGACACATGACACATATATAATGATATCTCTGGGATCATATTGAGCAGTATTTATTATACTTTTCATATCCTGAGATCATTACATATAAACATTCAGATTATTTAGCTCAGCTGAGACAGTCCCAGAATTAAAGATTTGTTAACTATTGTCTTATGTTCTTACTGTATCTAACGTTCAGACATCACACAGTGCTCTGATTTCCTAATGTAAAGTGATAATAAATACAGAATATATTCCCCTGGCACTTCACCACAATATAATGAATAGTGAAAAAGATGATGTAATGCAGATTTTATAAACACATAAACTCATCAATGTAAATCTGACCAGAGTAAAATAACAAATATAAACAGATAAAAATATATATGTACTATTTCTGATAAACAAAATAAAAATGATTATTCTAAAGTAATGACACTTTCATATTGACCGCTAGTATAAAATAGGAATGAGGTAGTCCTGCAATACAGCAGAGCTACATGTCATACGTATATAACGGTCCCATAAAGTATGTCAAAGTCGTATAATTGGATGAAATAACGTATATTGATTAATAGTGTTTTACCGTGTGATTGCGATCAGTACGCCACGTGTTACGTGTCATGGCGCAATTGCACGATAAGTCACACACGCATACACTCGCACTTACATATTCACTTATATATATATATTTCATATTTATAATGGTTCGACTCCACAGTCGTTTATGAGCAGATGTTATTTGGTTTATAGTTATATATTATAAGGTGATATGTAAGGATGAGCGCACTCGGATTCCTGGAATCCGAGCCCCCCCCGAACATTGCGGATCCGAGTCAGATCCGAGCACTGTCCGGGTATTCCCGCCGATTCCGAAACTTAAAACGAGGCTGTCGGATCTCGCGATACTCTGAACCTTTAAATTCCCCGCTTGCCGCCGCCATCTTCACTCGGGCATTGATCAGGGAAGAGGGAGGGTGTGTTAGGTGGTCCTCTGTCCTGCTATTTCTCGTGCTGTGCTGTGCTCTGTCCTTGCTGAGTCCAGTGGTGCATCAGTCCAGTGCTCTGTCCTTGCTGAGTCCAGTGGTGCATCAGTCCAGTGCTCTGTCCTTGCTGAGTCCAGTGGTGCATCAGTCCAGTGCTCTGTCCTTGCTGAGTCCAGTGGTGCATCAGTCCAGTGCTCCGTCCTTGCTGAGTCCAGTGGTGCATCAGTCCAGTGCTCCGTCCTTGCTGAGTCCAGTGGTGCATCAGTCCAGTGCTCCGTCCTTGCTGAGTCCAGTGGTGCATCAGTCCAGTGCTCCGTCCTTGCTGAGTCCAGTGGTGCATCAGTCCAGTGCTGTGTCCAGTGGTGCATCAGTCCAGTGCTCTGTCCTTGCTGAGTCCAGTGGTGCATCAGTCCAGTGCTCTGTCCTTGCTGAGTCCAGTGGTGCATCAGTCCAGTGCTCTGTCCTTGCTGAGTCCAGCGGTGCATTTTGTCCTGTGCTTTGTTTTGCTAAGTGCATCTTTATTTTAAAAGTATTAAAAAATCTTACAAAAAAATTATAATTCGACAAAAATCCTTTTAAAAAAATATTCTAAAAAGTCTAAAAAAAATTATTGCAGTCCATTAACATTAATACTGCAATCTATTAAAAATTGTTCACTGTTCTTGCAGTATTTAAAAAATAGTACTGTAATACAACGTGTGCTGCATATAATGGAGTACCAAAATTTGGGGGATGAAGTAGGGAAAGACCAAGACCGACTTCCTCCTAATGCTGAAGCTGCTGCCACTAGTCATGACATAGACGATGAAATGCCATCAACGTCGTCTGCCAAGGCCGATGCCCAATCTCCTTGTAGAGTGCATGGAAAATCCAAAAAGCAAAAGTTCACTACAATTAGTAAAAAAAGAAAATTGAAAACATCTGAGGAGAAACGTAAACTTGCCAATATGCCCTTTACGACACGGAGTGGCAAGGAACGGCTTAGGCCCTGGCTCGTGTTCAGCTTCACCCAAGGATCTAAGCCCTCCTCCTCCCCCCCCTCCAAAAAATTTAAAAGAGTTATGCTGTCAGCAACAACACAGCAAACAACTCTGCCTTCTAAACAGATGACATCACAAATCCCCAAGGCAAGTCCAAGGGTGTTGGTGGTTGCGAAGCCTGACCTTCCCATCACTGTACGGGAAGAGGTGACTCCATCCAGCATTTGCAGCACACCCTCTGCATATGCTGGAAGGATCACCCACAGTGTCGCTCCAGATTTGGATAATCAAGGTGCCAAGGAGGCTATTGATGTAGCTGGCGTTGTGGTGGAACTTGATGAGGAGAATGCTGATGTGGTTATTTTAAATGAGGCACCAGGGGGGAAAAAAGTGGATGTCCATGGGATGAAAAAGCCCATCGTCATGCCTGGTCAGAAGACCAAGAAATGCACCTCTTCGGTCTGGAGTTATTTTTACCCCAATCCAGATAACAAATGTCTGGCCATATGTAGCTTATGTAAAGCTCAAATAAGCAGTGGTAAGGATCTTGGCCACCTAGGGACATCCTCCCTTATACGTCACCTGAATAACCTTCATAGTTCAGTGGTTAGTTCAGGAACTGGGGCTAGGACCGTCATCAGTCCAGGGACACCTAAATCCCTTGGTCCTGTTCGATACACACCACCAACACCCTCCTCGTCAACTTCCTCCACAATCTCCATCAGATTTAGTCCTGCAGGCCATGTCACCAGCCAGACAGTCCTCTTCAATACGGGATTCATCTGAGGAATCCTGCAGCGGTACGCCTACTACTGCCGCTGCTGCTGTTGGTAGTCGGTCATCTTCCCAGAGGGGAAGTCGCAAGAACGCTACGTCTTTCACCAAACAGTTGACCGTCCAACAATCGTTTGCCATGAGCACCAAGTACGACACTAGTCATCCTACGGCAAAGCGGATAACTGCGTCAATAACAGCAATGTTGGTGTTAGATGTGCGTCCGGTGTCCGCCATCAGTGGAGTGGGATTTAGACAGTTGATGGAGGTATTGTGTCCCCGGTACCAAATCCCGTCGAGATTCCACTTCACTAGGCAGGCGATACCAAAGATGTACAGAGAAGTAAGAACAAGTGTCCTCAGTGCTCTGAAAAAATGCGGTTATACCCACTGTCCACTTAACCACGGACATGTGGACAAGTGGTTCAGGGCAAACTAAGGACTACATGACTGTGACAGCCCACTGGGTAGATGCATCGCCTTCCGCAGCAACAGCAGCAGCTGCATCAGTAGCAGCATCTCCACAACGGCTGCTCGTGCCAAGGCAGGCAACATGTATCACAGGTTTTAGTAAGAGGCACAATGCTGACAACCTCTTATAAAAACTGAGGGAAATAATTTCGGAGTGGCTTACCCCACTTAGACTCTCCAGGGGATTTGTGATGTCAGACAACGCCAGTAACATTGTGCGGGCATTACATATGGGCAATTTCCAGCACGTCCCATGTTTTGCCCACACCGTTAATTTGGTGGTGCAGCATTACCTCAAGAGTGACAGGGGTGTGCAGGAGATGCTTGCGGTGGCGCGCAAAATTGCTGGACACTTTCGGCATTCTGCCAGTGCCTACCGCAGACTCGAGCAACATAAAAAAAGTCTGAACCTGCCCTGCCATCACCTCAAACAAGAGGTTGTGACACGCTGGAACTCCACCCTCTATATGCTGCAGAGGATGGAGGAGCAGCAAAAGGCCATTCAAGCCTACACAGCCACCTACGACATAGGAAAAGGAGTAGGGATGCGCCTGAGTCAAGCGCATTGGAGACTGATTTCCGTGTTGTGCAAGGTTCTGCAGCCGTTTGAACTTGCCACACGAGAAGTCAGTTCCGACACTGCCAGCTTGAGTCAGGTGATTCCCCTGATCAGGCTGTTGCAGAAGCAGCTGGAGAAAGTGAGGGAGGAGCTGGTAAACCATTGCGATTCCACCAAGCATGTAGCTCTTGTGGATGAAGCCCTTCGTACGCTTTGCCAGGATCCGAGGGTGGTCACTCTTTTAAAGTCAGAGGAATACATTCTGGCCACCGTGCTCGATCCTCGGTTTAAAGCATATGTTGTGTCTCTGTTTCCGGCGGATACAAGTCTACAGAGGTGCAAAGACCTGCTGGTCAGGAAATTGTCCTCTGAAGAGGACCGTGACATGCCAACAGCTCCACCTTCATATTCTTCCCCACCTGTGGCTGCGAGGAAAAAACTCAGTTTTCCTAAAAGACCCGCTAGCGGGGATGCAGACAACATCTGGTCCGGACTGAAGGACCTGCCAACCATTGCAGACATGTCTACTGTCGCTGCATTGGATGCTGTCACAATAGAAAAAATGGTGGAGGATTATTTTTCTGACACCATCCAAATAGACATGTCAGACAGTCCATATTGTTACTGGCAGGAAAAAAAGGCAGTTTGGAAGCCCCTGTACAAAGTGGCTCTATTTTACCTGAGTTGTCCCCCCTCCAGTGTGTACTCGGAAAGAGTTTTTAGTGCAGCGGGGAACCTGGTCAGTGAGCGGCGAAGGAGGTTGCTTCCGCAGAACGTTGAAAAAATGATGTTCATTAAAATGAATTATCAATTCCTCAATCAAGTACAGCACTGCCCTCCAGATAGTACAGAGGGACCTGTGGTTGTGGAGTCCAGCGGGGACTAATTGATAATGTGTGAGGAGGAGGAAGTACACACTGAAGGGGGAGAGGAATCAGGGGATGAGGATGAGGACGACATCTTGCCTCAGTAGAGCCTGTTTAGTTTGTACAGGGAGAGATGAATAGCTTATTTGGTGTGGGGGCCCAAACAAACCAATCATTTCAGCCACAGTTGTTTGGTAGGCCCTGTCGCTGAAATTATTGGTTTGTTAAAGTGTGCATGTCCTATTTCAACAACATCAGGGTGGGTGGGAGGGCCCAAGGACAATTCCATCTTGCAACTCTTTTTTTGGCATTATGTGACGGTTCAACAGTCGTTTGCCATGAGCACAAAGTAAAACAAAATTAAAACAAATTAAACTAATTAAACCAAAAGTATAATATAACTTATAAACACTACACTTGAAAGCTTGAGCCTTTAAATGAAAAAGTCACTCTTCATTGCACGAAGATTTGCAACAGGGACACTAATTTGTTCCCAAAGTCAACAAATAACACTTCGACCCTGTCTGTCTTTAACATACTTGATGGGATCTCAATGAGGAATGGTCTGTACCATGGTTGGAGGAGGTATTGTGGCCCCGGTACCAAATTGGGTACCGGGGCCACTCCACTACGCAGTCCAGATAGAGGCGTATCAGATATTAAAAAACGTTGACTGTTGCTGCCAAATCCAAAATTAATCAAAATGACCTGTCATCGTCTAAAACAAGAGGTATTGACACGCTCGAACTACACCCTGTATATGCTGCAGAGGATGTAGGAGCAGGCAGCTGTGCAGTGGAATTGAGACCATTTGAAGGCGGAGGTATTGTGGCTCCGGTACCAAATTGGGTACCGGGCCCACTCCACTACGCAGTCCAGAAAGCTACCTCGGTGCAACGTTTTGGACTAAAAACAATATTGTGAGGTGTTCAGAATAGACTGGAAATTAGTGGAAATGATTGTTATTGAGGTTAATAATAGCGTAGGAGTGAAAAACAAACAAAAAACTAGATTTTAGCACTTTTTATGCTTTTTTTAAAAATAAATCAGAACCCAAAACCCTAAATCAGAACCAAAACCTTTCGTCAGGTGTTTTGGCAAAACAAATCAGAACCCAAAACCCAAAACACTAAAAGTGCCCGGTGCACACCCTTAGTAATATGTACACTTTAGTGATATCTAAAGCTCAGGTCAAGGGAAGCATGTCATGTTTGGTATCATTCTAACCCCTATTTATCCGCAGTTGTCCGGTTCATTCACCGAAAGGATCGCACATTGCATGCGCTAGTTATCGATGATAGGGAATAAATGATTAGAATTATATTGTCTGTGTAATGCTAATAGACCAGTTTAAACTAGTTCTTGGCGGGAACATTAGTATTCATCATCTTTAGAGCTGACCCCCACCCTTGGATAGCTGACCCCCACACTTGGAGGGGGTTGTTTGAACTGACCTATGGACTGCATTACACTGGACCTTCCTGAAGCCTGAACCTATGGAAACTTGCCAAGTCACCTGTATTGTATTTACTGTAACACCAAACGTATACATACTGCTCCCTGGAATCAGCTAGGCAGTCACTCTGACCACAGTCTTCAGAACTGAAGGACTGTCTAGCTGGATCCAGCAGAGCGCAGCATATGTATCATGTATTGGCTGTACTGTACTTATTTATGGAACTGCTAAACTTTTGCTTTTGCTAAATAAATTGCTTGTGCTTTGGAACCACACAAATCGCATAGACAATGCTTATTGGAAAACTATGAAATTACTTTAATAAGTAATAAGTATAGACTTCAAATAGTGATCTAAATTGGGAAAAAACTCACAGTTTATGTGGACTGTTGTTTTCTTTCATCCGGCTGTTCAGGCTGTGCTCATTCTCTAATTCGAGCCCATCCAAGCTCTAAAATATACCGATGTTGTACGTCTAAAGGGATGCGCATGCACAATCGTTAAGGTTGATTTCTGTACTTTGATCAAATATCAATCATATAAAAAACTCCCAAGACCGAAGCCCAGCTTTAATCCATTTGGTGCTAAGGATCCCAGATCATAAATCCATTTAGCTTCTTCTCTTGAAATTTTAGTGGCATAATTGCCCCCCCTCCAATTGTGTTTCACTTTCTTAATCCCCAGAAATTTGAGAGTTGTGTAATCGCTATTGTGATATTGCATATAATGTGCAGATACACTATGATTTTCTACTTTGTTTTTAATGTTTCTGCAGTGTTCAGCAAGTCTGACCTTTATTGGCATATTCAATTGTCGGCGGGATCGCCGAAAATCCCGCCGCGGAAAGACTAATACATGGAATACGGTAATTTGTAGCTGGTTTTCAGCTCAGGGAGCTGCGAGCTGAAATCCATTGAGTAAATTACTGCATTACATGTTTTTCCGCGCATGATTACCGTAATATCTGTAATCGTGCGCGGACCGCAGGATTTTTGGCAATCGCGCCGACAATTGAATACCCCCCTTAGACTAAAAAGTATTTTTTGAGAGTTCATTTATGAATAAAATTATGCAGGTCTATATATGTGTTAAATTTGTTTGCCCCTGTATTCGGAGCAAATTTCAGGCCTTTGTTGAGAACTCGCGTCAAACTCCCCATGAGGGAGGTTTGATACTCTGGCGTCTATATATAGACGACGTGATAGTCATATGGGAAGGAGATATGGAATCTCTCCTGCCCTTTTTCAGATATATCAATGACAATGATTTGAATCTAAAATTCTCCACCTCTATTAGTAAAGAGAGGATTGAATTCTTGGATTTGGAAATTAGTATCCGAGATGGCAGCAAAGACTTATATGAAAGAAGTGGAGTGCAGCAACCATATTCTAGGAACCAGTTACCATCCCCAGTGGCTTAAGAGCATACCAGGAAGACAATTTAAAAGACTACGTAGGAACTGTACCCATATTCAGGATTTTGAGGAGCAGGCAGCAGATCTTAGTGCCAAGTTTGAGGAAAAAACCTATAACTCCCTTATTGTCAAAGAAGCTATAAGAACAGCGAGAGAAACAGATAGGAATATCCTCCTCAAAACAAAGGAAAAAACTACAGAATACACAAGAACAGGCAAATGTGAGATTTATCACTCAATATAGTATGCATGCTAAAGAAATCAGCAACATTATTTCAAAGTATTGTCCAATACTTTTTCAAAGATGAAAAATTGGGAGGCTTAATTCCTACTAAAACCAAAATCACCTTTAAGAGGTCACATAACCTCCAAAATAATTTAGTAAGGAGTGCCATACCCATCCAAACAATGAATACCCCCAATACTTGGATGAACAATAATACGAGAGGTTTCTATTTTTATAATAAATGTTCCACTTGTAAAAATACAAAAGTTCATACTACCAAACCCATTGTTGAATTTATATCTCACCAGAATGGTAAGAGGTTTAATATCAAAGAAAAGATTATATGTGACACTGTGGGGTTATATATCTCCTACATTGTCCATGTAATAAACAATATATAGTGAGAACTACCAGAAGTCTAAAGGTCAGACTTGCTGAACACTGCAGAAACATTAAAAACAAAGTAGAAAATCATAGTGTATCTGCACATTATATGCAATATCACAATAGCGATTAAACGACTTTCAAATTTCTGGGTATTAAGAAAGTGAAACACAATTGGAGGGGGGAAATTATACCACTAAAATTTCAAGAGAAGAAGCTAAATGGATCTATGATCTGGGATCCTTAGCACCAAATGGATTAAAGCTGGACTTCGATCTAGGGAGTTTTTTATATGATTGGTATTTGATCAAAGTACAGAAATCCCCCTCCCCCCTTTTTTCGTATTAAATCTGGACAATGGAATGGAATAGCAGTATATAGTATATTACACACCATCTTTCCCGAAACAAAATATGCACATGGTGCTCATTGTAGGTGGGCGATGTGTTGAAAATCAGAACATGTTCAGTTTATTTCAGTTTGTTTTATTTTACTGATTCAACTTCTATCCTTTTCATTAACAAGATTGTGATAACACTCCGTAGAGCATAATAGGATGTTTACAGAGTGGTTACTTAGCAACAGTGACATGTGTTATAATAGCACCACTTGGAACTTCATTCAGATCTGCTCCTCCCCAAGTTTATTTTCAACCAATCGAAGACTGAGAGAAGGGATATTTAAATACATCATGTTCATTGAAAACTGACATTCATTTATCCCTGAGGAAGCCTTTAACTATCAAGGTGAAACGCGTTGAGTTACTTTTATTCATCTATAACCATCTTATAGGAACTCCATCAGAATCCTCTATCCAGCTCCATTGAACCCGAGGCTGCTGTACGGAACATTCGCCCATCGTACGGGATGTAACAAGCCGCAAATGAGGAAGGAAACTACTGGAAACCTAGATAAAAGCTGTACATGTGCTAGCTGGATATCGTGATAGCGGTACCTTCCGCTTCTACACCTCTTCACCGAGAACGTATTATCCTTTCTTATCGGGCGGGACTTTACTGCCTATAGATGGAAGCTTCTCTGCCCGAATTACAACCTCAACGATTGCGCATGCATATCCCTGTAGACGTACAACATCGGAATATTTTAGAGTTTGGATTGACTCAAATTAGAGAATGCGGACGGCCTGAATAGCCGGATGAAAGAAAACAACAGTCCACATAAAATGTGAGTTTTCTCCCTATTTAGATCACTATTTGGAGTCTATACTTATTACTTTACAAGACAGTTATCTACATATGACATGTAGCTGTGCTGGACTGTATTGCAGGACTACCTCATTACTATTTTATATTAGCGGTCAATATGAAAGTGTCATTACTTTAGAATCATCATTTTTATACATTGCCGTTTCTTTGATATTTATCAGAAATAGTACATATATATTTTTATCTGTTTATATTTGTTATTTTACTCTGGTCAGAGTAACATTGATGATTTATTGGTTTATAAAATCTGCATTACATCATCTTTTTTCACTATTCATTATATTGTGTTGAAGCGCCAGGGGAATATATTCTGTATTCTTTAAATTGAGTGGTAGGGAAACCATTCAGATCCCTTTAGGCAGCATCCCTAATATATAGCTTTCTACTTCCTTTACAAAAGACAGCTCTTGGTTATTTTTCTACATTCTAAAGTGATAATAAAACCTAATTTTCTGAAACAACAGAATGGTGTATAATATGAGCAGATTGTGTTATAAGGATTAGTAACTGGGCAACCTAGGGTCCCTGCTCGCATACTCCAACGCTCCCATTGGCAGGCGGTCTAGGCATCCCCAACCTCCGGAATAATTATTATGCAGCCCGCCTAGCCCAATGTGTACAATGGCACTAACCACCCGGGACTAGAGTCTGGGTCAACATAGAATCAGACCTATTAGAGGGGCCGCCTACTGCACAATGCTCGGCCACTGCTCACATTCATCTGGTGGTGGGCCTCTTCCTTTCTACCTGGTCCCACTAACAAAATGACCTCTCTCTCCCCACTCCCACCCCCCAATTATGATCACTCTCGTCCAACCCTGCCTTATACCTCTCCCGCCCAATGCTCACCGAGTGGACAGGTGGAGGGATACTACTCCTCAACCGTGTTACCAGGTTTGCATCTTTACCGCAGTTTTCTGACCTTGCAAATCATAGAGGATTTTCAAAGGGACAGTTCCATCAATATCTGCAGTTCAGGCATTTCCATCAAACAGTTAAAGCCCAGTTGTCGGCTAGATCACCCACTTTGTTTGAAAACCTGTGTCTCTTCGGACCCTCCTGGAAAGGCCTCATACCTACATTGTACAATGCACTGCTCCCTCTCACTGCAGAAGTTAAAGACCATTTCCAGACACTGTGGAAGGTGGATCTGGGGGAACCATTGAACCACGAGCACTGGTCTGATGTCTATGAGTGTACAGCACCCTATTCCATCAATGTCCCTATCAAGGAAAATACAAATAAATTACTACACAGGTGGTACTATGTCCCCTCCAGGCTCCATACCAGAATTCAGCAGGTCAGCGCTGCCTGTTGGAGGAACTGTGATCACATTGGGACATATATATATATATATATATATATATATTAGTGGGACTGTCCCAAACTTTGCCTTGTCTGGACCGCTGTCCTTTCCTTTGCATCAACAATCCTTGGTGTTCCTCTTCCCTCTGATCCCAAGCACATTCTCCTATCCTTACCCGTCTCAGACCTACTCTTCCATGCCCCTAAGTTGTTTAGGCAAATTATCAGTGTCTGACAAATTGCTGCCTCGTGGAAGAATCCCTCAACACCGATGCTTCAAATGGTCTGCAGCTGTGTATGGCTCACATATCAGATGGAGCATATCTCCAGCATTCTGAGGGCTCCTCCATATCATTCCACAAAACATCTACTCTGGTTCTGAGCTGGATCATAACCTGTGGCTGGCTTTCCAATCAAGACTACCTATACACTCCTACTGTGTCTCTCTTCACATGACCCTTCCTTTTCACTTCTCTTCTATCTATTTTTTGTTCAGACTCCATACTAAACCGCTGTCTCCCCCCCCCCCACAATCTTTCACTACTTCTTTCTCTCCTCCCCCAACACACCTCCTCCCCCGTATTGTTTGAAATAAGATATACAGTACATCACTATGATTCGCATCCAGCGCACAGCGACCTTCACAATGTGAGGGCGCCACTGGGGCATAATCACCTATGGCGTCATATGTTGCTCTCCGAAATGCAATATGCCAGTGTCTATATATTATTGTTGCTGGACTTCTATTAAATTTCTTTCTTCATTTGTAAATCATGTTACCAATAAATAGCCTTTTATACGAAAAAAAGATTAGTAACTGGAATATACAACAAATTGTACTGATAATTAGTTATTGAATCACTAATCAGCCAATCTATCAAAGGGGCGAATATCCGTATTGCCAGTAAAAACTTGTATTAGATATGATTGAGTGAATGACTGAACAATAAGTTGAATTTTGGACTGTTACATGTTTGTCTGTCCTCATGATTTCTAGTCATATATGTCAGACTGATTTAAGTGGGTAGAAATAGAATGTAATGAAGGATCTATGTTATCAGTTGCCCTGAAATACTGATTGCAATAGTCCTGGCATATTGAATAGGAGTAAGAGCAAGAAAGCACAGCTCCTAGTTAATTTCTATGACAGTTAAATTAGTTATGACTGGTCAGAATTGCATTTGTGGTGTAATCTTAGTACAGAATTCACGGTCAGAAAGGTATTTATACCACATTGGTGGCCCTGAAATAGCAGTAGGAATATCATATAAAATAGGTACAGATATTTATATGTTCATTTGCTGTCATTTTATGCCACTAAATACAGATTTGGTCAGAAAGTGGTAAGAAATATTGCAAGAGACAAACTACCTGGCAGATTGTACATTGCAAACCCAGTTCCATGATTTGCAGTATGCACAGTTTAATTGGAAAAACACTCAGGGGCATATTCAATTCTCATCGGAAACGCCAAAAATATCGCGCTCCGTTACTACGGTAGTTTTCTCGCTGGATTTCAGCTCGCAGCTCCCTGAGCCACGAGCTGAAATCCAGCTATTACGGTAATAGTTTTAACGCAGAGGAAAACGGCGAGAATTGAATATGCCCCATCAGACTCTATAAAGTATTTAATTTAAATTTGATGCATATCAAATAGAGTCTGTTATTTTTATATCACTTTGCTGTTATTTTGTGCCACTGACAAAGGATATATGGAGGAGGTGGATTGATATATTGACAGAAGTGAAATTGTCATCTCACAGTATAATTTGACAGGACTCCTTAGACAATGGATTTAGATATAGTCAAAGGTTATTGACTATAAGGATACAGATATCTATCCCTCGGATAAGAACCGCTCAGAGTGCCATGTATAGATTGCATGCCCTATATGGCGGGTAGGGAACAAACAAGTGATTTAAAAGGGAGAAATGGATCCAGACAAATTAAGAGCATATTTGCCAACTCTCCCAGAATGTCCGGGAGACTCCCGAAATTCTGGTAGGTCTCCCGTGCTCCCGTGAGAGCAGGCAAATATCCCACATATGGCAACATGCTTCTCAAAACTACGCGATTTGCGGTGAATCGCATCATTTTGGCCCCGCCCCCTGCTAAAAACCGGCATTTTTACGCGGAGGGCGGAGCCAAAATGCCACAAATTACCGCGCCCCGCCCGCCTGGGATCTCCCGTAGATAGCTTGCCAAAGGTTGGCAAGAGATATGAGAAGGAATCACCTGAAATATATATGAGATGTAGACCTAGAAAAAAACAGATCAGTAGCATGAATCTGCAGAAAGATTGGTATATGAATTAGAATTGGATGCAATGGATAAACACATGTACAGCATGGACCTTGCAACAGTTGCAATCAGATTCTTATTGACATTTTTAGTAGAAAAAGAGTGCAAAGTATCCACAGACAAATTAGTTCATCCAGCAATCCTAATGCAATTCCTAAAACATTTTATATCTATTGTAACAAAAGGAGGCATTTTTCTGACAAGAGGCAGAGAAAGTATACAAACAGAATAAAACATTGGCACAGTTATGCACCTAGGTGGAGATTAAACCAGGTAAAAACATATGTGTAGTTTAAAGTTTGTTAACTTACATGATTTCCTCTCAGCAAACAGACAGGGTGTGTCTGGGCAAACAAAGCCACTGATGGGTGTTTTCTTTTAAAGAGAAGGTGGGTGTGTCACCTGTCCATCAAGCTAAGGCTGGGGGAGGAGTAACATGTATAAAAGCTTGTTTGTGCCATTTGTTCAGGGAGATCAATGCTGGGGAAGCTGGCTGGTCTTGAGAGAGCTGAGCTATGTCTAGCTAGCATTTAGGGTCTCCAAGAAATGCTGTGAAATCTGTACGGTGTCAAAACATTTACCATCCTGACAATAAAACTACATAAAAAGAAAGAAGTTGTTTGCGTGTGCTTCTGCAGTAGCGGGCTTTTGCCACACTATATAAAGTATATTATACAGGAAAGATTCTGTGTAAAAACTGTGACTTAGTGGGAAATATTGCAGACAGTTTCAATATGTGTGAAAATGGCACGGAGCGACATGTGGAGGAGAGGATGGAATGTGCCCCCCCTTTCCTGTGTAAGAAAGTGTCTGTGATGAAAGGGGGGTTGTGGTTTTGTTTATCTGACAACACATGTATAATTGATAAAAAGGTTTTTCGAGTATGCTTCAATAATTCAAGAGTAATTAAAATGTCTGTAGAGTGGTAACAGCACATTGAAGCTGATTAGTATTTATTTATTTTTTATTTTATTTATTAGGAATAAATCCTACCTGGTCTGGGTCTATCAGGTCGGCCAAGACTCCATTCATTCTGTTAGCTAGGATTTTGGCGAAGAGTTTCACGTCAGTGTTGAGGAGGGTAATAGGGCGATAATTTGCGCAAGCGGTGTGGTCTTTTCCCAATTTAGGTAAAACTATGATAGTAGACGAGGTTGAGTCGGGGTGAAAAGTGTCCCCCCGTAGTATCGCATTAAATAGAGTAGATAGTTTGGGAAGTAATTTGAGGGTAAATGTTTTGTAATAGGCCATAATGAAGCCGTCTGGGCCTGGTGCTTTAGAAGGTTTCTGCGAGCTGAGGGCACATTTAACCTCTTCTTCGGTTATTGCCGCGGACAACTCCTTCGCTTTGGACGTACTTAAAGTTGGAAGGTGACATGAACGTAAGTAATTGACTAAGTCAGGATTACTTAAGTTGGCCTCCCCCTGAGTTGGAAGGCTGTACAAGGCTTCGTAAAAGGAACGAAAAGTTTTATTGATAACCCGTGGGTCGTGTGACAGGATGCCCTTTGAATCACGGATGCTGCTAATTGTTTGAGGGGCCCCTTTGGCTTTAAGACTATTTGCCAACAATGAATCTGCTTTGTTACCTTTTTCGTAGAACCTCTGTCCTACCCAACGGAAGCTTTTTTCTGTCTTTTCGGCTATAAGATGGCTAAGCTCCCCTCGCCCTTTAGTAAATTGGGTTAGCAACTGGGCGGAATGTGTTTGTTTATGTTGTGTTTCGAGAGCGAGGATCTGCGAAGAAAGTTATTCAATCTGAGCCAACCGTTGTTTTTTACGGGTTGCTGCAAATTTGATAATCTCCCCCCGGATAACTGATTTGTGTGCCTGCCATGTGGTGGAAAAGCTTACATCCTCAGTGGTATTAATCTCAAAATATTCATCCAACTTATCATTCAAAAGGTTCTGAAACTGAGGGAGCCTAAGAAGGGCTCCGTTCAGTTTCCATGTTGCCCCCACTCCTCCGGTGGACGCAAAATCAAAATTAGCCTTGGTTGGCCAGTGTTCAGACCAGGGGTTGGAAAGAATATCTGCTGAGATCAATGATGACATAAGATGTGGGCAGCAAAGAATCATATCAATTCTCGGGTATGAATTGTGGGGGTGAGCGTAAAATGTATAATCTCTTGCAGAGGGGAATGTGGCCCGCCAAGAATCAAACAGACCCGCCTCTACAATATGTTTGTTTAAGGATTTAGAACCAGGTGTATGTGCCCGCGAAAGTGGCCTGGTTGAGCAATCTAGAGTTTGGGAAAGAATTGTGTTAAAGTCACCTCCCAGCAAAATCCTACCCGAGCGGTGGGAGTGCAGTTCCCGAAAAATAGTGTGAAAAAAATTAGAGTGACCCGTGTTAGGGGCATAAATTGTCATTAAAGTTATCGGGATAGGCCCAATCTTACCCAATATAATGAGGTAGCGACCCTCTGCGTCCGCAATGGTCTTGGACACCACAAGGGGAACTGAATTATGTATCGTAATCGCAACCCCATGGCGTTTGGAGGTGTAGTTTGCGTAATAGACCGTGGGGTACTTCTTAGAGGACAGCGAGGAGTGGTGATCCTTCTTAAAATGAGTTTCCTGCAAGTATACAATATCAGCATGACATATAGGAATGCAAATATGACCTCTTTTGAGGGGTATTCAATCCCTTGACGTTCATAGATAAAACGGTAAGAGGCATTTTTGTAGCAAAAAATTAGGTACAGAGTAATCTGAATAAGGTGGTAGCTTAGGTTGAGTAAACCTAGGGAGTGGATCAGAATGGGGAGGAAGGGAAGAAGGATAGGGGAATTTAAAGGGCGGGGCGGGGGGGGAATAGGGGAAAGCAGTCAGAGGTTCCCTGGTGTGGGAAGTCTGCTACTTGTTAGGAGCCCCAAGGAGGGAAGGCTCGAGTTCGGAACTAGTAACCGCTCTCAAGGCGGATGAAAAAGTGCCATCTATTAATTCGTACTGACTATGGCGGTTCCTTTGTGTTGTGGGAGAGTGGCACTGGCCTTAGGTGGCCGCCACCGTCCAGAGCATTTAAATATAAGATAAAAAGAAAGAATAACATTGTGACTGTTAGGGTCAAGTATAAATACAAAAAACACTGCAAACTCAACAACGGGTAACTTATTCAAATAAGAGAAGAAAGACTATGCTCGCCCTCTGGAATGAAAGATGCCCAGCGGACACTGCCGAACCTACAGCTATATTAGGGAGTTTCTCCGGGTAGAGTAGAGAGGGAATGACACCTCCCCCCTCCAAGCCCCCAGACTCCCTTACTGCCAACAGGAAATTCCAAACCAGGGTGCGTGGGCAAAAGACATCCTAGACAAGTACAAAAGCATTAGAATGTATTGATTCCCTTATAGGGAACTTACTGACTATACATTATAATTTAACACTGGAGCAAAAGAAATAAGGAAAATATGTGCCTCTTGAGGCACTACCTGAGAACAGTTATTCTAGGAAAGAAAGACATGTTAACACACAATTTTTATCAAAAGTCAGGCAGGCTGTGAGTTTGAGGTCTCATTCTCAGGAGCTGGACCTGCAGGAGCTCGGATCTGAAGTTGGCGTAGGAAATGGTGGCCTTCTTCCAAAGACACTGATCGGCCCTCCGACAGCACCACCAAGCGAAAGGGGAATCCCCATCGGTATTTGTAACCTTGGTCCCTTAGAGCGACTGTGATTTCTTTAAGATCCCTCCTCTTAGCGACCGTAGTTGGAGCCAAGTCCTGAAAAATTTGTAACTTGGAGCCTTCAAAGAAGATGAAGTTTGAGTTCCTGGCACTCATTGTGATCTTTTCCTTAATTTTAAAAGAAAGAAACTTCAGGATGACATCTCTGGGAGGGGATGAGTCTTTAGGTTTGGGCCGAAGGGCTCTGTGAGCCCTCTCTATCTGAATCTGGGACTCAGAGAGGGAGGGAACCAGGTGGATAAAGAGGCGGATCAAATAGGGTTCCAATGAATGAGCATCAATGTCCTCAGGGATATGCCGAATACGGAGATTGTTTCTTCTCTCCCGGGTTTTCGAAGTCCTCGTTCTTGTCTCGTAGGAATTCAAGCTCCCTGCTGAGGTATTCCAAGTCTTGGTTGGTTTCACTTTGGAAGGTCTTACATTGTGTCTGGGACTGTTCTAAGGTACTAGTTCGCTGGCTCAGGTCAGAAATATCTTTTTTCAGTTCCCCCACTGTCTTCTGAAATTCAGCTGTGAGGGATTGTTTAAGATCTACCAGGAGGGAGCGAATGTCTGAAATGTCTTTCCTTGTTGCCGGAGCATCTTCCACTTCCATGTCCTCTTCCCGAGATGACCCATTTCTCGGGGACGAGGGGCCGGCCGTTGTTGGGTTGGTTTGTCTTGTCTAGAAAAGTGCTGGGTAATTTCAGCATTTTGCCCTCTTTTTATTTTGGAGGCGGATTTACTCATGATTAAAGAGAGGATGGAAATAAAGAGTTGCTTGTGTATAGGAAGTGCTTGCCCTTTTAGTAATGCTCTGGACGATTGCAACCCCAGGTTTTACATCCTCAGAAAAGTGAAAGTCACAGGAAGAAACCTGTTATTTTTACATTAAAGATAAAAGCTTATGTGAGCAGGGCTCGTAGGCTAGCAGAGCACGGAAATATCGGACTTTAGCTACTGTGAAGCACCAGTATATTTCTGCCGGTAAAGTCTTACAGAGGCTGCTATCTGCAGAGTGGTACAAGGGCAGCTGTCAATGCCTAAACTCTTCACCCCCTGTTCTTGCCGGTCAGAACGTACAGGGCCCGACACTAACCTGAGACTCCCGTCCAGCGACCATTCCAGCAGTGTGGATCCGTGTCTGATGACAGTGCAACAAGTCCAGACAGTAGGGGTCTGCCTCCCTCTGGGTGCCGCTCAGGTTGATAAGATCCTCGGGGGCTATATTGGGTGCCCCAGATGAGTACAGGGCTCCCCCCGATCCCCTCCTCCCTCCAGGGATGTGCACTTCGTCCCACTGGGGGTCTCTAGCCTATGTTGCAGAGATCGCAGGAACCACCGGGTGATCACCCCCAGGGCTGCTAGTGCTGGTCTTGTGGCCTCCCTCGGCACCAGCCCTTCACCACACACCTTCAGCCACCGAGTGCCCGAGAGCGGGGAGAGACCAGGGGGAAATGAGGGCCCCAAGTATGTCCGTCAAGGGTCCGGCGGGAAGAGACTGCTCCAGCGCGGTGATGACTTCCGGCGGGGTCCGCTAATCGATGCCGCGGATTTACAGCCCTTTCTAGGCCTCCGGAGATCCGGCCGAGCTGGGCGCCTGCGAGGCTCTCCAAGCAGAGTTAGGTTGCAGCGGAAGGTACCCACCACTTATGTGCTATCTTTGAGGCCAAATGAGACCTTGGGTGCAATCAGGGAGACTTATAAAAACTCAAGTTCCACGGAGCCCTTCACTAGCGTGTCCTACCGAGATGGCTGCCAGGCCACGCACCTCATTAGTATTTAGTTTAATGCTTGGACTTGTAGTTCCACGGCTGTAAGATATCAGTTAATTTGTCTTCCTCTTTAAGTGAGGGAGTGTCTTTGTTTTTGGTTTTTCTTTTTTTGCGGTGAATTACCAGAAGGATAACCTTTGTTATATGCCTTTTTCATTTTATATATGTATAGGCAGAAATATGTAATTGTTTATCTTCTAAACTTGTATTGAGTATAATTTTAGTACATTTATAGATATCAATTTGAAGAGATCATGTGGCGAAAATGTATGTGAAGCTTTGTGAGTAATAAAGTTTTTTACATCGAGTGAGGTGTCTAACGAGTGACAGTGTTGTTTTTAAAATGGTTGAATACTTGGAAAGTATTCCAGGGCTGTTGGTGAACGAATGATTGAAATCCAGGAAGAAACATCGGAACCTTTCAAAGGGGCTGTACTAGGTGATGGTGAAATAGGAGTGGCTACAAACACACACTGATTGTCAGCTCTGATATTAAAGTCATCAGTAGAAAAGAGATAGAAGAAAAAAAATTGACTTAGTGACAGTTACTGTAATCCCTAATTGTAGTGATCATAGAGGAATTACAACTATGAGAATTAACCTATAACATAACTGGGGGGGGACTAAGGCCTAGTCATAACTGCATTGTAAATATGGTATATCAAAGGGATCCATTGATAAATTGAGCTACTAAAGTGTAAAATGTGAAGTCAGAGGGTCTGTTGTGTGTTTATTCGGTGACTCTGCACCTCCTGGTGTTAGAAGATAGCAGTCTCACCTCTGTCAGCTTCAAAGTCCTCATGGGATGAGCTATATCCTGGCCTAGGATGGAGTTTTGACACCTGAATAGACTTTTAGGAATCATTGGTGTCTGGCACAAGGAGACCATGTGATGACTCGCTATATGTTTTATATACAAAATAATTCAGTTTTCAAATATGCCACTTAAAATGAAAAAAAAAGTAGTGATCAACCACATATTTCTCAATAGCATGATGAAGGGCAGCTCATATGTCAAATTAAGAATTCTGCCACACAGAGAAGTTGAGGAAATAAGTATACACTCAACTGATAGCCTGTACTTAGGCATCTATTACCATTTACCATCTATTGATACCTGTTTGGTATCAGAAGATGGGTAAATTCATAGGGGATCTATTAATAATGAAATTGAGTCTGTGTGACACATCACAGAAAAGTTAGTTAACATATGTGAAGATACCGGGTTTATCTAGCAAAAAGAGAATGGGGCCCTGGATAATTGCTGATTAAACATATTACTAGAGAACTATCAAAGCTAAGTACCTTATTATTGTCTTCTTACTTGTTTGCAATAAAAGATTGATATTTGAAATTTGTGGTCACGACTCTTTAACTCCTTGTAATCTGAAAGAACCTGAAATAGTTTCACCGGAAACAAATGGTATGGATACTATACCAGCAAAAGGGATGCAAATAGTCGATGAGGAACTGGGCTGAACGATGATCAGAACCAAAGAAAGGAAGGTGGGAGATTGTCCATGAGGAGTCTATTCGGTGAGACCCAGGAGTTATGGAGGCCCAGGAGAGAGGAGCAATGGGAAGAGACCAAGTCTCAGGTTGGTATGGGAGAGGCTAATTCAGGGACATCAGATGAGGACAGACGGCATCAGTGGAAGGCTCAGGAGGAAGACACCAGGAGAGGGACGAAGGATGGAGCCGCAGGAGCTAGCTTCAGGTTTAGGCCGGTGGACGGCAGCTGAAGAGGGCTGACAGCAGGAGAGGATCGGAGAAAGAAAACAGCAAAGGGCTAGTATCAGGAGGGGAAAAGAACTTGGAGACAACAAAGGATTGAAGAGAGGTCAGATCAAATAAGCATGTGTTACAACAGTGGTATGAAGAGCATCTCTGAACACTGAACACGTCAAACGTTGAGGTGGGTGGGCTACAGCAGCAGAAGACCACACCAGGCTCCACTCCTGTCAGCTAAGAACAGGAACTGAGGCTAAAGTGGGCACATGGTCTCCAAAACTGGACAGAAAAAGATTGTAAGAACGTCGCCTGGTCTGATGAATCTCGTTTTCTGCAGCAATATGCAGATATGGTAGGGTCACAACTTGGCGTAAACAACATGGTTCCATCTTTGTGTCAATGGTGCAGGCTGGTGGTTGGGTGAATGTTTCCTTGGCACATATTAATAGCAATTGAGCATCGTTTATGCCGCAGCCTACCAGAGTATTGCTGCTGACCATGTGCTTCCCTTTGGGTACTATTTATCAAGGACAAGAACACCGTCACGAGGGAGGTAGACAGGAGAATTCCGATACCTATTATAGCGACATCTACTAAATACTAAATGGAGACTTACAGAAAGTGACAGGAAAGACTTGTGAGACCACTTAATGATGTCAGAGTCATTCTCCACACAGCTAAGTTCCCAACAGTCAGTTTGCTGCTCTTAAGGGGCAATGCCAGGACCCGGCAGCAGAATAAAGGGGGCGATGCCAGGACCCGGCAGCAGGATAAAGGGGGCGATGCCAGGACCCGGCAGCAGGATAAAGGGGGCGATGCCAGGACCCGGCAGCAGGAAAAAGGGGGCGATGCCAGGACCCGGCAGCATGATAAAGGGGGCGATGCCAGGACCCGGCAGCAGGATTAAGAGGGCGATGCCAGGACCCGGCAGCAGGATTAAGAGGGCGATGCCAGGACCCGGCAGCAGGATAATGGGGGCGATGCCAGGACCCGGCAGCAGGAAAAAGGGGGCGATGCCAGGACCCGGCAGCATGATAAAGGCGGCGATGCCAGGACCCGGCAGCAGGATTAAGAGGGCGATGCCAGGACCCGGCAGCAGGATAATGGGGGCGATGCCAGGACCCGGCAGCAGGATAGTAGAAGTGTTACTACAGGAGGTAAAGGGTTTCGCTGCTCTTCTGCCTGATTCTTACCTCTTCACCTCTCTTTCTTATCTCTCTTTTTACCCCCATAGCATTAACCCAGCTTCTCCCTTTCTCTTTTCCCTCTGAGACCCTTCCTCCCCCTACCCCATTATTTTTATTTTTCTCCCCCACATGGGGTGTGTGTGATGTGACAGGATACATGCAGTAATGTAGATGTACATGGAGTGTGTGTGTGATATGTGACAGGATACATGCAGTAATGTAGATGTACATGGAGTGTGTGTGTGATATGTGACAGGATACATGCAGTAATGTAGATGTACATGGAGTGTGTGTGTGATATGTGACAGGATACATGCAGTAATGTAGATGTACATGGAGTGTGTGTGTGATATGTGACAGGATACATGCAGTAATGTAGATGTACATGGAGTGTGTGTGTGATATGTGATAGGATACATGCAGTAATGTAGATGTACATGGAGTGTGTGTGTGATATGTGACAGGATACATGTAGTGATGGAGATGTACATGGAGTGTGTGTGTGATATGTGACAGGATACATGCAGTAATGTAGATGTACATGGAGGGTGTGTGTGATATGTGACAGGATACATGTAGTGATGGAGATGTACATGGAGTGTGTGTGTGTGATATGTGACAGGATACATGTAGTGATGTAGATGTACATGGAGTGTGTGTGTGTGATATGTGACAGGATACATGTAGTGATGTAGATGTACATGGAGTGTGTGTGTGATATGTGACAGGATACATGTAGTGATGTAGATGTACATGGTGTGTGTGATATGTGACAGGATACATGTAGTGATGTAGATGTACATGGAGTGTGTGTGTGATATGTGACAGGATACATGTAGTGATGTAGATGTACATGGAGTGTGTGTGTGATATGTGACAGGATACATGTAGTAATGTAGATGTACATGGACTGTGTGTGTGTGATATGTGACAGGATACATGTAGTGATGGAGATGTACATGGAGTGTGTGTGTGATATGTGACAGGATACATGTAGTGATGGAGATGTACATGGAGTGTGTGTGTGATATGTGACAGGATACATGTAGTGATGTAGATGTACATGGAGTGTGTGTGTGATAGGATACATGCAGTAATGTAGATGTACATGGAGTGTGTGTGTGATATGTTACAGGATACATGTAGTAATGTAGATGTACATGGACTATGTGTGTGTGATATGTGACAGGATACATCATCATCATCATCATCATTTATTTATATAGCGCCACTAATTCCGCAGCGCTGTACAGAGAACTCATTCACATCAGTCCCTGCCCCATTGGAGCTTACAGTCTAAATTCCCTACTATAGACACACACTCACACACAGACAGACAGAGAGAGAGACTAGGGTCAATTTTTTTTTTTATTGCAGCCAATTAACCTACCAGTATGTTTTTGGAGTGTGGGAGGAAACCGGAGCACCCGGAGGAAACCCACGCAAACACAGGGAGAACATACAAACTCCACACAGATAGGGCCATGGTCGGGAATTGAACTCATGACCCCAGTGCTGTGAGGCAGACATGCTAACCACTACGCCACTGTGCTGCCCAGTGATGTAGATGTACATGGACTATGTGTGATATCTGACAGGATACATGCAGTGATGTAGATGTACATGGACTGTGTGTGATATGTGACAGGATACATGCAGTAATGTAGATGTACATGGAGTGTGTGTGTGATATGTGACAGGATACATGCAGTAATGTAGATGTACATGGAGTGTGTGTGTGATATGTTACAGGATACATGTAGTAATGTAGATGTACATGGACTATGTGTGTGTGATATGTGACAGGATACATGCAGTGATGTAGATGTACATGGACTATGTGTGATATCTGACAGGATACATGCAGTGATGTAAATGTACATGGACTGTGTGTGATATGTGACAGGATACATGCAGTAATGTAGATGTACATGGAGTGTGTGTGTGATATGTGACAGGATACATGCAGTGATGTAGATGTACATGGAGTGTGTGTGTGATATGTGACAGGATACATGTAGTAATGTAGATGTACATGGACTGTGTGTGTGATATGTGACAGGATACATGTAGTGATGGTGATGTACATGGAGTGTGTGTGTGATATGTGACAGGATACATGCAGTGATGTAGATGTACATGGAGTGTGTGTGTGATATGTGACAGGATACATGCAGTGATGTAGATGTACATGGACTGTGTTGTGTGTGATATGTGACAGGATACATGTAGTAATGTAGATGTACATGGAGTGTGTGTGTGTGATATGTGACAGGATACATGTAGTAATGTAGATGTACATGGAGTGTGTGTGTGTGATATGTGACAGGATACATGCAGTAATGTAGATGTACATGGAGTGTGTGTGTGTGATATGTGACAGGATACATGTAGTGATGTAGATGTACATGGAGTGTGTGTGTGATATGTGACAGGATACATGCAGTAATGTAGATGTACATGGAGTGTGTGTGTGATATGTGACAGGATACATGTAGTGATGGAGATGTACATGGAGTGTGTGTGTGATATGTGACAGGATACATGCAGTGATGTAGATGTACATGGAGTGTGTGTGTGATATGTGACAGGATACATGTAGTGATGTAGATGTACATGGAGTGTGTGTGTGATATGTGACAGGATACATGTAGTGATGTAGATGTACATGGAGTGTGTGTGTGATATGTGACAGGATACATGCAGTAATGTAGATGTACATGGAGTGTGTGTGTGTGATATGTGACAGGATACATGTAGTGATGTAGATGTACATGGAGTGTGTGTGTGATATGTGACAGGATACATGCAGTAATGTAGATGTACATGGAGTGTGTGTGTGTGATATGTGACAGGATACATGCAGTGATGGAGATGTACATGGAGTGTGTGTGTGTGATATGTGACAGGATACATGCAGTAATGTAGATGTACATGGAATGTGTGTGTGTGATATGTGACAGGATACATGCAGTGATGGAGATGTACATGGAGTGTGTGTGTGTGATATGTGACAGGATACATGCAGTAATGTAAATGTACATGGAGTGTGTGTGTGTGATATGTGACAGGATACATGCAGTAATGTAGATGTACATGGAGTGTGTGTGTGATATGTGACAGGATACATGTAGTGATGGAGATGTACATGGAGTGTGTGTGTGATATGTGACAGGATACATGTAGTGATGGAGATGTACATGGAGTGTGTGTGTGTGATATGTGACAGGATACATGTAGTGATGGAGATGTACATGGAGTGTGTGTGTGTGATATGTGACAGGATACATGCAGTAATGTAATGTACATGGAGTGTGTGTGTGTGATATGTGACAGGATACATGCAGTAATGTAGATGTACATGGAGTGTGTGTGTGTGATATGTGACAGGATACATGTAGTGATGGAGATGTACATGGAGTGTGTGTGTGATATGTGACAGGATACATGTAGTGATGGAGATGTACATGGAGTGTGTGTGTGTGATATGTGACAGGATACATGTAGTGATGGAGATGTACATGGAGTGTGTGTGTGATATGTGACAGGATACATGTAGTGATGTAGATGTACATGGAGTGTGTGTGTGATATGTGACAGGATACATGCAGTAACGTAGATGTACATGGAGTGTGTGTGTGTGATATGTGACAGGATACATGTAGTGATGGAGATGTACATGGAGTGTGTGTGTGTGATATGTGACAGGATACATGTAGTGATGGAGATGTACATGGAGTGTGTGTGTGATATGTGACAGGATACATGCAGTGATGTAGATGTACATGGAGTGTGTGTGTGTGATATGTGACAGGATACATGTAGTGATGGAGATGTACATGGAGTGTGTGTGTGATATGTGACAGGATACATGTAGTGATGTAGATGTACATGGAGTGTGTGTGTGATATGTGACAGGATACATGCAGTGATGGAGATGTACATGGAGTGTGTGTGTGATATGTGACAGGATACATGTAGTAATGTAGATGTACATGGAGTGTGTGTGTGTGATATGTGACAGGATACATGTAGTGATGTAGATGTACATGGAGTGTGTGTGTGATATGTGACAGGATACATGTAGTGATGGAGATGTACATGGAGTGTGTGTGTGTGATATGTGACAGGATACATGTAGTGATGGAGATGTACATGGAGTGTGTGTGTGTGATATGTGACAGGATACATGTAGTGATGGAGATGTACATGGAGTGTGTGTGTGATATGTGACAGGATACATGTAGTAATGTAGATGTACATGGACTGTGTGTGTGTGATATGTGACAGGATACATGTAGTGATGTAGATGTACATGGACTGTTGTGTGTGTGATATGTGACAGGATACATGTAGTGATGTAGATGTACATGGAGTGTGTGTGATATGTGACAGGATACATGTGATGTAGATGTACATGGAGATGTGTGTGTGATAAGTGACAGGATACATGTAGTGAATGTAAGATGTACATGGACTGTGTGTGTGTGATATGTGACAGGATACATGTAGTGAATGTAGATGTACATGGACTGTGTGTGTGTGATATGTGACAGGATACATGTAGTGATGTAGATGTACATGGAGTGTGTGCGTGATATGTGACAGGATACATGTAGTGATGAGATGTACATGGAGTGTGTGTGTGTGATATGTGACAGGAAACATGTAGTGATGGAAGATGGTACATGGATGTGTGTGTGGATATGTGACAGGATACATGTAGTGATGTAGATGTACATGGACTGTGTGTGTGTGATATGTGACAGGATACATGTAGTGATGTAGATGTACATGGAGTGTGTGTGATATGTGACAGGATACATGTAGTGATGTAGATGTACATGGAGTGTGGTGTGATATGTGACAGGATACATGTAGTGATGTAGATGTACATGGAGTGTGTGTGATATGTGACAGGATACATGTAGTAATGTAGATGTACATGGACTGTGTGTGTGTGATATGTGACAGGATACATGTAGTAATGTAGATGTACATGGACTGTGTGTGTGTGATATGTGACAGGATACATGTAGTGATGTAGATGTACATGGAGTGTGTGTGTGATATGTGACAGGATACATGTAGTGATGGAGATGTACATGGAGTGTGTGTGTGTGATATGTGACAGGAAACATGTAGTGATGGAGATGTACATGGAGTGTGTGTGTGATATGTGACAGGATACATGTAGTGATGTAGATGTACATGGAGTGTGTGTGTGATATGTGACAGGATACATGTAGTGATGGAGATGTACATGGAGTGTGTGTGTGATATGTGACAGGATACATGTAGTGATGTAGATGTACATGGAGTGTGTGTGTGTGATATGTGACAGGATACATGTAGTGATGGAGATGTACATGGACTGTGTGTGTGTGATATGTGACAGGATACATGTAGTGATGTAGATGTACATGGAGTGTGTGTGTGATATGTGACAGGATACATGTAGTGATGGAGATGTACATGGAGTGTGTGTGTGTGATATGTGACAGGAAACATGTAGTGATGGAGATGTACATGGAGTGTGTGTGTGATATGTGACAGGATACATGTAGTGATGTAGATGTACATGGAGTGTGTGTGTGATATGTGACAGGATACATGTAGTGATGGAGATGTACATGGAGTGTGTGTGTGTGATATGTGACAGGATACATGTAGTGATGGAGATGTACATGGAGTGTGTGTGTGATATGTGACAGGATACATGTAGTGATGGAGATGTACATGGAGTGTGTGTGTGTGATATGTGACAGGATACATGTAGTGATGGAGATGTAGATGGAGTGTGTGTGTGATATGTGACAGGATACATGTAGTGATGTAGATGTACATGGACTGTGTGTGTGTGATATGTGACAGGATACATGTAGTGATGTAGATGTACATGGAGTGTGTGTGTGATATGTGACAGGATACATGTAGTGATGTAGATGTACATGGAGTGTGTGTGTGATATGTGACAGGATACATGCAGTGATGTAGATGTACATGGAGTGTGTGTGTGATATGTGACAGGATACATGTAGTGATGTAGATGTACATGGAGTGTGTGTGTGATATGTGACAGGATACATGTAGTGATGGAGATGTACATGGAGTGTGTGTGTGTGATATGTGACAGGATACATGCAGTGATGGAGATGTACATGGAGTGTGTGTGTGATATGTGACAGGATACATGTAGTGATGGAGATGTACATGGAGTGTGTGTGTGATATGTGACAGGATACATGTAGTGATGTAGATGTACATGTACTGTGTGTGTGTGATATGTGACAGGATACATGTAGTGATGTAGATGTACATGGAGTGTGTGTGTGATATGTGACAGGATACATGTAGTGATGGAGATGTACATGGAGTGTGTGTGTGATATGTGACAGGATACATGCAGTGATGGAGATGTACATGGAGTGTGTGTGTGATATGTGACAGGATACATGTAGTGATGGAGATGTACATGGAGTGTGTGTGTGTGATATGTGACAGGATACATGCAGTGATGTAGATGTACATGGAGTGTGTGTGTGTGATATGTGACAGGATACATGTAGTGATGTAGATGTACATGGAGTGTGTGTGTGATATGTGACAGGATACATGTAGTGATGGAGATGTACATGGAGTGTGTGTGTGATATGTGACAGGATACATGTAGTGATGGAGATGTACATGGAGTGTGTGTGTGATATGTGACAGGATACATGTAGTGATGGAGATGTACATGGAGTGTGTGTGTGATATGTGACAGGATACATGCAGTGATGTAGATGTACATGGAGTGTGTGTGTGTGATATGTGACAGGATACATGTAGTGATGTAGATGTACATGGAGTGTGTGTGTGATATGTGACAGGATACATGTAGTGATGTAGATGTACATGGAGTGTGTGTGTGATATGTGACAGGATACATGCAGTGATGTAGATGTACATGGAGTGTGTGTGTGTGATATGTGACAGGATACATGTAGTGATGTAGATGTACATGGAGTGTGTGTGTGATATGTGACAGGATACATGTAGTGATGTAGATGTACATGGAGTGTGTGTGTGATATGTGACAGGATACATGTAGTGATGTAGATGTACATGGAGTGTGTGTGTGATATGTGACAGGATACATGTAGTGATGTAGATGTACATGGAGTGTGTGTGTGATATGTGACAGGATACATGTAGTGATGGAGATGTACATGGAGTGTGTGTGTGTGATATGTGACAGGATACATGTAGTGATGGAGATGTACATGGAGTGTGTGTGTGATATGTGACAGGATACATGCAGTGATGTAGATGTACATGGAGTGTGTGTGTGTGATATGTGACAGGATACATGTAGTGATGTAGATGTACATGGAGTGTGTGTGTGATATGTGACAGGATACATGTAGTGATGGAGATGTACATGGAGTGTGTGTGTGTGATATGTGACAGGATACATGTAGTGATGGAGATGTACATGGAGTGTGTGTGTGTGATATGTGACAGGATACATGTAGTGATGGAGATGTACATGGAGTGTGTGTGTGATATGTGACAGGATACATGTAGTGATGGAGATGTACATGGAGTGTGTGTGATATGTGACAGGATACATGCAGTGATGTAGGTGTACATGGAGTGTGTGTGATATGTGACAGGATACATGCAGTGATGTAGATGTACATGGACTGTGTGTGTGTGATATGTTACAGGATACATGTAGTAATGTAGATGTACATGGAGTGTGTGTGTGATATGTGACAGGATACATGCAGTGATGTAGATGTACATGGACTGTGTGTGTGTGATATGTTACAGGATACATGTAGTAATGTAGATGTACATGGAGTGTGTGTGTGTGATATGTGACAGGATACATGTAGTGATGGAGATGTACATGGAGTGTGTGTGTGATATGTGACAGGATACATGTAGTGATGGAGATGTACATGGAGTGTGTGTGATATGTGACAGGATACATGCAGTGATGTAGGTGTACATGGAGTGTGTGTGATATGTGACAGGATACATGCAGTGATGTAGATGTACATGGAGTGTGTGTGTGTGTGATATGTGACAGGATACATGTAGTGATGTAGATGTACATGGAGTGTGTGTGTGATATGTGACAGGATACATGTAGTGATGTAGATGTACATGGAGTGTGTGTGTGATATGTTACAGGATACATGTAGTAATGTAGATGTACATGGAGTGTGTGTGTGATATGTGACAGGATACATGTAGTGATGGAGATGTACATGGACTGTGTGTGTGTGATATGTGACAGGATACATGCAGTGATGGAGATGTACATGGAGTGTGTGTGTGATATGTGACAGGATACATGTAGTGATGGAGATGTACATGGAGTGTGTGTGTGATATGTGACAGGATACATGTAGTGATGGAGATGTACATGGAGTGTGTGTGTGTGATATGTGACAGGATACATGTAGTGATGGAGATGTACATGGAGTGTGTGTGTGATATGTGACAGGATACATGTAGTGATGGAGATGTACATGGAGTGTGTGTGTGTGATATGTGACAGGATACATGTAGTGATGGAGATGTACATGGAGTGTGTGTGTGTGATATGTGACAGGATACATGTAGTGATGGAGATGTACATGGAGTGTGTGTGTGATATGTGACAGGATACATGCAGTGATGGAGATGTACATGGAGTGTGTGTGTGATATGTGACAGGATACATGTAGTAATGTAGATGTACATGGACTGTGTGTGTGTGATATGTTACAGGATACATGTAGTAATGTAGATGTACATGGAGTGTGTGTGTGTGATATGTGACAGGATACATGTAGTGATGTAGATGTACATGGACTGTGTGTGATATGTGACAGGATACATGTAGTGATGTAGATGTACATGGACTGTGTGTGATATGTGACAGGATACATGTAGTGATGGAGATGTACATGGACTGTGTGTGTGTGATATGTGACAGGATACATGCAGTGATGTAGATGTACATGGAGTGTGTGTGTGATATGTGACAGGATACATGTAGTGATGGAGATGTACATGGAGTGTGTGTGTGATATGTGACAGGATACATGCAGTGATGTAGATGTACATGGAGTGTGTGTGTGATATGTGACAGGATACATGTAGTGATGTAGATGTACATGGACTGTGTGTGATATGTGACAGGATACATGTAGTGATGGAGATGTACATGGACTGTGTGTGTGTGATATGTGACAGGATACATGCAGTGATGTAGATGTACATGGAGTGTGTGTGTGATATGTGACAGGATACATGTAGTGATGGAGATGTACATGGAGTGTGTGTGTGATATGTGACAGGATACATGCAGTGATGTAGATGTACATGGAGTGTGTGTGTGATATGTGACAGGATACATGCAGTGATGTAGATGTAGATGGAGTGTGTGTGTGATATGTGACAGGATACATGTAGTGATGGAGATGTACATGGACTGTGTGTGTGTGATATGTGACAGGATACATGTAGTGATGTAGATGTACATGGAGTGTGTGTGTGTGATATGTGACAGGATACATGTAGTGATGTAGATGTACATGGAGTGTGTGTGTGTGATATGTGACAGGATACATGTAGTGATGTAGATGTACATGGAGTGTGTGTGTGATATGTGACAGGATACATGCAGTGATGTAGATGTACATGGAGTGTGTGTGTGATATGTGACAGGATACATGTAGTGATGGAGATGTACATGGACTGTGTGTGTGTGATATGTGACAGGATACATGCAGTGATGTAGATGTACATGGACTGTGTGTGTGTGATATGTGACAGGATACATGTAGTGATGTAGATGTACATGGAGTGTGTGTGTGATATGTGACAGGATACATGTAGTGATGTAGATGTACATGGAGTGTGTGTGTGATATGTGACAGGATACATGCAGTGATGTAGATGTACATGGAGTGTGTGTGTGATATGTGACAGGATACATGTAGTGATGGAGATGTACATGGAGTGTGTGTGTGATATGTGACAGGATACATGTAGTGATGGAGATGTACATGGAGTGTGTGTGTGATATGTGACAGGATACATGTAGTGATGGAGATGTACATGGACTGTGTGTGTGTGATATGTGACAGGATACATGCAGTGATGTAGATGTACATGGAGTGTGTGTGTGATATGTGACAGGATACATGCAGTGATGTAGATGTACATGGAGTGTGTGTGTGATATGTGACAGGATACATGCAGTGATGTATATACACGTTACATATGGAGGTGACCCAAGTGGGGTTTCCGGTGACGCGGCCGCGGAGGAGGGGGCGGAACGGGGACATTAGTGGGCGGGGATATAAAGAAGGGGGCGGGGACAGTAGTAGGCGGGGATATGTAGACGAGGGACGGGGACAGTAGTGGGCGGGGATATGAAGGAGGGGGCGGGGATATGTAGACGAGGGACAGGGACAGTAGTGGGCGGGGATATGAAGGAGAGGACGGGGACAGTAGTGGGCGGGGATATGAAGGAGGGGGCGGGGATATGTAGACGAGGGACAGGGACAGTAGTGGGCGGGGATATGAAGGAGAGGACGGGGACAGTAGTAGGCGGGGATATGAAGGAGGGGGCGGGGACAGTAGTAGGCGGGGATATGAAGGAGGGGGCGGGGATATGAAGGAGAGGACGGGAACAGTAGTGGGCGGGGATATGAAGGGGAGGACGGGGACAGTAGTGGGCGGGGATATGAAGGGGAGGACGGGGACAGTAGTGGGCGGGGATATGAAGGAGGGGGCGGGGATACGAAGGAGAGGACGGGGACAGTAGTGGGCGGGGATATGAAGGAGGGGGCGGGGATATGAAGGAGAGGACGGGGACAGTAGTAGGCGGGGATATGTAGACGAGGGACAGGGACAGTAGTGGGCGGGGATATGAAGGAGAGGACGGGGACAGTAGTAGGCGGGGATATGTAGACGAGGGACAGGGACAGTAGTGGGCGGGGATATGAAGGAGAGGACGGGGACAGTAGTAGGCGGGGATATGAAGGAGGGGGGCGGGGACAGTCTGTATCTGCAGTGGGAGTGAGGCCGGATCTCGCTGTCAGGTGAGTGTCTATATAGCTCCGTAGAGTGTCAGTTCTTGGGGTGACAGCAGCTGATGGGGATGGTACAAGAAGGCCTGATCTCTTCCTGTGCCTCATCCGGGTGTCTGTACCTCACCCGGTGACTGGTGAGCGGATCATGTGATGTCATGGTTGTTTATGTAACTCTCATTACATATGTCTACACACATACATGGGTCACCTCTCTATATATACATATATACACGGAGCACATCTACATACATACATACATACAGCAAACAGTATTATACTCATTATATGTCTCTGTACATACATGGTATCCCCTTTACACATATATCTACATACTTCTAGCACATATTATCACCCTCATAATACACTGATAATGTGGGGACGGGGGAGGGGTGTCGGGGACACTGATAATGTGGGGACAGGGGTGTCGGGGACACTGATAATGTGGGGACAGGGGAGGATCTTTCTTGTGTCGGGGACACTGATAATATGGGGACGGGGAGGGGTGTCGGGGACACTGATAATGTGGGGACAGGGGTGTCGGGGACACTGATAATGTGGGGACGGGGAGGGGTGTCGGGGACACTGATAATGTGGGAACAGGGGTGTTGGGGACAGTGATAATGTGGGGACGGGGGAGGGGTATCCGGGAAACTGATAATGTGGGGATGGAGGAGGGGTGTCGGGGCAACTGATAATGTGGGAACAGGGGTGTTGGGGACAGTGATAATGCGGGGACGGGGAGGGGTGTTGGGGACACTGATAATATGGGGACGGAGGAGGGGTGTCGGGGACACTGATAATGTGGGGACGGGGAGGGGTGTCGGGGACACTGATAATGTGGGGACGGGGGTGTTGGGGACACTGATAATGTGGGAACAGGGGTGTTGGGGACAGTGATAATGCGGGGACGGGGGAGGGGTGTCGGGGACACTGATAATGTGGGGAGGGGTGTTGGGGACACTGATAATGTGGGAACAGGGGTGTTGGGGACACTGATAATGTGGGAACAGGGGTGTTGGGGACAGTGATAATGCGGGGACGGGGAGGGGTGTCGGGGACACTGATAATGTGGGGACGGAGGAGGGGTGTCGGGGACACTGATAATGTGGGGACAGGGGTGTTGGGGACACTGATAATGTGGGGACGGGGAGGGGTGTCGGGGACACTGATAATGTGGGAACAGGGGTGTTGGGGACACTGATAATGTGGGGACGGGGAGGGGTGTCGGGGACAGTGATAATGTGGGGACGGGGGAGGGGTGTCCGGGAAACTGATAATGTGGGGACGGAGGAGGGGTGTCGGGGACACTGATAATGTGGGGGCGGGGAGGGGTGTCGGGGACACTGATAATATGGGGACGGAGGAGGGGTGTCGGGGACACTGATAATGTGGGGACAGGGGTGTTGGGGACACTGACAATGTGGGGACGGGGAGGGGTGTCGGGGACACTGATAATATGGGGACGGAGGAGGGGTGTCGGGGACACTGATAATGTGGGGAGCGGTGTCGGGGACACTGATAATGTAGGGACGGGGGAGGGGTGTCGGGGACACTGATAATGTGGGGAGGGGTGTCGGGGACACTGATAATGTGGGTAAGGGGGAGGGGTGTCGGGGACACTAATAATGTGGGGACGGGGGAGGGGTGTCGGGGACACTGATAATGTGGGGACAGGGGAGGGGTATCCGGGACTCTGATAAAGTAGGGACAGGGGAGGATCTTTCTTGTGTCCGGGACACTGATAATGTGGGGACAGGGGTGTCGGGGACACTGATAATATGGGGACGGAGGAGGGGACACCTGTAATGTGGGGACAGGGGAGGATCTTTCTTGTGTCGGGGACACTGATAATGTAGGGATGGGGAGGGGTGTCGGGGACACTGATAATGTGGGGACGGAGGAGGGGTGTCGGGGACACTGATAATGTGGGAACGGAGGAGGGGTGTCGGGGACACTGATAATATGGGGACGGAGGAGGGGTGTCGGGGACACTGATAATGTGGGGAGGGGTGTCAGGGACACTGATAATGTGGGAACGGGTGTCGGGGACACTGATAATGTGGGGACATGGAGGGGTGTCGGGGACACTGATAATGTGGGAACAGGGGTGTCGGGGACACTGATAATGTGGGGACAGGGGAGAATCTTTCTTGTGTCCGGGACACTGATTATGTGGGGAGGGGTGTCGGGGACACTGATAATGTGGGGACAGGGGTGTCGGGCACACTGATAATATGGGGACGGAGGAGGGGTGTCGGGGACACTGATAATGTGGGGACAGGGGAGGATCTTTCTTGTGTTGGGGACAGTGATAATGCGGGGACGGGGGAGGGGTATCCGGGAAACTGATAATGTGGGGACGGGGAGGGTTGTCGGGGACACTGATAATGTGGGGACGGGGAGGGGTGTCGGGGACACTGATAATGTGGGAACAGGGGTGTCGGGGACACTGATAATATGGGGACGGAGGAGGGGTGTCGGGGACACTGATAATGTAGGGAGGGGTGTCGGGGACACTGATAATATGGGGACGTAGGAGGGGTGTCGGGCACACTGATAATGTGGGGAGGGGTGTCGGGGACACTGATAATGTGGGGAGGGGTGTCGGGGACACTGATGATGTGGGTAAGGGGGAGGTGTGTCGGGGACACTGATAATGTGGGGACGGGGGAGGGGTTGTCAGGGACACTGATAATGTGGGGACAGGGGAGGGGTATCCGGGACTCTGATAAAGTAGGGACAGGGGAGGATCTTTCTTGTGTCCGGGACACTGATAATGTGGGGACAGGGGGTGTCGGGGACACTGATAATATGGGGACGGAGGAGAGGTGTCGGGGACACTGATAATGTGGGGACATGGGTGTCGGGGACACTGATAATATGGGGACGGAGGAGGGGTGGCGGGGACACTGATAATGTGGGGACAGGGGTGTCGGGGACACTGATAATGTGGGGACGGGGGAGGGGTATCTGGGAAACTGATAATGTGGGGACAGGGGTGTCGGGGACACTGATAATATGGGGATGGAGGAGGGGTGTCGGGGACACTGATAATGTGGGGAGGGGGTGTCGGGGACACTGATAATGTGGGGAAGGGGGGGGCGGTGTCGGGGACACTGATAATGTGGGAACAGGGGTGTCGGGGACACTGATAATGTAGGGACGGGGAGGGGTGTCGGGGACACTGATAATGTGGGATCAGGGGTGTTGGGGACAGTGATAATGCAGGGACGGGGAGGGGTGTCGGGGACACTGATAATATGGGGACGGAGGAGGGGTGTCGGGGACACTGATAATGTGGGGACAGGGGTTTTGGGGACACTGATAATGTGGGGACGGGGAGGGGTGTCGGGGACACTGATAATGTGAGGACGGGGAGGGGTGTCGGGGACACTGATAATGTGGGAACAGGGGTGTCGGGGACACTGATAATATGGGGACGGAGGAGGGGTGTCGGGGACACTGATAATGTAGGGAGGGGTGTCGGGGACACTGATAATATGGGGACATGGGTGTCGGGGACACTGATAATATGGGGACGGAGGAGAGGTGTCGGGGACACTGATAATGTGGGGACATGGGTGTCGGGGACACTGATAATATGGGGACGGAGGAGGGGTGGCGGGGACACTGATAATGTGGGGACAGGGGTGTCGGGGACACTGATAATGTGGGGACGGGGGAGGGGTATCTGGGAAACTGATAATGTGGGGACAGGGGTGTCGGGGACACTGATAATATGGGGATGGAGGAGGGGTGTCGGGGACACTGATAATGTGGGGAGGGGTGTCGGGGACACTGATAATGTGGGGAAGGGGGGGGCGGGTGTCGGGGACACTGATAATGTGGGAACAGGGGTGTCGGGGACACTGATAATGTAGGGACGGGGAGGGGTGTCGGGGACACTGATAATGTGGGATCAGGGGTGTTGGGGACAGTGATAATGCAGGGACGGGGAGGGGTGTCGGGGACACTGATAATATGGGGACGGAGGAGGGGTGTCGGGGACACTGATAATGTGGGGACAGGGGTTTTGGGGACACTGATAATGTGGGGACGGGGAGGGGTGTCGGGGACACTGATAATGTGAGGACGGGGAGGGGTGTCGGGGACACTGATAATGTGGGAACAGGGGTGTCGGGGACACTGATAATATGGGGACGGAGGAGGGGTGTCGGGGACACTGATAATGTAGGGAGGGGTGTCGGGGACACTGATAATATGGGGACGTAGGAGGGGTGTCGGGGACACTGATAATGTGGGGAGGGGTGTCGGGGACACTGATAATGTGGGTAAGGGGGAGGGGTGTCGGGGACACTGATAATGTGGGGATGGGGGAGGGGTGTCAGGGACACTGATAATGTGGGGACAGGGGAGGATCTTTCTTGTGTCCGGGACACTGATAATGTGGGGACAGGGGTGTCGGGGACACTGATAATATGGGGACGGAGGAGAGGTGTCGGGGACACTGATAATGTGGGGACATGGGTGTCGGGGACACTGATAATGTGGGGACGGGGGAGGGGTATCCGGGAAACTGATAATGTGGGGACAGGGGTGTCTGGGACACTGATAATATGGAGACGGAGGAGGGGTGGCGGGGACACTGATAATGTGGGGACAGGGGTGTCGGGGACACTGATAATGTGGGGACGGGGGAGGGGTATCTGGGAAACTGATAATGTGGGGACAGGGGTGTCGGGGACACTGATAATATGGGGATGGAGGAGGGGTGTCGGGGACACTGATAATGTGGGGAGGGGTGTCGGGGACACTGATAATGTGGGGAAGGGGGAGCGGTGTCGGGGACACTGATAATGTGGGAACAGGGGTGTCGGGGACACTGATAATGTAGGGACGGGGAGGGGTGTCGGGGACACTGATAATGTGGGATCAGGGGTGTTGGGGACACTGATAATATGGGGACGGAGGAGGGGTGTCGGGGACACTGATAATGTGGGGACGGGGGAGGGGTGTCGGGGACACTGATAATGTGGGGACGGGGGAGGGGTGTCGGGGACACTGATAATGTGGGAACAGGGGAGGATCTTTTCTGTGGGGTAATGAGTAATTCTGATACATCTTGTCCATGTGCTGTGTATATATAATTCTGCATTAGATACCACATAAAATAAGGATATGGAGAGCCTGTCTGGTATTGGAGGGAATATGAGGAATAGGGGAGAGATCCGTGGAATAGTCTCCAGCAGTACAGTACAATTATTCAGTAATGCACAATATGATTATGGTTTAGAATTGATATAAAATAGTCCCCAATTAACGAGCGCACACAAGATGGGGCAAATTTGATGGACCTGAGGCTTCTTTTCTGCAATTAGATTCTGTTTATCTGTACATAGGGCAGTGGATGAAAGAGGAGATTGTAAATGAAATTATTCTGTTTTACAGGAACCGGATTTATTGGAATCCAGATTTCCTTTCCAAGCTTCTGCTGATATTAAGAATGTCCCACGAGAAGAGTTTCCTGGTCACAGGAGATCCATACGCTAATCCCCCCTATCCTGTAGGACAAGGTCCTCCGCCACCCCCTGGATATGGTCAGCCACCATACCCTAATGTTGCACCTTATCCTAATACAGCCCCTTACCCCGCTGATGTACCCTACCCTAACTCTGTTCCCTACCCCAGCCAGCCCCCATATCCTCCCGCTTACTCCACTGGCCCTTATCCCAGCCAACCATACCAACATCCTCCGTATGCGCAGGGTGGATACCCCTCGGAGCCAAGTGGTGAGTACACAGTGTCCTTCATTATAATGCATGTTGCAGCTGGTTCAACCTGTTGTTTTATTTGTAACAATGCAAGATGTATAAATACTGTGCTCTGGTGATTGAACCTACTGTATCTGATTATATTTGACTCTCTCACTCTTCGGCCTCACACCTCATTGTCTATATCACTCTTAGATTTTGGCTCACCGATACACAGCACCACTTACCATGAAGAGGGACCGCCCTCATATTGTGACAACCAAGATTTTCCCACCAGCCACTGGGATGATAAAAATATCCGCAGAGCGTTTATCCGTAAGGTGAGTTTGACAAATATGTGCGTGAAATATATGAGTAAGTAGAGTTCAGCTTTCACCCAAGAAGTCAGAAAAGCAGCTCCTGTAACTCCCACCACTGCTCCTCCCCTCGTACATGGAAACCAGAAACTGCAGAAGAAAGTGCGAAGTACCAGGGAGGTGCGTGCGTGACAAGTCCCCCAAAGCGGAGGTTCCACCTTTCTACGATATGGGGGGCAATACATAAGAAGTGGGGGAAAATGAATATAATATATACTAATATATACCTCCTTCTAAATCTTCTAACATTGATCTCTCCATCACCGTTAATATCACCACCATCTCTCCTGTCACCCAACTCTGCTGCCTGGGTGTCCCCCTTGACTCCTCCCTCTCTTTTGTCCCCCACATTCAATCTCTTGTCCAATCCTGTCGTTTCCAACTTTGGAGTATTATCCACATCCGGTCCTTCCTTTCTCATGACGCCACCAAAACTATTATCCACGATCTTATAATTTCCCGTCTCCATTATTGTAACCTTCACCTCACCTTCCTCCCTCACTCCCATCTTGCACCCATTCGCTCTATTCTCAATTCGGCTGCGAGACTCCTCTTTTCTTTATATGCTGCTCTTCCTCTGCCTCCCTCTCTGCCTTACATCGGCTCCCTTTCCCCTACAGAATCCTCTTCAAACTCCTCACCCTCACCTACAAGGCTCTTTCCCATTCCAAGGCCCCTTATATCTCCAACCTCCTCTCCATTCACACTCCCGCCCGTTCCTTGCCTTAGGCCAATGACTGTCGCCTTCTCCTCCACACTGATCACCTCATCCCACGCCAAAATTCAAGACTTCTCCCGTGCTGCCCCCTTCACTGGAACGACCTCCCTCGCTCCATCCATCTGTCCCCTAATTTGAGCACTTTCAAATGGGCTCTCAAAGCCTACGGGCTATCCACCTAACCTTCTCCAACCGTGTTCTCCTCATCTCACTCTTCCCTGTCTCTTACACCTGATCCCCTCCACTGTCTCCTATTGTGCCTGCTGTCTGTTTCCCCTCCCTTTAGTATGTAAGCTCCTACGAGGTCCCTCTTCCCTTCTGTCTCAATTCAATTTTTTCTTCTCCGAAGTAGCTTATTATTATTAATAATGTGTGTAAGTATACATACATTATGATAACTGCTATGGATAGATATGGTGACAGTTTCCACATGTATGTATGTGTATATTTACACTCTCCGCCAGGGACCACTTTATTCGGAACACCTGCTCGTTCAATTGGCCAATCAGCTAGAAGCATGCAGACATGGTCAAGAGATTCACTAGTTGTTCAGATCGAACTCCAGAATGTGGAAGAAATGTGATCTAAGTGAGTTTCACCTAGAATGATTGTTGGTGCCAGCTGACTAATCTGCAGCAACTGGGTGATGCTATCAAGCAACATGAACCAAAATCTATAAATAACTGGTAGAAATCATGCCACGAAGATTTCATGCTGATAGAGATATATATATATATATGAGATACAAAAAGACAGGGGGCGCCAACCATAGTGTATTAAAAGTGATATATGACACTCTCCACAGGTATGTAGTGCTCGTACCGAATAATCAGTAAATCTGGGCCAAGATTAGCAGTCACTCTGATAGTACCGGATAAGATAGGAATCCTCTCAACGGGCCCTTAATTCAGATGGCACATCCAGTCATATGTACTACCGCTAATTTTTGGGAAAAGGGCAAAGAGACATAAGATGCCGAGAAAGTCCAGGACATATGTCTTTCATGGCGATAGCCGCTCTCCGAAGGAATTCCTTTAAAACGGCAATGTCTTTACAGGCATGTTCTGCCTGTAAAGACATTGCCGTTTTAAATCTACCCTGCAAAGCTGCCGAATATTGTCGATTTGCAAAATGTTTGATACATTTACCCCCGGTTACCTTGAACCATCTGTGGGGTAAAACAAGTCTCCCAGGCTTTGGTGCTGGAGTCTGTTTGACAATGAGCTGTTCTGAGATGAGTGTTTCTTGGATCCTTTTTATGGGTTCCTTGCACCAATCTAGAGATTGATTCTGTTATCTTTATTTCTTGAGATAGAGACTCTTGTTTGTTCTGTAGGAAAATTATCGCTTTGTCTGTTATTATTCTTTTGATTCTCCGACTACCAAAATATCGCCCAGGTAGCCCCAGACCATTATTTTATCATCTTTTATTTATAGCACGCCACAAAAGATCTGCAGCGCCGTACAAGACATTCACAGTAGTATACAGCAGACAGCAACTATCCATAATACATTACATAATGCATGAAAAACAAAAGAATTCATAGACCAGACATATTAATTAAACACGGAAAATGTGATCATGCAGATCAAGTTATTTAGGAGACAATGAGTGAGAGTGATGGGAATGTCCAGTGCGATGTAGGCCTGGAATCAGAACACAGCTAGAGGAAGAGGAGGAATCCCGTTATATAGTAGCAGGTCAGGGGAAATGACATTAACAGGTTAACATCATTAGTTTATTTTATGTAGGCAGTGGAAGAAGCAATGGGACAGGGGCTCATCCACTGACACTGCATTTAGAGACACAATTTGCGCCAAAATCACAGCAACCAACCAAATTCTTGCTTTCATTGTCTAATTTACACTGGACAGATTAAAGGTGATTGTTGGTTGGTGACTGTGGATCAGCGCATATTATACACCTAAATACAGTGCTGGTGGATGAGCCATAGAGACCACTAGTGTAGGTGGTGGACACCCGTATATGACAGGGATAAAACTGTTTTCATACAAGCTAAACCCCACAAATCAATCTGTTCTTTTCTGCCATCAGATGTTACGTTTCTACCCACAAAGCACTACTGAGCTTTCCTAATTTTTATATTACCGTTATTCCTTTCGTTACATAGAAGTGAAGGAGTTTAGCAGTATAAATTCAGATACTCTGTGCTTGTCCTGAGCCTTGTACATGATATAAATACTCTGTATTGGTGTCGTCACATGACTTATAATTACACAGATAAAATCAGATGGAAGAAAAAGCTAAATGATCAAAATTTTAACTAAACAAAGTCAAGTGGAAGAAGGAATAATAATTTATGACCATACTCTAAATATTCTTGATCATTGTATCCATAGGGACTGCAGATTCCCTTTTATGCAGCAGCAACACAATTTTCTCAATTGTATTTTATAGTTATTTTATTATATCTTTAGTGCCAATACGGTTATTTCTTATTCACCTACCCCTGACCCCAAATGTGAAGAGTATAGAACCTCCAAACTGATAACATTATGCTGAAATACGCTTAAAGATTTACAGCAGAGCGTAAATTGTCACTTGCAGGAAGATATAAATTGAAGTTGGCCATCAGTCTGTGACGGGAAAGACCTTTCTCGTTTCACAATGTCCTGTGTCTGACGTAACTTTGTGGAAGTTGCTTGTGTACTGGAATCTGATCATCTTTGTATTCTATATGATTCAAACTCCGAAAAAACTGGTTCAGAGGTAAAAATAAATGCAGAGAAATGTTGAGTATTAAAAAGCGATCAGTCTGCGTGTAGGTCACTCTTCATATAGGTCACTCTGTGTGTAGGTCACTCTTCACATAGGTCACTCTGCGTGTAGGTCACTCTGCGTGTAGGTCACTCTGCGTGTAGGTCACTCTTCACATAGGTCACTCTGTGTGTGTAGGTCACTCTTCACATAGGTCACTCTGTGTGTAGGTCACTCTTCACATAGGTCACTCTGCGTGTAGGTCACTCTGCGTGTAGGTCACTCTGCGTGTAGGTCACTCTGTGTGTAGGTCACTCTTCATATAGGTCACTCTGTGTGTAGGTCACTCTTCATATAGGTCACTCTCTGTGTAGGTCACTCTTCATATAGGTCACTCTGCGTGTAGGTCACTCTTCCTATAGGTCACTCTTCCTATAGGTCACTCTTCCTATAGGTCACTCTGCATGTAGGTCACTCTTCATATAGGTCACTCTGTGTGTAGGTCACTCTTCATATATGTCACTCTGTGTGTAGGTCACTCTTCATATAGGTCACTCTGTGTGTAGGTCACTCTCTGTGTAGGTCACTCTTCATATAGGTCACTCTGCGTGTAGGTCACTCTTCCTATAGGTCACTCTTCCTATAGGTCACTCTTCCTATAGGTCACTCTTCCTATAGGTCACTCTTCCTATAGGTCACTCTGCATGTAGGTCACTCCTTTACATAGGTCACTCTTCATATAGGTCACTCTTCACATAGGTCACTCTTCACATAGGTCACTCTTCATATAGGTCACTCTTCCTATAGGTCACTCTGTGTGTAGGTCACTTCATATAGGTCACTCTGTGTGTAGGTCGCTGTGTGTGTAGGTCACTCTTCATATAGGTCGCTGTGTGTGTAGGTCACTCTTCATATAGGTCGCTGTGTGTGTAGGTCACTCTTCATATAGGTCGCTGTGTGTGTAGGTCACTCTTCATATAGGTCGCTGTGTGTGTAGGTCACTCTTCATATAGGTCGCTGTGTGTGTAGGTCACTCTTCATATAGGTCACTCTGTGTGTAGGTCACTCTTCATATAAGTCACTCTGTGTGTAGGTCACTCTTCACATAGGTCACTGCGTGTAGGTCACTCTTCATATAGGTCACTCTGCGTGTAGGTCACTCTTCATATAGGCCACTCTGTGTGTAGGTCACTGCGTGTAGGTCACTCTTTATATAGGTGACTCTGCGTGTAGGTCGCTATGTGTGTAGGTCGCTATGTGTGTAGGTCACTCTGTGTGTAGGTCACTCTTCATATAGGTCACTGCGTGTAGGTCACTCTGCGTGTAGGTCGTTGTGTGTAGGTCACTATTAATATAGGTCACTCTGCGTGTAGGTCTCTCTTTATATAGGTCACTCTGCGTGTAGGTCGCTGTGCGTGTAGGTCGCTGTGCGTGTAGGTCACTCTGCGTGTAGGTCGCTGTGCGTGTAGGTCACTCTGCGTGTAGGTCACTCTGCGTGTAGGTCACTCTTCATATAGGTCACTCTTCATATAGGTCACTCTGCGTGTAGGTCACTCTGCATGTAGGTCACTGCGTGTAGGTCACTGCGTGTAGGTCACTCTTCATATAGGTCACTCTGTGTGTAGGTCACTCTTCATATAGGTCACTCTGCGTGTAGGTGACTTTACAGATGATTCTCTGCGTATAGATAATTTAAGTCTTCTGAAGGACGAGCTGTACAGTAGGATCAGATGTCTTTACGTTGGGTTATGTTGCAGATACCTGTGATCTTTGGCATTGTCAGACTATCGGACTTGACATCCTCAACTCATTGAAGCTTTCTGAGTGCTGTTATAGGGCGACCGCGTTCTAGTGACTCTGGTCATAAAGTGGTCGGACCTTCATGTGGAGAATATTTCAGATGTTTCTGGCAATGAAGGGATTCTTCAGACTTTCGGGAACGGAAGATCTTTGTGTCTGTTTAATGCTGATTACAGGGGTGGTTTACGGCTAATATAATGGAAGTGATGTTTGCACGGAGTATAACATAAAAGATGTGTAGGATAGACCTATCCAACCTGCGGCCCTCCAGGTGTTGTGAAACTTCAAGCCCCAGCATGCTTTGCCAGTAGACAGCCTGTTAATAGCTGGAAGGGCATGCTGGGACTTGTAGTTTCACAACATCTGGAGGGCCGCAGGTTGAACAGGCCTGGTCTAGGTAGTAGGGAAATTAAACCTTTATGGTGCTAATTAGGGAACAGTTAGAGTGGTATGGGGGGGGGGGTCACACATTCACTGGCTGGAACCTGAGAGACAGGTGTAACACCCTGGTCTGCCTGACCTCATGGAAGCCGTCCCTTGTGGGTGACACAGGTGTTACTCTGACATATTTTGGTGAATACTTTAAAACATTTGTGTTTATTGGTTTTCCTCTTTCTTTGACGTTTCTGTTCTTCAGTTGTGTGTTGTGATCTGTTCATGTGGATGTTGTTTGAAAGTGAGGTGAAATGTTATCTGTTAATCCCCAAACTCCACCCAGAACAGGTGGCACATGCTGTATAAATGTCCCTCCCGGGACTCTGTGCTTTTATTACCCCACTCAGATGAGCGGTCGATAGAAACCCTGATAGTACAATTTATTTATGCTTCTATTTGTGTTTTTGGAGGTGGAGAGAGATGATAACTTGTAAGGGGTAGAGGTGGGTGGACTTAGTGCGGCACTGGCTGTGTTGTGTAATGTGCTGAGCATAAGATACTGGTTACGTGGGCTGAATAATGTTATTGGTCATTGACCAGTATCCTATCGAACAATGTGCGTAACCCAGCCCGATAGTTTTATGTGCCGGCTGATTTATAACAACAATATCACTGGTGCCTGAGGTATGGATATATGTGTCCGTACTGCTGTGATGAAGGATAATATGTGGGATAGTGGTCAGTCTCTCATCCGATCTCTGTGCGGTCACATCCGTGTCTGTCTATCATTCTGACATTATGGGTCTTGTATCTCGCAGGTCTTCCTGGTCCTCACAGCTCAGCTACTGGTCACTTTTGCTTTCGTTGCCGTTTTCACCTTTGTGCAAGAAGTCCGAGATTATGTGAAAAAGAACACGTGGACTTATTACCTCTCATACGCAGTCTTCTTCTGCTCCCTCATCACCCTCAGCTGCTGCGGAGATTTCCGCCGCCGCCACCCCTGGAACCTCGTGGCCCTGGTAAGTTACAGATTCAGAAGTCAGGGTAAAGTCAAACGGTCAATATTTTGGGATGTCAGACTCTAACTTTGTGTCCTTCTGTGATAAATCTTCTCAATCCATCCGTTCCTCCCACTTCTGTCCATCTGTCTCTTCAATCTGTCCTAATATGAGCAGTCTATTTTAGGTATTGTGATCTCTGGTGCTGTCTACTGATGTCTTTTCTAACTCGTCTCTCAGTCTATCCGTTCCTACCCTCTTCTGTCCATCTGTCTCTTCAGTCTGACCTAATATGAGCAGTCTCTTTTGTCTATGCTGGTCTCTGATGCTGTCTAATGATGTCTCTCCGGACTCTTGTCTCTTAGTCCATTCTGACGCTCAGCCTGTCATACATGGTCGGTATGATTGCCAGCTTCTATGATACGGAAGCAGTGATAATGGCGCTCGGTATTACGGCTGCTGTTTGCTTCACTGTCGTCCTGTTCTCGCTGCAGGTGAGTGATAATGGAATAGGTGGAATTAATATTTTGTGGGATGTTTCACTCCTAGGACCACATACACCAGTGTTGAGTGGAGGCAGCGAGAGGCAACCACCCACCTGTTACTCTGTGACTTTGTATTCGGACAGGTCTAATAAGATACAGGCACTGATTACTGCATTATTCTCTATTCCAGTCACAAATAACCTGATAATCTTTCCTATATCTCCTGCAGACAAAATATGACTTCACTTCCTGCATGGGGGTCCTGATGGTCAGTCTGGTGGTCCTGCTCATTTTCTCCATACTCTGCATTTTCATCCGCAACAAGATATTGCAGATTGTGTACGCTGCCCTGGGGGCGCTGCTCTTTACCTGCGTAAGTTCATCTTGTATCGTGTGCGGGATATGGCTCCTGCTCTGATGATATGACACCTTCTTGCACAAATCATTTATCTGATCTCTATTAGATAATATAAATCGTACAGCGATTTTATTTTTTTTCATCCACAGTCTTAATTTCTCTATATATTCTAGTGTTTTAGTGTCAGGTCTTTGAAGAGATACCAGAAGCTGTGACCCATTGCCTAGTGATGCCACTGATCTATCTCTAGCACTACAATAAAAGTGGAGAGGGTGGGGATGGGCGGCTGGATCTTATTATTGCACTGCATGAATGATGGCCGTTTAGACCTCTGTCCGGGGAGACATTTTCCAGTAATGCTTTGCTGTAAACCACACATTGGCTGTTTACCTGACAGATCACTTTCTCTTACTAATTTCTTTACTTTATTTGGTCATAATCTGCAGCAATTACCAGTTCATAGTATTTGTTATCACACGTCCGGTCCTTCTGTGTTGTGGTTCTCCCATCCCCCATCTTTACGTCACAACTCAGACTCCTAGTGCAGGTAAATTACCAGGATGAGTAGGGACAGGTTAGACTGTTTTACCTTCTATGGGACCTAGAAGTAAGTATGGTGGGGTGATCTTTATGGCCAAGCAAACTTCAGGTTGTTTATATTTATTGTCACCAGATTAATGATAAAGAACACGTAATTGTCTCCGCACAGCGAGGCGTGTTACAGGACCCGGACTATATACTGCGCCAAGACGCCATATGTTCGTTCCACTCTATGGGGCCAAATTACTCTGGACACATAAAAATACTGTACCTTATCATGCCCAAAATTCTACTTATGGTGCCTGCGGGATTGGGAGCAGGAAGAAGCTTTTCAGCGCTTGGTTCTGTTGTAGTCCAAAGTCTGCCCAGGACGATCAGAAGCCTTGTTACCCACAGTCCATTTGTCTAGTTGATGAAAGTAACACTCATGTTTAGAGGAGAAGGAAGAGGGGTCTCATTACTGTGTTTACTAGCAGAGATTCTCCCATTTATTTCCTTTTTTTTCCCTACGTGTTGTAAACACCAATGACATAAATGGGAATAGCTTTGTACCGCGTGCTTCCAGTCATACTAACTGCAGTTATATCACATGTACACAGAGGCCTGCACTGACCCCTCCAGGTACTTGGTAGATGATCTTCCACATGCAGAACCAGCTGTACCCGTGCCTGGCATTCATAACGAGCATTTGCATTGGCTTTCATGGGGGAGGGGGGTTATTGGTTCTTTTATATATTTTTAAATAACATAAATCTACTAAGCAGCAAGAAACCCATTGCAGCAGTACAGTGGCAGCATAACATTACTTGTCAAATCATAGGTTTGTAAAGGAGACATTCAAGACCCAATTATAGAGCTGAGCAATGAATACATATCAAGAGGTGTAAACGATGCAACAACCAATCAGCAGCTCAGACTCCGGAACACACACTCAGGAACAGATAGAGTGAGCAGCACAACTGGCCATAGGAATAATACAAGTCAGAATATCCACAGACCATTATTCTTTCTCCACCAAACTTGCAGCCGTCAGTCCGCGTTCTGGTAGGTAGTGTTCTCCTGGCAGTACCTGTGCTGACGCTGCATCCAGAGGCAGTTTGGGATTCGGTAGTGAGTGTTACAGCCAAAGACGGGACATCTCCGCACTCGCCGGTGTGCTGAGCTCGTTTCTCATAGATGTTTCTATTTACTTCCTATGACAGTGCTACATTGCCAGTCACTCCGCTTTTCTGTACGGATCTTTCTCCTCCCATTGTGTGACTGGTGATTGCTTGGCTGGATACTGGATGTTCTGCAGCTGTAGCTGATGACCACACTAATTATAGGGGTGTTGACTTACTTTTGGCCATTTAGTATAGGTCACTTAGTAATTCTATCAAGACATAAATAACATTATTAGATAATTCACCGATAATAGGGAGGATTTATACGTAACTTATATGTGTATATGTGAGGATACCACCCTTAGCTGGGATGGAAGTTACCCTCTGTGGGATTCAACTCACTCGGGTAGACCAAGATATATCCAAAATAAGACTTTATTACGACAGCACAACACCACAAGACGTTCACAAGTTACAGGGTAAATGGTAGCACGTATTCTCCAGCAGCCTCCTGCAGTCAGCACTCCAAAGTCATAATCTCTGTCCCTTTCAGGGTCTTATCCTCCCGAAATATTACCACTACCGTTTAGCAAAACAGTTATGGTGTCTCCTAGCCTGGGTTACTAGCTCACACCAACCCTGTCCTGGTAGGGTTCCCTCCAGCGGCACCACAGTGCCTGGCCCAGAGTCCTTTTCACTGATGTCTTCTACACCAGGATCCTCCAAACTAGCATCCCCCCTGGCATTCTCCTCGCCCTATATTATTTTCTCTGTACCCAGGAAATAGGGTCAAATGTCTCCAACCTCCCCTTTACAGAAGGGGCCTCCCAGTCAACAATTTAGCTGCTAGACATACTGTCCCTGTTACCTTGATTAGACAATAGAATGGCTTGACTCAATTAGCTGTTTTGGCTGGATACACTACACATGGGGTTACAATAGTACATCAAGGAATGACACTGCACGCTTACATGGAACAATAAGACTTTTGACACATGATATCAGCAGGGTTACACAATATAAGTCTGTGATACCTTTTGATACAATTACATTTATATTGACACATATTGATACATTTCCCCATGCTATTTCAACCAATATATTACTGTGGAGGCACATTGCATATGAGTAGAAGTTCTAACCTCATTACCTCTCAGGTTATCTGTTGACCTAGCTAATTAACATGGGCTGCCAGCTAGTTAACTCAGACATTGTTCTGATAACAAACCTCATCTCAGCTGCACCCCATACAATACACATTTGAGACAAATGGTAATTACATTAGCTACCACAAGCAAAATGACTGCTGTTGTTCTGATATTTTCACACAGTATGGCAATATTGTTTCTATTTATACTACATACAATATCACAGGTAATAGTATGGGCAAAATGTGTCTAATAACATGAAATAATAATACACATAATACACCAATGCTCTGGTGTATATACTTAGACTGGGCCAAGGATTAAAAAGTACAATAAACCGTGAGAAACGGGTGATGATTACATAGTTCTCAGTCCAGTAGTACCCCGTTTCCTCACATTCCTCCCCTACTTTTTAAACTTGAGCCCCAGTCTCTTCTGCAGACACTACTGCAGGTTTTATGTGGTTTCCCACGAGATGAACCAATTTCCTGCTGGGCTGTGCGCAGCCTCCAGCGTTCACTTGCTGCACCTTGTTATATTCTTGTAGCCGCCAGCACCTATCAATTCCCAGAACCTCTGCGGGAAGTCTCGGTCTCCTGCTCCAGTAGCTACTCTGAGCCCTGCTGTCTAAGAGCCTTACCGACTGCCTTTCCCTGGTTGTCTGGGGTCCTGTCTGGCTACGCCTCCCCCTTTCCCAGTTCCCTTCTGCACTGGGATTACTCATTTCCCCAGTCTGCACCCGCTTATGCACAGGGTTCTTGCAGGAATCCTGCTGCACACTATCTCCTGCAGGGACTACTGAGAGTAACATCACGCAGTCATCAATGTCCTGCTTTTTATGCTGCCTTTTCCCCTCCTGTGTCCGAATGTCACTGTTGCAGCCATGCCCTAACATATTCTTGCAGTCTGCACAGTTGGCTATGTAGCGGTCTACATCCCTCGCTAAACCTAACCACATGAACTGCTGTCTGAGCCTGGCTCGTGTTCTCCTTTTTCCTCTGTGATCGGTACCCCCCTTCCCCATGGGCCTGAGCTATAAACCGATCCCGATATTCGGGTGGGACTACCAACCTGTACTTATGATTTGGGCTGGACACCGTATACAGTAACCCATCCAACCAAGCACAATCCTCTACCACCCCAGTCTTATACGACATATCTGCTAGTGCCCGCATCCCTTCTAGATCTGCATCTAGTAGCTGGGCTTCTTGCAGTCTAGATTTATCCTCCTCCCCCAGGACTAACCCCCCCTCAGGATGGTCTTGGCTACTCACCCTCAGAGGCCCGGAGATGGTAAAGAAAGGTTGCTGATACCCGTTAGTTACTGGCGTGTAGAAGTGGTTGTTCTTCCTCTGCCTGGGGCTCACCTTTCTATGGGCTTTTTCAACAAAATAATTCCTGAGGTCTTGCCCCAAATCATTGCCCAAAATCACCTCATTGGACATTCCTGCCATAACTCCAACTTCTACCAGGTTGTTACAATGGCCCCAATGCAACTGGACTTGGGCTGTTGGAATCTCTGCCCATCGTCCATCCTCCATCCTAATTTTAAAGTACTTGTTGGGGATAATTCTTCTGGAATCCACCAACTCGGGGCGTACCAGGGTGATGGCTGCCCCACAGTCTCTAAATCCTTGGGCTTTTCTGCCATCCACCCATACAGGTTTCAAGTGCCTGTAAAGGCGTCCTCCTGTTGTTTGCCTCATGTCAGCCACAGCATTGCAAGTGGCCTTTACCCCCCTCGCCTCTGGTGCATCAGGGTGGTAGTGTTTGTTTTTCCGGGGGTGGCTCCTGCCAACAACCCCCGTGGGAGGGAATTGGTCTAATTGACCTCCTTTCCTGGGACACTGCTGTTGAAGATGTCCCCAGTATTCACATCGAAGGCACCACTTCCCGACTTGTCCCAAGTGTGGTATTGCTTGTCCTTGACTGCTGGGTCGCCTTTGGCCTTCACTCTGCCCCTTTTCTGCTTTATCCCAGGACTGTGGGTTACACTTTGCCACCCAATCCTGAAGGCTGGGAAATATCTCAGTCAGCCCTGCTTTTACCAGCTCAAGTCCTTTTCTCCGGATCCACTGACTGAGGACGTGCTGCAGCTCTTGACGAAGCTGACCATAGTCATAGCTTCCACTGTGCACTGCTGACTGGCCTGGGGTGGGGGATGTTTGTATTGTAGCTGCAATCTCCTGAATCCTTACTGGCTGCTCCTGGTCCTCATACAACTCCTTGGCTTTCAGGATTTCTGCAACATAAGTCCCAACTTGGGTGCCTTCCACTGCTGGGACCTCTGCTATTTTCATCCTGCCCGCATTATCGAGTAGGCACAGGTCCCATTTGCATAGTTTTTCCACTAGTTGTGGCCTGAAGTCATCCTGGGTAGTAGCAATTTCCCTTGTCTGGCATAATCCCCGGAGTTCATCCAGTTTTAGGGAGTTATACTTGATCATGTCTCACGTTTCTTGCAACTCCTCTGATAGGCTTCCTTTGGGTGCTGTGTAGCCCGTGCTGTGCTGTACCTACAAGGCCCTTGGACTGCAACCGCTTGCGTCCCTTGCAGCCTTCCCGGTTCTTGCAACACCGGGCCGAGTGATCCCACTGCTTGCCACCAAATGTGAGGATACCACCCTTAGCTGGGATGGAAGTTACCCTCTGTGGGATTCAACTCACTCGGGTAGACCAAGATATATCCAAAATAAGACTTTATTACGACAGCACAACACCACAAGACGTTCACAAGTTACAGGGTAAATGGTAGCACGTATTCTCCAGCAGCCTCCTGCAGTCAGCACTCCAAAGTCATAATCTCTGTCCCTTTCAGGGTCTTATCCTCCCGCAATATTACCACTACCGTTTAGCAAAACAGTTATGGTGTCTCCTAGCCTGGGTTACTAGCTCACACCAACCCTGTCCTGGTAGGGTTCCCTCCAGCGGCACCACAGTGCCTGGCCCAGAGTCCTTTTCACTGAGGTCTTCTACACCAGGATCCTCCAAACTAGCATCCCCCCTGGCATTCTCCTCGCCCTATATTATTTTCTCTGTACCCAGGAAATAGGGTCAAATGTCTCCAACCTCCCCTTTACAGAAGGGGCCTCCCAGTCAACAATTTAGCTGCTAGACATACTGTCCCTGTTACCTTGATTAGACAATAGAATGGCTTGACTCAATTAGCTGTTTTGGCTGGATACACTACACATGGGGTTACAATAGTACATCAAGGAATGACACTGCACGCTTACATGGAACAATAAGACTTTTGACACATGATATCAGCAGGGTTACACAATATAAGTCTGTGATACCTTTTGATACAATTACATTTATATTGACACATATTGATACATTTCCCCATGCTATTTCAACCAATATATTACTGTGGAGGCACATTGCATATGAGTAGAAGTTCTAACCTCATTACCTCTCAGGTTATCTGTTGACCTAGCTAATTAACATGGGCTGCCAGCTAGTTAACTCAGACATTGTTCTGATAACAAACCTCATCTCAGCTGCACCCCATACAATACACATTTGAGACAAATGGTAATTACATTAGCTACCACAAGCAAAATGACTGCTGTTGTTCTGATATTTTCACACAGTATGGCAATATTGTTTCTATTTATACTACATACAATATCACAGGTAATAGTATGGGCAAAATGTGTCTAATAACATGAAATAATAATACACATAATACACCAATGCTCTGGTGTATATACTTAGACTGGGCCAAGGATTAAAAAGTACAATAAACCGTGAGAAACGGGTGATGATTACATAGTTCTCAGTCCAGTAGTACCCCGTTTCCTCACAGTATATAACCAGTATAATTCCTCAGTAATACCCTGTGGAGCAACAGAATTAGACCAACCTATCCATTGAAGAGCCCATCACAGGCTCAGTGTGACCCACTTGGTGCCCCATGGTGTCATTGTACTATTTCCCTCAACATATACTGTATATAATATATAAGCCTGTGACACAGGAGGAGCTGCAGATTATACTGGATGTCCATATTGAGTCCTCATTGTATCTGCTGTCTCTGGTCAGTGGCTCGTGGCCATGAACGTCGTCTCTGTACCACTGAGAAGGTGGAAACAGAGTAATAATCTATTGCTCACTCTTCCTGTTCCAGGTTTAGTTATACTGCAGTGTTACTGGAACCCCTAAACCAGTCACACAAGTCAGCTGACCTCTAAGGTGTCATCTCAGGAACAATTTCTTCTAGGAAAACTACATCTTCACAACGTTTAAAGGGCCCAGGTCAGAATGATATCACTGCGATGGTTAAACTGAGCCCAAGGTGCTCTAATAAGGATACATTCTATTAATATTTTACTAATTATGTTACCCTGCATGGCCTCAATGAGGAATTAAATGATACTGGTTATATATGGTTACTCTTGTCTTTATATTATATGTAGCTGCGTAGACAAAGGATGATAATGTTCAGTATGGTATAGACAGATATCATTGTCTCCCTTACAAACCTTTTGACTTTGTGGCTCCATCACAATTATCCAACACACTTGGTCTCTATGTTGTGGGCTGTGGAACCGACACCGTGTTACTATGATGCTGAAGAGGTTTCTAAATACTGATCATTGTGGTGGTAATAAATATAATTCTTGTACCCAGATACAATTATAATATCTTTCTGAGCAGACCATTATAAACTGTGTTTTAACCCACTGATCATCTTTCTTCCTCTCTGTTATATTTAATACACTTGGATAGACATTTCATGTGTATACATATTCTCTATCACACACTCGTCACCTCTAGATCAGCTCCGTGCTGAGTGACAAGAAACCTAAACTGGGAGAGGATTACTTGTAATCTGGTTTAGCTCCTGTTGTCTTATCCATGTAACCCTTCGGCTGCTGAGTACACACTGTCACCCTCTGAGGGTCATTCTGTAACCATTCTCCGCACCCCAGAATATACATACTTATATTACACGAATGGTGGTAATTTATGTATAGTACAAACTGATGGACAATCTCCATTGACGTTTCTGTACATAAGATCTGTGTAACAGTGATTATACAGTAAAGATAATGCAGCTTTTTCCAACATAATTGCTTCCAAGAAAGGGCCGGATCCTGGAAATATTGTGGAAGGTAGAAGTGGCAGCAGTGGGAGAGGGACTGAATGTGGGGGATGTGAGGGAGAACTCAAGGCTGACATCCAGGCAGCAGATGTGGGCAGGGTAGAGGTGGTATTGGTAAGGGAGAGAGGGGAGATGAGAAGACCTTGGATAGGGGAAGACCATGATTTCTGTTTTCGACATGTTAAGTCTAAGAAAGTGCTGGGACATCCAAGGTGAGATGTCCAATAGACAACTGGAAAGGAAGGGAATGGAAAGTCATGAGAAAGGTCATGAGAAGAGACTTATAATTTGGGTACCAACAGTGTAGCGATGATTTCGGAGCTCAAAAGAGCTCATTAGATCACCAAGGGAAGAAATATAAAGGGAGAGCGGACCCTTGGGGGACGCCAACAGGTAGTGGAGGGCTTGCTGGAGGAAAGGGTGGTTAACAGGACTGAATGCCACTGAGAGGTAGGAAGAGAGAAATGAGCCTTTGATTTGGCAGTGAGATTGTTGGTGACCTTGGTTAGGGACATTTGTATGGAGTGGAGGAAACAAAAGCCAGATTGAAGAATGGGTCCAGGAGGGAGTTGGAAGACAGGAAGGAGGGGAGGTGGTTGAAGATGAAGGGGAGGAGGTAGATGGTGGTAGTTAGAGACACAAGGTCAAAGGGGGTTTTTTGAGTATGAGGAAGAAAAAGGTGTTTGAAGGAGGAGGGGAAATTACCAGAGGAGAGGGGTAGGTTGAGAATATGGGCGATGTGAGAGCAGACATCACGAGACGGGGATCGAGGGAGGCGAGAGGGTTCAGCATGATTAGCAAATACGATTTTTATTTTCCTTTGATTGGGTTTGTCTGCATATTTTTTTTTTATATGCAGCTTCCCATATATTTGATTTCTCTTCCTTTTTGTTTGAACTGTGATAAAATGAGGTGCTGGCACTTTCTATAAAGGATAACTCTGGCCCACCCCGCTGTTACATGTTAAATTACTTTTTATTTTGTCTCCTCTCTGTTAAGTATGGACAATATGTGCATGCTGTGGTCGTATGCTCTTTATTGCAACACTTGATGAAATGTATTCATTCTTTCTTGTGTAATTGTCTATTTAGAAATGTGTACAAGCACAGCCTGAGTATATGATCATGTGTCTCAGGGTGTTGCAATATCAGGTGTGGTCTGTAGAAGTTTGGTACAGATAAAAGTACAGTCATGGCCACAAGTTTTGAGAATGACACAAGTATTGGTATTGAGCGCTACCATCAGTCCTGTGTCATGCCAACAGTAAAGCATCCTGAGACCATTCATGTGTGGGGGGAGTGGGTTTACTCACAATTTTGCCTAACAACACATGGGTGGACAAACAAAAACCCACAAATTCTGATAAACTCCAAGCATTGATTAGACAAGAATGGGCGGCCATCAGTCAGTATGTGGCCCAGAAGTTGATTGACAGCTGCCAGGGCCAATTACAGAGGTCTTCAAACAGAAGGGTCAACACTGCAAATATTGACTCTTTGCATAAACTTAATGTAATTGTCAATAAAACCTTTGACACTGATGAAATGCTTAATGTTACTTCAGTATAACACAGCAACATCTGACAAAAAGGTCTAAAAACACTGAAGCAGCAAACTGTGTGAAAACCAATACTTGTGTCATTCTCAGAACGTTTGTATTGTTGTGCTGAACGTACAGCACAGTACATGCAGTACAATGTTTGAGCACTGTAGACGTGTGTAGGAAGCCGCACATTATGGTGTAACTTGTCTTTCTTTCCCTAGTTCTTGGCGGTGGACACACAGATGATCCTGGGTAACAAGCAGTTATCTCTCAGCCCGGAGGAATACGTGTTTGCTGCTCTCAATCTGTACACAGATATCATTAACATCTTTCTCTACATCCTGGCTATAATTGGTAAGGCCAAGGATTGATCATTGATCTTCTGCTCTCTGATTCCAAGCACTTCAACCTGTACCCAGGATTCTCTTATACAGTTCCAGTTAATATTTATATCCTCCCCTCTGGTATTTAGTGAATTTGCCTTTGAATGTTAATGCTTCTGGTATCTGTGAACTGCGCTGTTAGCAGCTTATCTGCTACTCATCTGAGTCCCTGGACACCTCTTACCCCTAATACCACCTACACAATCACCTGCAGCACTTTAGTAGACCCCAGCCCACCGTCACATTCCTAGTTCCACTCTTCATTTTTTATATCTTCAGCATTTCATCCCAGCTTCTACTTGAGTGCTGTTTATATTGTTGCATGTTCCTCCTTTATGGCACATGTCATGTTCTTTTTATAATGACAGTTGTTGGCTCTTATTGCACATAAACATTTTTCTATCCCTTAATGTGAATTCCTTTCCCCTCCAGTCAGGAGATTCCTTACTCCTTTCTTGAAAGGACTGGGGGACCCTGTGCTGGAATTGTATGCAGTTATACTAGCGGCAATTTCTATTTTACATGTATCCTGATTGCATGGATTGAGGACACAAGGTCCAAATCTGGACAATGCACGCTGCTTCCCTACAGGAGAAACATGCAATATTGTATACGTCAATTCAGAGCAGTGTATCATATAGTTATTATCTGACATTCTACGTTAGTATATATTATAGACAGTCACATAGACTGCGTGACCTGATTTTCATACTATCCGATTAGAACTGAAGGAACCAGTAGAGTGTTATATCCCCACATTGGCACAGTACATAATTAGTCTGCTACCTTGGCCATATACTGATTCTCATACGTTATCACAGAATATATAGATTTACTGTCTCAATCCTGGATAGTACATTATATCCCCCAACAGAGACTTGGACCCAGACATCTGGGGCAGGAACAGATCTTGTTAGACTCTTCTGTATTGTGGCGAAGACGTTATATTTATTGTATTCAAGAATGATGCAAGAACTGTTCTGAAACCTGGATGGCCATAAGTCCTGAAGCGTCCCTGGTGTTTGATTACTGATTTGTAACTGAGTTTCTGCAGAATGCCACAATAATTGATCATCTGCCCCTGTGGTCCTGCATGATGATGATGTTGACTGAAATTATTTGAATAAAATTGTTTTCCTCTTTAATGTTACGATTGTGTCTGTTTTCTATTAAGTGATATGGAGAAACTTAAGATGCTTTTGTGCAATTCACCACATACATTTATCAACACTTCTTCAATTGCTCAGGAGCTGTAGCTGGATAATTAGGCTTACGTTGTGAGGAACAAGGTGAGGTTAGGCTTAAATTAAGAGGGTAGGTTGTGGGGGAGTAGAGGAGAGTTTAGGCTGGGTACACACTACAGGGTCTTCAACCAATTATTGTGCCAATCAAATTATAAACAAGCATTCGGCCCATTATCACATTAGTGTGTATGCTCTAACGATTATTGTTCCAAAGCTCGTCGTATCGTTTCATTTGATTTTTAAAATTAACTAAAAATCTCATTCAACGATGGAACAATGTTGTTCCAATTCTGCAGTGTCTGCACCCAGGACTGGCAGTGTCCATAGATCTCTATGGAGGGTGCAGAGTCACCATCTTTTCAGCAGATGGTTATGACAGATGAAGAGCACAGATCTGAAGGTAACGTGTATAGTGTGTACACAGGAATCTGCTGATCGGGACTTTTTTCTTGCAGTCGTTCATAAAATCATTAATGATATAGCATCCGGAGAAATTTCTTGTAGTGTTTACCCGGCCTTAGGTTTAGGTTGAGGTGGGAGGGGGGGGGGGGATTAGACTTAGTGTGGTGGTCGAGGGGAGGTTAGGCTTATGCATAATAGATAGGTAGATAAAGGATGGATACTTCAAAAAATGCAACAATAAGACCATCCCAATAAGTAGCAGCACATTAGACAGGGCAGAAAGAATACAACTTGCCTCGCCCCATATTATTGACTGCTGGCTCAGTTGGCGTGTGTTCGACCATGATGGAGCCCACGCGGGTGCTTAGCGTGTCTCTGCTTTTATAGCATTTAAGCGTCGCATCAGAGAGGTGCTGCAGTGTCACCTCCTCCTGCTGGAACCAAACAAAGGAGCCCGGCAGAGCGGGTCCTCTGGTGTGCAGGTCACCAGCTTTATGAGGATGGCTTCACGTACATGCCCTGCGCAGTGAATGAGGTGGAGCCATGGGGGGTTATGGGGGGGGGAATAAAGATGAATGAAATTTAGTTTGATTGTGTAGAGCTAAGGGTGAGCAGAGGGGAGTTAAACCCTTCCCAGATCCATAATGTAGGAGCTATGACCTGCTAATACCAGGATGTAGCTTCAACCTCCTCATGATGCCCCCATATTGGAAGCAGAGGGGTTGGTGTTGTGTGTGCCAGGTGTCCCCCCACACAGAGCAGTCTCAGAGGCCGCCCTGTTCTCTAACCATGGGTCAGCAACATTTATGCTGCTTATCACTTTTATGCTTAATTCTAATTTTCTTTAGTGTCTCCTATGATGGCGGAGAAAGGAAAAATATATTGAAAAAAACCTTCATCTATTACAGTTTCCATGAACATCATACACACAACCTGAAGTAGGTGCACAGTTTGTTTTCCCTGTAGTTAGAAGTAGAGAAGATAAAGCTGTTTCCTTCTTCCCTGTTTTAGGTATCGTGGAGAAGTAATTTTTGGGTAAATACCCTTTAAGGTAGTTGGTGGTGGTCACCTGTGGTCTTTATTTGGGACCTTGAAGGTTTGTTTTCTTGTTCTGGGCCCCACAAGAGGCGGAGCCCACAGGTTGTGGACTGGAGAAATGTTACTGTAACAAAGGAACCCGCTTGGGTAGGTAACGGGGGGCAGACAGGTTTTACAGAGCGAAGACTGTGACACTGATCTCTCAAGTTTATAATAAACTTAGATTTTAAGAAGGTTTTTAATACTGTTCAACACAAAATGTTTATAAGCTAAACTAGGTAGATTGATACATTCATAGCAATAATGTAAAGTTACATTCCAGAGACTGAGTATTTATAGACACCACTACAGCCAATCACAGTGCTCACTCCACACAGACACGCCCCTAGAATTACCTTGTAGTCCATACCAAGAAGCATCATCTGCTCAAATATAATATAATGGTGAATATTCTATAGACACAGAGCCAAATATAAAGGATGTAATATGGTGAATATTCTATAAACACCGCGCCTAATATAAAGGATGTAATATGGCGATTATTCTATAGACACAGAGCCTAATATAAAGGACGTAATATTGTGATTATTCTATAGACACAGAGCCTAATATGAAGGACGTAATATTGTGAATATTCTATAGACACAGCGCCTAATACAAAGGATGTAATATGGTGAATATTCTCTAGACACAGCGCCTAATACAAAGGATGTAATATGGTGGTGGATATTCTATATATACAGGGCATAATACACAGGATATATGTTGGTGAATATACTATATTTACTGGAGATAATATGAAAGATACAATATAGTATGTATATTCTATATATACAAAGTATAGTACACAGAATATAATAAAATAATAGATATTTTATATATATTAGGTACAATTCACAGGATATACACCGGCTACAATATAATGGTGGATATTTTATATATACACACAGTGGTACAGTATGTGAATTGGTTTGAGAGGACCTGTGCTTTGTGACATGGTGCGTTGTTCTGCTGGAAGTAGCCACTAAAAGATGGATGGACTGTGGCCATAGATGGAAGCGCTGGTAGTCAGGAGAATTCCGATGCCTATTCTAGCGCTGCCAAAGTTACATGTTTATAAAACAGACCCTACACTTTTTAAATCTGTTTATTATCCACAACAATAATAAAAATGAGGGTAGAAAAGAGAAAAAGGGATTGATTATACATTGCATGTGAGGTTTACATACATACAGTAACAGAGCATAAACCGATCAAGTGTATAATTATAAGAGTACAGACAGAAGTAAAAAAAGATATTAATAATCAAAATTTGTAACCTCTACGGTCCAGCTAGTAGATGTCATTGAACGAAGGTACCCTATAGGGTCCCTAAGGGATTCCTCAGAAAGATACAAGTTGTTGGAGTTTTCCATTATAGGGGAGGAGGAAAGAAAGGGAGAAAAATAAAAATAAGGGGGTAGGGGGAGGAAGGGTCTCAGAGGGAAAAAAAAAAGAGAAAGGGGGAAGCTGGGTCCACGCAATGGGGGTAAAAAGAGAGAAAAGAAAGAGAGGCTTAGCTGCAGACAAACGGAGGGTGGTGTGATGTGTACCGGCTGTGGAGAACCCAGGAGCAGAGAGTTATGGCAGACAGCGTATCCAGGGAACAGGCCGAGGTCAGGGGTCACTTGCTTGGTAGAATAGTCAGAAAACACGCCAGGGGTCGGGGTCACGAGCAAATCAGCAGTATCCAAGGTTCAAGCCAGAAGGTCAAGGGCACAGCAAACAGACAAATCCAAGGTACAGGCAGGGGTCATACACGGCAAACGAAAGTCCAGAGGTTTAACACCAACAGCACAGCAGCAGGCAGCAAACAGTAGTCTGCAAGCTATAACCGGCAGGGAGGCTTAAATACCAAAAGCGACCAATCAGAGCCTAGCTCTGAAATTGCCCTCAGCCTGTGCCTAAATAATAAATTAGTAAATAATTAGTCCACAGGCTTGTTAGTATCTTGCGCATGCGTCCAGCTGCCTCATAGTGCCGGGACGCAGCGCTGAACAGAATAGCGTCTGACCGTTGCCTTAGCAACGGTCGGGCTGACCCCGGAAGTGATGTCCCGGTCGCCATATCGTCGGCCGAGACGCAGGTAAGAGAGTCGCGGCGGCTGGGCACCGCCGCGGCTCGTAACAGTAATGAGATGTGTGTGACAATATAATGGAGGTTTATAGGCTATAATATAATGAAGGTATATATAGGGTGTGTGTGTGTGTTATAATTAGATATGCTCACTGACCCCCGTGTTTTGGTTTTGGATCTGGATTACCATCGTGTTTTGGTTTTGTTTTGCTATTTTGTTCAAAAATCAATGTTTTTGGGCCTAAAATAACCAAATTTAGTGCTCCACCTGTTTCTTGGATAAGTAATGTAATTGTAAAGCTAATAAATTATCAAAAAAAGAGTTTAATTCCTGGTAGGCCTTCATTAATTCTACACACAAACCAGATTGTCTTCCTCTCCATCTATGCATATTGGCAATGCAGCCATCATCTTTGGGTGTATATTACACCCTACACTTATAGTTAAATATGTAAAGAAATGGACAAAGGCAGTTTGGTTTCTGTCTCTCTAGGCCCCCCTCCACTTGTAGAAAATACAAACAAATTCAGCCGTTATAGACTGTACAATATTAAGAGAAATGGACAAAGCCAGTTTAGGGTCACTCTGTGTATGACACCCTACCCTTAAGAAGAAATTGCCCAAACAGCAGCCTTTCAAGACGGTACGTGATATGGAAATGCCCCAAGTCCCTTTCCTCTTTGGGGTTAGATTGCACCCTACACTTAAATAGAAAGTTTTAAAAAGATGTTATCGTCATCATCTTCAGCTTCATCCTCACCCTCATCAGTGTGTACGTCATCATTACAGACTAGCAATTCATCGCCGCTTGTATCCGCCATTAGAGAACAGTCAGTTCTTGGATGGTGAAGGCCTTCCTCGTGGAAAATGTAGTTCATTTTTATAAACATAAATTTCTCCACATTTTTGGGAAGTAACCTTCTACGGCGATCACTGACTAAGTTCCCTGCTGTGCTGAACACTCGTTCAGAGTACATACTGGAGGGTGGGCAGCTTAAGTATTGCAAAGCAAGTTTGTACATGGGTTTCCAAATTGCCTGCTTTTCTTCCCAGTAAGGAAAGGGACTGTCTGACATTTCCATATCAATTGCCTCTTGAAAATAATCCTCCACCATCCTTTGCATGTTAATACTCGTATTGGATGGAGTTATGGGCAAGGTCACACATTTTTTTGAAAAATCCTTCAAACCAGCCCAGATGTTAAACTGTTCTAGTCTGCCCTCTGCATCTTCCCTGCTTCTTTTTTGAAAATTAAATTTTTTACGAGCAGCAGCTGCTTGAGAAACTGAAGGAGGACATGTCGTCAAGCCAAGGCCCAGTTCAGCGGACAACTTGCTGAGCAATATCTCCTTGCAAAAGTTCACATCTCGTTCATTTTGAAGCAAAGACTCAATGTAGGTCTTAAACCTTGGATCAAGCACTGTGGCCAAAACGTACTGATCCGAGTTCAAGATCTTAATAACTCGAGGATCATTGTGAAGCGAATTAAGTACTTGATCGACAAGGCCAACATACTTTGCTGAATTGCTTGCTTTGATCTCCTCCTTCAGTTTGTCAAGCTACTTTTCCAATAGTCTAATTAAAGGAATGACTTGGCTCAAACTAGCAGAATCTGCACTCACTTCACACATCACAACTTCAAATGGTTTCAGCACCTTGCACAGCACTGGAAGGATTCCCCACTGTGCAAGAGTGAAATACATCCCCCCTCCTTTCCCAATGTCATGGCTTGTGCAATACACTTGGATGGCTTTGCGCTGTTCCTCCATCCTCTGAAGCATGAACAGGGTGGAATTCCACCTAGTTACCACTTCTTGCTTAAGTTGGTAGCAGGGCAAGTTAAACTGCTCTTGCAGCTGCTGTAATCTCCTACATGCTGTGGCAGAATGCCTGAAATGGCCTGAAATTTTACGGGCCACTGAAAGCATCTCCTGCACCTCACGGTTATTTCGTAGGAAGCTCTCCACCACCAAGTTGATGGTGTGTGCTAAACCGGGAATGTGATGGAATTCACCCAGCTGTAATGCTCGCACTATATTGTTGGCGTTATCAGAAATGACATATCCTGGGGAGAGTCCAAGTGGTATAAGCCATGTATCAATCACATCTCTTAGTTTGCGTAACAAATTGTCAGCTGTATGCCCGTTAGTGAAGCCGGAGACACAAAGAGTGGCCTGTGTGTGACAAATGTTACGTAGTGGTGTACATGCTGCTGCTGTTCCTGCTGGTGAAGGTGAATGACCAACCCAGTGGGCTGTCACAGTCATATAGTCTTTGGTTTGACCACTTCCACTTGTCCACATATCTGTGGTTAAGTGGACAGTGGGCAGAATGGCATTTTTCAGCGCAATCTCTACATTTGTACACACTTTTTGCTATAGTTGTGGAATAGCTTTACGGGAAAAATGGTGTCGCAATGGAATTCTGTAACGCGGACACAAAACCTCAATTAACTGTGAAAAACTAGCTGCATTTATTGTGGATATTGGACGCAGATCTAACACTAACATGGCAGCCATGGCGTCTGTGATTCGCTTGGCAACTGCTATCATATTTGCTTCCCCTCGCAAATGATTGTTTCACAGTTAATTGTAGAAATGTAGGACTGCTCTTTTTCTTGGCCTTCCTCTGGGCTGACAACTCACCCCCAGCAGCAGCAACAGCAGCAGCAGGACTAACGCTTTCTTCAGAGGAATCAATTATAGTGCAGGAGTCATCCAGCCTTAATAAGTGGGATGCAGGGCTAACTCCGAGCACTACTGAGGATATTGATGAGGATGGTGTGGTGGGTGTATTTTGTAGCCGTCGGGATGTCGGTGACCGGAGGGTCCTAGCTGATGATGGAGTGCTTGTAATTTTTTTGGAAGAACTTTGAGCTTTTCCCAACACTTTGCCATGAACTCTCGTTAAATGGCATAACATAGACGAGGTTCCAAGATGGTTAAGGTCCCTCGATCGACTGACTGTGGCTTGACATACACTACAAATGGCTATACAATTGTTGTCTGAATTTTGGTAGAAATAATTCCACACATAAGAAGTGGATTTTTTTGTTTTATGCCCAGGCATGACTATGGCCTTTTTCTCGTCACGTGCCAGAACTGCTGCCACTGGTGCAGGACTTACACAAACAACCTCATCCTCATCAACATCCTCATTAGCGCCCTCGTCGCCTAAACAAATCTCCCCCTCATCCTCTTCTATTTCCAAAGTGGCATCCTCAATTTGTGTATCACCGGCTACACTCGGGCTGTTCAGGCACACATCAGCAGAAGTGCTGAAAGGGCCCTTCTTTATGGGTACACTAACAGAATGCTCACGATTAGACATACCACTGTTGGATGGACTCTCCACAGGGATTGGTGTCATTTCTGATTCAGAGCATACATTATCCTCTAATGCCTTACTGTTATTTTGCAGCTCGGCTTTGACGCGTAACAGTAGTTGTGCACCACTTTTAGACTCCAAATTACTTGGTCTTGCTTGGTCACGAGTGACCGTACAAGAAGAAGGCTCGGTAACATTTTTGGATCTGCCACTAATAGAGCAAGGCGAAGGCCTCATTCTCTCTTTGCCACTGCGTGTGTAGAATGGCATGTTGGTAAAAAAAAAATTATCGGCAGTTAACTTTTCCTCAGTTACACTTCTTTTTCGCATCAACACAGTAAATTTTTTGTTGGTGTGTGTTTTTTTGCCTGATTTAAAAAGACTATGTACTTTGACATCGCCTTTCCCAGATGATGTACTGGGAACACTACCATCAGGACTGGTGAGAGAACCTGGTTGCTCATTCTGCTCATATGTGGACTGCTTTGAATCCATTTTAATGAGCCCAAAGCACTTGGAGTGCAAAATATTGTTTTAGATACTGCTGACAAATATGACTTTTGACAACCAGAAAAATTACTGTAAAACACTGGGGAATATGGGACACCCCAAAAGCACTTGGAGTGCCAAAAATTGTAAAAAAAAAAAAAAAGCCTCCTCTATCCTACTCTCTTACTGCTCTAACAATTGCTAATACAATTGGTATTAATATTAGAATTGTATAGAATAGAATCAATAATGTGTACAATTATTTAACTTGACTTAACCCTGCTCTTTCCCTCTGGCGATGGATTGCTGTGGAGGTATTTATGCTTTTCAAATCTCACAAGAACTGAACTCAGAAATACGAATCCGTCACAATGACGTTTTGCCTCGATTTCGATACCGAACGGGCGAGAGAGTACCGAGCGTGCTCGGCTCGGTACTCGGATAGGCGAAATTCGGATGGATTCGGATCTCGGAGAACCGAGCCCGCCCATCTCTAGTTATAATGTAATGGAGGTACATAAGGTATGAGATATATATGGGATATAATGATATATACATTGTGGCAAAGAGAGGTCCTCTCTGAGTGGAATTAGCTCTGCAGCTGACAGTCTGGTATAGCAGTGCACCTAGGGCCAGAAATATACAAGTGTGAGATGTGTGTCAGCAAGCTGAAGCGTAAAATGTGATTGGATCACTTATAAATAGCGTATGGTGTAAATTTATTTAAAGGAAATAGAGCAGGACGCTTATTTCTATTATTGCAATGTATTAATTTTACCATATCGTGTGGCACTTTGTAGAGGAATGGCATTCATTTCTGAAGTGTTAATTTCTGATGCAATAAGCATTTGTTGAGGATGTCTTTTGTGTATTTTGGTAGAGGAAATTTTTTTGGGGGGGTTTGTAACTTTGCTCCAGGAAATCTCCAATCAGGCATATGTGCGAACTCCGTTTTGTGGATAGTGAGTGACCAACACTTGAATGCATGTCAGGGACTGCAAATAAACCATCACTTGTTTCAAAGACCTGCTTGAAAACATCTTCCATGCTGAAAATCCAGGGTGGCACAGGCGGTCCATCCTGTCACAGATTTCTGGTGGTGGCAGCGGTGGGATAACCCTAGGTGACTTTTCATGCACCAGTCAGGAGAGCCGAGTTATTCAGGAGAGGAATAACTGCAGCCAGGAGAACGCACAGGATGTCTGATTACACCAACGTATCCAGGGCGGATCTTGAGACTCTGTGCAGTGCCAAGGGCTTTGACCTCAGCCATTCACAGAACAGGGCAGAGATGAGAGAGTTTCTGAAAGAATGGGACAGCATGGTACCCAGCAAGAGGAAACTGATGGCGGCAGCGGCCCAGTTGACGACCGGGAGCTAGGTGAACCAGACCCCCAGACAGCAGCAACCTATTCTCAACAGACTGTATTCGCACAACCAGCCTCTCTGTCCTATGATGAGTGCAGGGCTGCCGGGTTGAAGATCCAGCTGGCGGCCTTAGGTGACAATGCGACTGCAGCTTAGCGGGCAGTAAAGGGCACCAGCCATGCAGCCTAGGGGGGAGGCGCCCCCTAGAGGATCAAGACTTTCATCTCTACTTTGCCCTAAATTTGAGGACTGTGTTGGGTATTTGAGAGTACCTGCAGGCTACACACTGTACTCAGGGAGGAATGAGTTATGCATCTGGTGCCCACACTGCAAGAACGTGCAGTGGACGCCTACTGTGGGGTGCCCTCAGACGACTGTGCGGACTATGATATAATGAAAAAGGCACTCTTTAAACTGTACACTATTACCCCAGAGACCTATCGTCTGAAGTTCCGGGAACTTACCGAGAACCTCCAGGCCACTGTTGAGGAGTTTGTTAACCTGCTGCGGGAGTCTGCCAGGAAGTGGGTGCATGAAGCACATGGATGAGGTAATAGACTTAATATGCCAAGAACAGTTTCACCACCACTATGTGCACCGGAGGTGAAAGAATGGTTGCTGGACAGGAAGCCAGGCACCCTGGAAGCAGCCGCCCAGCTGGTGGATCAGTATGTGGCAGTGAGGAAACACTAGCAGAAGCGTCAGGTTAACAGACAACACCAAAGGACTGTACAATCAGGGGGACACCTCTCTTTTACTCACCCCCAAAAGCAAGTACCTAACCCTTCGTGTAACCCTCGCCAGCCACCATCCCGCCCCTGGGAGTTATCAGAGACCATCGGAGTCCAGGCTGGAGAAGAAGAGCTACAGCTGCGGGAAAACCAGTCATTTAAGGATGAAATGTCCCACAGCCCCAGCACCCCAGACTCGTGCCCCTTATCCGAGTCCTGGGGCCTGGCTGACTTGCTTAAGTGGCGAAGGTAAGCCAGAAGAGACTGTTTCCACCCCTGCCAGCCCAATGGAGTGTGGCATGTCTGAAGGTGATTCAGCAGAGAGAATCACTTGTTTGTCCAAAAGACCCCACAAAAACATGTGAAGGAACCTGCAGCAGGTCCAAGTGGGACCACTGCAGGGTGAAGGACTTAGAGACGCAGGGGCCTCAATTACTGTTGTGAGTCCCCATCTTATTGATACTGCTGCAGTATTGCAGGGTCGCACTGCCAAAGTTACTGTAGCAGATGGACTGGAGAAGGAAGTGCCTGTCCCAAGGGTGTATCTGGACTGGGGAGATGGCCAGGAGTTACGAGATTTTGCCGTTATGTATGGCCTCCCAACTGATGTGATCTTGGGCAACAATGTTGATGGTGGAATTGTGACCTCATTTCTCAACTCCATTACCCGGAGCCAAGCTGCCCGACTACAGTCTTAAAGGTCTACACCTGCAGAGCCCAGACCAGAGGAAAAGACCACAGCAGCTAGACAACAGCCATCACCAGCAACCACAGCTTCAGCCAGACCAGAGAAAAAGACCACATCTGCTATTTCTTCAGGAAACAGCCAGCCCTTTACCTCTGGAAAGACTATGTCCCCTAGCAATGCAGAGGATGTGTCTCCTGCCAACCTGATATTGTGGGGGTGTCCGGTGATGCTCCTGTCCCTAGCAGTATGCCAGCTCCAGCGGTGAGTATAGCTGACCACAGTGACCTCCCTTTAACTGACCCCACTTTGACTGCCCCTAGTCACCCCAGCATTCACCCCCCATGCAGCGTATACTGACTTAGATGATACTAAGGGCCACAGGGAAGAGTTCAGGGCAGCTCAGCTCTCTGACCCCTCACTGGAAGGCATGAGGCGCCAGGCTGACGGCACTCTTCCAGCGATGGAGGTGGGGAGTGTGACTTGGCATAAAGGGTTGTTGTACCATGTAGCTAGGAAGGTAGATGGGGATAGATCAGTCCGGTAACAAGTTCAATGGTGGTACCACAGGGCTTTCGCGCACAACTAATAGCAGTTGCCCATGAAATCCCTATGGCAGGACACTAGAGAAGAGACCGAACACTGAAGCACCTGACACAGAACTTTTTCTGGCCTGGAATGTCGGATAACGACGGGGGCCTACTGTAAGTCCTGTGATGTGTGTCAGCGTCTGGGCACCCCAGTGCTCGTGCTCCCCTCAGGTCCTTGCCAATAGTTGGGAAACCTTTTAAGCGAGTGGCTGTGGACATAGTAGGTCCCCTGCCTGTGCCCAGTACATCGGAGAAGAGGTACATCCTCACCGTGGTGGACTACGCCAGCCGGTATCCAGAGGCTGTAGCTCTGTCCTCCATAACTGCGGAAAAGGTAGCAGACACGCTGCTAGGAGTATTTAGCAGAGTAGGGTTCCCTAGTGAGATTCTAACCGATCAAAGGACACGAGTTCATGAGTGACCTGGTCCAGTGTCTCTGAACAAAAAGTGTGACGTGCAGCAACTCCGTACTGCTCCCTACCATCCCCAGACTAACGGACTGTGCGAGCGGTTCAATGCACTCTGGAGCACATGTTTCGGGCATTTGTAACTTCCGAGGGGGGAGACTGTGAACGCTACCTGCCGCACCTCCTGTTTGCTTTCTGGGAGCTGCCGCAGGAGTCTACTAGCTTCTCCCCCTTTGAACTACTATATGACCGCAGAGTCCCTGGACCTCTTGACCTGTTCCGGGAGTCTTGGGAAGGGGAGCTACCCACCCAGAATGTCTCTGTGAAGGATTATGTAGAGATCGGTTAGAGAATCTCATGAGGTTCTTGCAAGCTAACCTAGTGGAAGCTCAGGCGAAACAGAAGAAGTGGTATGATCAGGGCGCGCGTGCCAGAGTGTTTGAGGTAGGGCAGAAGGTCCTTGTTGTGATGCCCACACACCAGAACAAGCTCCAGGCTGCCTGGACTGGACCGTCCATGGTCTCAAAATGGCTCAGTGACATCACTTACGTGGTGTCATTTGATAGCGACGGTAGGCGGCAGCGGACCCACCACGTGAATATGTTGAAGGCATACCGGGAGCGTGTGGAGTCGGTAGCAGCGGTTTTCTGCTTACCGACTGAGGAACCAGGAAGTGACCCACTACCTGACCTCCTCGTGGATGCCAGAGAGGAAGGTGGTGTAGAGGAAGTGAGCTGGGATGAGCAGTTGTGTTCCTGCAAGAGGGAGCAACTTAAGGCAGTGCTGTGGCCTTTTGCGACTCGGTTCAGTAGGAAGCCCAGTCGGACTTCCTTGGTGATGCACCATGTGGACACTGGTGAGCATAGGCTAGTTAGGCAACCTGCTTACCAGCGGCCAAGGAAAGTATACGAAATGCTTGAGCTAGGGGTGATCAAGCCATCGCATAATCCGTGGGCATCCTCTATTGTATTGGTTTCCAAGAATGAAGAATGACAAAACATGGTTTTGCGTAGACTACCGCCAGTTGAATGAGGTGACCGTGTCTGATGCCTATCCCCTGCACCAAATTGACGCTCTGTTAGACGAGTTAGCTGGAGCAAAGTATATTTCAACCTTTGACTTGAGCAAGGGGCATTGGCAGATACTGCTGACCCCTGAGGCTCAGGAACGGTCGGCCTTCATCACTCCATTTGGCCTGTTAAGTCCATGCCATTTGGGATGAAGAATGCACCAGCACCTTCCAGCGGGTGGTTTATTACCTGCTGGAGGCGTGTAAAGGCTTTGCTCAGGCTTACGTGAATACATTGTCATTTCTAGTAAGTCTTGAGAGGACCATCTGAAACATGTAGGGCAAGTGTTGGAGAAAATTCAGTGGGCAGGTCTGACCATTAGAGTATCAAATGGGGATGTCAGAGGTACAGGGTCATCTTGTGGGGGGAGGCAGGGTTAAGCCAGAACCAGCTAAGGTAGAGGCAATCAATGACTGGCCTTGGCCCACAACCCAGAAACAAGTACTGGCCTTCTTAGGGACCTCAGGGTACTACAGATGTTTTGTCCCAGACTTTAGTACTGTACCAAAGCCCCTGACAGATCTCACTAAGAAGAAACTCCCCAAAGTAGTTACCTGGATACCCATTCGTGAGCTGGCATTTCAGTGATTAAAGGAAACCCTGGTTCCTGCTCCAATACTGTTGGTGCCCAATTATGACAAGAACTTTATTGTGCAAACTGACGCGTCACAGTATGGATTGGGAGCAGTACTTAGCCAGGTGAGCAGGAGCACCCTGTGATCTATTTGAGCAGAAAACTGCTAAACCGGGAGGTGGGGTATGCCACAATTGAGAAGGAATGTTTGGCTATAGTTTGGACAGTGAAAAAACTTCAACCTTATTTGTATGGACAATATTTTATTGTGGTGACTGATCATAATTCTTTAAAGTGGCTGCAACACACCTCAGGGGAAAATGGCAGATTGTTGCGCTGGAGCCTTGCCCTTCAAATTTATGACTTTCACATAATTCACAAGCAAGGAAAGGCTCACAGCAATGCGGAAGGACTGTCTCTGCAGGAAGAGCTGGATCCCCCGGTCATCCCCGGTAACCCTGAGAGACTGCGGGACAAGGAGCGATATCGTGGGGTCATGGCACACTGCCGCATGGACAAGGGGGGGGGGGGGGGGATTGTGACTGGATCACATATAAATAACTTATGGTATGAATTTATTTAAAGGAAATAGCACAGGTTGCTTATTTATATTATTGCAATGTACTGATTTTATTATATCGTGTGGCACTTTGTAGAGGAATGACATTCATTTCCGAGGTATTCATTTCTGATGCAATAAGCATTTGTTGAGGAAGTCTTTTGTGTATTTTGGCAGAGGAAATGGCTTGTTTGGGGGTTTGTGACTTTGCTCCAGGAAATCTTCAATTGGGCATATGTGAGGAGGGAATCTGTTTTGCGGATAGCAGGAAATGCTAAGTAAGTTTATTCAATGTGAGTGACCAGCAATTGAATGCACAGCAGGGGGTCGTTACCTGTGTCCTGGTTAAAGTGAAAGGAAGTCTCCAATCAATGGGATTCAGGATATCGCAGAAAAGTGTAAATTTTGTTAAGTATAAATTGCATTTAAATCCATGTTTGGGTAAACACATTGCATCCTGTTACTAAAAATAACTCAGACCTCAGGGGGCTGCTCACCCTGTGAGGCTGTTTCCAAACTGTATAAAACAGCACTAGTTTGTACTGAATGTACCATTCTTGTTCCATCTGACCTGATCACTGGTACCTTCAACCAGTGTGAAAGCAAATAAACATCACTTGCTTCAAAGACCTGGTTGAGAACTTCTCCATGCTGAAAATCCTGTGACCTACAGATGAGACCCAAAATCGAATCCGTTTCCGGCTGTCTGAGGTTTGGACCCAGCTTTCCAGCACCGCTCTGCCGCTACCCAGCAGCTCTGGTCAGTGTGATCGGCCAGGGGAGATCCATCCACAGCAACCCTGATCCATAGTAAGAGGTCAGGAGTACCAGCCCAGGTGTACCAGCAAGGGGGTACCCTAGCAGTGACAGTTACCCAAAAGGAACGTGGTACTGGATGCCGGTAAGGAGTCCAGTGGTGGCAGCATTTGTAAGCCCCTCCTACTGCGGTCAGAGGCGCATGTGGGATAAAGAATGGGAACGGTGGCAAAGTAAGCCCAGCCGGTTCTCATCAACAACAAACAAGGTGGCATAGGCGGTCCATCCTGTCACAGTGATTTTACTTACATACTTTCAGTTTCTTTTCCACAGCTAACAAGAGCCAACAAGGTGTGTCTGCAATCAAGAGATGTTACATTACAGGGAACTCCTTTTAAAGGGGGAGTGTCACCTGTCCCTCAAGCCAAGGCTGTGGGACGAGTCTCAAGAATAAAAAGCTTGGTTATGCATTGCGACCGTTGCCAGCTATAGACCGGTGACCAGAGAGGGAAGCTGGGATTAGTAAGTGGTCGGTTTCCTGGTGTCATCCTGACAAAGAGGTGACGCTGTGGTTATTGTGAAGGAACAATAAAAGCACTTCATTCAACCAAGAACTCGTCCATGCGTGAGTCACCTGAGGATGTGTCACTATATAAATATGATTATATTATAAGGGCACAGTCGTGCCCTATTAAGGTTACATCTAAAAAACGCCATTTTGCCACTGGAAATCTGTGAGGGGGGGGGCATGGTGTTTGAGGGTCTACATTTTAAAACGTATTAAAGCTGTTAAGCTGAAATTTGGCATGTGAATGGAGAACTGCCCACATGTGCTGCATGCCAAATTTCAGAAGAATAAAAATTTACAAATTAGGAATAATCTAAAGTTCAAAATCTCGCCGTTTTTTTCCCATTTCCTGTTTTGCAAAAGTCGCCGTTTTTCTTTTTTTTTTGGGAGAGCGTAACTTGGTGTACAGGGCGTTTAAAGACCTGTAGTTTGTTTTGTAAGAAAGCTATTAGGGCTGAGGAGTGCCTTTGAGGGTTTAAAAGTTTGAGAAAGTTACAGTCTTTTTACAATTTGGTAAAATATGCCCCATTTTAAAGATAGGGGATTTCAGAAAAGTTCATAACATTGCGCATGTCCGTTAGAGGCTTATGATGGGTGTAGTATATATGGCTTCACTTGGGAGCACAAATATGGTTGTGCTTTCCCCACATACCGATTTTGATTTGTAAACTGCAGACAAATTAGAGATATTTGTTGGCTGTAGATGGGTTGGTTAGTGTTTTGGGTCTGAGGGGGGGGGGGGGGGGGACATTGTATCATTACTAGCCCTGGCACCGCTTTTATTTCAAAGTTTATCCCTCAGTGTGATGCCAGAGGCGGCTGTTAGGGAATCCATGTTAAACCTCCTTAAATGTCCGGGGGCGGGAGATTTAAAACTGCTATGTGGTTTCTGCACTGATCAGTGGGGGAATAGGACATGATAACTGTTTTGTGCTTTGTGCCAACTTGACACTAATTATCCTCAGGGAACAATGTGGATTGTAGTCATAACCTAACAACTCTCCCCTAAACTGGAGATGTCCTTTCTCTGTTCTTAACAGGGCTTCCAGGCAGCTTTGTCATTCTCAAGGCAGTCCATCACTTCAGCGCCTGACTCCAGCCTCCTAGGTGTCTTGCATTCCTAGTGTCTTACAGCCCTGCTAAAATGCATGTCTCCTGCACTTCACACCACTGCACCCGGATCTACTACTTGCAGCCTAGCATTCACTGTAACCGGGCTGCTTAACTTGGCCATCAGTTCCCATTTTACACACAGCGCCTCAGCCCTCTGGAAACACAGAAGTCTCTCCACTAATCCACTTAACCATCCACCAGCTCAGCCTCCAATCACTCTCAGGACTCGCTGCCAGCTTGTGACCGACTCTGGGAGACCTGTCCCTGCTTCCACTACCATAACTACATAGCGGATACCTCAGTCCTCTATACTTCTTACAGCGCCAGTACCCTATCTAGCATACCCAGTGATAATCAGTGCATGAAACATGGGGATCCTGCACGGAGCCGACAGCTCAGCAGCAACGTGTTTGTACACTGTCTTCAGAGACTCACTTGGTGATTATAACACTATTTAAGAAACTAACTTACAATGGAAAATATGAATGCTAAATGAAGTTTGAGTTAAAGAGCTTATAGATACCTTAACCCTCTACAAGACATGTAGAATAGCCTTAATCACTACGGAATATGTCCGTACAGTTTCCCTCAGATAAATGAATGCATGAGTCTGCTATTTATTCAATATGAGGTCAGCAACCAATGTCTCATTATGTCAAAACAATATAATGATTAGTACTACACGGCATGCAAAGGAAAACTGCTAGTTTAGGTAATGCTACCTAGATCAGAGCTGAGAGATAACTTCTTACCCTGAATGATGTTAGCCGACAGCAGGCTAACATCCAACACTCAGCCCCTCCTCCGTCAGAAAGCAGTACAGCTATCAGGAGAATAAGGGATATAGGTCGACTAACCGGCGTCCCACGCAGTGAGCTAATAAAGAAAGACTCTGAGACAAGTATTTGGCAAAATTATTTTGGTCACAGCTTTATTAAACACTTTCAAACTTGGCAGACAAGCGGCGTGCAAGGCTAATAAAATGTATCACCTTTTCCAGTTCCATCTGGAAAAATAGGGCGTGTTCTGCCTACTACCATATAGGCACTGCAACAATGCCCTCCGGAGACTAGCCCCTTGGCATAAATCACCCTCCAATAAACCTGGCACACTACCAGTATTGGCCCAAACGTTGAAGCTGGAACCAGACGTGTGTCCGTCTTCCCTGGGTGATACTGCCGGGCCTGCTGACTGAAAAACTATGTATAATAAGCTTCCTTACCCCTCTCCTTTAACTACTCTCACCATGTCCTGCCTCCTGTCTCGCCCCCTGCCCCCTCCTTTGCCTGAGTGGCTACCTGCACTGCTCCGGTGTAACAAAATAGGACGGACTTTGTTGTCTGCACCCCCTGTCTGCATGTCACTTGGATCGGGCCACCTAGCGACCATCCTCCCTTATTCCTCTTCAGCGCTATTGCTGCACCTGTGATTCCTTCTAGCTTTGTAATTAACAGTGATAACAGGGATAAAGCAACGCAAGATTAAAGCTAAGAGATAGTGACAGCTCAGCCAGCAGAATGTAGGTAAGAGTCTAACAATCAAACCCTCCTCTCTCTAAAAACAACAACCTTATCATTAATACAATGTTTTCTAACTAACACTCATAAGTAACACAAGATTGTAGCTACAAATAAGGACAGCTCAGCTGGACAGTAAAAACCCATTGGAGATAGGACATAGTGTGGGAAAGGCTGCACAGGAGATACAGCTGTGCATTCTTGAAAGATTAACCCTTTGAGTAGGATTTTAGGTTGGTGCTGTATTCACATAATTAATTACTAATCCATTCATAGGAGAATAACAAAACTGATACTTATTGTAAACTGAGGTTGAAACGGGAGAGTGAGAGCAGCAGCTACTATAGATATAACACAGAACTGCTGAACGGACCTGCACAGTGTGTAGCTGTCAGCAGCAAGCCCCTGCTAGGGGGGGCGATCGCCCCCCCCCCCCTGGATCTGCCACTGTATAGATATAACACAGAACTGATGAATCGGGGTCTCTGGGTTGATTTGCAGGGCAGATTCTGGATTGGCTAGAGGGTATAGGAATAGTCTGTTAGCCCTTGGCTTTGAGATTTACTGCCTGGATCAGTTTAACTTGTTGAGCGTGATAGAGAGTGTCCCCTCTGACAGTGAGAGATGCTGCTGACATGGATTTCTATCTGGAAGATTGAAATGACACTTATCAAAAGAAAAAGAAGACAACTGATATTGTTACTAATCAATATGTAACATTTCCATTGAACAGTAATCCGATTGTTTATGGTTAAATGTGTAGTAGTGTGGTTATCGGTTATCATCATCATAAGCAGCAGCTATTTATACAGCACTACTAACTCCACAGAGCTGGACAGAGCACTCACTCACCCTGCCCCATTGGAGCTTACAGTTTAAATTCCCTAACACACACACACAGACAGACAGACAGACAGACAGACAGACAGAGACAGAGACAGAGACAGAGACAGAGACAGAGACAGAGACAGAGAGAGAGAGAGAGAGAGAGAGAGAGAGAGAGAGAGAGAGAGAGAGAGAGAGAGAGAGAGAGAGAGAGACACTAGGGTCAATTTTGATAGCAGCCAATTAACCTACCAGTATGGTGTTTTTTATGGAGTGTGTGAGGAAACCAGAGCACCCGGAGGAAACCCACACAAGCACAGAGAGAACATACAAACTCCACACAGATAAGACCATGGTTAGACATTGAACTCATGACCCCAGTGCTGTGAGGCAGAAGTACTAACCACTAAGCCACAGTTATTATGATTAGCAGCAGCTATTTATACAGCGCCACTAATTCTGCAGCTCTGCACAGAGAACTAACATCAGTCCCTGCCCCATTATATTACAAATTACCTGTTTGCCGGTCACAAATGCTAATAAACATTCACTCCAAACAATATTTTGGGTTATTGGGTTTTATATAAACGGTATAAACTAAAAGGTATCCTTAAAGATATGGTTTAATACTGCGAAGTGCAGAAGAAATTAGGGAATATTAGGCTTTTCAACCAAGGGAGTCTCCCTTTATTGTTGCAATAGCAATATTTGCACACACACTCTGCATATTCCCTATCGCTCACTATGTTTTAATATTTCACCATCTATTGATTTCAACACGTGGCAGTTGAAATATGATTTTAATCAATGAAATAAAGTATTTTGGATTTTAATAAAAGCAAATTCAAAGTTATTGTGAGTTTATCTGGCATATTCAATTGGTAGCGTTACACTGAAAAGTAATGTGGTGCGCGCACTATTACCGTCATTACGGTACCTTTCACGCTGGACAGCTCGTGGCTCAGGGAGCTGTGAGCTGAAATCCGGCTTAGTATTACCGTAAGAACGGTGATACTTTTAACGCTGCGGGGAATTCAAACAATTGAATATGCCCCTATGAGTGCCCCGTTACAAGAGACTTTTTCTTTTCAATATGTCTACACTGACAGCTCAAACATAAACCTCACTAGAGCAAAAAAAATAATCTATTTAAAAACATGGTACCACATAAGGCATTAACAAGAAGGGAGTCTGGAAACTCGCATTTGCCCGGCAAAAATGATCCATGTCAGGCAACAATCGTCCGGGCGCCTGTGCTGAAGAAGAGGGACAGTGAGAACAAGCAGCCCAGACACCGCTGGACCGACACTCTGTCTTCACCACATACTTCTGGACGTCATCACTTCTACCCACAGCCTGAACTTTCCCCATTTCCCCTCTGTCCCGGCCCCACAGACAGCACCTACCGTGCTCTCCATACGGGTTACAGTTTCTATCACTGCAAGAGCGCAGCCGTGCTGGAAATGACTACTTACCATTATGAAATATATGAGATAAAGGGGGTGTATATATAGTGTATAATGATATAATATAAGCTATAATGTAATTGAGGCATATAAGGTATAATTATATAATATAATGTAGGTTTATAGTATATAATATAATGAGGTATATATAAGGTATAATGATATAATATAATGTAGGGTTATAGTATATAATATAATGGGGTATATATAAGGTATAATGATATAATATAATGTAGGGTTATAGTATATAATATAATGGGGTATATATAGGGTATAATGATATAATATAATGGGGTATATATAATGATATAATGTAGGTTTATAGTATATAATATAATGATATAATGGGGTATAATGATATAACATAATGTAGGTTTATAGTATATAATATAATGGGGTATATATAATGATATAATGTAGGTTTATAGTATATAATATAATGGGGTATATATAGGGTATAATGATATAATATAATGGGGTATATATAATGATATAATGTAGGTTTATAGTATATAATATAATGATATAATGGGGTATAATGATATAACATAATGTAGGTTTATAGTATATAATATAATGGGGTATATATAATGATATAATGTAGGTTTATAGTATATAATATAATGGGGTATATATAGGGTATAATGATATAAAATAATGGGGTATATATAATGGTTTAATGATATAACATAATGGGGTATATATAAGGTATAATGATATAATATAATGTAGGTTTATAGTATATAATATAATGGGGTATATATAGGGTATAATGATATAATATAATGTAGGTTTATAGTATATAATATAATGGGGCATAATGATATAATGCAGGTACACAGGGTATAATATGATGATATAATATAATGGGGTATATATAGGATATAATGATATAATATAATGGGGTATAATGATATAATGATATAATGCAGGGACACAGGGTATAATATAATGGGGTATATATAGAGTATAATGATATAATATAATGGGGTATAATGATATAATGCAGGTACACAGGGTATAATATAATGATATAATATAATGGGGTATATATAGGGTATAATGATATATTACAGGTACACAGGGTATAATATAATGATATAATATAATGGGGTATATATAGGGTATAATGGGTATAATGATATAATACAGGTACACAGGGTATAATATAATGGGGTATATATAGGATATAATGATATAATACAGGTACACAGGGTATAATATAATGATATAATATAATGGGGTATATATAGGGTATAATGATATAATACAGGTACACAGGGTATAATATAATGATATAATATAATGGGGTATATATAGGGTATAATGGGTATAATGATATAATACAGGTACACAGGGTATAATATAATGGGGTATATATATATAGGATATAATGATATAATACAGGTACACAGGGTATAATATAATGGGGTATATATAGGATATAATGATATAATACAGGTACACAGGGTATAATATAATGGGGTATATATATAGGATATAATGATATAATACAGGTACACAGGGTATAATATAATGGGGTATATATAGGATATAATGATATAATACAGGTACACAGGGTATAATATAATGGGGTATATATATAGGATATAATGATATAATACAGGTACACAGGGTATAATATAATGGGGTATATATAGGATATAATGATATAATACAGGTACACAGGGTATAATATAATGGGGTATATATATAGGATATAATGATATAATACAGGTACACAGGGTATAATATAATGGGGTATATAATGGGTATAATGATATAATACAGGTACACAGGGTATAATATAATGATATAATATAATGGGGTATATATAGGGTATAATGATATAATACAGGTACACAGGGTATAATATAATGGGTATAATGATATAATACAGGTACACAGGGTATAATATAATGATATAATATAATGGGGTATATATAGGGTATAATGATATAATACAGGTACACAGGGTATAATATAATGATATAATATAATGGGGTATATATAGGGTATAATGGGTATAATGATATATTACATGTACACAGGGTATAATATAATGGGTATAATGATATAATACAGGTACACAGGGTATAATATAATGATATAATATAATGGGGTATATATAGGGTATAATGGGTATAATGATATAATACATGTACACAGGGTATAATATAATGGGTATAATGATATAATACATGTACACAGGGTATAATATAATGGGTATAATGATATAATACATGTACACAGGGTATAATATAATGGGTATAATGATATAATACAGGTACACAGGGTATAATATAATGGGTATAATGATATAATACATGTACACAGGATATAATATGAAGATATAACATTATACCGGAGCTCGCGGTAATATAACTGTCAGGTAGAACCGGCCCCGCCCCCCGCTGACGGGCAGCCAACCAGCGGGCGCTCTGTGATGACGTCACGTGACAGAACCGCCCGAGCTCAGACTGTTTATAACGAGCAGCCGGAAGTGACGTCATCACAGCAGTGATATCACGGAAATAACATCGCCGCTCAGGTATGTTATATAATGTCCTCTGTACACAGCTGTAGTGTAATAATGTCACCCGGAATTACTGTGTGTGCCCGGATATCCCCCGTCCCCTCCTTGTGTCTGCGGGGGTGTCCCCCTGCCCCCTCCCTATAATACCGGGGCTGTCCCCCTGCCCCCTCCCTATAATACCGGGGTTGTCCCCCTGCCCCCTCCCTATAATACCGGGGTTGTCCCCCTGCCCCCTCCCTATAATACCGGGGGTGTCCCCTCGACCCCCTCCCTATAATACCGGGGGTGTCCCCTCGACCCCCTCCCTATAATACCGGGGCTGTCCCCCTGCCCCCTCCCTATAATACCGGGGGTGTCCCCCTGCCCCCTCGGTGTAGCGCCGGGGGTGTCCTCCTGCCCCCTCCCTATAATACCGGGGGTGTCCCCCTGCCCCCTCCCTATAATACCGGGGGTGTCCCCCTGCCCCCTCGGTGTAGCGCGGGTGGTGTCCCCCTGCCCCCTCGGTGTAGTGTGGGGGGTGTCCCCCTGCCCCCTCGGTGTAGCGCGGGGGGTGTCCCCCTGCCCCCTCGGTGTAGCACCCGGGATATCCCCCTGCCCCCTCGGTGTAGTGCGGGGGGTGTCCCCCTGCCCCCTCCCTATAATACCGGGGGTGTCCCCCTGCCCCCTCCCTATAATACTGGGGCTGTCCCCCTGCCCTCACGTTGTAGCACCCGGGGTATCCCCCTGCCCTCTCGTTGTAGCACCCGGGGTATCCCCCTGCCCTCTCGGTGTAGCGCCGGGGGTGTCCCCCTGCCCCCTCGGTGTAGCGCCGGGGGTGTCCTCCTTCGTTGTAGTGTGGGGGTGTCCCCCTGCCCCCTCAGTGTAGCGCCCGGGCTGTCCCCCCTGCCCCCTCGGTGTAGTGTGGGGGGTGTCCCCCTGCCCCCTCGCTGTAGCGCCGGGGGTGTCCCCCTGCCCCCTCGGTGTAGCGCGGGGGGTGTCGCCCTTCCCTCTCGTTGTAGCACCCGGGGTATCCCCCTGCCCCCTCGGTGTAGCGCCGGGGGTGTCCCCCTGCCCCCTCGGTGTAGCGCCGGGGGTGTCCTCCTGCCCCCTCGGTGTAGTGGGGGGGGGTGTCCCCCTGCCCCCTCGGTGTAGCGCCCGGGGTGTCGCCCTGCCCGCTCAGTGTAGCGCCCGGGGTGTTTCCATGTGCTGGAAGTAGAAATGTGTCTTGTGATGATGTCTTGTGTTGAAACCTTAACCAGTCTGTTCCTCATTTCTTACAAAATGTGGAGTATAACAACATGTACTTTTATAGCCCTGTTAGTGTTCCCCAGCTCACCAGAGTGCAGTGTCTTTGTACCTTTTTTTTTTTTTAATCCAGTATTTTTATTGGAAATTTTCAAGGTACATACATACTAACAACAAAAAAAAACAAACAAATACAGAAAAAAGAAAATAGTCGCAAATATGCCAATATTAAATACAAAATATCAGATAAATTGTAAGACACCAGTATCGCATAATGATAACATTTGTACAATACTCAATCAGGAATGTACATCGTAAATGCTCTTGCATACGTACTCTGCAGAGACGGGGCTCTACTTTTTACTATTGTTATAATGTAATCCAGGGGAACCAGACCCTCATGTATTCGGGACATCATGACTTGGGGATACAAAATAAAATGGAGACTCCACCCACCTATACCATATATTCTCAAACTTTGACAATGCCTGCCTGCTCGTGTAAACAAATCTTTCGTGCCCTATAGTGGCGTTAACCAGGATTTTCCAACTCTTAATTGTGGGACTCGCCGAGGCTAACCATAAGCGGGCTTTGCTAACCTTAGCCACCACAAACAACTGGGAAATATACATTTTTGTCAGCTTGTTGACGTTTCCCTTCAGACGGAGCCCAAATAAACAGGTGGCCGATGACCTAAGTGGGACTTCAATTCACGTTTTTTGAACACATTGTATGACTCTTCGCCAGAAGGTTTGTATACAAGGGCATTCCCAAATGAGATGCCAGAAATTGCCATTTTCCGAGTTACACTTTGGACAATTAGAAGTGCTATCAGGGCGGAACTTAGCCAACTTAATAGGAGTCAAGTAGGCCCTATGCAGAATGAACACCTGTATTTGCTGGAATTTTAATGATGCTGTGTAAGCAATAGTGCTATCCATGACCATCCCCCAATCTTTGTCTGTTAAGGGACCAAAATCTATTTCCCATTGATTTCTCAGGTCATTCAAGTCATTTACTGTGGATTCATGCAAAAGACAGGAGTACATACAGGAAATCAAACCCTTGTTACTCAAAGCCTGTAACTGCTTTCTCAGTGAGGCTATGGCAACCACTGGTGGCTCCCCTTTGAATTGTGTGTACATGGCATGTCTCAGTTGGAGGTAGGAAAAGAACATTGTTCTAGGAACAGAAAATTCCCTGAACAAGTGTTCAAAAGATTTAAGAACATTTACTTCATATAGTTGACCTACAGCCACCACACCATACCGGGACCACCGCCTGGATCCCACCACTGTGTCCAACTCCCTCAATCTCCTCGTCCCCCAAATAGGAGTACATGGATCTATATCTGTGAATCCCACCATTTTATTACTGACTGTCCATATCTTAATTGCCTGAATCAGGAGCGGAGAAGCCTGTGGGCCGAGCCGCCCGGACAACGGTGACTGCAAAGGCGTATGATTGGCATTAAATTGATGAACTAATATCCAGTGTAGATCCTGGTATCCCGGATCAGAAATCTATGCCTTAAGGTGAGTCAGTTGAGAGGCAATATAGTACAATTTTAAATTAGGAAACGCAAGACCACCACTAGCCCTGGACCTACACAACGAGCTGAGCTTAACCTTGGCCCTCCCCCCTCCCCAGACCAGAGAGGTCAAATAACGGTCAACACTACGAAAGAAAGAGGGTGGGATATATATATGTGATTGCTGAAGTATATAAAAACCTTGGCTGCACCACCATCTTGATTAAGTTTATCCTGCCAGACACAGAAAGAGGGAGTTTCCTCCACACATGTATTTTTGATTTAAGATACTCAACCTGAGGCTGTAAATTTAGTTCCATAAATTCTGAGGGGGTGTTAGTGATCCACAATCCCAGGTACTTAAATTTTGGTGTCCACCTCAGTTGGAGATCTTTTAGTGGAGTAACTGGACATTTCCAACCCACTGGGAACACACTGGACTTATCCCAATTAATTTTCAGACCGGAGAATAACCCAAAACAAGCAACCACCCTCAGGAGAGTACCCAGAGACTCTTTATGGTCAGCAAGAAACAGCAGCATATCATCAGCATATAACGCCACCTTATCCTCCCTTTGCTCTGATTGAAGTCCCTTAATATCTTTATTGTTACGAATAAGGCAGGCCAGTGGCTCTATTGCTAGTGCGAACAAAGCAGGAGACAATGGGTATCCCTGTCTAGTGCCCCTTTCCAATTGAAGTGGCTGGGAAACGTGGCTGTTTACACATACCCGAGCCACAGGATGTGAATAAAGTAATTTAACCCATTTTATGAAATTGGAACCCACCCCGAAACTGGATAACACCTCCCACAGGTACGGCCACTCCACCGAGTCGAACGCCTTAGCCGCGTCAAGGGATACCACCACTTCGCTCTCCTCAGGAGGCGACCGCACCTGTAGGAGGGTATATAACCTCCTAAGGTTAAAAGATGTGGACCTGCCCGGCATGAACCCAGTCTCATCCGGGTGAATCAATTCCAACACCACCCTATTTAGCCTCAGTGCCAGCAGTTTAGCCAAAATCTTTATATCACACGTCAGGAGTGAGATCGGGCGATATGACTCTGGGTACAATGGATCTTTACCTGATTTAGGTATCACCACCACTGCCTCCGCCATGGAGGGGGAGAGGGCGCTGGCCTCACACAGCTCGCCGAGTGTTCCCAACAATTTAGCTGCAAAAAGGATCGATGTTTTTTATATATTTTAATGGGTATGCCATCTATTCCAGGCGCCTTTCCATTAGGGAATGACATAATGGCCATATCAATCTCTTCTTCAGTAAATACTCCCTACTAGCCGCAGAGAGTGTGGGAAGAATAATAGCATCCAAGTATACTTGTAAGGTGGCCAAATCATATTTAACCTGTGACTTATATGGACTAGAGTAATATTTGTAAAAAACCTCAACAATATCAGGCATCAGGAATATCTTAGCCCCGCTTCCATCACAAATAACTGGAGCAGCTGCATTAGCCCTCTCCACCCTCGCCAGCTATGCCAAGAAACTGCCATCTCTGTCTCCCTCAGCATACTGCACATGTTTAGAGAAAAGAAACTTACGTTTACCCACTCCCTCTGAGCCACCTGCCAAACACATCCTGAGGCCTCAGTCCTACCCTTTATATATCGCCTTTCTAATAATTTGCATGTCTCCTCCAATTCTTTTTCTTTATGCCTAGACGACTTTTTTATTTCCGCCACACTGGCAATTAATGTCCCCCTCAGAAAAGCTTTAAAAGTGTCCCACACCATGGGGGGTCGTGCTGTACCAGAGTTATCCATGAAAAACCCTTCCCACTGAGTCACCAATGCTGCCCCTGTACCCATCAAGGAGAGCCAAAAGGGGTTCAACTTCCAAAAGGACTGACCTCTAGCAATAGCAAAATCAATATTCAGAAGAAGAGACGAGTGATCAGAAATTCCTCTAGCCTTGTATTCCACCCCCCGTACCGCCGGCACCAGAGAGTGCGACAACAAAGGCATATCAATCCTAGAGAATGCATCACATATGATGAAGAAAAACCGGAGAATTGCACCTCTTCTGGATATCTTAAGCGCCAGACATCAACCAAGCCCAACTCCCCTACCAGGGCAGCAAAGGCCGACACAGAGTCACTGACTGCAAGATTTTGTTCCCCGCCATCTATCTATAGATTTATTCATCACATTGTTAAAGTCCCCTATACATATAGTAGGAACCTCTGGAGACATTGCCATAAACTCACCACATTTTTTTTAAAACTTCACTATTATACGGAGGGGGTATATACACCACAAGAAGGAGCACCGGAACCCAATTAATGACAGATTTCATTAAGGCAAATCTCCCTATCGGATCCACCTGTATTTTTTCCAGGGTGAAACTAAGACGCTTATGAACCAATACAGTAACCCCTCGAGAATTAGTTGTGTGTGTGGAGTGGTACGCACCACCTACCCATGACTTTTTAAGGGAGAGTGTTCTTTCACCATGCAGATGGGTCTCCAATAAACAAATTATGTCAGGATCATTTTTCCTAATTTGACGTATAACAAGGGAGCGCTTTACACTGTTGTTTAAACCTCGCACATTCCAGGAGAGGATTCCCAGCTCCCTGTCGGATGTACCAGAACACATACATAAAGCATAAAATCTTGTAACGGTTCCCCTGAGACCCACTGCCCCGTATCCCACAGCCCCGCAGAGCGTACATAATCAAGTATAGATGTAATCTTACAAAAAGATTGGTCATATTTTTGCGAACACATAACTGCACTCGCATCCCACACCCCTGCAGAGCGTATATTGATATACTTGTAAGCACACATCATTTTTCAATCTGTTTATGTATTTGCGAAAACATTAAAACTATCCACAAATTAAATAAAATAACCTTAATACTAAACCCACACCCCCACCCTGTATACTCCACCCAACTTGAGTATACCTTAATCCCTAACTGAAGTTAACCTGAAGGTCTTTGTACCTTTTTAACTGCATTTGACTGAGTGACTGTAAGAACCCTAGAAGTTACTGGGTATGGTTCCCTGGCATAGTAAGGTACCTTTGGGTGGCCAGCCAGTGTGAAGTGGGTATAATTGGACCAGAGAATTTTTTGGTTTCTTTACAATTAAATTTAAATAAAGATTATTTTTCCCCTGTAGTCCAGTGAAGTTTGGGGTCCTTAGTGGAGCTCTGGTCCCCATTTTGTGGGAACTGGAGCCTGGGGCTTCCAAGGGGTCCCTCCATCTCCTGCCAGTTTAGTAGGGGGCTGCAGGAGCTGCACAGGATCACCTTTGAAAGGCCATCCCTTACAGCAACATCTCGCATTTCTATGCCAGCTCCCCAACTGAGACATTCTGTCGCCATGGGCACTTCTTTCAAATCCATCTGCCACTGTGACACTCTTGCCCAGCAATATTTGAGCAGGATCAGCAGGGGAGAAGGATCTGAGCGCTGCAGGAGGTGGTGCCTACTTGTTGCCCCACAACTTAAGCAGCCGCCCTGACTCTGTTGTTCTGTCTACCTGGTCTCCAGCTGCTGCATTAATACAGAAACGCTGACATCCTCAGGACATTGAACTTTCGCCGCTGGTTCCCTGTGCAGATACTGCTAGGTTTGGCACTGGCCCCTCCTCTTAGTCACAATCCGCTTCCACCTCTGCTGCTCATTATAGGTTATCAACACGCTTTTTGTTTCAGTCCTTGTCGCTGAATAATGAATTTAAATGTTCTTTGCTTGGCACAAGATCTCGAGCTCCGCCTTGGACACTGCGCTGTATTTGGCCATCCTGTACGTTCCCCTGTGCTGCAGGTACTCTTCACTTGAGTTACTCGTCTCTCCTCAGTTGGTTTTCATCAAGCCACCTGGGATTATCCCACCGCTTATAAACTGTGACCGTATAGACTTACTTTGCCCCCCAGCCTGGAGGTGGTCCTTGGGTGAGGGACCTTACACAGTGTTTCTGGGTTCTTTTCTCACCGTCAGTATCCGACTGTTACTGACCACTCCTACTGGTGTCATCTGCCACCAGATACTTGTTTACTGCAAGGCAAACTGTGCAACAGTTGTAGAAGGATAGTGCTGCCACCACGAGGCTCCTTCACTGGCGCTTAGAACTGCTTACTTCTGGGTAGCTGGTATAGCTGCTGCAGCGCCTCTTTGATGTGGGCTGGCTGGTACCTCCTGACCGCTTACTATGGATCAGGCCTGCTGGGTAGCGGCTAGAGCATTGACACAGAGACACTGGGGTTAACACAGGACAGCCGGGGAATGGATTAGAGTGTAAGCTCTTATCTGTTGTTCACAGGTTACAGCGGGCAATAGGCATCAGGCAGAATCTTCAAGCGGTGATGTTTATTTGCTCAAGGGATCCTTACAAGGACCATTACACACTAGTTTGAGGTTGTAGTGATCATCCAGAAGTACAGATAATATACAAAATACAACTCTTTTTTTTTTTTTTTAAACTCTTTATTTGAAGAGGAAACAACAGGAACAGTACATACAACATTTTTGACAAGAAAAATCTTAATAATCAAGGTATTTCCTCTGAGTTTTTATACTTTTATATCGGTGGGGAGGGAAGGGGGGGAGGGGGTAGAGAGGCACAAATATTGTCAACAAAATAGCTAATAAATAGATAGGCGCGTAAACTTGGAACAATGCTAAGAAAAGCTGGAACACACAGTTACAGTTGTTACGTGAGAGAGAGGTAGCGTATAGACATTACTCACCCACCGCGCACCATATCCAGCCTGGGGGGTCCAGAGGCGGCCCAAAATCTATGTTCCAACTGTCGGGGGAGGAGCCGTATTGGATAGGCAGCTACGGCTTTCTAGTAAGTACCACGGGGCCCACACCTTATCAAAGTTATATGATTTATCATGAAGGTAGCACGTTATACTCTCCATGCTTGCGACATGACCTATGTACGACCGTAACTCCTGCATAGAAGGAGCCCTAGGGTCTTTCCAGTGCTTTGCTATTAGGGATTTAGCGGCTGCCAGAATATGGGAGATAAGCTTGTTAGAAGGCGCGCTTTCATCAGGTATAGGGCGAGAGAGAAGGAATGACCAGGGGTCTTTACTTATCTGTTGTTCTGACACAGAGTTTATGAGTGTAAGAACCATGTTCCAGAAAGGAACTATGCGAGGGCAGGTCCACCATATGTGTAGCATCGTACCTCTCTGGCCACATTCCCGCCAGCAGCTCGGAGTGGCCGTAGGAAACATTTGAGACAGCTTATCGGGAGTATAGTACCACCTATAGTACACTTTGTAGGCAGTTTCCTTAATCAAAGTAGAGATTGAGCTCTTGGCAATCCCCTCCCTGACTTCCTCCCAGCATAAGTCGTCTGGGGGAGGACCCAAGTCATTTTCCCATTCCCGCTCATGTCGTCCTGGAGTATCGAAAGTATAATCTATGAGCCAATTATAGATCTGGGAGATCATCCCTTTGGTGAGAGGTGAATGTAAACACATGTACTCAAAGGAGGTCGGGGCCCGGAGAGCCTCCTGGGGGGGCAAAGACATGGCGAAGTGTCGAACCTGGAAGTACTCAAAAAAGAGCGGACGAAACGGTTCAAATTTATGATTAAGTTCTGACATAGAAGCCCAAGTTCGATTAACCACCAGGTCCGAAACCACCCGTAATCCCGCCTTTATCCAGAGTTTAAATTGCTGGGTCGAATTGCCAGGAGGGAAGTGTGGGTTGCCCCAGAGGGGGGTCAGAGGTGAAATAGGGGAGGACAATTTATATTTGACCCGGCATGAGTCCCAGAGGGATAAGCTGAATTTAAGAGATTGAAGAGAGGAGGCCGCTGGTGGTCTATCTATGTTGGCCAACCCCCAGAGTGAAGCCATGGAGGGGACCCCCACATAGTGGGTCTCCAAGTCCACCCAAGCTATGGACTGGTAAGGCGCATAAGTTACCGCCACCTGGGTCAGATGGGATGCTAAATAGTAAAATTTAATGTCAGGAAAACCCCTGCCTCCCCGAGCCCTGGGCTTCTTAAGCACTGCTATCGAAATTCTAGGGGGCTTGGCACGCCATATAAACTTTAGAAAGGAGGAATGCAGATCCCTAAACACAGAGTCGGGAACCCTCACTGGGAGAGTCTGGAAAAGATACAGAAGTTTAGGGACCAAGTTCATCTTAATAGCAATAATCCTCCCCAGCCACGATATAATATAGCTCTTCCAAGTCTCCAAATCCTGTTTGATTTTTGACAGAAGGGGGGGGAAGTTTTCCCGATACAATCTCTCATAGGACGAGGTGATATAAACTCCAAGATATTTGATCTTATTTACCTGCCAACGTAGCGTAAAATTTGTCTGTAAGCTGGACCTAAGGGAAGGGGAAGCGTGGAGGAGCATGGCCTCTGATTTAACAAAATTAATTTTATAGCCAGACAGGAGGCCATATTCATCGATAAGTTTATATAAGGCGGGTAAAGACTCCTGAGGATTCGTCAGAGAAAGAAGTATGTCATCCGCGAAGAGAGATATCTTGAAATCCCGCGGCCCCACTGTCACACCCGAGATCAATGTCGACTGTCTGATCATCGCCGCCAGGGGTTCTATCACTAGAGCAAAGATTAAGGGCGAAAGGGGGCATCCCTGTCTCGTCCCGTTGGAGAGGAAAAGAGGGTCGGAAAGAGACCCATTAACCAGGACCCTAGCTGAGGGAGAATTATAGAGGGCAGACACCCCAGTCAGAAATTCAGCCGTGAAGCCGTACGCCTTCAGCGCTAGGGTCATAAAATCCCAAGAAATCCGATCGAACGCCTTCTCGGCATCTAGTGAGAGCATCATGGCCGGGAGGCGCCTGTGATTAATAATTTGAACAAGGTCAATCGCGCGGCGAGTGTTATCCCTCGCCTGGCGACCCGGGATGAAACCCACTTGATCATGATGAATTAGACCCGGAAGGACTTCATTCAGCCGGGTAGCCAGGATCTTTGCATATAACTTAATGTCAACATTGAGAAGGGAGATGGGACGGTAGCTTGCACAGTCGCTAGGGTCTTTTCCTTCCTTATGTATAACTACAATCCGCGCCTCTAGCATTGTTTTCGGGAAGGGTTCACCATGTAAGACAGCATTGAACAGGGAGCGGAGGTGAGGAACCAAGGTCTGGGAAAATCTTTTATAGTAGGCTGCGGAGAAGCCGTCAGGCCCTGGGGTCTTGGAGGTCTTTTGGGCTTTGATGACTGCCAGTATTTCCTCCGAAGTAATCTCCTCATTTAGTTGTTGGATTAGGCTACTGGAAAGGGTAGGGAGGTTCGCTTGCCGCAAAAAAGCTGCTATTGTGTCCGCAGGGGGGGCACTCCCGGGATTCAGAGCATCCAAGTTATACAGTGAAGAATAAAATTTCTGAAACTCTCGCCCTATCTGATCGGGACGGTAAATAGGTAGGCCGGAAGAAGACTTCAGGGCCATGACGTTGTTTTGAGATCTCTGGGCCCTTAGACGGGAAGCTAGTATTCTGTCAGCTTTATCTCCCTTTTCGTAGAACGTCTGCTTCAGCCGTTTCAAGGCCGAGGCAGTGGATTCGGAGAGTAGGAGGTTCAAATCAGATCTCACCTTTAGGAGTTTGGTCAGTATCTCGTCATTTGGGGAGAGTTTATGCTGTCTCTCCAGAGTCTGGAGTTGAATGGTTAGTGACGCACGTTTGGAGGTGGCCAGCTTCTTACGGCGCGAGGCCATGCTGATAAGATGGCCGCGCACCACTGCCTTATGGGCTTCCCAGAGGGTCATGGGGGAAGTATCAGGGAGATCATTAAAGAGAAAATACTCGTCAAGAAGGTTCCTTAGCTCTAAGATAAGTAACTGATCATGGAGAATGGAGTCATTGATACGCCACGAGGCGGGGCGAGGACGGGGTACAATATCTGATAGGTCAGCTGATATAGGAGAGTGGTCAGACCAAACCATCGGGTGTATGTGAGCCGCCCTGAGTCTTAAAGACAAATCGTGGCTGAGGAAGACCATGTCTATTCGTGAGTAGGTACCATGAACCGGGGAGTAGAATGTGTAATCTCGGGATGAGGGTTCCCTGAGCCTCCAGGAGTCAAAGAGGAGATGATGGGAAAGAAGGGAAACCAAGGCCTTAGATTTACGGGACTCCGAGCCACAAACGGGGGGAGGCAAGGTGGACGATCTGTCTATGGTAACATCTACTACAACATTAAAGTCCCCTGCCATAATCACTTCTCCCTGGCGTACCTGAGAGAGCAAAGAATCTAGGGCAGCCAGGAATGAACGTTGGTTTTGGTTTGGGCCATAAACATTAACTAGGGTGCATATAGTATTATTAAGTTTGCCCACTAGGATTAGAAATCGACCTTCAGGGTCAGAATGAGATGTCAAGAGCTCAAATGTTATGTGAGATGCAAAAAGTGTAGCTACTCCTCGCTTTTTCTGTCTGGGGTCACAAGCATGGAAAGCAGAAGGGTACTGTTTAGATTTCAGTTCTGGGTGTGAATGGCGGGTGAAATGTGTTTCCTGAAGAAAAACTATATCTGCTCTATGTTGTTTAAGTGTGAGATAAAGTGTTGTACGCTTTTGTGGGCTGTTCAAACCTTTGACATTCAATGAGAAGATCCTAAGAGCCATCTGAAGATGAAGACAGGGCCGCCTCAGGTCCCCCAGCGAGGACCGGTCGCACTAAAAAAAAATAAAAAAACAGTTCCAAGTTAACACAAATGCAATAAGGACAAAAAAGATATAAAAGTGCCTGAGGAAAAAAAGGAGAGGAGGGAAAGGAAAAGGGGGGAGTAGGGTAGTGGACAGGGCCAGCGTGTGAAGACACACCTGGTCCATGGAGCCGGCCAGGGAAGGTACGGGGCAGTGCCAGTGGCAAGGGAGGGCCGGGCAAGGGCAATATGCCCATCATGGGAACGTGGCCAGGAAAATGGGCACTAGGAAGGTCTGGGAGAACCAACTGAAAAATGTGGACAACCACACTACCTCCCCGCCAGGGTCAGAGGAGCGATAAAGCAAGCTAGATGGGAAAGGACTGTCGTGGGGAAGAGGAGCAAACCACTACCCAAAGTCAATAAAATGGCCAAACGTATAGAAAATCAACTAAGGGTAGTAGATGAGTAGCATAATAAAACAATTAGAAAATAATACAGTAAAGTAATTACACAGAAAGTTAACTAACAGATTAACCCAATAACTGGGGCGAGTAGCCCCTGCTACCTCCCAATCTACATGAGGGAGACCGAAAACCAGCGATCAGTCATGTAGAGAGAAGGAACAAGAAACCGGGTGGTTTCAGAAATAAAAAGAAAACAAGGCAACACTGAGAACATATATCAAGGCGGTGGAATATTAACAGATGGTTTAACGGCTCTTGTCACAGTCGTCCACTCTGTAGTTGGAAGCTTCCGAGAGGCAGGGGCGGATCCCGTAGAGCCGGACTGCGATCCCGATGCCGCCGTGGGAGGATGAGAAGACGGGGCCGGGAGACCCAGAGTCCCAAGGAGCTGGACTGCTTCCGTCATGGAACGAGCAGAATGAAGCTTGTTATTATGCCAGACCAAAAGGCGGAACGGGAAGCCCCATCGGTAGCGAATGTTACTGTCCCTGAGAATAGAAGTCGCCGGCTTCAATTCACGCCTCTTGAGAAGCGTAAGTGGAGCAATGTCCTGGAAGATCTGCAAGGAGGCATCTTCAAACGTAATTGAGTCAGTCTTACGAGATTCCCGCAAGATCGCTTCCTTGGTGGTATAATAGTGACAACGGAGAATGACATCCCGAGGTTGAGAGGGCTCTTGAGAACGAGGGCGGAGAGCTCTGTGGGCCCTGTCCAAGAGAAGCTGATCCTCTGGGGTAGCAGGAGCTAGGCCGGCAAAGAGTCTTTTAAGATATTGGTCTAGGAGGGATTGATCCACCTCCTCGGGGATACCCCTAATGCGTAGATTATTACGCCTGGCCCTGTTCTCTTGATCCTCTTGTTGTTCTTGCATATGAAGCATATCTTGTTTCAATTGTTGGATGTCGGTCACCGTGTCCTTGTGGGAAGAAGCAGCTTCATCCATTTTAGTTTCCAGGTGGTCCGTCCTATTCCCGAGGTCCTGAACCTCCGCCCTTAGGGAGCCAATGGCTTTCTGTACTTCTGACTGGACAGCCTGCACTGATTTTCTTGTCTCCTTAACCTCCCGAAACAGGGATTGTAGATCCTTGCGTGTCAATGGCGAGGAATCCGAGTCGTCAGAGTCGGAATGAGCTTCACGTTGTGGAGAGGAGGTGCTTGGGGTCTTAGCCTCTGAAAACCCAAATTTCTTGAGGTTCTGAGAGAGATCCGGACCACCCGTCTTCCTGCCACCCTTCGGCATGGTACACTCGGGGGGCCAATCGCCAATAGATCAACTAGCGAAAGCTGTTATGAAGGTTTCTGTGTTTAGATTAGAAGAAAAGACATCCCCACGGCTTTCCAAGCGAGGGCCCTGGCGCAGTGGCCATGCGGGTCGTCGTAACTTACTCCATATCGCGGCTTATATTAAAGCAAAGCAAAGTCCGACCAGGTAGTTGTAAGTATGAGGAAAGGTGTCCGGGGACTGTCGCGACTCGAGCTCTTGGATGGGATTGACACCCAGAGATATGCACTCTTTCTTGATAAAGACAATAGATAGATGATGTAGAGTAGCCAACTCTGGTGAAATGCTCAGACCCTCTTTGTGGAAACTCTTCAGGAAGAGCGCAGGAGGATAGATGGGTACTAATATTTTAGATCCTGTTGTCTCTTGCAGCTACAGAACCTCTCTCTGTAGTTGGGGATCTGCAGCTTTAGTAATAGAGATTGTAGTACCGATTATCGGCCACTGGAGGGCAGCAAAGAGATATTAGACACAGCTTGCAGCCAACACTATATAGTGAGACTGCACAGCAGGAACAGAACGCAGGAGAGCAATCAACACCTTAGACTGAGTCAGCCACTCTTGATTCCTGCATGGGTTTTCTCAGGAGGGAGGCTCCGGATAGACCGTGGAACAAAGCCAGATGTTTAAGCAACACAGGGGGGTCCAGGTCGCCGGATCGATGGAGCGCCGCAGAAACGCCCCCACCGGATGTATATCTCCTGGGAGGCAGCTACCACCCAGCTCCGGGGACCGCTAACCGGAAGTAGGCCTCTTCACAGCCAGGCCGCTTCAGGGCAGCCCCACACAGCGCCGCAGCCTCGAGTGCAGGCACCCACACGAAGGTCGGCGTCTTCAGCTACAAGGTGAGTGCTAAGATGGAGGGGGGGCTGAGCGGGTAGCGGGAGAAGCGGGACTCACTCAGGGCGATCAAGGGGTGACCGCAGGGGGGTAATCAGCGGGGCCACTTATGCGGGCTGCACAAAGTCACTGCTGATCAAAGCTTTACAGAAGGGCATTTAAGGAGCAGGCAGCAACAGGGTGCCACAGTCGCGCCAAACGGGCCGCACCTCCAGCCAGACACCTCCCGCGCCGAAACCGGAGATCCCTCCGGCAGTCTCATAGGCTCCTCCGCCTTCCAGATGTGATGAGAAGAATGCGGGGACTGGATTTTGGGGCTAGTTCTTAGTTTTTGGAGCTTTTCCAAGCTCGTTGTCGGGAGCCCCTGTGAAGCGTGTCTGTCTAGTATGGCGTCCTGGCCACGCCCCCAAAATACAACTCTTTTTACACATGTTGGCAGGGGATAGTCCAGCCCTCTGTCCATACCGGGCACCACCACATCTGAGATATTACATTCAATGTTTAGCATCAGGATGCAATATATTCTCTAAAATTGGATTTGAACACAATTTAAACTTAACAAAATTTACATCAATCTGTAATTTCTAAAATTACTTATGGTTTAATTTTTCAGATCGTTCCCCTATCTCTCTAACAGGATACAAATGATAACAACCCACTGCTTTGCATTCAGGCTGAAAATATGTGTTGGTCACTCTCAGATAAAAGGCTTAAGTAGCATGAAACTTACTTTCTTCAGAAAATGTATCTGCCGATATACTCTGTGCTGCAGTGGCATCCTGCTCCTTCAACTATTTAACTCTCAGTCTGTGACTTCCTGCTCCCTCCATTTCCCTCCTCATATCATGTCACTGCCCCTGTCACATGCAGCACTGTCCTCACTAACACATCACTCATCTCCTGATATACTCTGTGCTGCTGGGGGACCCTGCTCCTTCCGCCATATAGCTCTCAGTCTGTGACTTCCTGCTCCCTCCATTCCCCTCCTCACATCATGTCACTGCCCCTGTCACATGCAGCCCTGTCCTCACTAACACATCACTCATCTCCTGATATACTCTGTGCTGCTGGGGGACCCTGCTCCTTCCGCCATATAGCTCTCAGTCTGTGACTTCCTGCTCCCTCCATTCCCCTCCTCACATCATGTCACTGCCCCTGTCACATGCAGCCCTGTACTCACGAACACATCACTCATCTCCTGATATACTCTGTGCTGCTGGGGGACCCTGCTCCTTCCGCCATATAGCTCTCAGTCTGTGACTTCCTGCTCCCTCCATTCCCCTCCTCACATCATGTCACTGCCCCTGTCACATGCAGCACTGTCCTCACTAACACATCACTCATCTGATATATTCTGTGTTGCTGGGGACCCTGCTCCTTCCACTATATAGCTTTCAGTCTGGCCCTCTCCTGTGAAATTCACTTATAGGAAACTTAGTTCATAAATTCCGTTTGTGTTTCATATGTGCAGCTTATGTTCAGTGTGTGTAACATGATCATGTTGTGCAGAGCCCTTCTCACAGAGCTGAGGACAGATACATGTATGATCCTGTATGATAATCATATGACTGTATCCATACTGGATTAATACTGCATATTGTTCCTTTTTTCAGGATTTGGCCTTAACTCAGGAAAGTGCTATTGAGATCTGGTTTTATTAACGCAGTGATGTCGTGGCTGAGATTGTGCTCGTGTTGTACGCCGAGTCTTTGTGAAATGATGTCAGGAAAAAGACTGAACTCCAGCCAGAAATACTAAAGTGTTGTTTATATACGTGTCGGGTGCTTGGTATCCAAGTGTTGTGCCGAAGAGAAGTTGCGTATTCTTAGGGAACAGGTAAGATGCGGACATGACTCAAGCAATTAGATATAAAAATGCTGCTCAAATGTCTCAACGTTATATATCACAAGCTCTGCACATGTTATGGAAACATATTTTATTAATCTCTGCGTGGACCTTATTGTTTGTGTCATATGTAAGCTAATTACTAGTTCTATAAACTGCAAATATGTGTTTGTGAATTAAGTCAAAGTATTAGCCTGATAGTGCTCAGAGGAGCTGTGAATCCAGCTATGAGTTAAAACCTAAATCTAAATTAATATATTCCTTTTGATTGTTTCTAAACTCTTCTGTTGTCCCCATGATGTATTTATGGATGAGAGTCCTGGACATGTGGATACAGAGGAGTGCCCAATACCAATTTATGGCACGGGACATAAAAAATCTGAGGTCTTTGATATGTCTCTTTAAGGTTACCTCAATAACGTCTGGGATCTCAGAACATCTCAACAGGGAGTCCAGAGCAGCTGAGATAAGTGTGAACGAAGGGCAATAAGGACACATGAAAATGTCATGATATATTATCAAATATCCTACTTACAGGGGTCATATTTGGTATGCAAATGAAGGGAAATTTATAATCTGTTGTGTGGAGGTATCTTTGTAGGACATTCTGGTAAAACGTTAGTCCAGTGTAAAGAGAACCTGACTTAAAAAGTGTTTAAACAGAAGTCATAAACAACTAAATTGCATTTACACAGACTTTCTAGTTCTGACAACACAGTGGAAGGGGGGTGGTGGGTAACTGCAGCATTTTTAAAATTTATTAGCGGTACAGTTAGTCCTGTACCTCTAAGAAATGTGTACATGTATTTGGGAGTGCATGTGATATTGAGAAGTGTCCCTTTATTTTGTGCTCTCCCAGCAAGGCAGAAACTGGTCATTTGTAAGTTATCATTTGTTGTTTTATTCCTTTTTTATTTTACAAGAAACAATTGTATTATGTTTTTGTCATTTTGTTAATTGTGTTTATCTTAAGCATTGTGGATTTATTTCCATATTAAATTACACTCTGGTCTCTGTGTTCGATTGAAGTCACACGTCAGACAGATTGGTTTTAGAACACTACATAGTTGAAATAGATGAGATCATTTGGTTTATGATAACTAATGAAAGGAAATTGTGATAGATTAGTTTAATGGGAGAACTGAAGGTTTCCTGAGTAAGAGTGTCAGCTCTTCACACAAATACCTTGGTGGTGGTATAATTGGTAAGGAGAAGTTAGTGTGTGGCATAGACACGGACGTTATAATCATTTTCAACAGACCAGGTGGTTGTTTTTGATTAACCCTTTGTCACAGATACGTTACGCAGGTGAGTGTAGGATCGTGACAATCTGTAATAAAGTCACCTGAATTTGTTTGTTTTGTTTTTGCTCCGCGGCGGGATAAAGCATGGTGCAAGAAAACATGTCAAGTTATTAGGCGGAAAAATAAATTTGCTCAGAATTGAATTCTCCCCATTTTATCAATTCAGCTGTGTGTCCCAGTGTAATAGTGATAATCCCTGCAGTACATGTTATTGCCATCAGGTGGCAGTGACACATGTCAGAATGTAACACTCTTCAGTGCAGGTAACTGTCAGTCATTTACAGAAAACACCCCCCACCTGCTGGATAGCAGAGAAAACATGAAGACGCACATAACTACAATAGTCTTCAAATAAATAAAATTAGTCCTCCAAAAATATTGCAGTACAAAACCTAAGAATTCTGGAATAAAGTGGAAATGTTTGGTCTTAAAGCCACATAACCACCTAAGATGATATTTTCCTAAAGTCCCCCCCCATCAGGTACATTGTTGTTTTTATATCCCAGATGAAATGGTGGTGGAGTGGGGGTGTGAGGCCTAAATGCACCCACCCCCCTTCCAGCCTATGAGATTGCAATGTTTACATTATTGGGCTTGTGGATTAGATGATTTATTTATGTCCTGAAATATAAAAAGGGCATGTAATTATGTGTGTATAATATGTGTATTATCATATATGCCCTAATAGGCACCAGCTGGATCTTTTCTCCACATTGGACATTAGATCTGCACATGCGCTAAGTAAGTAGGACAAAAAAGGGGGGGAAAGAAATGGATTATTAGAGCACTCCTAATCAAGATCTAATTAAGATTAGGAGTGCTCTAATAATCCATTTCTTTCCCCCCCTTTTTTGTCCTACTTATGTTGTATAATGGACAGAGCACCCCCTCATCATGTTAATGATTTTTTGATCTCTAGATGAGGCATATCCTAACCCTGTGCGGATTACTTTCTCCTTCCTTTCGACATGCGCTAAGTTACCAGATGCCTGGCAGCTATTATATAATGTTTTCATACACATTGGGGGTGTTGTGCTGTCCATTAGTACTGTCTTGTAATTAATGATTGTGTTGCGCAGACCCCATGCGCCCCCGCGTGTCGCGCAGACCCCATGCGCCCCCGCGTGTCGCGCAGACCCCATGCGCCACCGTGTGCCGCGCAGACCCCATGCGCCCCCGCGTGTCCCGCAGACCCCATGCGCCCCCGCGTGTCGCGCAGATCCCATGCGCCCCCGCGTGTCGCGCAGACCCCATGCGCCCCCGCGTGTCGCGCAGACCCCATGCGCCCCCGCGTGTCGCGCAGACCCCATGCGCCCCCGCGTGTCGCGCAGACCCCATGCGCCCCCGCGTGTCGCGCAGACCCCATGCGCCCCCGCGTGTCGCGCAGACCCCATGCGCCCCCGCGTGTCGCGCAGACCCCATGCGCCCCCGCGTGTCGGTGTTGTGCAGACCCCAGTTAGTCTCATTACAATAACCTCATCATTGTAATGAGATAAAGGGGAAGATATGGCATGTTTTCAGGGCACTTTCAGCTTGGAGTTGTGGGCGCCATTTGCACTCTGCAATAAAAAATAATAATTTGCAAAGAGCGTATGAGTTCCTCGTGAGATCTAGCTGGTCAGCGCAAGGCGCTTTATAAGGTGGGATACATTATATTACGGGTGACAACAAGATTATTCACTTTTATTAAAATTAAACTACTACAAAATTCCAAATATAATATTTAGTGCAAAAAAAATCAGTGGTGAGTAATTTTGCAGACTGGCCCACAGGGTAACTGTTTATAGTCGGCCCTATCCCAGGAGGAATCTGCTGCATGATCTTGGTGGGTACATTACGGTGTTATACTATTTACTTGTCTCTTGCTTGTGTTTCAGACTTTGCTGTTTTTGGAAACACTGAGATGAAACTGCTGGAAAATTCTCTCTTTGAGGCTGTGAACTCCCAACTGTGTGTAGAAACTGGGGATTCTCACATCATAGGCAGGTACATAACTGGGTCACTGCAGGAAATGTCATTACTTAATGATGCTCCTCTGGTTCTCTTCTCTTTGACATCTGTCCGTCCCCCCAACGTGAATGTACACTAAGTGTTAGTTGTTAGGATTTATCGCAAGTATAAAGTATAAAAATCCTCCATTCTCTTTCATCCTATCTGGGGGACCCTGCTTCCATGGGTTGTTGGCACTCACACAGTTAATTATTTGTGTGTAACCTACAGACTCTGCCTCTCGGCATCCTTAGTGTACTTTGAGCATTATCTTACAGACTTAGAGAAATTTCTTTTATTTTCATTTATATTATTTTTTCATTACTTAAGAGTAATGTTTTTGTGTCCTCAGATGCCAGTTTTGGCCGCAGTGTTTTGTGAGCAGGACTATCCGATCGGTCCCTCCATTAGGGGGCTGCTTTTGTCCCCCCCAGATAGGATGAGAGAGAAAGATTTTTATACTTGCGATAAATCCTTTTCTCGGAGTCCATCTGGGGGACACTGCGTTCCCTCCCTTCTGCTCTTTTCTCGATTGTCTTACCCTTCCTTGGGGCTTTATAAATACCCTAAAGATGCAGAGGGAAGGGTCTGTCTGTAGGTTATACAAATAACTGTTTGATTGCCAGCTCCTAGCTGCCCTCATACAACCCATGGTTGTAGTGTCCCCCAGATGGACTCAGTGAAAATGTTCCTCCTATATTTACACTGCTACAAACACAGCGTTGTATTGTGACAGGAGGTCACCTATGAAGTTGGTGTTATTGGACACATACAAGCCCTTGCAGCATTACACTGATTATCCTTTTGTACTCTGATAATAAACATAACTGGTTTATTGTCATATTGCTGATTACTAGTACCTGCAAGAATATGTCAGCTGGGACTGATTGTCTTCTTGTCTGTACCCCTAAATATGTCATATTTCTAAACTGTCTTTATCCCCATATTTAGTTGGTCTGCAATTCACTAGGTGGCGTATCTATACAAATCTTCTAAATGTCATTCCTTACAGACCATTATCTGTTTGGAGTTATGCTAGGTACACACTGACCCAATGATTGCATGAAAAATCTCCAATTAGCCGACATCCAGCCGTTGGGTCAGATATTGTGTGAATGAGTAAACTTACACTATGTACTAAAGTCGTCCCAAAGTGCCGATCATTGTTTCATTAGATTGGTCGTACTGTTTAATATTTTCCGACCAATCGCCTTCCGATCCTGCAGTATGTATGGACTGTCGCCAATAGAGGATCTCAGTGTGACAGGTCACATTACAATATGTGTCTGCTGTCATCTCCCTGCACTGTTCCTAGACTCATGTTACAAACTGATTTCCTGAATGCCGCATTAATCACCCCGGGAGGGACCCTCCCGAGTTAGGACTTTACCCTTTTCAGAGCTTCCCTCAGTCGCATTTCATAGTCCTTAGTGCTGGGCTGTCATCGGTATTTCTGTGCAGTGTTACGTCATGGATCTTGCTGTATGTCACTGTCCCTGTGCTCTGTCATTATGTGTGTGACAAATGGCTCCAGTGTTGAGGGGGTTAATGTGATCAAGCATAGGGTCATACAGCTTCTGAACACACATAGCAGACTGAACGCACAGCATACAGATGGTGCTACTGGGCTGCGCCTCTCCAGGGTCCCCCTGCAGCATCGTCTCCGCTAATCCCAGCTCAAACAGTAACAGAACATGCAAGAAAGCCGGTCAGCAGTGAATAGGTTAACAGGGCTTCGTCCCAGGGATGCAGTCAATGAGGGAGGTTATCGGAGAGGTGTGAAGGTCCCTGGAACAGCACATAGCACTCGGCTATACCAGAGCTAGACAAATGTTAATAACATCACAAGAACAGAACATGATGGCACAGCACAGAGTATCAGGTCCCTCACTAAATGCCGGATGAGCCACACACATCGTTTCCACACCCACACAACTGTTGCTAGCAGCCAATGGCTATAAGCACAGATCTGAAGGTAATTGGTTATAGTGTGTACGGGTGAATCTGCAGACTGATCAGTCATTTGTAAAACTGCAAATGATACCGTATCATTTGAAAACTTCTGAGTGTGCACCGAGCCTTGTTTGTATTACACCTACACACAGCATGACCGCTCTCCTGCTGTATTACATGTAGAGTGCATCTAATATGCATCTCCTACACTAGTTGTTTGGTCCAACCCTACCCTAATTAATAATTGTGACGCTCTATCCTTCATTCTTGTTAATTGGCCTTTGACATGAGGGAAATGGATTTCTCTAACTTTTTGGAGCAAAGCATTTGCTATGTATATACTGTATGTAACGTTAAACTGGAGGATTTAATTCTTCCCCATCTCTGTCCTCTCCGTCCCCCGACTACACTGCTGGATTCTATGCTATCTACTGGGATGCAATAAGGCGCTTCTACCTGTAGAGACATGCTGTAATGTGTTCATATATGATAAATACGTCTGTCTACATGTATGTTTTTTCAGGATAGAGAGCTACTCCTGTAAAATGGCTGGCGATGACAAACACATGTTTAAGCAGTTCTGCCAGGAGGGGCAACCGCATGTCCTGGAAGCGCTGTCTCCTCCCCAAACTGGTGGGGTCAGTCCCAGCAGGTAATATAAGACCTGTACACAATGCCATTGTATTAACCACCATGGGTTCAAAAGCCTTAGGAAAAATGCTCTTCTTGCTTATATAATGGTCAACAGAGGGATGGTCAGCCTGGAGATGGGGAGGCCTGATTATGTACTGGAAGGCTTGGTGATATGGGTGAAGGAGGGTGGAGAGGGCTCTGGTAGACTAGGTACGGGGAGGATTGATGATAAGAAGCGTGATATGGGTGGAGGAGGGTGGAGAGGGCTCTGATAGACTAGGTATGGGGAGGCTTGATTATGTAGTGGAAGGCTTGGTGATATGGGTGGAGAGGGCTCTGGTAGACTAGGTACGGGGAGGCCTGATTATGTAGTGGAAGGCTTGGTGATATGGATGGAGTGGGCTCTGGTAGACTAGGTACGGGGAGGCCTGATTTTGTACTGGAAGGCTTTGTGATAGAGGGTGATATGGGTGGAGGAGGATGGAGAGGGCTCTGGTAGACTAGGTACGGGGAGGCTTGATTATGTAGTGGAAGGCTTGGTGATATGGGTGGAGAGGGCTCTGGTAGACTAGGTACGGGGAGGCTTGATGATAAGAAGGGTGATATGGGTGGAGGAGGGTGGAGAGGGCTCTGATAGACTAGGTATGGGGAGGCTTGATTATGTAGTGGAAGGCTTGGTGATATGGGTGGAGAGGGCTCTGGTAGACTAGGTACGGGGAGGCCTGATTTTGTACTGGAAGGCTTTGTGATAGAGGGTGATATGGGTGGAGGAGGATGGAGAGGGCTCTGGTAGACTAGGTACGGGGAGGCTTGATTATGTAGTGGAAGGCTTGGTGATATGGGTGGAGAGGGCTCTGGTAGACTAGGTACGGGGAGGATTGATGATAAGAAGGGTGATATGGGCGGAGGAGGGTGGAGAGGGCTCTGGTAGATTAGGTACGGGGAGGCCTGATTTTGTACTGGAAGGCTTGGTGATATGGGTGGAGGAGGGTGGAGAGGGCTCTGATAGACTAGGTATGGGGAGGCTTGATTATGTAGTGGAAGGCTTGGTGATATGGGTGGAGAGGGCTCTGGTAGACTAGGTACGGGGAGGCCTGATTATGTATTGGAAGGATTGGTGATATGGGTGGAGAGGGCTCTGGTAGACTAGGTACGGGAAGGCTTGATGATAAGAAGGGTGATATGGGTGGAGGAGGATGGAGAGAGCTCTGGTAGACTAGGTACGGGGAGGCATGATTATGTACTGGAAGGCTTGGTGATATGGGTGGAGAGGGCTCTGGTAGACTAGGTACGGGGAGGCCTGATTATGTACTGGAAGGCTTGGTGATATGGGTGGAGAGGGCTCTGGTAGACTAGGTACGGAGAGGCTTGATGATAAGGGTGATATGGGTGGAGGAGGATGGAGAGGGCTCTGGTAGACTAGGTACGGGGAGGCCTGATTATGTACTGGAAGGCTTGGTGATATGGGTGGAGAGGGCTCTGGTAGACTAGGTACAGGGAGGCCTGATTATGTACTGGAAGGCATGGAGTTGAAGAGCATTGAGAGGTACATATAAAGGGGCACTCACACTCTGGTTTTTTTTCAGGCTGGGAAAGAGCCTTGGAGCAGATGAAGAAGGACCGCTGAGTGATAAATGCAGCCGGAAAACTCTCTTTTATCTGATTGCAACTCTGAACGAATCTTTCAGGCCAGACTATGATTTCAGCGCAGCACGAAGTCACGAGTTTAGTCGGGAGCCCAGTCTCAATTGGGTGAGTGACAGTTTGTGTTCAGCATTTTCTTGTTGTTTTGCTATCACCACTGATGAGCAACAGTGAGGAGACACTTGGAAAGATGCAGTGTGGGCAAATGTGACGTGATCCCTGTAGATCTAGTAGATCACAGGTAAATGTCGCAGATCCCGGGAGACCTGGGAAGCCAGGAATACAACCGCTGTCTCATGTATCTGTCTCGCTGCTAACGGGGTAAGAGGAGAAATGTGCTGATATTGGGGGGGAGGGGGGTGTGCATTATAGGAAGTTAGCCATGCCCCTCCCCTGTAAGATGTGACCACACCCACTACATGGGATGGAACAGATTCTGGTGCAAACACTGCTGCTCTCGTGGCGAGACGTTGGCAATACTGCCAGAGCTTCCTATTTTCCTGTAGTAAATTCTATGTATATTGTAGTGGACTCCTGTGTCTTATACACTGTATGAAGGAGGTACTGAGTTTTTGGTAAGCACGTTAGTTTAAGTTTCTGAGGGTGTGACGTATTACACGCTGTGATGGCAGAAGCTGGTCAGATTGTTCCTAGTAACAAGGCTGAATAGTATAATGTGGGCTGGGGGCCCTCCTTTTATCGGGTGAGATATCTAAATGACTCAGTTGGGGGTCTCCCCTTCCTCCCACAGAAGGACTGAGGTGGTGGCGTAATAATGGGCTGTCCTCTTCTCTCAATCCCCTCTACTTCCCCAGGAGCATTTGCAGAAATAGTCATGAAATAAAGACAATAATATGTGTAATGAGGACTGTGCCAATGTCCCGCTCTCCAGAATTCATTTACGACGAGCAGTATTTTAGGGGGATATAAAGCAAAAGTTGAAATAAATGAAGGGTGTGGTCCTAAAGTTGCAGGAGGGTGGACTTTGAAATGACAGTTGTTTCCCACCATGTGCATCTCTAGCTGGACCCACAGATCACATGTACAGGCTGCCTTGTCTGTCGCCCTCAGGTGGTGAATGCTGTGAACAGCAGCCTGGTGTCAGCCCTGGGTGAAGACTTCACCTCTCTGAAGCCTAATTTGTGGGATGCTGTGGATGAAGAGATCAGCCTGTCGGAGTGTGATATCTACAGGTGCTGACGTGTGTCTATATCTGTGTGTGTGCTGTGTATTACGCTCCTTACACAAGACTGACGAGGATTTATGTTGGAGAGAAATGTGCGCCCTGCATCAATGTTTTCTTGTGTCTTTCAGGTCCTCTGTCTTCTTTAACTTTAAACTGTATTTTACAGCATGAACTGTAGAATTTATCTTCTAGAGCTAGAAATCCTAATCTGTGTGGGCCCCCTGTCTGTGGGCCCCCTTGCCTGCCTTGGTCACTGAATGCCACACTGTCCTCTGTCATTGCAGCTACAACCCAGACCTAGATTCTGATCCCTTCGGAGAGGATGGAAACTTGTGGTCCTTCAATTATTTCTTCTACAATAAGAAGCTGAAGAGAATTGTATTTTTTACTTGTCGGTCTATCAGGTGAATTAGGAAATGATTTCCATATTAAGTTTTACAAGACCTCTTATGTGCACAGCTCTACACATTGCCATTTAGAAGTCTCGAGGATGTCCTGATACCAACTCACTTCCCTGTATGGATGTAGATTCTGTGTGTGTGTCTGTCTCTGTGTGTCTGTCTGTCTGTCTCTGTGTGTGTGTCTGTCTGTCTCTGTGTGTGTGTCTGTCTGTCTCTGTGTGTCTGTCTCTGTGTGTGTCTGTCTGTCTGTCTCTGTGTGTCTGTCTCTGTGTGTGTCTGTCTCTGTGTGTCTGTCTCTGTGTGTGTCTGTCTCTGTCTCTGTGTGTGTGTGTCTGTCTGTCTCTGTGTGTGTGTGTCTGTCTGTCTCTGTGTGTGTGTCTGTCTGTCTCTGTGTGTCTGTCTCTGTGTGTCTGTCTCTGTGTGTCTGTCTCTGTGTGTCTGTCTCTGTGTGTCTGTCTCTGTGTGTCTGTGTCTGTCTGTCTGTCTCTGTGTGTCTGTCTCTGTGTGTCTGTCTCTGTGTGTGTCTGTCTCTGTGTGTGTCTGTCTCTGTGTGTCTGTCTCTGTGTGTGTCTGTCTGTCTCTCTAATTTTTTTGTCCTCTAACTGAAGGACACTGTAGACATTGGGGGTACAGTGTGTGTAAGTTTCATTCTAGCCGCCCCACCCTACACCCGGCCTGCTGGAAGCTCTGCTTCTTCCTTACCTGCAGCTTGGCTGTGAGGTGCCTGGAGCAGGGTGCAGAGGGACCACTCCCTTCACTGGAGGACCCCTGGGGAGCCGGGCATTGCTCGTGTCATCTGTACAACCTGCTGGCGCACAGCGCACCAAGGGTGACAATATCAGTGATTACTAGTCACGGTGGGCTTCAATTAAGGGGGGTCTGCACAACTAGGGTACTCATTGGGGCCAGGTCAGGTGGGGATCACTGATCAGTGACCCCCACCTAGCCACTTAGTTGGTAGAGGGGACAGTCTTTAGTGACGGCAGCCATGAAAGAGCACATAGAGGGGACTGCTGAGTCCAACTCTCCCTTTGATACCACTGTTGCTATGGGAGATGTGTTGCTGAGTGATGGACATGTGACACTTCCACTGGGACAGCTGGCCAGTCTGAGGATTGGTTGCCGTGTGCATGATCTGACGGGGGCTTTGCGTCAGGTGTTGGACATCCAAGACGCGATCCGGCGGAAACTTCCCTGTTTATATGTAAAAAGAACATTTTTTTCTTCCCAGCCAGAGGATTTGCTGAGACCTGAAATACACCAGACCGTAAGTTCCCACTGTCCTATAGGCTGAAGAACTGGTGTCCTCTTCCTACTGAGGACTCTCTAGCTTAAGGCCTGTGAGGGGGACATGGAGACCCTTCCATTCTCTGGAGGTGGATAATATTATCAGTCAGGATTTTCTCCCGGTTAAAGCTCCCAAATCTATAGGTCCCATGTTTTGGTTCTTTAGTTTGTTAGGTAAAATGAAGAGTCCGTATCCCAGAGGGCAATCGTCTGCCCCTGGGGAGTTATGCTAAGGGGGGGTAATGTGGCCTTGCTCTACTCCTCTTCCAGGAACAGTGCTTCACTTCTACCACAGATGTCTGTGGATCTGGAATACGTATAATTTTTAAAAAGTTATTGGCGCATTTAGTTTGTAAGACTGTTGCTCTTTTCTAGAATATTAGTATTTATATTATATCCACTTTTTGCTTGTTTTTATAGGTACTTAGGGTGGTTATCAGGTGTGGATCAAGATAGAGGTGCTACCAAATTAGCCAGAATTAACATCTGGAAAAAGAGGAAAGAAGAAAAAGCTGGTTTTAGTTGTGGTGCACAGAAAAGTCTTTGTAGACATATTGTTTATGTTTTACATGTAACCCATGAATATATTAAAATGTAACTTTTTATTTGTATTTCTCATTAAAATTCTCTAAATGTTACAAAACAGTGAAATATTATAATGATCGTAATTTAAAAATGCATTATGCATTTTACACACTAGCAGACGAAATAGGGGAGATAAAATAAAGAGAACATGGGATGCATACAGCAATTTTAAATAACTTTATTCACTTTATCACTAATATTTTGCTGTTTTTTTTAACACTTAGAGAATTTTAATGAGCAATACAAATAAAAGTTACATTTTATTATATATTAATGGGTTACATGTAAAACATAAATAATATGTATGTACAAAGACTGTCTGTCACCATAACTTAAACCAGCTTTCTCTTCTGGAATACATTACAGATTGCCTCCTATCCTTACCCAGGCGGGATTCTCGCATGACCAGACAAACTGGCTCTGCAGCAAGTCCTTCAATCTGTTTGCTGCAGCGGTGTTTGTTGTGGTCCTGGATCACCAGAAGTGTTTGCAGTATCACTGAAACCTGTTTTTGGCTCAAGAATCTGAGGGTTCGTTCAAGCCTATATTGAATCTAAAATCTTTAAACACCCAGCTTCAGTGGACAGATTTAAGATGGAGTCCCTGAGATTAGTAATAAACAGCATGGAACGGGACGAGTTCATGGTGGCTATGAACATCAAGGAGGCATATGAACACAATCTGATCTGTCCGGGACATTGGCCTGATTCATTAAGGAAAGTTAAGTAAAAAATGAGTACATTTTCTAGACAAAACCATGTTACAAATCAAGGGATGCAAATTAGTTTATTATTTTGCACATAAGAAAATTACTGTCTGTTTTTTCATGTAAAACACAAATACTTGATAGCTTATTTGTACACTGAAATTTGGCGTTGATCTAGGACATGTCCTACCCCAACTATAAATCTGCCATCACATTTTAAATTTACCTCCATTTCCAATGCAACTTGGTTTTGCTTTACTCACTTTTGCTTATTCATCGGGTCATTTATCAGATTGTGGACAGGTGAGGTCAGCCAGACGTAAACATGATGGCGTCTCGGTGAGGTCAGCCAGACGTAAACATGATGGCGTCTCGGTGAGGTCAGCCAGACGTAAACATGATGGCGTCTGGGTGAGGTCAGCCAGACGTAAACATGATGGCGTCTGGGTGAGGTCAGCCAGACGTAAACATGATGGCGTCTCGGTGAGGTCAGCCAGACGTAAACATGATGGCGTCTCGGTGAGGTCAGCCAGACGTAAACATGATGGCGTCTCGGTGAGGTCAGCCAGACGTAAACATGATGGCGTCTCGGTGAGGTCAGCCAGACATAAACATGATGGCGTCTCGGTTGAACCACAAGGTGAATCCAGTTGACCTTTCCCTCATGTTATTATGGTGGTCTTTATGCCATGCTTCGGGCAAGGAAACACGTGTGGAGGACATATATTTCCTGGTGGAAGGGGGTTCCTATGTCCTCTTTAGTTACCTAGGTTGCTTATGTTCCTACAAGAAGGATTGGAAGCTAGGTTCCTTTAAGGTTCAGGTGTCCACTCTGTTGCTGGAGTTTCAAATGTTTTTGCAGGAAGTACTACACGTACAACCTTCATACCTTTTTCCGTTGGTTCTTTTAGACTTCATCTTGGTGCTGAATGCTTTAAAGTATTCGCCCTTTGATCCTCTAGACTGTAAGTTTAAAATTTTTGATGGGGAACACTGTATTCCTTTTTAGCCATTTCTATTACTAGAAGAGTTTCAGTGCTGGCAGCTCTGTCCCACATGTCTGCTCTTGTTTTCTTTCTCCATATTTCACATTAACCAGGAAATGTCATTTGGGCCTTGGTTCAGGCTATTTCTGGAGAGTAAGAGGGCTGACTTCAGTCTCTAGATGTAGTCAGAGCACTGAGCACCTAAGTTCACAGGACTCGTGACATTCACATAAAACAGCGGATCGTTTGGCCCTCGTAAGGGGGTTTAGCAGCATCCAAGGTTTCCATTGCTGGACAATCTTACAGTCGTGCAGAATATTTTACATAATACAAGAAAGAACAGTACCATATTAAATAGGTCATTTGTACCCAAATCCTTTTTTCCTTATTCTTTCAAATATTAATAATATTCTGGGGGTCCTACCACTCAATACCTCCTAGTAACCATTTGTCTGGTGCACTGGAGTACTTCAGTGTTTATTGGTGGGCTTTAGAACTAGTTTTAGTGAGATACATAATATGTGGAGCAGTCTTAGGGCTCACTCCAGCAGCTGGGTGAGCGCCTCTTCAGTTCACCAGATCCTATATGTTTGTGTTTAGGGGTACCAGGCTTTGCACTGCTTCCACTGAGCCTACCCACTTGTAAAGTACTTAATGTCTCCAGTGTCTCTCAATTGGATGCCTGAGAACATAGGATTTTCATATTTGTGTTGCATCCATTGGGGGCCACCAGATGTGCTCCCTTTACACCCTAGTTCTCCTTCTTAAGTGTTTCTCCTACTCTGTCATGCTGGGCTTGTAAGCAATAACTGGGGCTATGGCAGATGCTGCTGACACTCCCTATACCCAAAATGTCTCTGGCGCCCCCCAATGGATTAAGAGAAGAGAATTTAACAAGTATAAAAATCCTGTGTCCTCTCTCGTTTTATTTTTTTTCTTGCTCTCCCTTTCTCTGGCCCTTCGGGTAGTTCCATTGGTGGTAATAGTGGCACAGGAGAAGTGTTGTCGGCGGGAGACACACCTGACCTGATATTTATTCCCCCTCTCTCTCTCTCTCCTGCTTCTAATATGAATTTGTGCACGTTATCAGTGGATATACCTATAAACGTGCGGACATAGGTTCTGAACTGGATATGTATCTTGAGGAGGAAATGGAAGATGAACCCAGCAACATTGGAGGAGACAGGTAAGACAGACTCTCCCAACTCCTTTCTTATGACCAATTATGTATGTTACTGGGAGTAATCTGGGTCAGCCACATATATCCATGTTATCCGTACCTCGCTACGTCCGAGGTTGTTCTATATTCTGGTGATTGTGGAGGACATTACAGCAGTATTTCTCCAGCTGTGCTCCTGTAAGACGATCCACGGGTGAGGTGTGAGGATAAGATTCAGAATCATCTCTAGTTATAAGGAATCGCACTAATACCAGATGAAGTGTGAGCTTCTAGTATGATGGGTCACACAGGATTATATTATTTAATGCTGTCACTGTAACTAGATACAAGTCAGGTGTATGTGCTGGAACCAAGGCCTAAAGGATCTGGGTCACCTTCCTATTCCTTATTTGTAACCTTTATAAACCACTGAAATGCTGCACAGTGCTGTACACGGAGGGGATTATGCCACAACGTGATGTGAAACTGGGTCTGCCAGGTGAGCTTACAATCTAAGAGGTGTGGGGATTGATATCTAAGGGAGTGGACAGGGGTGGGCTGGGGGGGGGCAACGGCTCCCCGGCCGGTCCCATACTGGGCTACCTTTGGCTGGGTCACCTTCATTTTTTTGTTTCCATAAATTAGGCTGCTTAGTTGAGTTTTGCCCCCCCGGACTGAAATCTGCCAGCCTTCCCTTGGGAGTGGAATAACCTTTGTAGCTGCTGGTGGGAAAAGTGTGGGTGACTGTTATTGGGCAGAAGTGTTATCAGCCGCCTATAATAAAGCTGCCATTTGTGATTGGCATTCCTATGCAGCTCCTGGTGGTGGACGTGGAAACATGAAACATTAACCCGTCGCTGTAGAATCTTAAGGCAGCTGCTGGCAGCCATGACTGTTAATCGGGATTACCTGAACCTCCTTCCTCTGCTGGTCCTACTGCGTGGACACCTGTGGTGATCCGCCAGCTTGGTGGACAGATGATACTTTTCTTAGGCATCATGTTCACAGTTGGCCACACAACCAGAATAGTTGTGCCAGCAGGGAGGTCACGGAGATCACCAGATAGTGGTAGCAATGATAGACCTGAGATGGTAGTCAGTAGATGTTCCAAACAACCCTGTCCTCTATGGGATAACTCTACCAGTAGCTCTGATCCTGTCTGCTGCACCCACACTACTGTGTACAGGCTCAGATTGTGCTAATTGCCCTTCCCCCCTTCACTCTAGTCAATGTTAGGGCCCCCTCATGCAGTTTAGCTATGCGTTTGCTGTGTACTGTATATTACTGATTTGTCTATTTTGTAGTGCACTGGTTTTGCCTTTATTGCAATATCCCATTTATGATTTGTACTAACTTACTGTATCCTCCATGTACGGAGCTTCACATCCTTTGTGGCGCCTTATAAAAAAAAAAAGCATAATAATAGTATTTGGTTCACATTTAGGTGTATCAAAAAAGAAAAAAAAAGAAAGGGTTAATTACAACCTCCCAGACAGTGTCTGAATCTCTCGTCTAACATATTTATTATATCCTTATAGTGTCAGAGGGAGAGCCGGTCCTCAGTAACCCTGTGATTAGCCAATATTTATTCAGTGGGTAAAGGCCACAAGATGGTTATTACTAATTAGTTATTAAGATCTCAATTTTTACTCTCAACCATTTTACAAAGGAGAAGAAACCCTTTTAAGCCTGGATAAAGGAAATATTAAACATTAGAAATAGAGGTGGGAAAGATTTAGTAGTGGATTCAACAGTTATCAGTAACAAAGTGAATTTCTCTAAATAAAGATAATTTTCTGAATGTTCTCTGTTATTGGTCAGTATTACTCAGCACCTCTCTAGAGATTGCTGCATACCCTGCTCCTTGGGCACTGAACCACATAGAGGATTAGCAGCTGTCTGAGCATACAGGTAGCTGGAACTGTGCTACTTATAAATGTACCTCTTCAGCGCTACAATCCCTATGGACAAATAATACAATACAGAACCCAACTGCTTGCAGGAGATGTGCTCAGTTGTGCTGCAATAACTCTGACCACTTCATTGTTAATGGAAGGTAATGCTCCATGTCACAGGCTGTCTATAGGGGATGTGCTCCACCTGGCTGCTGGGTTTATTCTGCTCCTAAACTCCACAAACCAAATCCCTTCCCTGGGATTAATGTTGTTTATTGCAGATATCTTGAGAAAATTACCCAAGTTAAGGCAGCTTGGATTAGATAATCTACACACACATGCCATATTCTAGAATGTTTACTACATAATGTTCTCTTGTGTATCTGGCCCCTGCGCCTGACTGGTGGGTCATCTGGGTGGGCTTTGAGAGTTAGTATAGCAAATGACTATTTAAACACTTTGCCAAAACCTTATATAATATATATATATTCAATTGTGCCATTGATGTGGTTGTTTCTTTTCAGACTTTCAATGATGTGTACCTAAGAAGATTATGAAAGCGATGATAGAGCACAACACTCAGACTTGCTCCGTTTTAATGAGATTTCTGTCACCTCGCTCTCCTAGTTTTCTTCTATTCATTTATAGTTCTTCCCACAAGGCTCCTTCCCGCTTGTTCCGTCCGCCACATCCCCCCCCCCCTTCCCATGCACTTTCCTTTCCGCGTGGTAGGCCCCCCCACCCGTGCTTTCCTTCCCATGTGCCTTGCTGTACATGTTCATGTGCATTAATCTCTGGTACCACCTGGTTAGATCAGCTCTCCATTTTGTGCTGTTTTACTGAAGCCTCCAGACTGAATGGAAGACTCTATATTGATCTGATTCTCCACGATAAAGAGACCATCCGGCCACCGGGAATGAACATTTTTGTATATAGTTGCTAACTAGAAATTGGTACCATCCTTTGTATATGTATAACGGGACAAGAGTAACGTCATAAAGTGTATGTGATAGGAGAACCGTACTGGGTGATATATATTTGTGTGTATTGAGCTTTCTTCTGTCCTTGGGCCGTGAACATATGCGATATTGGCTTGTGCACTGATGTACAATTAGAGTGTGTTTATGTATATACTGAGATAAGTCCCTTGTACTTTGTATAAAGAGCTTTTCTTTCTTTCAGCAGCCAACACAACAGATGTAGTAGGGATGAGGATGATTCAGGAGGTTCAAGGTGTGAGCAAACTTACTATATAGCTGATCTATTCTCTTGGACTGATGGATGGTCAGTGACATAACTGGACTATCACAGTTCGTCCCTTATTTTGCCAACTGCTAAAATTTCAAAGGTTCAAATTTATAGAGCCTGAAAAAGCACATGGACAACTAATGATAAAGCCTAATTTCAGTAAACGCTGACATTTGTGGATTGTGCTTTATCATTAGAGCAGAGCAGGAATACTCCTGTTAGTCATAAGCTGGATTGGTTAGACTTTATCCAGAGACTGAAGACGCAGTAGATACAAGTTGTCCAGTAATTCCCTTTCAGAGTCCAGGTGAGGGAGTTTATTATGTGAAATGTTTCTTGTACAACTTTATATAATTGTTGGTTGCAGAATGTTTGTGTTTTTAGAAGTTTTTTTATGCAGATTAATAAAGATTCTTTAAAAAGAGCATCTGTTGGTACTCCTTGTTTGGTCAGATGATGTGAACATCTCCTTTGAACTTTGTCAGCTGGATCACGATGGGCATAGATGCCCATCGAATAGAATAGAGTTTCATGGGCGCCCCTGACCCAGACTAAATGTTCCCAGGAGCATTCTCCTCTTAGATAATCTTTGGGTGAAGGATCATATGAAAGTACAGTAGATCTTCCACAAGGCCACGGTAAGTGTACATTGATCCAACTGTCTTCACCAGCACCACACACTGAATCCACAATCGTAATTTGTCACCTATGAAACTAGGCCTTGTTTTTGTGTAACAATATCATAGCTACAAGGCAGAGGCACGTCCTTAAGGTAGGACATTACCTCTATATCGGCTCTATGTCCTAAACCAAACATAAGGCTGGACGACAAGATTTCTTCAGCTGCTGGAACCACAGAACTCAACTGTCAGCATCCTAAACCACATGTCAGCTGCAGGCACTGCCTGTTCTATTAGCCCCAGCCAGGGGGGCGATAATGTAGCCTCCACTTTCCTGCTCAACTTGGATCAATTGTTCCTTCCCACTTGCTCTCTAGCTAATCCACATCTCTCCTTCCCCTACTCAGTCACAACACTTCTCTCCAAACTCCTCTCTCTTTCCTACCAATGGGGTACAGTAGGTGGGACTAGGCGTTAGGCACTTATCATACATGTTTGATCCCCATGCTCCTCCTCTCTGTACAGACCTCAGTTTTTGCTAAGTGCTTAGGAAAATAGGTCATTCGGTCCAGGCTCCTGGTTATACTCTTATTAGCTTTGGGTTTCATGTTTTTATTTTGTTCATTACTTTTTAGGTGCAGCACAGGGATTGAATTCGACCCAGATGAGTGAATACCGTTGGCTTCCCTCACTCTGGGCCCCTGCGGAGGAGGAGCTTCTCGGCTTACTCCTCGCACCAATTGTCGGCAATCTCCTTCCCCTAGTCAGGACGAGCAGGACCTGGGAGCTGAATTCAGGGTGGGTGGGAGTGAAGCTATTAGAGCCTTTCCTCACGTCCTGTGACCTTCCGGCATTGTCCCCCCACCCCACCTGGCAATGAGCATCTAAGGAGAGATGGGTCAGCGATCACACTTCACAGGAGGCGATATGCTGACCAGATAAGCGCTATTTAATTTAGCTAGCCACACTTACAAACACAAATGGACAGCCGCATTACAGTACAGGCTGTTCGGCTGCGCATGGAGGTGGACATGGCCGAGGGAACTGGTGGTGGAATGTCTCCCTTCTACAGTCCTTGGCCGGCTTCTTGCATGGCAGCCATTTCCTGGCATACTTCGAACAGCTGTACACATGGCGCTGAACCTCCTCTGCCTCTAACTGGCACCTCTGTATTGTTTATGCATTTTTAGTGATCTCTCTCATATATATATTCTGGTGCCTAAATTCAGGAGTTACCCACTATATAGACTGGGTATTTTATCCTGCCACACAGGTTAAATTTATATATATATATATATATATATATATAGTGTCTGAAAAGGGTACTTCCAAGGGTAAGACCCTCTGGAACGTCTCTGCTGCATTATATATGTGCACAATGTACTACTAAATCATCTTCTGGACAGCCAACCCCGGGAAGCCCTCTGCTTTATGCAAAGCTGAGATCCACGAACAACGTGCTCCCTCGCCGGTATCGGCAGCTCTGGTGGAGCTGGTCTGGGTCGGATCACTGACAGCATCAGTGACCGAACTCACTAAGGTGATGTTAAGGTCTGCAGAGGTTCGTGAATCTTCCCTTTCTCACACTCAGACCGCACAGTCAATATCTGTAGCAGACACTTCTTCTCAGAAAGCAGCAGATATGCCATTATCCCAGTCTGAGTTCGCCCATGGAGCGGCAGGTTTGCTGACCATCTCTCACAGGGTAAGCGGATTATTTTAGAGGCTGTTCAAGATCCGGATTTGGAACATTCCTCAGCAGAGGATGGCGAGTTGGATCTTGATTTACAAGAGGAAGAAACTTAGCTCTGAGGATTCTGCATCCACTCCCAATATGGATAATCTCATCCTAGTAATCGGACACTCTTTGGATTTTGCGGGATCTGAGCCTATGGCCCCTTCCGCATTCACCCGATTTAAGAGACAGACATCGCAGATAGCCTGTAGGTTCTCCTAGGGTGGGCACTTGGGTAGCTCCTCTGTCCACTACTTCTGCTGTCCCTTCAGAGGACAGGGTTTCTCTAAGGGACCCCACTAACAAGAAGTGTGACTTAGCCCTCCGCTAAGCTTATGTGGCGGCAGGCACTTTGTTTAGACCCTAACATGGCCATAACGTGGGTTAATAAAGCCATCCAGTTATGGTCAGGGCAGCTTGTGAGAGGTATCCAGAATGGCGGAACGGAACTTCTCACCTTAGCAGACTACATTCAGGAAGCCTCTGATTAGGTCAGGCAGCCATGGATGTGGTGTCTGTTAACTTTAGATTTCCGGGCCTCATCATTGCGGCCCGCCACACCTTTATGGTTACACTCTTGGGCAGTGGAAACTGAATTGAAGCGCACCTTAGAAACCTTGCCTTTCAATGGTATTACTGTGTTTGGGTCAGAATTGGAGAAAGTTTATCCAGGTGGCCACTGGAGGTAAGAGTACCTATCTTCCCGTCAGCTCCAACAGGCCATGACAGGGATGTTTTCGAGCCTTTCGGTTGTTTGGCCAAGGTTGGTGTGCCCCATCGTGTGGTCACTCCTCGGCTCCCAGGAGAGCATATAGTAGAGGCAGAGTAGCAGTTAGGCGAGGAACCTGGTGACAAGCCTGTGGCATGACAGAATCCCTCTAAGGGAATCATTGTTGGGGGCTCATCTTCGCTTCCAGCAGCAGTGGTGGGAATCCAACACAGATGCTTGGGTGCGGGGGATAGTGTCTCGAGGCTGTCATCGACCTAGTCCAGTTTCCAGAGGTTCTCCACCACAGCCCTTACCATTTGTCCACTCAGACGCAAAGCACTTCAGAAGGCTATCCAGAAGCTCCTAGCGTCCAGTATTATTGTCCAGGTTCCACAGCAGGAAAGGGGTCAGGGATTTTATTCCAACCACTTCCTAGTCACCAAGCCAGACGGGTCCTTCCATCCCATTTTAAACTTGCAGACCCTCAGACAAGATAGAATTCTCAGGTTTCGGATGGAGTCCCTGCACACAGTCATTGCAGGCATGGAGCGTTCCTGGCCTCCATAGACATCAAAGATGCCTACTTACATGTACCATTTTTGAAGGGGCACCAGTGTCTCCTCTGTTTTGTCACCGGGAGTTCTCACTTCAAGTTCAGGGCCCAGCCCTTCGGTCAAGCCACAGCGCCCCAAGTGTTTACCAAGATTATGGCGGTCATAGCAGGGGGCTACTGTACTCCCGGGGAGTCACGATTTTACCACATCTTGACGAGCTCCTTCTGAAGGCTCCGTCAGCTCCTATTCTCTCACATCACATGCAGCTCACCATTCAGTTTCTGGAAACGCATAGCTGGGTTCTAAACCTCAACAAGTCTTCGCTCAATATAGTGCAGCAGATGCGCTTCTTAGGCCTCATCTTCAATACGGTGACCCAGAGAGTCTACCGTCTACCTACCAAGGGACAAAGACTTTGCTCTTCAGCTCAAGACCAAGACTCTCCTTCTGTGAAAAGAGGCCTCCCTTCTTAGTTGCATGAAGCTTCTGGAAACTATGGTATCAGTATTCGAAGCAGCACCATTTGCACAATTCCATTCTTGACCTCTACAGAGGGAGATTCTTCTAACGTGGTCCGGCTCCCATGTTCATCTGGATAGGCAGATCATCAGTCTGTCCAGGCCCACTCGACTATCCCTCTTATGGTTAGACAGAAAAAGGTCAGTCGTTTTGCGCCAGGCCCTGGCCACAACAGACTAGAGTCTGGTAGGCTGGGGCGAGGTTTGATAAGCAGAGTCTTTGGCGCCCTCTGGAAACTGTTCTTCCAATCAATGTCCTAGAGCTCAGAGCGGCGCATTGGGTGTTGATTTGGGCCCAGCAGTTCCTAACCGGGAAACCTCTGAAGATTGTCACACCCTCAGACTGAATTAATCAATACTATGACGATTCAGTGGCACTTCCGGCTTGTGTACCTGTTCCCTCCAATTCTCTTGCTTTTGCGAGTGCTAAGAAAGTTCAAAAGAGAGCGGGTTCCCGCGATATGGTGGCCCCTCATTGGCCTCAAAGGGCATGGTTCTCAGAATGAAGGGAGACATCGCCACCAGCCCCAGGATGTCTACCAATGCGGCCAGACCTTCCATTTCAGGGACCTCTTCTCTGTCATTGTTTAGATCGTCTAAGCGGCGGTAGGGCTGTTGAGACCCTAATTGTTAAGGCCAGAGGATTTCTACAAAAGGAGATTGGTACTTGATTAAAGTCCATAAAGCATCTTCTTCGGCCATTTATCATCAGGTCTGTAAGGTGTACAGTGGCAGGATGGACCGCCTATGCCACCCTGTCTGTTGTTGCTGGGAACTGGCTGGGCTTACTTTGCCACCGTTCCCTTTCTTTATCCCAAAAGCGCCCTCTAACCGCAGTAGGAGGAGCTAACAAATGCCACCACTGGATTCCTTACTGGCATCCAGAACCATATTCCTTCTGAGTAACTGTCGCTGCTAGTGTACCCCCTCCCTGCTGGTACACCTGGGTTGGTACCCCTGATCTCTTACTATGGATCAGGGTTGCTGTGGATGGTTCCCTCCTGGCCTATCACACTGGCCAGAGCTGCTGGGTAGCGGGCAGAGAGGTGGTACTAGGAGCTGGGTCCAAACCTTAGAACAGCTGGGAACAGATTAGATTTGGGTCTAATCTCTACGTCACAGAAAATTACAGCAGGAAAGAAGTTGTCAAAAGGTCTTGAAGCAAATGAAGTTTATTCACTCAAGTGCTTTGATAAGTACAGTTCATGATGGTTGAAGGTACCAGTGATCAGAAAGTCAGATGGAACAAAAAAGATACATTACATAGTCAAACAGCTTGCTTTTTATACACATTCTGAAACACCTCCGCAGGGGGTAACACCGCCACCTGAACCTAGCTCACTACAACACGATTTTTAGTATCAGGATGCAATATGTTTCCCCAAACATGGATTTACAAGCAATGCAAAAATTAACAATATTTACACTGTTCTATCCTAACTTGCTGCTTGCATTATTTAAACAGGATCTGAGATGCAGACACAAAGGCAGAAGCCCCCTGTTGTGTGTACAGGCTAAACAGACGTATTGGTCACTTCACATGAATAGGTCTAACTAACATGAGTCCACCTATCTCCAGACAGTCACAGAAAACATGTTTCCTCACCTGGCATATGCTCAGAAATAAATACATTTCCTACACACACAAGGTTATTGAATTGGAAATCAATATATGACAATAAGTACATTTATACAACCCAGTGCAGGGATACAGTCCTTTCTGGCGCTGTGCGTCTGTTATTAACCGGCACCACAATGCCAATACATTAAATATTTACCTTTAAATTAACAAATATACCCTTTAATACATCTTTAATGCTTTAGTGCTGAGGTTTAACCCATTTGATGCTGCCCCGGCCACATGTAAATACTTTGGTGTGAATCCAAGGGGTATCACACGTCCTGATTTAGGCTCCCTAGGTTGCTTTCTTTTATTCAGGCCGGTCTGGAAAAGGGGCTTCACCTTGGTTCCCTAAAGTTACAGGTTGCGGCGCTCCCCATTTATGTTTATGGCCCGGCTGACAGACTTATGGGATGTGCAGACATTGCTTCATGTCCAGTTCCCCCCCCTTTAATCATCCTATGGAGCCATTGGATCTCACATTAATATAAGAGGACACACATTAGGGGGTACACGTTATATAAGGACACACATTAGGGATATACGGTATATGAGGACACACATTAGAGGTACACGGTATATAAGGACACATTAGAGGTACACGGTATATGAGGACACACAGAGGTACACGGTATATGAGGACACACATTAGGGGTACACGGTATATGAGGACACACATTAGGGGTACACGGTATATAAGGACACATGAGGGGTACACGGTATATAAGGACACACATTAGGGGTACACGGTATATAAGGACACATTAGGGGTACACGGTATATGAGGACACATTAGGGGTACACGGTATATGAAGACACACATTAGGAGTACACGGTATATGAAGACACACATTAGGGGTACACGGTATATGAAGACACACATTAGGGGTACACGGTATATGAGGACACACATTAGGGGTACACGGTATATGAGGACACATTAGGGGGTACACGGTATATAAGGACACACATAGGGGTACACGGTATATGAGGACACACATTAGGGGTACACGGTATATAAGGACACACATTAGAGATACACGGTATATGAGGACACACATTAAGGGTACACGGTATATGAGGACACACATTAGAGGTACACTGTATATGAGGACACACATTAGGGGTACACGGTATATGAGGACACACATTAGAGATACACGGTATATGAGGACACACATTAGAGATACACGGTATATGAGGACACACATTAGGGGTACACGGTATATGAGGACACACATTAGAGGTACACGGTATATTAGGACACACATTAGGGGAACACGGTATATAAGGACGCAGGGGTACACGTTATATGAGGACACACATTAGGGGTACACGGTATATAAGGACACAAATTAGGGGGTACACGGTATATAAGGACACACATTAGGGGTACACTGTATATGAGGACACACATTAGGGGTACACTGTATATAAGGAGACACATTAGGGGTACACGGTATATGAGGACACACATTAGAGGTACACGGTATATGAGGACACACATTAGGGGTACACTGTATATGAGGACACACATTAGGGGTACACGGTATATAAGGACACACATTAGGGGGTACACGGTATATAAGGACACACATTAGGGGTACACTGTATATGAGGACACACATTAGGGGTACACGGTATATGAGGACACACATTAGGGGTACACTGTATATAAGGACACACATTAGGGGTACACGGTATATGAGGACACACATTAGGGGTACACGGAATATGAGGACAAACATTAGAGGTACACGGTATATGAGGACACACAGAGGTACACGGTATATGAGGACACATTAGGGGTACGCGGTATATGAGGACACACATTAGGGGTACACGGTATATGAGGACACACATTAGAGATACACGGTATATGAGGACACACATTAGGGGTACACGGTATATGAGGACACACATTAGAGATACACGGTATATGAGGACACACATTAGGGGGTACACGGTATATGAGGACACACATTAGGGGTACACGGTATATGAGGACACACATTAGAGATACACGGTATATGAGGACACACAGGGGTACACGGTATATGAGGACACACATTAGGGGTACACGGTATATAAGGACACATTAGAGGTACACGGTATATGAGGACACACATTAGGGGTACACGGAATATGAGGACACACATTAGAGGTACACGGTATATGAGGACACACATTAGGGGTACACGGTATATAAGAACACACATTAGAGGTACACGGTATATAAGGACACACATTAGAGATACACGGTATATGAGGACACACATTAGGGGTACACGGTATATAAGGACACATTAGAGGTACACGGTATATGAGGACACACATTAGGGGTACACGGAATATGAGGACACACATTAGAGGTACACGGTATATGAGGACACACATTAGGGGTACACGGTATATAAGAACACACATTAGGGGTACACGGTATATAAGGACACACATTAGAGATACACGGTATATGAGGACACACATTAGGGGTACACGGTATATAAGGACACACATTAGAGGTACACGGTATATGAGGACACACATTAGGGGTACACGGTATATAAGGACACACATTAGAGATACACGGTATATGAGGACACACATTAGGGGGTACACGGTATATAAGGACACACATTAGGGGTACACGGTATATAAGGACACACATTAGGGGTAAATGGTATATGAGGACACACATTAGGGGTACACGGTATATAAGGACACATTAGAGGTACATGGTATATGAGGACACACATTAGGGGTACACGGTATATAAGGACACACATTAGAGATACACGGTATATAAGGACACACATTAGGGGTACACGGTATATGAGGACACACATTAGGGGTACATGGTATATGAGGACACACATTAGGGGTACACGGTATATAAGGACACACATTAGGGGTACACGGTATATGAGGACACACATTAGGGGTACACGGTATATAAGGACACACATTAGGGGTACACGGTATATGAGGACACACATTAGGGGTACACGGTATATGAGGACACACATTAGGGGTACACGGTATATGAGGACACACATTAGGGGTACACGGTATATAAGGACACACATTAGGGGTACACGGTATATGAGGACACACATTAGGGGTACACGGTATATAAGGACACACATTAGGGGTACACGGTATATGAGGACACACATTAGGGGTACACTGTATATAAGGAGACACATTAGGGGTACACGGTATATGAGGACACACATTAGAGGTACACGGTATATGAGGACACACATTAGGGGTACACTGTATATGAGGACACACATTAGGGGTACACGGTATATAAGGACACACATTAGGGGGTACACGGTATATAAGGACACACATTAGGGGTACACTGTATATGAGGACACACATTAGGGGTACACGGTATATGAGGACACACATTAGGGGTACACTGTATATAAGAACACACATTAGGGGTACACGGTATATGAGGACACACATTAGGGGTACACGGTATATGAGGACAAACATTAGAGGTACACGTATATAAGAGGACACACATTAGAGGTACACGGTATATGAGGACACATTAGGGGTACACGGTATATGAGGACACACATTAGGGATACACGGTATATGAGGACACACATTAGGGGTACACGGTATATGAGGACACACATTAGAGATACACGGTATATGAGGACACACATTAGGGGGTACACGGTATATGAGGACACACATTAGGGGTACACGGTATATGAGGACACACATTAGAGATACACGGTATATGAGGACACACAGGGGTACACGGTATATGAGGACACACATTAGGGGTACACGGTATATAAGGACACATTAGAGGTACACGGTATATAAGGACACACATTAGGGGTACACGGTATATGAGGACACACATTAGAGGTACACGGTATATGAGGACACACATTAGGGGTACACGGTATATAAGAACACACATTAGAGGTACACGGTATATGAGGACACACATTAGGGGTACACGGTATATAAGGACACACATTAGAGATACACGGTATATGAGGACACACATTAGGGGTACACGGTATATAAGGACACACATTAGAGATACACGGTATATGAGGACACACATTAGGGATACACGGTATATGAGGACACACATTAGGGGGTACACGGTATATAAGGACACACATTAGGGGTAAACGGTATATAAGGACACACATTAGGGGTAAATGGTATATGAGGACACACATTAGGGGTACACGGTATATAAGGACACATTAGAGGTACACGGTATATGAGGACACACATTAGGGGTACACGGTATATAAGGACACACATTAGAGATACACGGTATATAAGGACACACATTAGGGGTACACGGTATATGAGGACACACATTAGGGGTACACGGTATATGAGGACACACATTAGGGGTACACGGTATATGAGGACACACATTAGGGGTACACGGTATTTGAGGACACACATTAGGGGTACACGGTATATAAGGACACACATTAGGGGTACACGGTATATGAGGACACACATTAGGGGTACACGGTATATGAGGACACACATTAGGGGTACACGGTATATGAGGACACACATTAGGGGTACACGGTATATAAGGACACACATTAGGGGTACACGGTATATGAGGACACACATTAGGGGTACACGGTATATAAGGACACACATTAGGGGTACACGGTATATGAGGACACACATTAGGGGTACACGGTATATGAGGACACACATTAGGGGTACACGGTATATGAGGACACACATTAGGGGTACACGGTATATAAGGACACACATTAGAGGTACACGGTATATAAGGACACACATTAGAGGTACACGGTATATAAGGACACACATTAGAGATACACGGTATATGAGGACACACATTAGGGGTACACGGTATATAAGGACACACATTAGAGGTACACGGTATATGAGGACACACATTAGGGGTACACGGTATATAAGGACACACATTAGAGATACACGGTATATGAGGACACACATTAGGGATACACGGTAGATGAGGACACACATTAGAGGGTACACGGTATATAAGGACACACATTAGGGGTACACGGTATATGAGGACACACATTAGGGGTAAATGGTATATGAGGACACACATTAGGGGTACACGGTATATAAGGACACATTAGAGGTACACGGTATATGAGGACACACATTGGGGGTACACGGTATATAAGGACACACATTAGAGATACACGGTATATAAGGACACACATTAGGGGTACACGGTATATGAGGACACACATTAGAGGTACACGGTATATGAGGACACACATTAGGGGTACACGGTATATAAGGACACACATTAGAGATACAGGGTATATAAGGACACACATTAGGGGTACACGGTATATGAGGACACACATTAGGGGTACACGGTATATGAGGACACACATTAGGGGTACACGGTATATGAGGACACACATTAGGGGTACACGGTATTTGAGGACACACATTAGGGGTACACGGTATATAAGGACACACATTAGGGGTACACGGTATATGAGGACACACATTAGCGGTACACGGTATATGAGGACACACATTAGGGGTACACGGTATATGAGGACACACATTAGGGGTACACGGTATATGAGGACACACATTAGGGGTACACGGTATATGAGGACACACATTAGGGGTACACGGTATATAAGGACACACATTAGGGGTACACGGTATATGAGGACACACATTAGGGGTACACGGTATATGAGGACACACATTAGGGGTACACGGTATATGAGGACACACATTAGGGGTACACGGTATATAAGGACACACATTAGAGGTACACGGTATATAAGGACACACATTAGGGGTACACGGTATATAAGGACACACATTAGAGATACACGGTATATGAGGACACACATTAGGGGTACACGGTATATAAGGACACACATTAGAGGTACACGGTATATGAGGACACACATTAGGGGTACACGGTATATAAGGACACACATTAGAGATACACGGTATATGAGGACACACATTAGGGATACACGGTAGATGAGGACACACATTAGAGGGTACACGGTATATAAGGACACACATTAGGGGTACACGGTATATGAGGACACACATTAGGGGTAAATGGTATATGAGGACACACATTAGGGGTACACGGTATATAAGGACACATTAGAGGTACACGGTATATGAGGACACACATTAGGGGTACACGGTATATAAGGACACACATTAGAGATACACGGTATATAAGGACACACATTAGGGGTACACGGTATATGAGGACACACATTAGGGGTACACGGTATATGAGGACACACATTAGGGGTACACGGTATATGAGGACACACATTAGGGGTACACGGTATATAAGGACACACATTAGGGGTACACGGTATATGAGGACACACATTAGGGGTACACGGTATATGAGGACACACATTAGGGGTACACGGTATATGAGGACACACATTAGGGGTACACGGTATATAAGGACACACATTAGGGGTACACGGTATATGAGGACACACATTAGGGGTACACGGTATATAAGGACACACATTAGGGGTACACGGTATATGAGGACACACATTAGGGGTACACTGTATATAAGGAGACACATTAGGGGTACACGGTATATGAGGACACACATTAGAGGTACACGGTATATGAGGACACACATTAGGGGTACACTGTATATGAGGACACACATTAGGGGTACACGGTATATAAGGACACACATTAGGGGGTACACGGTATATAAGGACACACATTAGGGGTACACTGTATATGAGGACACACATTAGGGGTACACGGTATATGAGGACACACATTAGGGGTACACTGTATATAAGGACACACATTAGGGGTACACGGTATATGAGGACACACATTAGGGGTACACTGTATATAAGGACACACATTAGGGGTACACGGTATATGAGGACACACATTAGGGGTACACGGTATATGAGGACAAACATTAGAGGTACACGGTATATGAGGACACACATTAGGGGGTACACGGTATATGAGGACACACATTAGGGGTACACGGTATATGAGGACACACATTAGAGATACACGGTATATGAGGACACACAGGGGTACACGGTATATGAGGACACACATTAGGGGTACACGGTATATAAGGACACATTAGAGGTACACGGTATATAAGGACACACATTAGGGGTACACGGTATATGAGGACACACATTAGAGGTACACGGTATATGAGGACACACATTAGGGGTACACGGTATATAAGAACACACATTAGAGGTACACGGTATATGAGGACACACATTAGGGGTACACGGTATATAAGGACACACATTAGAGATACACGGTATATGAGGACACACATTAGGGGTACACGGTATATAAGGACACACATTAGAGGTACACGGTATATGAGGACACACATTAGGGGTACACGGTATATAAGGACACACATTAGAGATACACGGTATATGAGGACACACATTAGGGATACACGGTATATGAGGACACACATTAGGGATACACGGTATATGAGGACACACATTAGGGGGTACACGGTATATAAGGACACACATTAGGGGTAAACGGTATATAAGGACACACATTAGGGGTAAATGGTATATGAGGACACACATTAGGGGTACACGGTATATAAGGACACATTAGAGGTACATGGTATATAAGGACACATTAGAGGTACATGGTATATGAGGACACACATTAGGGGTACACGGTATATAAGGACACACATTAGAGATACACGGTATATAAGGACACACATTAGGGGTACACGGTATATGAGGACACACATTAGGGGTACACGGTATATGAGGACACACATTAGGGGTACACGGTATATGAGGACACACATTAGGGGTACACGGTATTTGAGGACACACATTAGGGGTACACGGTATATAAGGACACACATTAGGGGTACACGGTATATGAGGACACACATTAGGGGTACACGGTATATGAGGACACACATTAGGGGTACACGGTATATGAGGACACACATTAGGGGTACACGGTATATGAGGACACACATTAGGGGTACACGGTATATGAGGACACACATTAGGGGTACACGGTATATAAGGACACACATTAGGGGTACACGGTATATGAGGACACACATTAGGGGTACACGGTATATGAGGACACACATTAGGGGTACACGGTATATGAGGACACACATTAGGGGTACACGGTATATGAGGACACACATTAGGGGTACACGGTATATAAGGACACACATTAGAGGTACACGGTATATAAGGACACACATTAGGGGTACACGGTATATAAGGACACACATTAGAGGTACACGGTATATAAGGACACACATTAGAGATACACGGTATATGAGGACACACATTAGGGGTACACGGTATATAAGGACACACATTAGAGGTACACGGTATATGAGGACACACATTAGGGGTACACGGTATATAAGGACACACATTAGAGATACACGGTATATGAGGACACACATTAGGGATACACGGTAGATGAGGACACACATTAGAGGGTACACGGTATATAAGGACACACATTAGGGGTACACGGTATATGAGGACACACATTAGGGGTAAATGTTATATGAGGACACACATTAGGGGTACACGGTATATAAGGACACATTAGAGGTACACGGTATATGAGGACACACATTAGGGGTAACGGTATATAAGGACACACATTAGAGATACACGGTATATAAGGACACACATTAGGGGTACACGGTATATGAGGACACACATTAGGGGTACACAGTATATGAGGACACACATTAGGGGTACACGGTATATGAGGACACACATTAGGGGTACACGGTATATAAGGACACACATTAGGGGTACACGGTATATGAGGACACACATTAGGGGTACACGGTATATGAGGACACACATTAGGGGTACACGGTATATGAGGACACACATTAGGGGTACACGGTATATGAGGACACACATTAGGGGTACACGGTATATAAGGACACACATTAGGGGTACACGGTATATGAGGACACACATTAGGGGTACACGGTATATAAGGACACACATTAGGGGTACACGGTATATGAGGACACATTAGGGGTACACGGTATATAAGGACACACATTAGGGGTACACGGTATATGAGGACACATTAGGGGTACACGGTATATGAGGACACACATTAGGGGTACACGGTATATAAGGACACACATTAGAGATACACGGTATATGAGGACACACATTAGGGGTACACGGTATATAAGGACACACATTAGAGATACACGGTATATAAGGACACACATTAGGGGTACACGGTATATGAGGACACACATTAGGGGGTACACGGTATATGAGGACACACATTAGGGGTACACGGTATATAAGGACACACATTAGGGGTACACGGTATATGAGGACACATTAGGGGTACACGGTATATGAGGACACATTAGGGGTACACGGTATATGAGGACACACATTAGGGGTACACGGTATATAAGGACACATTAGAGGTACACGGTATATGAGGACACACATTAGGGGTACACGGTATATAAGGACACACATTAGAGATACACGGTATATAAGGACACACATTAGGGGTACACGGTATATGAGGACACACATTAGGGGTACACGGTATATGAGGACACACATTAGGGGTACACGGTATATGAGGACACACATTAGGGGTACACGGTATATAAGGACACACATTAGGGGTACACGGTATATGAGGACACATTAGGGGTACACGGTATATGAGGACACATTAGGGGTACACGGTATATGAGGACACACATTAGGGGTACACGGTATATAAGGACACATTAGAGGTACACGGTATATGAGGACACACATTAGGGGTACACGGTATATAAGGACACACATTAGAGATACACGGTATATAAGGACACACATTAGGGGTACACGGTATATGAGGACACACATTAGGGGTACACGGTATATGAGGACACACATTAGGGGTACACGGTATATGAGGACACACATTAGGGGTACACGGTATATAAGGACACACATTAGGGGTACACGGTATATGAGGACACACATTAGGGGTACACGGTATATGAGGACACACATTAGGGGTACACGGTATATGAGGACACACATTAGGGGTACACGGTATATGAGGACACACATTAGAGATACACGGTATATAAGGACACATTAGAGGTACATGGTATATGAGGACACACATTAGGGGTACACGGTATATAAGGACACACATTAGGGGGTACACGGTATATAAGGACACACATTAGGGGTACACGGTATATGAGGACACACATTAGGGGTACACGGTATATGAGGACACACATTAGGGGTACACGGTATATAAGGACACACATTAGGGGTACACGGTATATGAGGACACACATTAGGGGTACACGGTATATGAGGACACACATTAGGGGTACGCGGTATATGAGGACACACATTAGGGGTACACGGTATATGAGGACACACATTAGGGGTACACGGTATATGAGGACACACATTAGGGGTACACGGTATATGAGGACACACATTAGGGGTACACGGTATATAAGGACACACATTAGGGGTACACGGTATATGAGGACACATTAGGGGTACACGGTATATAAGGACACACATTAGGGGTACGCGGTATATGAGGACACACATTAGGGGTACACGGTATATGAGGACACACATTAGGGGTACACGGTATATAAGGACACACATTAGAGATACACGGTATATGAGGACACACATTAGGGGTACACGGTATATAAGGACACACATTAGAGATACACGGTATATAAGGACACACATTAGGGGTACACGGTATATGAGGACACACATTAGGGGGTACACGGTATATGAGGACACACATTAGGGGTACACGGTATATAAGGACACACATTAGGGGTACACGGTATATGAGGACACATTAGGGGTACACGGTATATGAGGACACATTAGGGGTACACGGTATATGAGGACACACATTAGGGGTACACGGTATATGAGGACACATTAGGGGTACACGGTATATGAGGACACATTAGGGGTACACGGTATATGAGGACACACATTAGGGGTACACGGTATATGAGGACACACATTAGGGGTACACGGTATATGAGGACACATTAGGGGTACACGGTATATGAGGACACATTAGGGGTACACGGTATATAAGGACACACATTAGGGGTACACGGTATATGAGGACACATTAGGGGTACACGGTATATGAGGACACATTAGGGGTACACGGTATATGAGGACACATTAGGGGTACATGGTATATGAGGACACATTAGGGGTACACGGTATATGAGGACACATTAGGGGTACACGGTATATGAGGAAACACATTAGGGGTACACGGTATATAAGGACACACATTAGGGGTACACGGTATATGAGGACACACATTAGAGGTACACGGTATATAAGGACACACATTAGGGGTACACGGTATATGAGGACACACATTAGGGGGTACACGGTATATGAGGACACACATTAGAGATACACGGTATATGAGGACACATTAGGGGGTACACGGTATATAAGGACACACATTAGGGGTACACGGTATATGAGGACACACATTAGGGGTACACGGTATATAAGGACACACATTAGAGGTACACGGTATATAAGGACACACATTAGGGGTACACGGTATATGAGGACACACATTAGGGGTACACGGTATATGAGGACACACATTAGGGGGTACACGGTATATGAGGACACACATTAGAGATACACGGTATATGAGGACACATTAGGGGGTACACGGTATATAAGGACACACATTAGAGGTACACGGTATATGAGGACACATTAGGGGTACACGGTATATAAGGACACACATTAGAGGTACACGGTATATGAGGACACACATTAGGGGTACACGGTATATAAGGACACACATTAGGGGTACACGGTATATGAGGACACATTAGGGGTACACGGTATATAAGGACACACATTAGGGGTACACGGTATATAAGGACACACATTAGAGGTACACGGTATATGAGGACACATTAGAGGTACACGGTATATGAGGACACATTAGGGGTACACGGTATATAAGGACACACATTAGGGGTACACGGTATATGAGGACACACATTAGGGGGTACACGGTATATAAGGACACACATTAGGGGTACACGGTATATGAGGACACACATTAGGGGTACACGGTATATAAGGACACACATTAGGGGGTACACGGTATATAAGGACACACATTAGGGGTACACGGTATATGAGGACACATTAGGGGTACACGGTATATAAGGACACACATTAGGGGTACACGGTATATAAGGACACACATTAGTGATGTGATAGTAACGAGAAAGGAAATCATGTGATCATGCCACGCCCAATCCTCCCGCTAAGCTCCTCCCCCTCATTCTATTACTGTTCGATCCAAAGCCCCGCCCCCGGTCTCCTTGGTAACCGGACAACGCGTCCGAGAGAATCACTGAGGTAACATCGGGAATATAATGTATAATATATATATAATGTGTCCTCATATACCGTGTACCCCTAATGTGTGTCCTCATATACCGTGTACCTCTAATGTGTGTCCTTATATACCGTGTACCCCTAATGTGTGTCCTTATATACCGTGTACCCCTAATGTGTGTCCTCATATACCGTGTACCTCTAATGTGTGTCCTTATATACCGTGTACCCCTAATGTGTGTCCTTATATACCGTGTACCTCTAATGTGTGTCCTTATATACCGTGTACCCCTAATGTGTGTCCTCATATACCGTGTACCCCTAATGTGTGTCCTCATATACCGTGTACCCCTAATGTGTCCTTATATACCGTGTACCCCTAATGTGTCCTCATATACCGTGTACCCCTAATGTGTGTCCTTATATACCGTGTACCCCTAATGTGTCCTCATATACCGTGTACCCCTAATGTGTGTCCTCATATACCGTGTACCCCTAATGTGTGTCCTTATATATCGTGTACCCCCTAATGTGTCCTCATATACCGTGTACCCCTAATGTGTCCTCATATACCGTGTACCTCTAATGTGTGTCCTCATATACCGTGTACCCCTAATGTGTGTCCTCATATACCGTGTACCCCTAATGTGTGTCCTTATATACAGTGTACCCCTAATGTGTGTCCTCATATACCGTGTACCCCTAATGTGTGTCCTCATATACCGTGTACCCCTAATGTGTCCTCATATACCGTGTACCCCTAATGTGTCCTCATATACCGTGTACCCCTAATGTGTGTCCTCATATACCGTGTACCCCTAATGTGTCCTCATATACCGTGTACCCCTAATGTGTCCTCATATACCGTGTACCCCTAATGTGTGTCCTTATATACCGTGTACCCCTAATGTGTGTCCTTATATACCGTGTACCCCTAATGTGTCCTTATATACCGTGTACCCCTAATGTGTGTCCTTATATACCGTGTACCCCTAATGTGTCCTTATATACCGTGTACCCCTAATGTGTGTCCTCATATACCGTGTACCTCTAATGTTTGTCCTCATATACCGTGTACCCCTAATGTGTGTCCTCATATACCGTGTACCCCTAATGTGTGTCCTTATATACAGTGTACCCCTAATGTGTGTCCTCATATACCGTGTACCCCTAATGTGTGTCCTCATATACCGTGTACCCCTAATGTGTCCTCATATACCGTGTACCCCTAATGTGTCCTCATATACCGTGTACCCCTAATGTGTGTCCTCATATACCGTGTACCCCTAATGTGTCCTCATATACCGTGTACCCCTAATGTGTCCTCATATACCGTGTACCCCTAATGTGTGTCCTTATATACCGTGTACCCCTAATGTGTGTCCTTATATACCGTGTACCCCTAATGTGTGTCCTCATATACCGTGTACCCCTAATGTGTGTCCTTATATACCGTGTACCCCTAATGTGTGTCCTCATATACCGTGTACCCCTAATGTGTGTCCTCATATACCGTGTACCCCTAATGTGTGTCCTCATATACCGTGTACCCCTAATGTGTGTCCTTATATACCGTGTACCCCTAATGTGTGTCCTCAAATACCGTGTACCCCTAATGTGTGTCCTTATATACCGTGTACCCCTAATGTGTGTCCTCATATACCGTGTACCCCTAATGTGTCCTCATATACCGTGTACCCCTAATGTGTGTCCTTATATACCGTGTACCCCTAATGTGTGTCCTCATATACCGTGTACCCCTAATGTGTGTCCTTATATACCGTGTACCCCTAATGTGTGTCCTCATATACCGTGTACCCCTAATGTGTGTCCTCATATACCGTGTACCCCTAATGTGTGTCCTCATATACCGTGTACCCCTAATGTGTGTCCTTATATACCGTGTACCCCTAATGTGTGTCCTCATATACCGTGTACCCCTAATGTGTGTCCTCATATACCGTGTACCCCTAATGTGTGTCCTCATATACCGTGTACCCCTAATGTGTGTCCTTATATACCGTGTATCTCTAATGTGTGTCCTTATATACCGTGTACCCCTAATGTGTGTCCTCATATACCGTGTACCTCTAATGTGTCCTTATATACCGTGTACCCCTAATGTGTGTCCTCATATACCATTTACCCCTAATGTGTGTCCTCATATACCGTGTACCCCTAATGTGTGTCCTTATATACCGTGTACCCTCTAATGTGTGTCCTCATCTACCGTGTATCCCTAATGTGTGTCCTCATATACCGTGTATCTCTAATGTGTGTCCTTATATACCGTGTACCCCTAATGTGTGTCCTCATATACCGTGTACCTCTAATGTGTGTCCTTATATACCGTGTACCCCCTAATGTGTGTCCTTATATACCGTGTACCCCTAATGTGTGTCCTCATATACCGTGTACCCCTAATGTGTGTCCTCATATACCGTGTACCTCTAATGTGTGTCCTCATATACCGTGTACCCCTAATGTGTGTCCTCATATACCGTGTACCCTTAATGTGTGTCCTCATATACCGTGTATCTCTAATGTGTGTCCTCATATACCGTGTACCTCTAATGTGTCCTTATATACCGTGTACCTCTAATGTGTGTCCTCATATACCGTGTACCTCTAATGTGTGTCCTCATATACCGTGTACCCCTAATGTGTGTCCTTATATACCGTGTACCCCCTAATGTGTGTCCTTATATACCGTGTACCTCTAATGTGTGTCCTCATATACCGTGTACCTCTAATGTGTGTCCTCATATACCGTGTACCCCTAATGTGTGTCCTTATATACCGTGTACCCCCTAATGTGTGTCCTTATATACCGTGTACCCCTAATGTGTGTCCTCATATACCATGTACCTCTAATGTGTCCTTATATACCGTGTATCTCTAATGTGTGTCCTTATATACCATGTACCCCTAATGTGTCCTCATATACCGTGTACCCCTAATGTGTCCTTATATACCGTGTACCTCTAATGTGTGTCCTCAAATACAGTGTATCTCTAATGTGTGTCCTTATATACAGTGTACCCCTAATGTGTCCTCATATACCGTGTACCTCTAATGTGTGTCCTCATATACCGTGTACCTCTAATGTGTGTCCTTATATACCGTGTACCCCTAATGTGTCCTCATATACTGTGTACCCCTAATGTGTGTCCTCATATACCGTGTACCTCTAATGTGTGTCCTTATATACCGTGTACCCCCTAATGTGTGTCCTTATATACCGTGTACCCCCTAATGTGTGTCCTCATATACCGTGTACCCCTAATGTGTGTCCCCATTTACCGTGTACCCCCTAATGTGTGTCCTCATATAACGTGTACCTCTAATGTGTGTCCTCATATACCGTGTATCTCTAATGTGTGTCCTTATATACCGTGTACCTCTAATGTGTGTCCTCATATACCGTGTACCTCTAATGTGTTTCCTTATATACCGTGTACCCCTAATGTGTCCTCATATACCGTGTACCCCTAATGTGTCCTCATATACCGTGTACCCCTAATGTGTCCTTATATACCGTGTACCTCTAATGTGTGTCCTCATATACAGTGTATCTCTAATGTGTGTCCTTATATACAGTGTACCCCTAATGTGTCCTCATATACCGTGTACCTCTAATGTGTGTCCTCATATACCGTGTACCTCTAATGTGTGTCCTTATATACCGTGTACCCCTAATGTGTCCTCATATACCGTGTACCCCTAATGTGTGTCCTCATATACCGTGTACCTCTAATGTGTGTCCTTATATACCGTGTACCCCCTAATGTGTGTCCTTATATACCGTGTACCCCCTAATGTGTGTCCTCATATACCGTGTACCCCTAATGTGTGTCCTCATTTACCGTGTACCCCCTAATGTGTGTCCTCATATACCGTGTACCTCTAATGTGTGTCCTCATATACCGTGTACCCCTAATGTGTCCTCATATACCGTGTACCTCTAATGTGTGTCCTTATATACCGTATATCCCTAATGTGTGTCCTTATATACAGTGTACCTCTAATGTGTCCTTATATACCGTGTACCCCTAATGTGTCCTCATATACCGTGTACCCCTAATGTGTCCTTATATACCGTGTACCTCTAATGTGTGTCCTCATATACCGTGTACCTCTAATGTGTGTCCTTATATACCGTGTACCCCCTAATGTGTGTCCTTATATACCGTGTACCCCCTAATGTGTGTCCTCATATACCGTGTACCCCTAATGCATGTCCTCATATACCATGTACCCCCTAATGTGTTTCCTCATATACCGTGTATCTCTAATGTGTGTCCTTATATACAGTGTACCCCTAATGTGTCCTCATATACCGTGTACCTCTAATGTGTGTCCTCATATACCGTGTACCTCTAATGTGTGTCCTTATATACCGTGTACCCCTAATGTGTCCTCATATACTGTGTACCCCTAATGTGTGTCCTCATATACCGTGTACCTCTAATGTGTGTCCTTATATACCGTGTACCCCCTAATGTGTGTCCTTATATACCGTGTACCCCCTAATGTGTGTCCTCATATACCGTGTACCCCTAATGTGTGTCCCCATTTACCGTGTACCCCCTAATGTGTGTCCTCATATACCGTGTACCTCTAATGTGTGTCCTCATATACCGTGTATCTCTAATGTGTGTCCTTATATACCGTGTACCTCTAATGTGTGTCCTCATATACCGTGTACCTCTAATGTGTTTCCTTATATACCGTGTACCCCTAATGTGTCCTCATATACCGTGTACCCCTAATGTGTCCTCATATACCGTGTACCCCTAATGTGTCCTTATATACCGTGTACCTCTAATGTGTGTCCTCATATACAGTGTATCTCTAATGTGTGTCCTTATATACAGTGTACCCCTAATGTGTCCTCATATACCGTGTACCTCTAATGTGTGTCCTCATATACCGTGTACCTCTAATGTGTGTCCTTATATACCGTGTACCCCTAATGTGTCCTCATATACCGTGTACCCCTAATGTGTGTCCTCATATACCGTGTACCTCTAATGTGTGTCCTTATATACCGTGTACCCCCTAATGTGTGTCCTTATATACCGTGTACCCCCTAATGTGTGTCCTCATATACCGTGTACCCCTAATGTGTGTCCTCATTTACCGTGTACCCCCTAATGTGTGTCCTCATATACCGTGTACCTCTAATGTGTGTCCTCATATACCGTGTACCCCTAATGTGTCCTCATATACCGTGTACCTCTAATGTGTGTCCTTATATACCGTATATCCCTAATGTGTGTCCTTATATACAGTGTACCTCTAATGTGTCCTTATATACCGTGTACCCCTAATGTGTCCTCATATACCGTGTACCCCTAATGTGTCCTTATATACCGTGTACCTCTAATGTGTGTCCTCATATACCGTGTACCTCTAATGTGTGTCCTTATATACCGTGTACCCCCTAATGTGTGTCCTTATATACCGTGTACCCCCTAATGTGTGTCCTCATATACCGTGTACCCCTAATGCATGTCCTCATATACCATGTACCCCCTAATGTGTTTCCTCATATACCGTGTATCTCTAATGTGTGTCCTAATATACCGTGTACCTCTAATGTGTGTCCTCATATACCGTGTACCTCTAATGTGTGTCCTCATATACCGTGTATCTCTAATGTGTGTCCTCATATACCGTGTACCCCTAATGTGTGTCCTCATATACCGTGTACCCCCTAATCTGTGTCCTCATATACCGTGTACCTCTAATGTGTGTCCTTATATACAGTGTACCACTAATGTGTGTCCTCATATACCGTGTACCTCTTATGTGTGTCCTTATTTACCGTGTACCCCTAATGTGTGTCCTCATATACCGTGTACCTCTAATGTGTGTCCTTATATACAGTGTACCACTAATGTGTGTCCTCATATACCGTGTACCTCTAATGTGTGTCCTTATATACCGTGTACCCCTAATGTGTGTCCTCATATACCGTGTACCTCTAATGTGTGTCCTTTTATACCGTGTACCTCTAATGTGTGTCCTCATATACCGTGTACCTCTAATGTGTGTCCTTATATACCGTGTACCTCTAATGTGTGTCCTCATATACCGTGTACCTCTAATGTGTGTCCTTATATACCGTGTACCCCTAATGTGTGTCCTCATATACCGTGTACCTCTAATGTGTGTCCTTATATACCGTGTACCTCTAATGTGTGTCCTCATATACCGTGTATCTCTAATGTGTGTCCTCATATACCGTGTACCCCCTAATGTGTGTCCTCATATACCGTGTACCCCTAATGTGTGTCCTTATATACAGTGTACCCCTAATGTGTGTCTTTATATACTGTGTACCTCTTATGTGTCCTTATATACCGTGTACCCCTAATGTGTGTCCTCATATACCGTGTAACCCCTAATGTGTGTCCTTATATACCGTGTACCCCTAATGTGTGTCCTTATATACCGTGTACCCCCTGATGTGTGTCCTCATATACCGTGTACCCCTAATGTGTCCTCTCGTACCTCCTTCCCCTCTGACCTCTCCATCACTGTTGACAACTCATCTATCTCCCCTGTTTCCCAACTCCGCTGCCTAGGTGTCATCCTCGACTCCTCTCTCTCCTTTGCCCCTCACATTCACTCTCTCGCCAAAACCTGCCGTTTCCAGCTTCACAACATTGCCCGCATTCGGCCCTTCCTCTCCCAGGATGCCACCAAATCTCTCGTCCACTCTCTGATTATCTCCCGCTTGGACTACTGCAACCTTCTCATCGGCCTCCCCCTCTCTCATCTCGCTCCCCTTAGATCTGTACTTAACGCCGCTGCTAGGCTTATTTTCCTCTCTCGCCGTTCCACCTCTGTATCCCCACTCTACCGAGCCCTTCACTGGCTCCCCTTCCCCTACAGAATCCTTTTCAAGCTCCTCACTCTGACTTACAAGGCCCTCGCCAACTCCACTGCTCCCTACATCTCTAACCTTATCTCTATTCACACTCCCTCCCGCTCACTGCGATCGTCCACTGATCGTCGCCTCTCTTCCCCTCTGATTACCTCCTCTCACGCACGTATCCAAGACTTCTCCCGCGCCGCTCCCCTCCATTGGAACAAGCTCCCCCGCTCCATCAGAACTTCCCCTAATCTGTCCTCTTTCAAACGAACATTAAAAACCCACCTTTTCCTTAAAGCCTTCCAGTCTCATGCCTAAACTCCCACCGGTCGGCTTCCTCTCTTTCTCATCCCTTCTTCCCTTCTCCCCCTTCCTCGACTCCGTCTCCGTTTCTCCCGTCACCTCCACTTTTTTCAAATCAGTCGACTGTAACAATTATCTTCATTTTTCAAGTGCTCATCACTCAAAATGGAAGACCAATATTCCGAAAGGGCAGTTTATACGTTTACGTCGGAACTGCTCAGACGAAAGGGTCTTTCAACAACAAGCAATTATGATGTCTGGGAACTTCATTGATCGTGGCTATCCTCCATCTTTAATTAATCAAGCCCTCGATGAGGTTTCTAAAATAGATAGAACATCATTACTAACTTGTCATAAAACCAAAGACAGATCCGATATGTATAAGACTGAGTCTGTGGGTATACAAATTGAGCAGAGTTCTTGTAAACCAGTGGGGAAAAAAGGAAAAAAGAACTATAATGCAAGACTGGAATTCCGGCCTTCATCTCTAAGTTCAATAAAGCTTCTTCCAAAATTCAACAAATAATTGGTTTAAACTACTCCATCCTAAAACAAGATCCAGTACTTAAGTCACTTCTACCCAAAACACCAATAGTGGTTTTCAAAAAAGCTATTAATCTGAAGAACATTCTAGCCCCGAGTTTTTTGAAAAAACAAAGTATAAAAAAACCGCAGATAAAATCACAGAAAAATTTAAATCCAAATAGTGAAGCAGTTGTTGATACAATACAACCAGATAGGGTACATGGGAACTGGATCCCCTCTATCCCAGATGGGACGTTCAGATGTGGAGGTACACGTTGTATTACATGCAAACACATCTGTAATAGAACTTTATGTGTAGAATCAAAAGAAGATGGAAGACAGCTTAAGGTGCGAGGGTTTATCAACTGCAATTCTGTTTTTGTTATCTATTTGCTTAAATGTAGCTGCAATTTATACTATGTGGGACGGACCACAAGAAAATTGAAAATAAGATTCAATGAGCATAGAAGGAATGTCATGAAGGGTCTGATGACACATAGTGTATCAAGGCACTTTCACGACAAACATAATTGTAATCCTGATCATCTGTCTGTTATGGGTCTAGAGGTCATCAAACCCACCCCCAGAGGGGGTGACAGATTTAGGACACTGTGTAAACAAGAGGCCTACTGGATATACTTTCTTAATACATTGTCTCCAATTGGTCTAAACGAATCAATTGAACTAAATCAGATAGTATAGAGAGGATTTTAAATTCAATAGACCATTATGGCCTATGTTTTGCTTCCAAGAGATGTATAGATAGCCTTGGTTTATACAATCTAATAATACAGATAGAAGGTTGACTGCGAATATGTTCTATAGTGAATCTTTTCGGATGTTTGAAATGTGGGTATAGATATATAATAATCCCCTATAATTCTTTATACTTCTTTCTATATATATATATATGTATTTTTAGAACCTATGTGGGATTATGTGTCTCAGGAAGGATTCTAACAGATACATATGGGAGAAAGGTATGATTGGTTAAGATAACGAGAGGCAAATATCAGAACACAGAAATGTATATTTTTAATACAATATTCTTTTTAGTTTATTGATCGTTTTATAAGATATGGGTATATACCCTTCCAAAGGTTTAAAGAAACTATTGGCTTTAAGACTACATCGTTTGTGTGCATATGCGTACTGTATAATAATAATCTCTATCTAAAATTATGATATAAAGAGGGTCCTGATAAGACCAGTAAGTCTATGATCTCTACTACCAATACTGGCACTATCGCTCATATGGCTCAGTGTCCATAAGGGTTGTCTGGCTCATATAGGGTTAATAGCTAAATGTTTTTTTCCGTAACGATGAATGGAGCTTGAAAAAAGCGGAGGTCTGTTATGCCAAGACTAGCTACCAATATATCGGAGATATTTAGAGCCATATAAATGGATGTGTTTTTAAAAAGTATAAGTATATATATATATATACACAGAAAAATAAGGTCCTTTTTGATCCAATGTGGTTTGTTACTAAATTTCTCTACTGATGCGGTATTTGGTATATAGTTGTATAGTTGTGTAAGTGTGTAATCATACAGCAGTGTAGGGGGCTGTGTGTAATCATACAGCAGTGTAGGGGACTGTGTGTAATCATACAGCAGTGTAGGGGGCTGTGTGTAAGTGTGTAATCATACAGCAGTGTAGGGGCTGTGTGTAAGTGTGTAATCATACAGCAGTGTAGGGGGCTGTGTGTAATCATACAGCAGTGTAGGGGGCTGTGTGTAATCATACAGCAGTGTAGGGGCTGTGTGTAAGTGTGTAATTATACAGCAGTGTAGGGGGCTGTGTGTAAGTGTGTAATCATACAGCAGTGTAGGGGGCTGTGTGTAATCATACAGCAGTGTAGGGGGCTGTGTGTAAGTGTGTAATCATACAGCAGTGTAGGGGGCTGTGTGTAAGTGTGTAATCATACAGCAGTGTAGGGGGCTGTGTGTAATCATACAGCAGTGTAGGGGGCTGTGTATAAGTGTGTAATCATACAGCAGTGTAGGGGCTGTGTGTAAGTGTGTAATCATACAGCAGTGTAGGGGCTGTGTGTAAGTGTGTAATCATACAGCAGTGTAGGGGCTGTGTGTAAGTGTGTAATTATACAGCAGTGTAGGGGGCTGTGTGTAAGTGTGTAATCATACAGCAGTGTAGGGGGCTGTGTGTAATCATACAGCAGTGTAGGGGCTGTGTGTAAGTGTGTAATCATACAGCAGTGTAGGGGGCTGTGTGTAAGTGTGTAATCATACAGTAGTGTAGGGGCTGTGTGTAAGTGTGTAATCATACAGCAGTGTAGGGGGCTGTGTGTAAGTGTGTAATCATACAGCAGTGTAGGGGGCTGTGTGTAATCATACAGCAGTGTAGGGGGCTGTGTATAATCATACAACAGTGTAGGGGGCTGTGTGTAATCATACAGCAGTGTAGGGGGCTGTGTGTAATCATACAGCAGTGTAGGGGCTGTGTGTAAGTATGTAATCATACAGCAGTGTAGGGGGCTGTGTGTAATCATACAGCAGTGTAGGGGGCTGTGTGTAATCATACAGCAGTGTAGGGGGCTGTGTGTAAGTGTGTAATCATACAGCAGTGTAGGGGGCTGTGTGTAATCATACAGCAGTGTAGGGGGCTGTGTGTAAGTGTGTAATTATACAGCAGTGTAGGGGCTGTGTGTAAGTGTGTAATCATACAGCAGTGTAGGGGCTGTGTGTAATCATACAGCAGTGTAGGGGGCTGTGTGTAATCATACAGCAGTGTAGGGGGCTGTGTGTAAGTGTGTAATTATACAGCAGTGTAGGGGCTGTGTGTAAGTGTGTAATCATACAGCAGTGTAGGGGCTGTGTGTAATCATACAGCAGTGTAGGGGGCTGTGTGTAATCATACAGTAGTGTAGGGGGCTGTGTGTAAGTGTAATTATACAGCAGTGTAGGGGGCTGTGTGTAATCATACAGCAGTGTAGGGGCTGTGTGTAATCATACAGTAGTGTAGGGGGCTGTGTGTAAGTGTGTAATTATACAGCATTGTAGGGGGCTGTGTGTAAGTGTGTAATCATACAGCAGTGTAGGGGCTGTGTGTAAGTGTGTAATCATACAGCAGTGTAGGGGGCTGTGTGTAAGTGTGTAATCATACAGCAGTGTAGGGGCTGTGTGTAAGTGTGTAATCATACAGCAGTGTAGGGGCTGTGTGTAAGTGTGTAATCATACAGCAGTGTAGGGGGCTATGTGTAAGTGTGTAATCATACAGAAGTGTAGGGGCTGTGTGTAAGTGTGTAATCATACAGCAGTGTAGGGGGCTGTGTGTAATCATACAGCAGTGTAGGGGGCTGTGTGTAAGTGTGTAATCATACAGCAGTGTAGGGGCTGTGTGTAAGTGTGTAATCATACAGCAGTGTAGGGGCTGTGTGTAAGTGTGTAATCATACAGCAGTGTAGGGGCTGTGTGTAAGTGTGTAATCATACAGCAGTGTAGGGGGCTGTGTGTAAGTGTGTAATCATACAGCAGTGTAGGGGGCTGTGTGTAAGTGTGTAATCATACAGCAGTGTAGGGGGCTGTGTGTAATCATACAGCAGTGTAGGGGGCTGTGTGTAAGTGTGTAATCATACAGCAGTGTAGGGGGCTGTGTGTAAGTGTGTAATCATACAGCAGTGTAGGGGGCTGTGTGTAAGTGTGTAATCATACAGCAGTGTAGGGGCTGTGTGTAAGTGTGTAATCATACAGCAGTGTAGGGGCTGTGTGTAAGTGTGTAATCATACAGCAGTGTAGGGGGCTGTGTGTAAGTGTGTAATCATACAGCAGTGTAGGGGCTGTGTGTAAGTGTGTAATCATACAGCAGTGTAGGGGGCTGTGTGTAAGTGTGTAATCATACAGCAGTGTAGGGGGCTGTGTGTAAGTGTGTAATCATACAGCAGTGTAGGGGGCTGTGTGTAAGTGTGTAATCATACAGCAGTGTAGGGGGCTGTGTGTAAGTGTGTAATCATACAGCAGTGTAGGGGGCTGTGTGTAAGTGTGTAATCATACAGCAGTGTAGGGGGCTGTGTGTAAGTGTGTAATCATACAGCAGTGTAGGGGGCTGTGTGTAAGTGTGTAATCATACATGTTTTCTAGGGCCTCTCTGGCCAGCTACAGTGAGAGACATTAAAAGAACACAAATGTTAATATCTACCTATTATTGTCAGGAACCTAATTTTCCAGCATTTGCATTCTGTATATAAATAGCTCTGGCCAAGATGCGGGTAATATTCTTTTGCAGCGTAATATGTTAGTTATCACAGTGCTGAGGACTGATATTAGAGACACCAGCGAGCACTGGGTGAACCCATCTATCTAATAAACAGCTGTGTGGGGAATACAGAATTGCCAACTGTCCTGGAATCTCCCGAAGACTCCGGTGTTAGCAGACTATCTCCCTGATGCCGAGCTAGAATAGATGGAGAATGATGATGTAATCCTGCCACATCCTCTGTAAGCCAGGGGGAAATCCAGACACAGAAGGGTCTCTACAATCTATCCATAGTGCAGAGCATGGAGTAAGGCCATGATATAGATATAGATATAGATATATATATATATACATATATATACACACACACACACACACATATACATATATGTATACATACATACACACACTGGGTTTTCCTGCCAGAGTGCATACAAACGGCGGGGCTATCATTTGTGACAACGCTAGGTTGCTCTCCAACTCTTTCCATCCCCTTCTAATACCCGGGTAATGGTAGCAAGCTGTCCTGATTGTGGTGGAGTAGTCCCCGTTATGTGTGACTGTCCCGCTCAGTCAGGACATGAATAGATGGGATGTATGTCCTGATTTATACTGTGCTTCTTATTAAGCTGTTTGCCTCTACCTCTAGTGCATGTTACTTGCACATAACGAATAGTACAGTGTGAGCTGGACTTACATCCCAACTATCGTCTCAGTCGGAACAAAGTCCAAGCTGACCAGGACAGTGCCAGAATCTTAAGAGAGTATCCCAACGTCTTATGGAGATGGAATCAACTTCATAAATGTGATCTTGTCTCCAAACATAAGAAGTCTCAAATTCAAGAACAAAACATAGTCCCAAGTAGAGGCAACATCCACTGGATGGAGTTCTCACTGGCAGAAACTTGTGGTAAAATACTCAGATTGTGCAGAGACGGTGGAGCAAATACAAGGTGACCATCAGATGCAAAGTTTCCACAGTCCTTCAGAGATCTGGGGGTAAATGTATCAAACTGCCAGTTTGCCAGCGTGTTTAAATCGCGGCAAATCGCCGGTGTTTACCCGCGATTTTTTTAAAAAAAACGAAATGTATCAAGCTGCGATTTTGACACTCATGTTCAAAATCGCTGGTCATCTCTGGCGATTTTGAGCGATGTAAACACTCCCGAGTTTAGCTAACTCTCCTTTGTTTGGCAAACTCTCCTGTGTTGTAACAGTGAGTTGTGAACACATCACTGTTACACTGACCTGTCATACAGTTGCCAGAGCTCCGGCAGCTGTTAAAGAACAGATAAAAGTTTTTTTTAAAAAAAAGCGTGGTGTCCCCCTGCTATTTATGCTTAACCCTAGTGCTGCCTGACTAGTGCTGGTCCCGTGAAATTAGGGGAAAAATTTTGCGTGGGGTTCCCCCGATTTTCACTTTACCAGCACTAGGCAAACCAGCCAGGGTTGGCGGCACTATAGCAGGGGGACGCGCGGCAGGGGTCCCCCTGCCATAATGACTAACCAACCCTAGACTGTTCAGCGCTGGGCTGGATTTCCTAGGGAGTGGGGTCCGCTGAAAAAAACGAGCGGTCCCCCCCCTAGAAAGAACCAGCCCAGTGCTGATAGCACTAGGGCTCTTCCTACTACCCCTGGGCTGTGGGTAGTAGGGTAATACGGCGGTAAATAGTAGAAAAAAACAAACTGACACCAATTTTGTTTGTGGAACTATAAGTCCCAGCCAGCCAGGTTGCCAAAAACAGTGTGGCCATGCTGGTGCTTGTATAACTACAGGCACCAGCATACCCACGGCAGCCAGGGCATGTTGGCACTTGGAGAACCACAAGTGCCAACATGCCCTGACGTCCCTGGCTTGCTGGGCCCTGTAGTTGCATAAAGAAAAAAGTTTACAAAGCCACAACACCCTCTTATAAACCACATACATTTATTAAAAATAAAAACCCCACAATAAAGACACTAGCCACCCTCTTGTTAACCACCACTATTTATTAAAAATAATAAAACCCAAATACTTACCAATGATGTCTTCTTTCTTGATGGCTTGGTCCTGTCCTTAAGTATTTGTAAATCCATCTTGCCGGCTTGCCCCAGTCCCAGCCATTTATACCTCCATAAGGCAATCTTTCCCAACAGGAACTCTTCGCCCAGAAGGGGCACATATTTGTAACATCCCGACTCTTTAGGCTTGATTGAAGTTCCCAAAAAAAATAAACTTGAGGCGCCGCAAACACCTCCTACCTAGTAGGAGGTCCTAGCCGCAATGCTCTTACGCCGTTTGCATAAGAGCTGACTACTGTATTATGGTATTTTCCCACGCTAGTGGGGAAATCACATATTACAGTATCTAGCGCTTACGCAATTAAAGTAGCGCATTGCGCATGCGCTACGCTACTTGCGTAACCTGTAATACAGTAAATTCAGGTTACGCAAGTTGCGTAGCTCATGCGCAATGCGCTACGTTAATTGCGTAAGCGCTAGATACTGTATCTGGCGTGTTTAGAAGCAAACTCTCCTGAGTTTGCTAACTCGCAGCTTCACACATTGGAGACTTGTATAGCTGCAGTGGCAAACAGTGGTGAGTTTGATCTCTGGCGATTTTGCAAGTAGCGATTTTGACAGAAGCAGAACTCTGGCGATTTTGTATGAAAACTCAGCTTCATACATCGGCGAGTTTCAACCCTCTAAGAAAATCGCTGGAGTTGCAAACTCGCAGCTTGATACATTTACCCCCTGAACTCTGATAAGAATGAGGAAAGTCACAGAGGAAACTTCAATAAAGGTATTAAGCAAAACGCAGAAGCACAGTCCCTGTTCACTTGCTGATGCCATAAGTTGATGTTCCTGGCGTACAGTGTTAGAGCAGCGGCAGTATTTGTACTCCAGGAACATGATGATCAGGCAGCACCACAGACACACTATTACCAAACAGAGATAATGATATCTGCACTTAGGAACCCAAGCAAATAGTTCAGGAGACAATCGGTGTTAGAACAAACAGCAGGGTCAGAATGGCAGGCAGCCGTCAATGGAGATCAAACAAAGATGGGTCAATTCACAGGAACACAGATAACAGTTTTGGGGAGACTTCTTGCACGGACTGGCTCTTACTGCACCTTGGCCCCCTGATAACATCACTAGTCATCAAGATACACATAACCCTTATTCTGTGTCCTATGCCTGACACCCACTGACAACCTAGCCTGCCTTCTTATTTACAGTCACTCTAGTGGGTATATATACTAAACTGCGGGTTTGAAAAAGTGTTTATTAGGCAATCAGATTCTAGCTGTCATGTTGTAGAATGTACTAAATAATCATCATCATCATCGTCTATATAGCGTCACCATTTCCGCAGCGCTGTACAGAGAGCGCTCTCACATCAGTCTAAAATTTCCCAACACACACACACACACACACACACACACACAGACTAGGGTCAATTTGATAGCAGCCAATTAACCTACCAGTATGTTTTTGGAGTGTGGGAGGAAACCGGAGCACCCGGAGGAAACCCACGCAAACACGGGGAGAACATACAAACTTCTTACAGATAAGGCCATGGTTGAGAATTGAACTCATGAACCCAGTGCTGTAAAGCAGAAGTGCTAACCACTGAGCCACCATGCTGCCCCATAAATGATAACTAGAATCTGATTGGCTGCTATAGGCAGTTTAGTAACTATACCCCTAGGACTCTGAGCCTCAGATGTCCTCACAGCTGAAACAGCTCTGACCCTCTATAAAGAGCAATGTGGTTATATAGTAACTGATATGTGATTGTGTTTATATAACTCCTCAGCTGACTCTTCATCACTATCGTTACCTCTTTCCAAACTATATGCTCCTCAAATAGGACGTATCTGGAGCTACCTGGAGCTATAGCGACATTTAAATATTGTATTAAGTACAGTAATTAGACAAGTAGCTTGATTCGGTGATTGAGGGAATGCCATTCCTAGATCAACCTTGGACAGGAGGTACCAATGGATGAGTTGTTCCTCAGGGAGGCTGTATAAGGTCAGGATCCTTTGTCTTTTGTCTTTGGTAAGTGGATCAAAGCAGCATTCAAAAGCAGGTATCAAGCCTCAGGCTCAACCTCAGCTAATTCTGCTGCTGCGTTTTCCACTTTGCTCTGTCATTATCACTCTGCTCCGTGAAACTTTGCTTTTATCCTGATTCCATTCCCACTTCATTGTCTCTGCTATTTCCCTTTTGGATGCCATTTTCTCACCACTCTTCCCACTTCCTTACCCCCTTACCATTGCTTCCATCATTGTGTAATGTCTCTTATCTCTTACATAGGTCTTCAAGTATTCGGCTTTTCCGAGGCTGATAGAAGACTGAAGGATATGGCTTGTCGCTTGTGGATTCGTCTTAGGAAAGAATTTCCAAGTGTTGTTACTAAGGTGCTTAGTATATCCATACACGCTTCCCCGGCCGATATAATCACAAGTGCCCTGGCCAAAGTTACTAATGACCTCCTCTAGACCAAATCCAGGGGTCCCTTCTCCCTGCTCATTCTCTTGGACCTGTCTGTGGCCTTCGACATTGTGGACTACTCACTCCTTCTGCAGACCCTTCTCTTTCTCAGCCTGACTAGCACTGTCCTCACATGGTTCACCTCTTACCTTTCCAAACGCTCCTTCTCTGTTACCTCTCCTGACTCTTCTTCACCCTTGTTATCTTTCTCTCACACCGCTCTTCCTCTGCCTCCCCTCTTTGCCTTGCCTAACTCCCTTTCCCCTACAGAATGCTCCTTAAACTCCTCACCTACAAGGTCCTCTCGCACTCAACGGCCCCTTATATCTCTAACCTCCTCTTCATTCACACTCCCGCCCGTTCCCTGCGTTCGGCCAATGACCGTCACCTCTACTCGACACTAATCACCTTTTCCCACGCCAGAATTCAAGACTGCTCCCGTGCTGCCCCCTCCACTGACTCACAAAAACAGGTAAAGATTTTTAAGAAGTTTTGTATCCATGAGCCATGACCTGACCAAGCCGTCCTGTTAGATCGTAGATTCCAGGTGATTTCTAAGGTCAGATCCCTCTGAGGATCCCCGAATGTGTGCTGATCTGCAGTATTGTGACATAGAAACAGCTTTTCGGACACAACTGAATGAAAATATAATCCAATATGATCTATTGGAAATTAGTATTTATATCAGTCTGATATTGTTACTAAAAGGTGGAATGAGAAGACTGATATTTGGAAGCAGCTCCTCAGATAATATAGAGGAGTAGTGTGATACTGTGACGAGTAGTGTGATACTGTGGCGAGTAGTGTGATACTGTGACGAGTAGTGTGATACTGTGGCGAGTAGTGTGATACTGTGACGAGTAGTGTGATACTGTGACGAGTAGTGTGATACTGTGACGAGTAGTGTGATACTGTGAGGAGTAGTGTGATACTGTGACGAGTAGTGTGATACTGTGACGAGTAGTGTGATACTGTGACGAGTAGTGTGATACTGTGGCGAGTAGTGTGTTACTGTGAGGAGTAGTGTGATACTGTGAGGAGTAGTGTGATACTGTGACGAGTAGTGTGATACTGTGACGAGTAGTGTGATACTGTGACGAGTAGTGTGATACTGTGGCGAGTAGTGTGATACTGTGACGAGTAGTGTGATACTGTGGCGAGTAGTGTGATACTGTGACGAGTAGTGTGATACTGTGAGGAGTAGTGTGATACTGTGGCGAGTAGTGTGATACTGTGGCGAGTAGTGTGATACTGTGACGAGTAGTGTGATACTGTGGCGAGTAGTGTGATACTGTGGCGAGAAGTGTGATACTGTGGCGAGTAGTGTGATACTGTGACGAGTAGTGTGATACTGTGACGAGTAGTGTGATACTGTGAGGAGTAGTGTGATACTGTGAGGAGTAGTGTGATACTGTGACGAGTAGTGTGATACTGTGGCGAGAAGTGTGATACTGTGACGAGTAGTGTGATACTGTGGCGAGTAGTGTGATACTGTGACGAGTAGTGTGATACTGTGAGGAGTAGTGTGATACTGTGAGGAGTAGTGTGATACTGTGACGAGTAGTGTGATACTGTGGCGAGAAGTGTGATACTGTGACGAGTAGTGTGATACTGTGGCGAGAAGTGTGATACTGTGAGGAGTAGTGTGATACTGTGACGAGTAGTGTGATACTGTGAGGAGTAGTGTGATACTGTGAGGAGTAGTGTGATACTGTGACGAGTAGTGTGATACTGTGGCGAGAAGTGTGATACTGTGACGAGTAGTGTGATACTGTGGCGAGTAGTGTGATACTGTGACGAGTAGTGTGATACTGTGGCGAGTAGTGTGATACTGTGACGAGTAGTGTGATACTGTGACGAGTAGTGTGATACTGTGACGAGTAGTGTGATACTGTGAGGAGTAGTGTGATACTGTGACGAGTAGTGTGATACTGTGAGGAGTAGTGTGATACTGTGGCGAGTAGTGTGATACTGTGAGGAGTAGTGTGATACTGTGGCGAGTAGTGTGATACTGTGACGAGTAGTGTGATACTGTGGCGAGTAGTGTGATACTGTGACGAGTAGTGTGATACTGTGACGAGTAGTGTGATACTGTGACGAGTAGTGTGATACTGTGAGGAGTAGTGTGATACTGTGGCGAGTAGTGTGATACTGTGAGGAGTAGTGTGATACTGTGGCGAGTAGTGTGATACTGTGGCGAGTAGTGTGATACTGTGAGGAGTAGTGTGATACTGTGAGGAGTAGTGTGATACTGTGACGAGTAGTGTGATACTGTGACGAGTAGTGTGATACTGTGACGAGTAGTGTGATACTGTGACGAGTAGTGTGATACTGTGAGGAGTAGTGTGATACTGTGGCGAGTAGTGTGATACTGTGAGGAGTAGTGTGATACTGTGGCGAGTAGTGTGATACTGTGGCGAGTAGTGTGATACTGTGAGGAGTAGTGTGATACTGTGGCGAGTAGTGTGATACTGTGACTAGTAGTGTGATACTGTGACGAGTAGTGTGATACTGTGGCGAGTAGTGTGATACTGTGGCGAGTAGTGTGATACTGTGACGAGTAGTGTGATACTGTGACGAGTAGTGTGATACTGTGACGAGTAGTGTGATACTGTGAGGAGTAGTGTGATACTGTGGCGAGTAGTGTGATACTGTGAGGAGTAGTGTGATACTGTGACGAGTAGTGTGATACTGTGACGAGTAGTGTGATACTGTGACGAGTAGTGTGATACTGTGGCGAGTAGTGTGATACTGTGGCGAGTAGTGTGATACTGTGGCGAGTAGTGTGATACTGTGACGAGTAGTGTGATACTGTGACGAGTAGTGTGATACTGTGACGAGTAGTGTGATACTGTGGCGAGAAGTGTGATACTGTGGCGAGTAGTGTGATACTGTGGCGAGTAGTGTGATACTGTGACGAGTAGTGTGATACTGTGGGGAGTAGTGTGATACTGTGAGGAGTAGTGTGATACTGTGAGGAGTAGTGTGATACTGTGACGAGTAGTGTGATACTGTGAGGAGTAGTGTGATACTGTGACGAGTAGTGTGATACTGTGAGGAGTAGTGTGATACTGTGAGGAGTAGTGTGATACTGTGAGGAGTAGTGTGATACTGTGGCGAGTAGTGTGATACTGTGACGAGTAGTGTGATACTGTGAGGAGTAGTGTGATACTGTGAGGAGTAGTGTGATACTGTGGCGAGTAGTGTGATACTGTGAGGAGTAGTGTGATACTGTGGCGAGTAGTGTGATACTGTGACGAGTAGTGTGATACTGTGGGGAGTAGTGTGATACTGTGAGGAGTAGTGTGATACTGTGAGGAGTAGTGTGATACTGTGACGAGTAGTGTGATACTGTGAGGAGTAGTGTGATACTGTGACGAGTAGTGTGATACTGTGACGAGTAGTGTGATACTGTGACGAGTAGTGTGATACTGTGGCGAGTAGTGTGATACTGTGGCGAGTAGTGTGATACTGTGGCGAGTAGTGTGATACTGTGAGGAGTAGTGTGATACTGTGAGGAGTAGTGTGATACTGTGGCGAGTAGTGTGATACTGTGGCGAGTTGTGTGATACTGTGAGGAGTAGTGTGATACTGTGGCGAGTAGTGTGATACTGTGACGAGTAGTGTGATACTGTGACGAGTAGTGTGATACTGTGAGGAGTAGTGTGATACTGTGACGAGTAGTGTGATACTGTGGCGAGTAGTGTGATACTGTGACGAGTAGTGTGATACTGTGACGAGTAGTGTGATACTGTGACGAGTAGTGTGATACTGTGAGGAGTAGTGTGATACTGTGAGGAGTAGTGTGATACTGTGACGAGTAGTGTGATACTGTGGCGAGAAGTGTGATACTGTGACGAGTAGTGTGATACTGTGGCGAGTAGTGTGATACTGTGACGAGTAGTGTGATACTGTGACGAGTAGTGTGATACTGTGACGAGTAGTGTGATACTGTGGCGAGTAGTGTGATACTGTGACGAGTAGTGTGATACTGTGGGGAGTAGTGTGATACTGTGACGAGTAGTGTGATACTGTAAATGACGGCCTCACATAATGTATGAAGATACCTGATAAAAATAGAAAGCAAATGAGAATATATCCTAGGATAAGGGAGTGTCATATAGCGACCGGCAAGTCTAACCATAATCACAGAGGGCCTGATTCATTAAGGATCTTAAATTAAGAAGTTTCTTATTTGAGTCTCCTGGAAAAAACCATGTTACAATGGAAGGGGTGCAAATTAGTTTTCTGTTTTGCACATAAGTTAAATAATGACTGTTTTTTTATGTTTTCATTTGCACTTTGCGGAATTTATAGTCAGAAATAGACTGTGGGGGCCTTGGAATAGGACTGGGGATAATGTAGTACATACACCAGATGATATTCATACCATGGAACTGGTGTCGCCTACTGATCACTGTGAGGATTGTAGGAATTGTTATCTGTTATCAGTCACACTTGCAGCATCTATGGGCCCTCGATTCAATAAATAAGTCTTTAAAATTAGCAGAAATTGGGTACCAAATTAGATAAAGAGGCAGAAAAGAAAAATAAATGTCCCGAATGATGTGCATCACCCCATGATCATAGACTAAATAAATCTTTTATTGAAATATTAGCATCAGACAGACTCGCCCGATCACCCACCTGTTATGTACTCCTGACGTTCCACCAATGACAACATGATCTGGGAGGGAGAAGAAGGAAAGTGAAGTCTAATGTTGTCAGAGGCCACCGTCTATCTGATGTAAAATCACGAGATTCAGTAAAATAAAGTATTATGACTGTACTTTCACAGCGTTATATAGTGGAAGGAGCAGGGTCCCCAGCAGCACAGAGTATATCAGGAGACTAATGATGTGTTAGTGAGGACAGGGCTGCATGTGACAGGGGCAGTGACATGATGTGAGGAGGGGAATGGAGGTAGCCGGAAGTCACAGACTGAGAGTTATATAGTGGAAGGAGCAGGGTCCTCCAGCAGCACAGAGTATATCAGGAGATGAGTGATGTGTTAGTGAGGACAGGGCTGCATGTGACAGGGGCAGTGACATGATGTGAGGAGGGGAATGGAGGCAGCAGGAAGCCACAGACTGAGAGTTATATAGTGGAAGGAGCAGGGTCCTCCAGCAGCACAGAGTATATCAGGAGATGAGTGATGTGTAAGTGAGGACAGGGCTGCATGTGACAGGGGCAGTGACATGATGTGAGGAGGGGAATGGAGGTAACCGGAAGTCACAGACTGAGAGTTATATAGTGGGAGGAGCATGGTCTACCAGCAGCACAGAGTATATCAGGAGATGAGTGATGTGTTAGTGAGGACAGGGCTGCATGTGATAGGGGCAGTGACATGATGTGAGGAGGGGAATGGAGGCAGCAGGAAGCCACAGACTGAGAGTTATATAGTGGAAGGAGCAGGGTCCTCCAGCAGCACAGAGTATATCAGGAGATGAGTGATGTGTAAGTGAGGACAGGGCTGCATGTGACAGGGGCAGTGACATGATGTGAGGAGGGGAATGGAGGTAACCGGAAGTCACAGACTGAGAGTTATATAGTGGGAGGAGCATGGTCTACCAGCAGCACAGAGTATATCAGGAGATGAGTGATGTGTTAGTGAGGACAGGGCTGCATGTGGTAGGGGCAGTGACATGATGTGAGAAGGGGAATGGAGGTAGCCGGAAGTCACAGACTGAGAGTTATGTAGTGGAAGGGGCAGGGTCCCCAGCAGCACAGAGTATATCAGGAGATGAGTGATGTGTTAGTGAGGACAGGGCTGCATGTGACAGGGGCAGTGACATGATGTGAGGAGGGGAATGGAAACAGCAGGAAGCCACAGACAGAGTTATATAGTGGAAGGGGCAGGGTCCCCAGCAGCACAGAGTATATCAGGAGATGAGTGATGTGTTAGTGAGGACAGGGCTGCATGTGACAGGGGCAGTGACATGATGTGAGGAGGGGAATGGAGGCAGCAGGAAGCCACAGACTGTGAGTTATATAGTGGAAGGAGCAGGGTCCCCAGCAGCACAGAGTATATCAGGAGATGAGTGATGTGTTAGTGAGGACAGGGCTGCATGTGACAGGGGCAGTGACATGATGTGAGGAGGGGAATGGAGGTAACCGGAAGTCACAGACTGAGAGTTATATAGTGGGAGGAGCAGGGTCTACCAGCAGCACAGAGTATATCAGGAGATGAGTGATGTGTTAGTAAGGACAGGGCTGCATGTGATAGGGGCAGTGACATGATGTGAGAAGGGGAATGGAGGTAGCCGGAAGTCACAGACTGAGAGTTATATAGTGGAAGGGGCAGGGTCCCCAGCAGCGCAGAGTATATCAGGAGATGAGTGATGTGTTAGTGAGGACAGGGCTGCATGTGACTGGGGCAGTGACATGATGTGAGGAGGGGAATGGAAACAGCAGGAAGCCACAGACAGAGTTATATAGTGGAAGGGGCAGGGTCCCCAGCAGCACAGAGTATATCAGGAGATGAATGATGTGTTAGTGAGGACAGGGCTGCATGTGACAGGGGCAGTGACATGATGTGAGGAGGGGAATGGAGGCAGCAGGAAGCCACAGACTGTGAGTTATATAGTGGAAGGAGCAGGGTCCCCAGCAGCACAGAGTATATCAGGAGATGAGTGATGTGTTAGTGAGGACAGGGCTGCATGTGACAGGGCCAGTGACATGATGTGAGGAGGGGAATGGAGGCAGCAGGAAGCCACAGACTGAGAGTTATATAGTGGAAGGAGCAGGGTCCCCAGCAGCACAGAGTATTGATGTAAGGTGTAAGTAAGAATGCTAGCCCTTTCACATGCAGCCCTGCACTCATTAATACAATCACACTTATATACAGATTACTGACTCCCATAAGATTAGTGAGCTCATTTCAGAAAATACTGTTTGTGATGTGAATAATCAGATTTCTAACTGGATGCCAGTTTTTCTATCGCCACCCACTTGAAAGCTGGATATTCAGGAGATGAATACTGAACAATTTTGCTACACTGAACTTAATTAAACACATTTTGAATGTGTAATATCAGTTTCCCTCATCTCATTTTATTTGAAGCAGACAGAGACATTACTAGAGGGTTTATTTACATTTCATATTTAACATAAATATATATTTTAGTCTCTTTTTTCCTTTTGCGACACCCTCCAAAATACTAATTACACTTTACAGCTGAGGTGGAAGAGGTCCCCAAATAATAATTATCTGTGGACAATAGACAAGACATGATGAACATATACAGGACTATGTAACAAGAACACACAACAGCGTATTCATCAGAACAAGTGGTAACTAAGTATCAGATTATGAGCGTTCTACAGGTTAATGATACATCTGAGAAGCACCTGAGGTCTGACCCTCCCCTACAGAGTAGAACCAGATCTGTATCCATCCATGACCCTTATTCAGCCATGATAAGTAATAGACTGTTCTGTGTTTCTCATTTGTAGATGAAGAAAGAAGACTTACAGCCCATGGTATATACTCATGGACTGCAGCTAATGCGCCATCTCTCCTTTCCTGTCCAGCTGAAGTACGTTCGTCATGTCCATGGACAGAATTGTCTGGTGTCTCTGGACTCTGCTGGAAGCCTCAGGTTACACCATGAAGATGGTCGTGTTTGGAGCACCATAGACTTCCCAGGGCCTATTTCTGGTCTGCTCTACGCATATCACGTCCAGCACTACGTAGCCTGGAACCTCCAGGAACTGCTGGTATTTGACAAGTCTTTCAATCTTGTGTCACAGAGTTCGGTGGAGCAGAACATTCTGTGTTGTGTGTATGATCCAGGGAGGAACCTTGTGCTGAGCGGTGGATGCGGTACGGTCACCGCATGGAGCTTCAGTCACAGCAGACGGAGTCTCATATGGTACCAAACACTGAGTCAGGGAATGACGGCTGAGGACAAGGTTACGGTTATTATTACAGACACTGAATCTCAGAGTACACACACATGTTATGCTGCATGTGGGACCAGTGTGTGGGAATATGACATCAATGATGGAACTCTGCAGAGAGTGAGGAAACGTCTACACATCAGGTATAATACATTAAGTCTATGGTAGAATACCCAATACTTGTCCTGTGTTATTATTGGTTTAACCATAGTGTTATGGATCCACCACTGGGATAAAATGTTCTTTACCATTCGATGTCTGAACTTCTGCTGTCCCACTGCTTACATTGAACAGATAGATTACAGAATGATATAATGTCAGTAACAGAGGAAGGGACCTCAGAGTTATAGTATCAGATGATATGAAGGTAACAAGCAGAGTAGTCACCCGTGGGATCAGTCAATCCGATACTTGGCTGTATAGAAAGCTATTTGTAACAGGACGGGAGGTTATATCACCACTTTATAGGTCACTATTGAGACGTCACCCCGAGTACTGTGTACAGTTCTGGCGCCCTATCTCCCAAAAACATTTTAATAGAGAAACAAATCAGAGAATGGCGATTAGAACGGTACATGGGCCGAATATCAAAACTTATTGGGAAAAACTTGTAGAACTGAATATGTCCAGCTCAGTGGAGAGAAATGACAGAGGGGATATGATAGATAAGTAATAATATGGATCAGCAGGACAGTATTTATATAGTAAGTGGATTTCTAGAACAAGGAGACACTGATACTAGAGGATAGAGGAGAGGGAATGTGATCTACAATGGGATCAGGAAGCCTCAGATCATTACTTTGTGCTGTTTGGATTGGTTACAAGATACCCCAACTCCTCCCACTTATATCTACCTACACAGGGACACTTAGGAGTAATCAGTGCCGAGATATTTTGTGCAGCCAATAACATTCTAAGATAACAACTGTCTCTGTACAGTCTACGTAATATGTTGGTGCTATATTAAGGATAATATAAGCACAGCATTGTCAGACCATAGTTATCTACTCCTCCAGAACGCCCGGGAGTCTTCCGGAATATTGGGAGACCTGTCGGGCTCACAGGAAAGTAGGATACCCTCCCGGATACACCTTTCTGACCCCGATCAACCTCCCACCTCCCTGATGTGACCGCTTTCAGCTGTGTTATAGGCGCGCTCTGATTTGTCAGCGCTGTAGCCCTTCGTGTTGCTTCGTCCTCTCAGTCTGCACTCACAGGAGCCGGTGCTATCTGTGCAAAGTGCTGCTCTCCATGTCCCCAGTCTTGTCGCGCTGTTCAGCAGCCGGCAGCTGTTGGTTAATCAGGACACGAGCCTTTTACACTATACAATATAATGTATCTACTACTAAGACAGAGATAAGTTATAATGTTAATGCCATTTTTATATGTGTTTTAGAAGGGATAATATCTTCCTTAGTGCTTAGTGCTATATGCCACAAGGCTGTGGTAGGTGTACTGTTACCAGCTATCTAAAGAAATAGTGAATTAGACATTTAATATAAGTCTAAATACAGGTAAATATACAGAAACCATTTGTCCTCTCATTCTGCTATTTTGCTGAACCATTATTGGAATAGATGTATTTTAGATATCATATAATTGGCTGCATCATTTGACACATGCAGTTGGTGCTGAGTTAGGGGGATATAGGGATGTTTGTTCCCCCTGCCGCCCTTATCATCGTTCTCGCACATTACACAGTGTTATTGTAAGTGCCGTCCTGTACATAACATGCACTTTGCGGTATTTCCCCACATGTCACACAGACAGTTGGTGTCTCCATGCTCGTAGCATGAACTGTCACTACAGATAGCAGTCATGGTCTTTAATAGCTACTAGGGAATACAATTAAGCATGACCTTGTTGGGGCTTTATTACTAAGGCTTGAAGGTGTTGCCACAATGTTCATATACACATAGTTGCCTGACTTCCTAGAATATTGGGAGACTTCCCAGGAAGATAGTATTACATCCTGGATCTCCGCTGCGCCTCCGAGCTGCCAGCTCGCGCATGTGATGACACGATCCACACCAGCCCCTCTTTCAGCAGGCTGCACACAGTACTAGAAGTTCCAACTAGATAGGCCCAGGTGTGGAACTACATACACCCCATGGGTGGGCTGGGACACGCCCCCTTCAGTGACCAATTTCATTATCTCCCTGACATTATTTCTCAAAAGTAGGCAAGTATGAATATATATCCATCTCTCTCTGTCTCTTTCTCTCTCTTTATGTCTCTATCTATATAGATATATCTATCTATATCTCTCTTTCTATATATAGAGACCGGGTGCTCGGGCTCAGCATATTGCGGATCGGGTGGACAGATTGTTGGGAGGTGCTGGGAATGACCCAGTGGTTTTGGTGCATGTCGGCACCAATGACCAAGTTAGAGGAAGAAGGGGTGTCCTAAAGAATGATTTCAGGGACATAGGTCGCAACTCTAAGGCAAGGACATCCAAGGTAGTATTTTCGGAAATACTGCCTGTGCCACACGCTAGTCCAGGGAGGCAGCGGGAGATTAGGGAGGTTAATGTGTGGCCAAAACATTGATGTAGGAAGGAGGGTTCTGGATCCTTAGAGCACTGGGCTGATTTCTCGGTCAGTTGCCATCTTTATTGTGGAGATGGATTGCACCTGAATGAGGAGGGGGCTGCTGTGCTAGGGGAGAGGATGGTTAGAAAGTTGGAGGAGATTTTAAACTAAGGTCCGGGGGAGGGACAAGCAAGTGTTTATCTGATAGACATTGAGAGTAGTAAGGAGGAATTCAACAAGAGTAAAGGGGGTGGAGAGGGGAGAAAGGGAAGCATAGCCGATAAGGAGCGGCCCTTTTTAAAGCAGAAAGAAATACCTAAGGGAGGCAATAGACTTAAGTGTATGCTTGCAAATGCAAGAAGCCTGACAGGTAAAATGGGGGAGTTAGAACTAGTAGCATTGAATGAGCAGTATGAGATTATAGGTATTACGGAGACCTGGTGGGATGATACACATGACTGGGCAGTCATGGAATGCTATACTCCCTACAGGAGGGATAGGGTAAATACAAGGGGAGGAGGAGTATGTCTTATATTAAGTCAGTGATAAAACCAAGTATTCAGGAAGTTATATACGAGAATATTGGTGATAATATAGAGGCATTGTGGGTGGAAATATCCAGCGGAGGAAAAAGTTCAGGGAAGTTGCTGATAGGGATATGCTATAAACCGCCAGATATTAGTATGAGTGAGGAAGACCAACTTCTACAGCAAACTGAAAAGGCTGCACAACTAGGTCAGGTTATAATTATGGGGGATTTTAATTATCCGGACATTGATTGGGGTAACCGGTTTCTGAGCACGCTAAAAGACCATTACATGTCCCAATTAGTAGTGGAACCGGACTATACTGGACCTAGTAATAACAAACAATGTAGACATAATATCAAATATTCAAGTAAGGGAGCACTTGGGAAACAGTGATTATAATATGGTTTCATTTGAAATTAGTTTCCAGAAGCAACGTTATAAGGGATCAACTAGGACTTTGAACTTTAGAAAGGCAAATTTTAATATGCTAAAGGAGTCTATAAAGTGCATAGACTGGGACACAGTTTTTGAAGGAAAAAATACGGAAGAAATGTGGGCTGTCTTTAAAATGTTGTTGGAAACATACACGTATAAGTTCATTCCTATGGGAAATAAATGTAAAAGAATTAAGTCTAAACCAATGTGGCTAAATTAAAATGTAAGGGAAGAAATGCAAAGTAAGAAGCGTGCATTTAAAGTGTTTAAGTCTGAAGGGTCTGAGGAGTCCTTCCGTAGGTACAAGGAATGCAGGGGCGCACAGAGGATTTTTAAGGGGGGGTTTCCCCTCCACCCAAAAAAAAAAAAAAGAACGAGAGAGCTGCCGCGCATGCGCAGCAGCTCTGTTTCGACAGCACTGTAACATACAGCAGCCGCGGCGCTGTCAAAGAAGCATCTGCGGCGGTATACAGCACTGTAACATACAGCACTGCTGCGGATGCTTCTTTGACAGCGCCACGGCTGCTGTATAATACAGTGCCGCTATGTACTTTTTAGCAGAGGGAGGGGTTTTAGAGACCCAGAAACCCCCCCTGCGTGCGCCACTGGAATGTAATAAAACATGCAAAAAGGAAATTAGATTGGCTAAATTAGAAAATGAAAAACAAGGGAGTAAAGTTTCTATTTTTGCAGATGACACTAAAATCTGAAAGGTAATAAAATCAGAGCAAGATGTAGCTTCTCTACAGAGGGACTTAAATAAACTGGAGGATTGGGCGGCCAAATGGAATATGAGGTTTAACACAGATAAATGTAAGGTTATGCATTCAGGGATCAAAAACAAGAACGCAATCTATAAATTAAATGGAATTAATTTGGGAGAATCTATAATGGAAAAGGATTTGGGAGTGCTCGTAGACAGTAGACTTAGCAATAGTGCTCAATGTCAAGCAGCAGCTGCAAGGGCAAACAAAGTATTGGCATGCATAAAAAGGGGCATAGATGCAAGGGAAGACAGTGTAATTTTGCCACTGTATAAATCGTTGGTAAGACCTCATCTTGAATATGGAGTACAGTTCTGGGCAACACTCTATAAAAAAGATACTTTGGAACTAGAAAGGGTTCAGAGAAGCGTGACAAAATTGATAAAGGGTATGGAGTCATTAAGTTATGAGGAAAGGTTAGCCAGTTTAGGCATGTTTACTTTAGAAAAGAGGCATCTAAGGGGAGATATGATTACTATGTACAAATACATTAGGGGTCAATACAGAGAGCTTTCATGGGAACTTTTTACCCCAAGGACCATACACAGGACACGCAGTCACCCCCTACGGTTAGAGGAGAGGAAGTTTCACAACCAGCAAAGGAAGGGATTCTTTACAGTAAGGGCAGTCAAGATATGGAATTCACTACCAGGGAAGGTTGTGATGGCAGATTCAATGGATATGTTTTAGAAAGGGTTAGACAATTTTTTTGCGGAAAAGTGTATCCAGGGATACGACCGTTAATTAAAATAAAGAATAGTAGTGGATATAGGGTAAAAATAGGACTGCAATATTGGGTCTGGGGGGATTTTCATAATTAAAACAGATTGGCGGTTGCTTACTCTGGATCAATTTCAAATATAAGTGCAGGATCGCAGGAGATCCAAAATAGGTTGAACTTGATGGACTGACTGGTGTCTTTTTTCAATCTCATCAACTATGTTACTATGTTACTATCTATCTATATATATCTCTCTCGCTATCTATCTCTGGGGCCTATTTATCAATGATTGTTTTTTCTTTTGTATTGAAACTATTTATCATGTAAAAGCTCAGGGACAGCAGTGCTGATAACCTGCTGTCTCTGAGCAGTGACTCATCTCCTTATCGCAGCCTCTTCTCAGACGAAGAAAGCTGCGTTGGTGTACTCCTCGAGTGCTGACCGGAGAGCTGGGGCATGAGCCAGGGCAGCCTAGTGTATAGTGAGGAGAGCGGCCCAATTCTGAGCATGTGACAGGGAGGGATCACATGATCCCTCCACACATGCGCTGTCAGAGCAGAGCTGACAGCTGAGAAAGATTTCATTTAGGAGAATGTACGTCAGCTTCAGACTTTGATACATAGCGCTAATGAGCACTCCCCATATACTGTTATGGGGAGTGCTCAGAAAAATGATAAGTGATGCAAAGCAGCAGATATCTGAGAGATCTGCTGTGATGCTACAATGATACATAGCTGTTTAGTGGTTAATCCCCAAAAACTGTTGTTTTCCGGAATTTAATAGGGGGGGGGGGGGACTTTGATTAATAGACCCAGATAGATAGATAGATAGATAGATTAGAGTGATAAGCAAGCACAGCAAACAGATGATGTACACACAGGTTTGCTGAACTGTATTCAGTGATACCAGAATGGCAAAAATCAGCAAGAGGTGCAGTTCCAGCGAATCAACAACAACAATAAAAGTACTTACAATTTCCTGTGCTGCTGCTTCTGACTACACATCCAGTCTCCTCACTAGTCACCTGCCAGCTAGCCCACAATAGAAACGAGCTATTTATGCTTCCTCTCCAGCACTAGCTAACTACTAAACCAGAAATGAATCCCACCTATGTCCTCCACCTGTGACCCTGTGTGTAGAGGACAGTAGCGGATTAACCCTGTCTGCAGCCTGAGCCTGCAGACTCTCTAAACGACTATCAGTCTCTCTTTTAACAATTTGTGGCACGCTGTCCTTTTTGCCACAATATCTATCTATATTAAATCTGAAAATATCCCATTGATTGCCAATAACAGATTTATATGCTGACCAGAATTTTATATCCTGCACTGAGGAGTCCTAACAATGACAAAACAGGCTTTATGTGGATTGTCAAAGAGCTGCCAGAAAACTGCATTACGCAGACGTCTTTTCACCAAGAAACATTTTGGATCTGATTCATCATTGAATGCAACCTGCATGCAAGTTGTGTTTTTAAAACGTGCACAGAACTTAAGCGTATCTGAGCCTATATTAAATTCCAAGCAGATCTCGAGATATATTTCCATTTGAATCTGGATATAAATACTCTCTCCCTAACAGACTGCATAATACGCACATACATCATACTTGCCAACTCTCCCGGAATGTCCGGGAGACTCCCGCATTTTGTGAGAGTCTCCCGGACTCCCGGGCGAGTGTGGCAATCTCCCGAATTCTGCCCACTTCACTAGGAAGTGCCCCACTTCCTAGTGAAGTGGGCAGAATTAGATCCCAAACGCCGCGATTCCCGGTGAATCGCGGCGTTTGGCCCCGCCCCCGCTGTCAAATGACGCAATTTGCGTCATGACGTCACAGGGGGCGGGGCCGAAATGACGCGATTTCGGCCACCCCGCCCCTTCACGCCCCCCTCCACTGGCTGGCTCCCGGAAGGGAGCTGAAGAAAGTAGGTAAGTATGACATACATATGTGCAATATAAAGTCACATCAGCAAAACAAAAATATATAAAATAAATTGTCGTAATCAGTAATAAACATGCTTACAAAAAATGTTTTTCAATTTTTTACATTAAATACATAATTCGTTATGTTTTTAATGTGTACTGTACATCTTAGTCGCCTACTCTTCCAGAATGCCCGGGAGACTCCCGGGAGAGCAGGCAGGGGGGCTTAGTGACGCGATTCACACATCATCGTGGCCCCACCCTCTGCTGGTATAGGGCAAAATGGTGATGTTCGCTTAGGGGGCGGGGCATAGTGATGTGATTCTCCGAGCCCCGCCACCACACACCCACCTTCCCCTGGACCTCCTGAAAGACAAATTAAAAAAATAGGCAAGTATGCTGTACATACAATGCATTTATATAGTCAGTCTTCTTTGCATACACATTTTCTGTGCTATCTAGTGGCGTTCATACGTGTAGTTTATAATACAAGGACTATGCTGTGTCAGTCATCACCATCCGTTGGCACTTACTTCTGCCCTGTAGCTGGTCAAATGATATGGCAAAAATATGTACTTTTAAGAAACATAGGCCTTGAATTGTCCACATCTGTGTTGGCACGTCCTTACTATACATTGGCAGATTAGTTCTCTTCTTCCCTCCCCAGTTCCGCCTCTCAAGTCGTGCGCCGTCATAAGTGTTATTTGCGTTCAGATATGAATTGCATGCAATTGTGTTCACTAACGTAGGGTTTGTTTCTCAGCATGTGCACAGCTAGTTCACGCGAGATACGCAACACAAATGGACTACAAGATGACTCAGTCCTTTGGTGTAAGGATCCACTTTGCGGAACTTCGCAGGTGTGTTTTATCTTACATACATAATATGGCCGGACTAGATATCAGTTATTCCTAGGAATCCAGACTGTATCTCACTTCCACCAGTTCATACCCCACAGTACCTTCCCCATATGACCATGACATATGACATGAAAACATGGCTTTACCATATCACTTGGCTATTTGCGAAGAAGATTATTTCTTAAGTGTTCACTCAGACTTCTCAGCGTGTGACAATGACTCTAATAGGCGCTGTGCTTAGCATATAATGAGCTGTATAATTAAGTGTATTTTCCCTAAACAGGACGATCACCGACCTATTATACTCAGAGTGTCTTTGTCTTCTAATCTCTGGATCCAGAGATGGAACAATTAAAGTGTGGGATAGAGAAGCCCAGCTCATAACAGTGTATATTGGACACACAGGTATGTTACACTATGCACAGATTTATATCACAGTCTCTATAATGTCCTGCAGGAAACAACTTCCCAATTGTCAGAAAAATCCCATTACAGTTAGAATGAGTTGCTGCTTTTATTTACTCAGGAAGATAGTAAGAATATTGTTTCTGCTGCAGCAACAGCGGGAATGGGCCCCACTAGAATAATACAATGTTTATGAGGATTTACATAAAACAAGGGACACAAAACAGATGGATGAGGGGGAGTGATGGGAGTATGGATAGAACATAGGAGGGGTGATGGGAAGTGACTATAGATAGTGTATTGGAGAAAGGAGGAATTACATAGAGGAGTGAAGACAGTGGTAGGGGTATAACAAGGCAACAGGGCAGAATAGGAGTAAGGAAAGTGACAGGTGAACCCTAAACCCAGGCCCTGTGTCCCTAATAGATGTGTTATCCTTCTTGATCCCTCACCCACAGGTCCTGTCTCCCCCATTTATGTGTTATCCTTCCTGTTCCCTCACCCACAGGTCCTGTCTCCTCCATTAATGTGTTATCCTTCCTGTTCCCTCACCCAGAGGTCCTGTCTCTCCCATTTATGTGTTATCCTTCCTGTTCCCTCACCCCCAGGCCCTGTATCCTCCATTAATATGTTATCCTTCCTGTTCCCTCACCCTGAGGTCATGTCTCCTCCATTAATGTGTTATCCTTCCTGTTTCCTCACCCCCAGGCCCTATATCCTCCATTAATATGTTATCCTTCCTGTTCCCTCACCCTGAGGTCATGTCTCCTCCATTAATGTGTTATCCTTCCTGTTCCCTCGTCCACAGGTCCTGTCTTCCCCATTTATTTATTATCCTTCCTGTTCCCTCACCCACAGGTCCTGTCTCCTCCTTTTGTGTTATCCTTCCTGTTCCCTCAACCATAGGCCCTGTCTCCTCCATTTATGTGTTATCGTTCCTGTTCCCTCACCCACAGGTCCTGTCTCCTCCATTAATGTGCTATCCTTCCTTTTCCCTCACCCTCAGGTCCTGTCTCCCCCATTAATGTGTTATCCCTTCTGTTCCCTCACCCTCAGGTCCTGTCTCCCCCATTTATGTGTTATCCTTCCTGTTCCCTCACCCTCAGGTCCTGTCTCCCCCATTAATGTGTTATTCTTCCTGTTCTCTCACCCCCAGGCCCTGTCTCCTCCATTTGAGTTATCCTTCCTGTTGCTTCACCCTCAGGTCCTGTCTCCTCCATTTGTGTTATCCTTCCTGTTCCCTCACCCTGAGGTCCTGTCTCCCCCATTTATTTATTATCCTTCCTGTTCCCTCACCCACAGGTCCTGTCTCCCCCATTTATGTGTTATCCTTCCTGTTCCCTCACTCTCAGGTCCTGTCTCCCCCATTTATGTGTTATCCTTTCTGTTCCCTCACCCACAGGTCCTGTCTCCTCCATTAATGTGTTATCCTTCCTGTTCCCTCACCTCCAGGCCCTATATCCTCCATTAATATGTTATCCTTCCTGTTCCCTCACCCTGAGGTCATGTATCCCCCATTTATGTGTTATCCTTCCTGTTCCCTCACCCACAGGTCCTGTCTCTCCCATTAATATGTTATCCTTCCTGTTCCCTCACCCACGGGTCCTGTCTCCCCCATTTATGTGTTATCCTTCCTGTTCCCTCACTCTCAGGTCCTGTCTCCCCCATTTATGTGTTATCCTTCCTGTTCCCTCACCCTCAGGTCCTGTCTCCCCCATTAATGTGTTGTTCTTCCTGTTCCCTCACCCCCAGGCCCTGTCTCCTCCATTAATGTGTTATCCTTTCTGTTGCTTCACCCTTAGGTCCTGTCTCCTCCATTAATGTGTCATCCTTCCTGTTTCCTCACCCACAGGTCCTGTCTCCCCATTAATGTGTTATCCGTTCTGTTCCTAAACCCTCAGGTCCTGTCTCCCCCATTAATGTGTTATCCTTCCTTTTCCCTCACCCACAGGTCCTGTCTCTCTCATTAATGTGTTATCCTTCCTGTTCCCTCACCCTCAGGTCCTGTCTCCTCCATTTATGTGTTATCATTCCTGTTTCCTTACCCACAGGTCCTGTCTCTCCCATTTATGTGTTATCCTTCCTGTTCCCTCACCCCCAGGCCCTGTATCCTCCATTAATATGTTATCCTTCCTGTTCCCTCACCCTGAGGTCATGTCTCCTCCATTAATGTGTTATCCTTCCTGTTCCCTCACCCACAGGTCCTGTCTTCCCCATTTATTTATTATCCTTCCTGTTCCCTCACCTACAGGTCCTGTCTCATCCTTTTGTGTTATCCTTCCTGTTCCCTCAACCCCAGGCCCTGTCTCCCCCATTTATGTGTTATCCTTCCTGTTCCCTCACCCACAGGTCCTGTCTCTTCCATTAATGTGTTATCCTTTCTGTTCCCTAACTCACAGGTCCTGTCTCCCCCATTTATGTGTTATCCTTCCTGTTCCCTCACCCTCAGGTCCTGTCTCCCCCATTTATGTGTTATCCTTTCTGTTCCTTTACCCACACGTCCTGTCTCCTCCATTAATGTGCTATCCTTCCTGTTCCCTCACCCTCATGTCCTGTCTCCCCCATTAATGTGTTATCCCTTCTGTTCCCTCACCCTCAGGTGCTGTCTCCCCCATTTATGTGTTATCCTTCCTGTTCCCTCACCCTCAGGTCCTGTCTCCCCCATTAATGTGTTGTTCTTCCTGTTCCCTCACACCCAGGCCCTGTCTCCTCCATTAATGTGTTATCCTTTCTGTTCCTTCACCCTTAGGTCCTGTCTCCTCCATTAATGTGTCATCCTTCCTGTTTCCTCACCCACAGGTGCTGTCTCCCCATTAATGTGTTATCCGTCCTGTTCCCTCACCCACAGGTCCTGTCTCTCCCATTAATGTGTTATCCTTCCTGTTCCCTCACCCTCAGGTCCTGTCTCCTCCATTTATGTGTTATCCTTCCTGTTCCCTCATCCACAGGTCCTGTCTCCACATTTATGTGTTATCCTTCCTGTTCCCTCATCCACAGGTCCTGTCTCCACATTTATGTGTTATTCTTCCTGTTCCCTCACCCACAGGTTCTGTCTCTCCCATTAATGTGTTATCCTTCCTGTTCCCTCACCCTGAGGTCCTGTCTCCCCCATTAATGTGTTATCCTTCCTGTCCCCTCATCCACAGGTCCTGTCTCCACAATTTATGTGTTATCTTTCCTGTTCCCACACACTCAGATCCTGTCTCCACATTTATGTGTTATTCTTCCTGTTCCCTCACCCACAGGTTCTGTCTCTCCCATTAATGTGTTATCCTTCCTGTTCCCTCACCCTGAGGTCCTGTCTCCCCCATTAATGTGTTATCCTTCCTGTCCCCTCATCCACAGGTCCTGTCTCCACAATTTATGTGTTATCTTTCCTGTTCCCACACACTCAGATCCTGTCTCCACATTTATGTGTTATTCTTCCTGTTCCCTCACCCACAGGTTCTGTCTCTCCCATTTATGTGTTATCTTTCCTGTTCCCACACACTCAGGTCCTGTCTCCTCCATTAATGTGTTATCCTTCCTGTTCCCTCACCCAGAGGTCCTGTCTCCCCCATTAAATTGTTATCCTTCCTGTTCCCTCACCCTGAGGTCATGTCTGCCCCATTTATGTGTTATCCTTCCTGTTCCCTCACCCTCAGGTCCTGTCTCCCCCATTTATGTGTTATCCTTCCTGTTCCCTCATCCTCAGGTCCTGTCTCCTCCATTAATGTGTTATCCTTCCTGTTCCCTCATCCTCAGATCCTGTCTCCCCCATTTATGTGTTATCCTTCCTGTTCCCTCACCCACAGGTCCTGTCTACCCCATTAATGTATTATCCTTCCTGTTCCCTCATCCACAGGTCCTGTCTCCCCCATTAATGTGTTATCCTTCCTGTTCCCTCATCCACAGGTCCTGTCTCCTCCATTAATGTGTTATCCTTCCTGTTCCCTCACCCAGAGGTCCTGTCTCCCCCATTAAATTGTTATCCTTCCTGTTCCCTCACCCTGAGGTCATGTCTCCTCCATTAATGTGTTATCCTTCCTGTTCCCTCACCCAGAGGTCCTGTCTCCCCCATTAAATTGTTATCCTTCCTGTTCCCTCACCCTGAGGTCATGTCTCCTCCATTAATGTGTTATCCTTCCTGTTCCCTCACCCTGAGGTCATGTCTCCCCCATTTATGTGTTATCCTTCCTGTTCCCTCACCCTCAGGTCCTGTCTCCTCCATTAATGTGTTATCCTTCCTGTTCCCTCACCCAGAGGTCCGGTCTCCCCCATTAAATTGTTATCCTTCCTGTTCCCTCATCCACAGGTCCTGTCTCCACAATTTATGTGTTATCTTTCCTGTTTCCACACACTCAGGTCCTGTCTCCTCCATTTATGTGTTATCCTTCCTGTTCCCTCATCCACAGGTCCTGTCTCTCCCATTTATGTGTTATCCTTCCTGTTCCCTCATCCTCAGGTGCTGTCACTGCTCTGTCTCTCAGTGCTTCACAGTTGATTCTTGTTTCTGGCTCTGAGGATGCCACATTGCGGATGTGGGACTTAAAGACACAGGAACAGATCGGAGAGGAGCAAGTGTCAGGGTCTCTGCTTGGAGTGGATGCTTTTTACAGCAATGAAGACTGTGTTGTTTCTTATACCAGCCATAGTCTGCATGTTTGGCATTTTCATCACTTGTACCAATTGCACAGGCTTCTGGGAACAAGTGTGACCGATATTAGAGTCAGTAGAGGACTCTTACCCTCCAGAGCTCTGTGTGTGTGTGCAGACTCCACTGTAAGGCTGATATCGGCTAGTACTGGAGATCTTATTTCTACGCTCTTGCTGGACAGGGAAGAGCAGATGATGGGTGCAGATTACTGTATGCATAGGGAGACCGTTTGTGTGTTGCTGAAAGACGGAGACCTTATGAAAGCCAATGCCCTGGTGAATCCCATGAGTGTCATCAGTAGGGCCAAGGTCAGCAGTTCTCAGTCTCTTCCCTGTTGCCTTATTCTCTACTCCTCCGTTGTGGATGTGAATGCGGCTGTCACTGAGTGGAAGCAAGTGGTGCAGGAGGTTGGAGACAAAGGACCACATGAGAAAGATCATTCATTCCGAGGGACGAAAAACAGGTAAAACCCCACTTATCTCCTGATCGGCAGTGACACTTACATATTTGTATTCTTTTCAATGTAGTTTATATCAACAGTATTTCCACAGTTAGAAGATAATTTAATGTTTATCTCTATTATATTATTTTGCAATCTACGGAGTCTCCACATCTTGCACAGCAGTTGGTCTCAGCTGGTGACATCTCTTACTCTATACACATAAATCTGCTGCTGAATACACTATATTTATTGTATTTGTAACTGAGGTATGTATAACACTATAAATACATCTGAGCAGGGTGTAATGTTTGTCACCTTCAGCTACCTCCTCATCCCTTAGTCAGATGTGTTTAGTGGTACTTGGTGTCTCCAGGTCTTGTGACCAATTCAAATGTATTTATATACAATGACTACCTGAATGGTAAACTAGGAACTGTCACACTTTACACTGGGAATATCACTGACTGGTATTAGCGCTACTAACCTGAGAGGCGCGGAGTCTAACGCACCACCGGTGGTCACCAGGGACCCCCGCAAGGAGGTTTGGGCTTTGCTGCGTGTGATGTGCAGGTTGCGGTTCTCCCAGGAAGTCACCAGTGGAGGGTAGTCAGACAGGCCGAGTCGAAACCAAGGAAGCGAGGTTACCACGGAGAGAAGACAAGAGTAGTCAGGGACGGTCCAAAGGTCAATTCCAGTGCGGGCAGCGAAGTACAAGGGAGATCCGGAAGAGAGGTCAAACAAGCCAAGGAGTTTATACACAGGAGATCAGGAACAGTAATAGTAATATAAATGCTGGAGCTGGATGGAACCAATACTCTGGCACCCTAATGGACAGGAAGCCCTAGGGAGGCCGGGAAGTGTCTGGGTTGCCCAGCAACCGAAGCGGCGCATCGCGCCGCGATCACGTGAACGCGTCCCATTGCCTAGCAACGAGAAGTCTCTTCCGGGCAGAGGGTGTCCGTCTCCGGCACCCAGCGGAGGTGCGGAGACGGCACCTGACAGGAACAAGATCAGACCAAGGATGTTGGACACACAGAATGATCAGAATAGTTATTCAGGGAATAAGAGCCAGAGAGCCAGAAGAGATGTCCGGTCAGTCGTTGGAGTAAGTCAGGAGTTTCTGGGATACCACAATCTCTACTGATTTCCTGGCTGATGCTTGGTGGACAACAACTATTCATGTATTCCCAGAATTCTGAATGTAACTTTGTATTCTTTTTATTAGAAATTCAAAGCTAAATGGTATAATCCATGGAGTAGGGGTAAAGTTGCCAACACATAGAAATATTCCTTTAGAAGACTTCACTTCCTTTAAAGGAATATTTCCTAATTAAACCCTGCAACTTTTTTTGTCATGTGTTTGTTGTGTGACACCTCATAAGTTCAAAAACGTCATCAGTAGATCATGTCCTTAATCTCTCGTGGGGCAAGCTGCTCATTTACTGTGGGATGCTTCAAAGGACAGGAAAATCCAAACCCTACAAAACGTTGTTTCTTTTATGAAAGAGGATTGAGTATACCGTGCCTTGCAGTCGCCTGCCCTCTGACCAGTGCCTGTTATCTGGATTCTGCCTGTGACCATTTCCTGACTGACTATGTTTGTGGATCTTACCTGTCAGTACACCAGTTTTACTATCTTATCACTGTTACTATACTGTGCCTGCTGCTCTCCTAATGTGTCCTGATCATTACCTACAAATACCCTGACGTTCATAAGCCCCAACTGCTACAACAGGTGAAGTCTTGGGGCAAACAGTTATTTGTGAACATATAGCATTCTACAAGAAAGAGGGCTGCTATAAGTGAAAACCCTGTAAAGTGATTCTAGGGGTCTGATTATATCACAGGTATTTCATGGTCTTCTTATAGCCTCCGCTTGTCCACACAGAGGTCGGTATGCTCTTCTTCAGGACTAGTCTATTCAGACATCACGGAACATTCACAGCAACCTGCTCTTCTCAACAGGTGACTATGTGACTTTCGCTACATACTATTGTAAAACTCTATAATTCCTCATTTACTCCCCTTCATAAGCAGTGTATGGCTGTAAAGCCCAGATTTTAATGGCGCAAATAAACCGCCTGTTATGTTCATTCTGCCTGTGACCGCTGCCTCTTATTTTGATTCTGTCTGTGACCACCACTTGTTATCTTTATTCTGTTTGGGACCAACGTCTGTTTTCTTTCCTCTGCCTGTTATGTGACCGCTGTTTGTTATCAGGATTCCGCCTGTGACCGCCACCTGTTATCTGGATTCTGCCTGTGACTGCTACCTGCTATCTGGATTCTGCCAGTGACTGCTACCTGCTATCTGAATTCTGCCAGTGACTGCTACCTGCTATCTGGATTCTGCCTGTAACTGCTACCTGCTATCTGGATTCTGCCAGTGACTGCTACCTGCTATCTGGATTCTGCATGTGACTGCTGGCTGTTATTTGGATTCTGCCTGTGAGCGCCACCTGTTATCTGGTCTCCTACTATGTCCCGTCCTGTAACTAAACTTACCTTTCCACGCTCCAACGCTGGCTTCAATGTGCTGCATGCGCCACTTTTGGGTAGTGGGGCACAGATCGTGCTGATTGGATACTCACCTGTCACTCGCTCCAGCACTAGTCTCTGAATGCCGGGATTGGCTTTCCTGATGCAGATCACATGATCTGGTCACTGGGGCAGGAGTTTCAAATCTTCTCCGATATAAACCTACACTGACACTTGCTTGGTGTCCATGCAACTAGTTTGCTCTGCCTCTTATTACCCTGTCGTTCTCTTTTGCTGCATTATCCTTGGATCTTCTGTGAACCAGTTATTGTCTGTCTGACCAAGTCTGCGAAATTTCCGAGTGTACCTGTCTGTCTGATATCAGTGTACCAGTTCCTGGCTTGTCTGACTACTCTCTACCTGATATCCGTGTACCAGTTCCCGGCTTGTCCGACTACTCTCTGTCTGATATCAGTGTACCAGTTCCGGCTTGTCTGACTACTCTCTGCCTGATATCCGTGTACCAGTTCCCGGCTTGTCTGACTACTCTCTACCTGATATCAGTGTACCAGTTCCCGGCTTGTCTGACTACTCTCTGCCTGATATCCGTGTACCAGTTCCCGGCTTGTCTGATTACTCTCTACCTGATATCCGTGTACCAGTTCCCGGCTTGTCTGACTACTCTCTACCTGATATCCGTGTACCAGTTCCCGGCTTGTCTGACTACTCTCTGTCTGATATCAGTGTACCAGTTCCGGCTTGTCTGACTACTCTCTGCCTGATATCCGTGTACCAGTTCCCGGCTTGTCTGACTACTCTCTACCTGATATCCGTGTACCAGTTCCCGGCTTGTCTGACTACTCTCTACCTGATATCCGTGTACCAGTTCCCGGCTCGTCTGACTACTCTCTACCTGATATCCGTGTACCAGTTCCCGGCTTGTCTGACTACTCTCTACCTGATATCCATGTACCAGTTCCGGCTTGTCTGACTACTCTCTGTCTGATATTCGTGTACCAGTTCCGGCTTGTCTGACTACTCTCTGTCTGATATTCGTGTACCAGTTCCGGCTTGTCTGACTACTCTCTGTCTGATATCAATGTACCAGTTCCTGGCTTGTCTGACTACTCTCTGTCTGATATTCGTGTACCAGTTCCTGGCTTGTCTGACTACTCTCTACCTGATATCCGTGTACCAGTTCCCGGCTTGTCTGACTACTCTCTACCTGATATCCGTGTACCAGTTCCCGGCTCGTCTGACTACTCTCTACCTGATATCCGTGTACCAGTTCCCGGCTCGTCTGACTACTCTCTACCTGATATCCGTGTACCAGTTCCCGGCTTGTCTGACTACTCTCTACCTGATATCCATGTACCAGTTCCGGCTTGTCTGACTACTCTCTGTCTGATATTCGTGTACCAGTTCCGGCTTGTCTGACTACTCTCTGTCTGATATTCGTGTACCAGTTCCGGCTTGTCTGACTACTCTCTGTCTGATATCAATGTACCAGTTCCTGGCTTGTCTGACTACTCTCTGTCTGATATTCGTGTACCAGTTCCTGGCTTGTCTGACTACTCTCTGCCTGATATCCGTGTACCAGTTCCTGGCTTGTCTGACTACTCTCTGTCTGATATCCGTGTACCAGTTCCGGCTTGTCTGACTACTCTCTACCTGATATCCGTGTACCAGTTCCCGGCTTGTCTGACTACTCTCTACGTGATATCCGTGTACCAGTTCCTGGCTTGTCTGACTACTCTCTGTCTGATATCTGTGTACCAGTTCCCGGCTTGTCTGACTACTCTCTGTCTGATATCTGTGTACCAGTTCCCGGCTTGTCTGACTACTCTCTGCCTGATATCCGTGTACCAGTTCCCGGCTTGTCTGACTACTCTCTGTCTGATATCTGTGTACCAGTTCCGGCTTGTCTGACTACTCTCTACCTGATATCCTTGTACCAGTTCCCGGCTTGTCTGACTACTCTCTGTCTGATATCAGTGTACCAGTTCCCGGCTTGTCTGACTTCTCTCTGTCTGATATCTGTGTACCAGTTCCAGCTTGTCTGACTACTCTCTACCTGATATCCGTGTACCAGTTCCCGGCTTGTCTGACTACTCTCTGTCTGATATCAGTGTACCAGTTCCCGGCTTGTCTGACTACTCTCTGTCTGATATCTGTGTACCAGTTCCGGCTTGTCTGACTACTCTCTACCTGATATCCGTGTACCAGTTCCCGGCTTGTCTGACTACTCACTGTCTGATATCTGTGTACCAGTTTCGGCTTGTCTGACTACTCTCGGTCTGATATCAGTGTACCAGTTCCTGGCTTGTCTGACTACTCTCTGTCTGATATCTGTGTACCAGTTCCTGGCTTGTCTGACTACTCTCTGTCTGATATCTGTGTACCAGTTCCTGGTTTGTCTGACTACTCTCTGCCTGATATCTGTGTACCAGTTCCCGGCTTGTCTGACTACTCTCTGTCTGATATCTGTGTACCAGTTCCTGGCTTGTCTGACTACTCTCTGCCTGATATCTGTGTACCAGTTCCTGGCTTGTCTGACTACTCTCTGCCTGATATCTGTGTACCAGTTCCCGGCTTGTCTGACTACTCTCTGTCTGATATCTGTGTACCAGTTCCTGGCTTGTCTGACTACTCTCTGCCTGATATCTGTGTACCAGTTCCTGGCTTGTCTGACTACTCTCTGCCTGATATCTGTGTACCAGTTCCTGGCTTGTCTGACTACTCTCTGCCTGATATCCGTGTACCAGTTCCTAGTTTGTCTGACTACTCTCTGCCTGATATCCGTGTACCAGTTCCTGGCTTGTCTGACTACTGTCGGCTTGTGCATGGGTTTAGGGCAGACCTGGGCAAACTCCGGCCCACGGGCCACATACGGCCCGCCAGCCTTCCGAATCCGGCCCGCCGGGTCTGCCCAGGAGATTTAATTAATTTTGCTGCCAGCCACAGGTTCTGGAAGGGATACGGAGCTGGTCGGCGATGCGCGTCCCTTCCAGAGCATCAGATCATGCCGGGGCCGGATACAGCGTAATCCCCTGCGCTGCTGCGTAGGGAGGAAGTGCGCACTGTCCATACACCTCTCCCGCCACATTCACAGCAGTGCCGCGGAAGAGAGCACAGAAGAGTATGGAAGAAGACAGTAAAAAGGTAAGTATTACCGTTACAGACAACATCATGCCGGGTGCAGCAGGGCTGTGGGGCAGCACGGCATGATGCGGATCACCACAGGACAGCGGGCATCATGCCGCGCTGCCCCTCAGCCCTGCTGTGCCCGGCATGATGTTGATTAAAGATGGACACATGGACGGATAGAGCTCTGGTATAGTGGGGTAATATCTAGGTGGGGGTTCCAGTCACTGTGTTTATTGATGGTGGTACTGTGGGTCACTGTTTTTATTGATATTGGTACTGTGGGTCACTGTTTTTATTGATGGCTGTGCTGTGGGTCACTGTTTTTATTGATGGAGGTACTCATCCATGTTAGAAGCACTGCATGCTGAGTTTTCATTGCGATTTCAAGACTTCAAAAGACTTGAGAGTGAAATGGACATGGTTTCTTCTCCCTTCAGCTGCAATGTGGATAATGCACCCAGTGATGTTCAGATGGAACTCATTGACTTGCAGTCTGACACACTTCTGGCAGCGCACTTTAGGTCTGTCCCATTGCTTGAGTTTTACTCATCACTCAAAGAGGAGAACTTTCCACACATGAGGAGACATGCTCTGAAAATTCTAGTCCTCTTTGGATCTACCTACATATGTGAACAGACATTCTCAAGTTCAACAAATCCAGACACAGATCCTGTATCACTGATGACCACCTCTCAGCTGTCCTTCGCATAGCCACCTCAGATATTCCGCCAGATTTCAGTGCACTTGTTCAAGCCCAAGACAGACTAGATTTCTCCCACTGAATAGGTAAATGATTCTTATATATAATTTGCTGCATTTTATGATGGGCCCTTTATAATGGCCTTTTATAAATTTGGTTCGGCCCTCGAACACAGATCTGATTTTCCATGTGGCCCCCGAAAGAAATTAATTGCCCACCCCTGGTTTAGGGAGTAGGTTGGTGGCGTTTGCAGATGTACATTTTTGCAGTCAGAAAAAACATTTAGATTTCTTGCAAGTACTGAGTATAAGAGATAGAGATAAGTTGTTATATTAGTCTCACAACAATATTTTTCATAGGAAGATTGTTCATCCCTTATACTTTAAAAAAAAACTTTATTACATATTAATTTAAATAATCCCATGTACTGAGTATACCTGGTTTTGCGACCCAGTGCAGAAATGAGGTTTAATTGTACAGAGTAAGATTATTGAAGTAAGATAAAGTGGGGAGAGGGTGTAATTTTAGGGAAATTCCTTACTCTGCTGAGGGGTACACAGCCATTTTCACTCCACAAAATAGGTTACAGCTGAGACCTGCAGACACCAAATCTCATCCCTATACTTTTACTTGGACCTATTTTGTGCCTGGAGAAGCGGATTTATAATAGAAATCTTCACACATACAGATTACAGAACTGCCACATGTAATACAGACAGTCCCGGTCTCCTATCACTCACATGATTAATCCAATCCATTAAGGAGACTAAACAAAGTAGTCTTTAAAGAGGATAACAGAAAACTGTAACTGAATGAAAGGTGATAGTAAAGTGGTAGGAGGGTGGACTTAGATTTACATTGCTCTTCTTCCCTGCCTCTCCACACACCTATGTGCAGTTCTATACAATGCAGATATCTCCCACGAGAAGAGAGTAAGTGTCCACCACGCTGTGCACTGGGCAGACCCTCCATGTCCATCAGTGTAAGTAATTGACCTCTGGTGTATGCACTGAAGAAATGATTCCTTACTGCTTCTTCAATTTATTTTTTCACCAGTCTGCTCCTTTTCTGTTTGCTTTTGGCCAATTAAAGCCGCAACTCCTGTGGCAGGCGATAAGAAGTAACACATATTTTTCCTTTTTTTGTTTCTTTTGGCTGCTATTGATGATTTATTATTCTGCACAGTTTGTACAGTGTCCTTTGATTACCATGGCAACCACAGTCATATGGCACATGATGTAGTAAGCAAAGAGGCTTCGGAACATCCCTCTATGCTCAAACTCCTGTCACTCTTTCTCCACCCTCTGTGCTCACATGACCACAGAGAATTCATACCCAGTGCACAACATGGAAAAGTATGGACGTAGGAGAAATTAAACTTATAGAAAGCAAATCAGACAAGAAAATGTATTTGTAAATGTGATTCCAGCTGTCTCCCCCAAGAGAGAATTTTAAAAGGAGATGATGAGTTGGTGGAGGATAGCAAAAAAAATGCGTAAAAAGGTTCTTAACTTGCTATTAAAGAAAAAAAGTATGTGGGATTGATGCTTTTATTTTCTTATATCCCTTCCACTGGTTTTCTAATTGACTTGCTAATGTTCTTTTCTTATTTTCTTTCCTCCTACTGCTTTTGGAATTGATTTAGTCAACTGTAGACATTTTGTGTAATTTAGAAATCTCTCTGGATTATTAGTCTTGCAGCTTTTTTTTATTATTTATTATTCCGCTTTACTGCTTGGTAATGGAAACTCCTTAAACCAGGAGCCATTTTGCTTAGTTTTGAGATCTGATTTTAACTTTAAATTGCATCTGTTTCATCCCAAATGCAGATCAGTAGGATGAAACCATTGAATATAATAGGGGGCAGGTGGGGCGACTGCTCAGGACACAGAACCATTGACTCTGTAAGATGATAGCTGCAGATTCATCCAACTTATGTGTTCCAGGTTTTTCCCCGTCGTTGGGTTAGATGATGGCACCCTCTGTGTCTGCGACTGGTACTCAAACCAACCTATATGCCAGACGAAGGCGCATTGTCCGGGCCAGGTCTCCTGCCTGTTATCTGACTCAAAGCACAACTACATCATCTCAGCTGGTGAGTACACAATGTGGAGGGTTAGACACATAAATCAATGAGAAGCGCACGGGGCCTGAGTCATAAGGAAAGTAAAGCAAAAAAAGAGTAAATGTTCTCCGGGACAAACCATGTTAAAATACAAGGGGTGTAAATTAGTTTATTATTTTGCACATAAGTTATATACTGGATGTATTTTTATGTAGCACACAGATACTTGATAACTTTATTGTTACACTGAAAACTGAAGTTGATCTAGAACATGTCCTACCCCAACTATAAATCTCTCCCCATAGTTTAAATTTACCTCCCCCTCCAAAGCAATTTGGTTTTGCCCAAGTGCAAAGTTTCTCTTTTTTTATGCTTTGCTCTCCTTACTGACTCAGACCTATAATGTCTGTCTGTTCCCTGCGGTATCATCCTCACAGCTGTCTCACACTGTTGGACTCATGTTGGACGTCATTTTGCTGTCACACTTCAGTTGAAAAGGGGGATTAGCTGAGGAAGGGGTGAGACTTTCCAGCCACAGAAGCCCTCTCCTGAACACTACAGCACATAGGTCAGAAACCCATCACTACAAAGACCTATTTTTGGGTATTTGCTGTGAGGAGTGTCAGAGTCTAATGGGCACTAGGTCATCGTCCTCAGTTAGGAGGCAGCTTACTGAAGACCAGGTCAAAAAAGTGCAAAGTTCAGGGACAGGTGGTAAAGGTGCGAGGCCGGGACAGTAACAAGTTCACCTGTACTTAGTGTATCCTCCACATACCGTAACTCACAAGGCACACATCCTCTAGTACAAATCACACAGTTATCATTTATTAAACACCCAAAATTTAAAACTTGCTTCAAAAACTTAATGAAAACACTCAAATATTCATACTTTTCATCTTATTATACATGAGGGAAATAAATAAATAAAAGAGTAAAGTCATCAAATAAGTTCACTAAATTCATATATTGAATTAAGAACTATATATAAAAATGTAATAGTCCAGAAAAAGATGCAGGATCATTGGATTGTGTCACAGTCCATCAAACAATATAAACATACTTAAATTCATCAAGTGCCGGTTCTTGTTGGTGACCAATGACGTTTTCCAAATTGATTTAACTATCTGTACTATGTGAATTACGATGGTGTGGACCACATTCCTTCAATAGAAATCCCAACGTTGATTGCGTGTGTTCCACTTCGCTCCTCTGGAATGCCCGCGTACTTCCGGGTGTGCGCACAACTTCCGGTCACAGTCATCAGTCATCCAGGGACCAATCCTCTCATTCCCAACACATTTCCTCATTCTGGACTTTCCCAAGTGGTGGATCATGTTCCACTACCTCTTTAATAGCGAATTCTTTTTTTAACCTCCCATTCATACAGAACGTGGAATTCGTAATGGGAGAAAACGTCCATTTTTGCATATTTCACCATATGATTTTCAGCTAAGATTTCTAGCGATTCTATATATCTCATATTATACCACAACTAATAAATTGAGTCTCAATTATAAACCACAATAAGCTAAAAAAAAAGCATATTCTCAACAATAATTAACAATTTATTATGTTAAAAAGATATATAGGAATCAGTGGACATATATGAAAATAATGTATGTGCTCCCTACATATACAATATCACCTTCTAATCAATAAAATCTTTCTGAACAAAGTATAAAATAAGGACAACTATCATACATTATCTTTCAGCATTACACAGTCATTATCTACAATGTAATGCAGGGTTGTCCAACCCGCGGCCCGCGAGCCACATGCGGCCCAGCACATCTGTAAATGTGGCCCAGAAGGAGTTTTGGTTGTGGCAAGGGGGCAGCGCTGTTAATGGAAATTTTTTTTAAAAAAATTACCTTTTGGTCACGCGGTCACGTCAGCTGGTACTCCTGCTCCCTCACTTGTCTCCTCCTCCGTGCGGTGCTCGCAGTGAATGTCGGGCGTGATGTCATCACGCTCAACATCCATTGTGGAGCGCAGCACAGAGGAGTCACCCGCACGAGAAGAACAATCAGCAGCACAGAATTGGAGAAAAGAAGAGAAGAGGACAGGAGAACAAGCCGATTAAAAAGTAAGTTAAGGGGGATTTTTTTTTTATTATTTCAAGGGACGCTGACAAGTGAATAAAAGTCACCTGGTCCTGGAGCATCATGGACCTTATCTCCCTGCTACATACTTCTACTTGTATTACTAATGGGGCATTATATATTATTCTCTTTGGCCCATTATAAGTTGTTATCCCTTAACTAACATAGTGGTGTAATTATCAAAACAGGTGACAATTTGGGGGTCACAGTGGTGTATATGTCAGGTACCGCAGGCCTGGTCAGGGCACCCTGATATACAATGCCTGCCTTAAATGCACTTTATTCATATTGCATCGAAACAATACAAAAAGTGATTATAGTATAATAACTAGAGAGGATTTTTTGAACAGGGCGATTGAAAGGTAAGTATAGGGGAATTTGAAAAAAAAGTGATTTTTAGATAGATATATATATATATATATATATATATATATATATATATATATATATATGTTAACTATGTTTTCTATGGTTTTTGGGATGTTCAGCTATCGTTATTGTTAGTGTATCTTATGTGCGGCCCAAACCAACTCATCGTCTTCCAATGTGGCCCAGGGAAGCTAAAAGGTTGGACACCCCTGATGTAATGTATTAAAAACGTTACACAGTTGTTATCTAGAAAAAAGGGTTGGATTGTGGTGATAATAAGAATCTAGCAGCTAACATATTCCAGATCAGACCATATTCTTATAAAAAGGAATTCAAATCAAATTCTATATTGATCACTCTTGGGGGGAGATTCAATTCTAAAAATACCATACGAGGTGTCTCCAGAATGACTGTGAGACACCTCATGCAGATTTTGTTTCACAGAAAAATAATTTTTGCTCACGCCCCATAGAGGTACGAGTAAAAATGAGCAGATTTATTTACTGTGTTGAATTCTCCCCTTGGAGTCAAGGTGCCTAAATTAAAAATCCATTTACTCTCTTCTTGTGAGATCTATCATAAGTACCACTTCACCACTGTGGTTTAACATTGTAGATGCCCACAAAGTTCAGACTTCCATAGTCTCTATTATGTACTCATCACAGTGGTGACACACTATGGGTTTGAATTCCTAGGTGTATATTGCACATATGCTCATATATTCTCGTTTTTAAACCTCTCTTAGTACGTCTTATATATTGCAATCTACATGAACAATTTAATCAATAAATGACATTCTTTGTGTCACATGTAATTTTCTGTTTTTATTTCACACTCATACTTGTTTGTGAATGAGCTGAATTTTTTTTCTCTCATTTTAAGAATGGGTTCCTCATATGTTTACACCTATAACGACTCTGAGAGTTAGAAATCCTCCTATTTGTTCATTTAGCCACAAATTTATACCTATTTTTTTTTCTCTTTCACATAACTGGAGACCAATTTCTGTTTAGCAGGTGAGAACTCTTCCAGTGTTTCATCTTTCAGCAAACTATGCCAGTATTCTGACAAAATCCATTTTAATTTCTCTGCTGAACTACTATATCGCGCAATGAATTTGATTTCTGATTTGTAATCCTTCCTAGTTCTTTCCCCCACATCCGTGTTATTACCAGTGGTCTGTTTTATAAACAAGTCATTTGGAACTATCCATATCCTCAGGGCCGGTGCTAGGGTTCTCAGCGCCCTAGGCAAAATTTCAAGATACCATCCCTCGCGAACACACCAAATACCTGCCTTACAGACCCTTACCTACTCGACTGTGTGCATTTGTGTTTAAAAAAAATAAATTAGCCTTACCTCCTCCAGCGGTCCAGATGCCGTGATGTTTGATGCAGAACGCTGTCCAGACTTCACTGCAGACACAAGATTTCTAGAGGGGAGGTATCCAGGTGTTAGATTTCGGAACACCTGCATCGCACCACTGCACCCCCCTCTGAATCACTTGCAAACTATGGTGTAGAAATTGTACCCCATAGATTGAAAATCAAATATAGAGCATGAGGTGGCAAATAGTCATTTTTATGTTGTAGAAAAATGACTATTTGCCACCTCATACTCTATATTTGACTTGCAAAGTATGGGGGAGAAAATTACTTTTATTGGTACCTTACGCTCTATTTTTGACTTGCAGCAAGTCAAATATAGAGCATGAGGTGCAATAAAATAATAATTTTCTCCACCATAGTTTGAAAATGAAGTATAGAACATGAAGTGCCAAATAATAGTAATTTCTCTCCCAAATACCTTGCAAATGAATCATAGTGGCAATAGTGATGTTTATATAATAGAAAATTGACCATTTGCCACCTCATACTCTATATTTCATTTGCAAGCTATTTGGGAGAGAAATTACTATTATTTACCACTTCATGCTGTATCTTTGATTTAAAAACTATGGTGAATAAAATAATTATTTTATTGGCACGTCATGCTCTATTTTTGACTTGCAGCAAGTCAAATATAGAGCATGAGGTGCAATAAAAGAATTATTTTATCCACCATAGTTTTTAAATCTAAGATACAGCATAAAGTGCAAAATAATAATGAAATTCCACCCCCAACATTTTTTTTGCCTCCACACTTTATGAATTTGCCTTTGGGTACTACTTTTTTTTAAAAAAAAAATTAACAATACAAAAAAAATAAAAATTAAATATACTCACTGTTTTTGAGGCTGGTCAGCAGATGCAGGGAGGCTCTCATTTAATGGCTCAGCAGAGCGGTGATTGCTGGGAGGGGAGGGGGTGTTGGGTAGAAACTTTATTCACACTGTCTGTCACTGACAGACAGTGTGAACCTGCAGACAGGCGCCGCCGGGTAAAGACTGTCACATGATCACTGACTGACATGTGAGATGCGCCGGGCAGCCCGGGCGCATAATGAAAAGGACGGCGGACAGTAAAAAAACAGCGGCGGCAATTCTCTCCCGAGCCGCTGACTAGATTTTAAAATCTAGTCAGCGGCGCCCTGCAGGTCCCGGCGCCCTAGTCAACTGCCTAAGGTTGCCTAATGGGAGCGCCGGGCCTGCATATCCTTCACTTCCTCAAAATCCTTAATATTTTTATCCATGTCATATCCCTTTTTTTCAAACCTTTTTTCAGATTAGAGCCTTGTTTCATATAATTTGTTAATTCGGAACAGTTCCTCGGATTCCTCTTAAACTGTTCCTTAGGTATATTGTTCATCCAACATTTGTAATAGTTAGTCAATGCCGGAATAAAACCTTTACAGTCTACTGGTTTAGAAAATGTTTTTGTACATTCTGAACCCTCATTAATAAAAATCTCCACATCTAAAAACAGTACACTCTCTGACTAACTTCTGCCTCAAATTCCAAATTTAAGTCATTTTATTAATGTACATTATAAATTTTTCTAAAAGTGATAGATCACCTTGCCAAATAATCAAAAGATCATCATCAAAACATATATCTGTACCACTGTACAAGATGCTCCATATATGGATTATTGTCCCAAATTTTATCTTCTTTCCACTTATCCATATATAAATTGGCGAAACTTGGAGCAAAAGTTGTCCCCATTGCTGTGCCATTTACCTGTCTAAATTGGGGCCCCCCGAGCCAGAAATAATTATGTGTTAGAATTAAGTAAATACCTCTAAAAATAAATTCAATTTGTACTTGTTCTGAATTGCCCACTGATGACAGAAAATGTTCAACATGGTCACAGCCTTCTTTATGTAGGATACATGTGTATAAGGACTTCACATCACAACTGGCTAATATAAAATCTGCCTTCCACTTTATAGAATTTAAAATATTCAGACCTTGTGTTGTATCTTTTAAAAAGCTTTTTTTGCTTTCCCACTAAAGGTTTGTAAAATAACAGGCATGGTGTTACAACCCCTTAATCTACTCCATACCTGAACTGTACTTTTCAGCCATGTTGTTATCAGGAAGTATTAGTGAGGTAGCTATAACATATACTTGGAAAAGTACTTCAGGGGTTAAATTCCACCTCCACAGCGAACACTCAGGAGTTAAGTGACTTGGACCTGCTACTGTTAAGGGGACTGTGCTGTACCTATCCCACTGGATTTATTTGAACTGATTTCCTCACTTGTTGGACCTGCTATCGTTAAGGAGCCGTGCTGTATTTAATCCTGTTCTGCAGAATAAATCATCTTTCTATTTTTCCCCTAATACTGTGTCTGAGTGATTTGGGAACCATGTATCTTCACATTTGGTGGCAAGCGGTGGGATCACTCAGTAACAAGCACGGAATTGGAAAGGCACAGCAGAATGGAGACAGCAGCACAAACATACAGAAACACAAAGAAAGGAATCCTGCAGGAACTTTTTTGACAGTAAAGAGAAATTGGAATCAACCCAACAGATACCAGGGTGTCCCTAATCGAAAAATTGGCTCAATGGGACGTAGAAAACCCTGGTAATGAGGAGAAGAGGAGGATGCGGTTCAGGACCTGTCAGGGGAACTCAGTAATAGAACCAGGGGAATGACAAACCAGGCAGCTGCAATAACCGTCGGCAACTTGGAACAGCTGCAGATTTGGTTGGATGTACTTGCACCAGGAGCTGCTGCACATGAGAGGGCAGCAGTATTAGGAGCAGCGCTGGATAAACAAGCCGTGGTACCAGCAATGGCATCAGTGTCAGTATTGGAAGGAAGACAGACGCCGCGATTGGGTTATCACGATGTACCACACATTGTGGAATCAGCCACGGACATTCACACTCACCTTCAGGTATTTGAGTCCATGATGGCAATGCATGATATACCTGTGTCAGAGTGGTTGAAATATTTGATACCTAGTTTGATGGGCCGAGCGCAGAAGGCATACCATGCCCTGAGCCCAGAGCAGGGTAGAGACTACCAGGAGATTCAGAAAGTATTATTGGCTTGATATGCGGTCACCCCTGAATCCCACCGCGCTAAGTTCAGAACCATGGTAAGAAGCAGTGACACTTCTTATACGGAATTTATCAGTTTATTGCAAAGTGTTAGCAGTCACAGCGGTGCCCGTGGCAGCCGCGACTCTCTTGGCTTCCCTGCTGGCGTCCAGGCCGTCGCTATGACGACCAGGACGTCACTTCCGGTTTTTGCTCCCCGGTTGTCTGGGCAACAACCGGGACACTCTAGGCTCTCTGTCGCCGCGCCCGGCCAGCTGGACAATAGGTGGGCGCGCGTGCACAGGACAAGTTAGGGGAAAAGCCAATTGGGGCTTTCAGGTGATTATGGGAGGCACTCTAGGCTGGATTAGTTATTATGCAGCTGAACTCTGCATTTACTATTGGCCACCAGTACTTGTATTAATTAGGCTGCTCCTGGGGTTACTTGTAGGCTTGATTCTGATCGGTCCCTTGTACTATTTAAGGCAGTGAGGACTGAGCCTCACTGCCGGTTATAGCGTCCTTTTCCAGTACTGCTGCCTGCTACTTTGTTCCTGTGATTGGTGTTTAACCTGAGATTGTTTCCCATGTATGACCTTTGTCTATTCCTGGACTTTGAACCTTTGCTTCTGACCCTGATCTATTGCCTGAACCTGGATTCTGAACCTCTGCTAGTGACCCTGATCTTGCGCCTATCCCTGGATTCTGAACCTGTGCCTGTGACCTTCTGCCTATACCTGACATACCCTTTGGTGCCCGGCCCAGTCCGCTGACATCTGGCCTGTCACTACTCCGTGTGCAACCTCCTATACCTGTGCGCTACCGTGTAAACATAAACTCATACTACTCTGAGCGTAAGACTTGGGGGCATCTGAGTACCTGTGAGCATAACCTGTCTCTACAGGAAAGGCGGCTGCTAAAGGCGAAGACCTCTTCAATCTGTTATATGAGTTTATGCTGCACTGGTAGTCAAGACACAAAGAAACTGTAATCGGTGGCTAGAAGGGAAACAAGCCACAACCTTAACAGACATTAAAAACATCTTTATATTGGAGCAGCTAATGAATAAAATGGCTCCATAAATTAGAGAGCGGGTGGTGGACAGAAATCCTACTACCCCAGAGAAAGCAGCAGCATTAGCTCATGAATTCCTGGAAAACCATCCGCAATGGAGGGGACTTAGCAGAAGTGAATGGGCAACTATTCGAAGGACCCCACCCGGTCGAGATACACCACTAGCTACATCACGCCCCATGCCGCCATGTACCCCAGCTGCGCACTCTAGTGCGCCCAGACCCCGTGATCCAGCAGTATACGACCCTAGGAGGTGCTACACTTGCCAACAACCGGGACACATACAAAGAAATTGCCCACGGAGAGGAAGACCGTTCTCTGGATTGAGACCAGCTGTGCCCCAAGTGTCGGTGTGATAAGGAACATCAATTGAGGGTGGGGAGGGGTACTACGATCCTGATGCGCCAGAGGCTGAGGAAGTAGTCTATCAGGTGGAGGTGGTAGCGGCAATCGGGAAGGCTACCCCTGCAAATATGAAGAGATAACTGCAGTCTGTAAAAGTGAATGGCCAGGAACTGCAGGGACTGTAGGGACTCCGGGGCTTCTATTCCTCTGATACGGCCCAGTTCAGTCCCACCTAATCAATGTCTAAAGAACTGGAAAATCATTTGGATTGGGGCCAGGGATCGGGGGAGGTGAATGTGGGACTTTTGGATGGATTACCTACCCACGTTATTCTGGGGAATGATCTGGGTGGTCAATTGGCCAGTTACTTTGTGGGAGCTATCACACGGAGTCGAGCACGGGCTTTGGAGGACCCACCTATACCAGCACCAGAGGTCACAGTTGGATCAGCTGACACACCACCTGAACCGCTGTCGGTGAGTAACGCTGTACCAGACTTACCTGACATTGACATGAATCTGGGGGAGGTAGATAGGACTGCATTTAGGGAAGCCCAAAAGACTAACCCATCCTTAGATGGTCTCTGCAGTGCAGCGGTATAGAAAGATTGGGGACCTCAGGATAATAGGATCATGTGGGAAGCAGGGAGGTTGTACCGGGTACCCGCCAAGGCTGACCTTCTAGGTCCAGGAGTGGCTAGGAGACAGCTGATTGTTCCCCAGCAGTACCGTCGCCGGTTACTAACACTAGCGCATGACATCCCCCTACTGGCCACCTAGGGGTTCGTAAAACCCGTGCCCGGTTACTACGACATTTCTTCTGGTCTGGAGTTAACCAGGAGGTCAAACACTATAGGTCCTCACGCGATGTATGCCAACGTCTCAGGGGACCCCCACGTCGGGAAGGAACCAGACTCCTGGAACTGTCCAGCCAGTCTCTCTCACCACGGGGTACATGGACTAAAAAGTTGGGGGAGGAATGTAAAATAGCAGGCATGGTGTATGATGTTACAACCCCTTAATCTACTCCATACCTGAACTGCACTTTTCATCCATGTTGTTATCAGGAAGTATTAGTGAGGTAGCTATAACATATCCTTGGAAAAGTACTTCAGGGGTTAAATTCCACCTCCACAGGGAACACTCAGGAGTTAGGTGAATTAAGATATCATTGTTATTTCTGTTTGCTCCCCATTGTCCACTAGTGAGCTATACAGCCAGCCAGGAGCCAGACCCAGTAAGGGACACCTGTTTGAAGACACCTGGGAAGGTGGGGGAGGGGGGGCTGGATAGTGTAAGCAGCCCACCAATCAAGACCTTTTGCAACTTTCCTGGGTAGGCAGATCCCAAAGGGGGATTAGGAAGTGATAAAAGAGGCTACCCTGGATGCTGGACACGTGTGTGATTAACTTTTGGCCAAGAGGTGATGCTCTGCCAGAGAGTTGCTGTGGAACATATCTCACTGGATTTACTTGAACTGATTTCCTGACTTGTTGGACCTGCTATCGTTAAGGGGCCGTGCTGTATTTAATCCTGTTCTGCAGAATAAATCATCCTTCTATTTTTCCTCTAATACCGTGTCTGAGTGAATTGGGAACCACGTATCTTCACAAGGTTGAAGAAAAAAATCTCTATAAGCAGATACTTTGGATGTCAGAGAGTGAATACCAGAGACTATTGGTTTCCCTGGTGGTTCAAATGAATTTTTATGTATTTTCAGGAGGTAATAAAAAACAGGTACATAAGGGTGTTTCTCCCTAAGATACTCAAATTCATATTTATTTAGGATCCCCAAGGATCTTGCTTCATTCAATAATTTGGAAAGGTCATTCTTATATTCCATAGTAGGGTCTTTCTTCAGAATTTTTTAAGTTTTATCATCAGACAATAATTGTTCTGCCTCTTTTATGTAATCTATCTTATTCAGCTAGTTGTTTTTATTCTTGTATGCTCCACCTTTTTATACTAGAAGTTGTTTGTTGCCGGAGCACTGGTTGGACAACAACACACTTAAACTTACTAACACATTCCAATGTCTTCCAGTTATTCTTCTGATGTATCTCTTCCTCAGCTACTATTCACGTTTACTCCTATTTTTATTACTTTACTCACATAGCCCCTTGTCCATTATCTACAGTGTGGGAAAACTGTCTTCTCAGCATACTATATCCAACCCATTTTATTTTCAGTTATCCCTTTAACCTTTTTCACTCCCATTCTACGTTGGTTACTCTTATGCACAACCTGGGCCGCCATCAGGGAATTACGGCCAGTACTGCTGTGAGGGGCCCGGACAGACTAGGGGGCCCGGACAGACTCTCTGGACTGTCCGGGCCCCACAGTCACTGACCGTGCCTCCCCTTTTTTTTTTTACTTACCTTCTCCGCGATGCTGCAGCTCTGCCTCCCAGACTCTGATAGGCTGGGAGCGCGGGGCGCGGTGACATCAGCTGCAGCGTGATAGATACAGCTTGTAAAAGGTACAGTCCCCAGAGACATGGCTTGTCTTACTTTTATAATGTATGCACAATATGCTCTATTGTCTAATTTTCCAATGTCATTACACTGCTCTAGAGCAAATAAAAAAGCTGCTTTTGAAGCATTCATATGTCAATCCATTTTATGTGACGCATCTAAACAATCTTGCACATGGGATTTTATATACAAACTTCCTGTATACAAGCGTTTGTTACTTTTGTTACTGCGAGCTGAAATCCAGCGAGAGATTACCGTATTAACGGTATTAGTTTTTCCGCGCTCGAACCTGCGGACAATTGAATACCCCCCTATAAGTATATCCCTGAGTAACAATGTAACAGATATATTACTGAGTAACCTTATAACATATATATCATCATCATCATTTATTTATATAGCGCCACTAATTCCGCAGTGCTGTACATAGAACTCATTCACATCAGTCCCTGCCCCATTGGAGCTTGCAGTCTAAATCCCCTAACATAGTCACACACAGACAGAGAGAGAGAGACTAGGGTCAATTTAAAAGCCGGCAATTAACCTACCAGTATATTTTTGGAGCGTGGGAGGAAACCAGAGCACCCGGAGGAAACCCACGCAAACACGGGGTGAACATACAGGGCCTGAGTCATTAAGGAAAGTAAGGCAAAAATAGGAGTAAATTTTCTTTGGGTCAAACCATGTTACAAGACAAGGGGTGCAAATTAGTTTATTATTTTGCACGTAAGTTAAATACTGGCTGCTTTTTCATGTAGCACATAAATACTTGATAGCTTTATTTTTACACTGAATTTTAAATTTGATCTAGGACATGCCCTATCCCAACTATAAATCTGTTCCCACATTTTAAATTCACATCCCGCTCCAATGCAACATGGTTTTGCCCAGATACAACCTTACTCATTTTTTATGCTTTGCTCTCCTTAATGACTCAGACCCATAGACTCCACACAGATAAGGCCATGATCAAGAATTGAACTCATGACCCCAGTGCTGTGAGGCAGAAGTGCTAACCACTGAGCCACCATGTAATGTATATATTACTGTGTAACCTTGTAACACTGTGTTCCCTGCTCTGTTTCTGTTGGATTCTCTTAGGTTCGGACCAGACGGTGAAAGTCTGGAGATTCTTCCCGTACAGCGAGGAAAGTCTCAGTCTGTGTATGAGCTTTTACTGCTCCCAGCATGTGGGGCTGATGTGCAGCTTTAAGACGCAGCTTTTTGTAGCCTTCCATGATTCAGCCAGTGCAACATACGGCCTGGTGCAATACTGCCTGCAAAGTGGAACTCGGAAGAATCATCCGCCCAGCGATGACCATCAGGACCAGATAACAGGTATATATAGTAATATTTCTAAAAACACTTTACATAGTTCATGTACACCTCCTTGTGGGTGGGTGCCTTCCTTACAGATATTGGAGGGTCAGTCCAATCAGACAAAAGGTTCTATAGGAAAAAAAGAGACAGAACAAGGGCGCTCACTAGTGTAGTATTATTGGGGAAAAAAACCATTTTGCCCAAATATGTGGTAAATTACTCTGCGTACCAGATAGCTGAATATAACAAGCTCATCGATGTAGATTATTTCCCGATTTCTTCAAACGGACCTTATTTTTGAAACCACGGTGCAAGATACCATTAGGGAATAAGGAAACCAGAGATAGTGTAGTATTGTTTAATAAAAATATAATATGAAGAAATATATCACCCAATGGTATATGTGCGTACCAGATATATAAAATTGTAGGATTATCTGTACTGTATCTCATCGTCAAATCACTTTTGGTACATACTGTTGTTTTCCAAAACACAGAGAAAAAGACCATATAGTGTAGTAAATTATGCACAAATAAATTTTAATGGTAAACACATATAGATTTCACACACACAATAGACAAGTGTTAAACATGTTAAATCCTGACAGCCTATTCAGGATATCCTATGGTGTCAGTCCAAAATGTCCTTAATGCCAAAAGCGGGGAACATTTAATGTGAACAAGATCTTCAAGACAAAGAAAGGTAAGTCTGCTGGATTCTCAAGGGTTAGCACAATTCTTCTCAACGTGTTTCACCTCCATCTGTATTCCCTATCCCTATGTTGTCAGTCCACAGTGTCCTTAATGCCAAAAGCGGGGAACATCCGATGTGAATAAGATCTTCAAGACAAAGAAAGGTAAGTCTGCTGGATTCTGAAGGGTTAGCACAATTCTTCTCAACGTGTTTCAGAGAAAGGCGGACTCTCTTCTTCCTCTTTGGGAATATGACTGCACAATCAACCTTATCCCCGGTTCTGAGTTTACTAAAGTACATTTATATGCCCTATCCATTTCTGAGACCCAAGCGATGGAGCAGTATGTGGAGGAGACTCTTCGGAAAGGGATCATTCGACCTTTTAAGTCTCTGGTAGGAGCTGGGTGTTTCTTTGTAGCCAAGAAAGATGGCTGTTTGAGGCCTTGAATTGACTTTCGCAGTCTGAACAAAATTACGGTCAAAAACACATACCCGCTTCCTCTCATCTCTGCACTCTTTAACCAACTGAAATCAGCCACGATCTTCTCTAAGATTGACCTTCGGGGCGCCAACAACATGGTTCAGATAAGAGAAGGAAATGAGTGGAAAATAGCCTTTAATACCCAATCAGGACTACGAGTATTTGTTTATGCCATTTGGCCTCTGTAACACTCCGGCAGTGTTTCGAGATTTAATCAATTATGATCTTCCTGGACGATATTTTAATATATTCACAGTCCTTGGTTCAGCACCGTCAGCATGTCCATGAGGTGCTCCTTAAACTCCGCTAACACTACCTATATGCTAATCTCAAAAAATGTGAGTTTGAGTTCACCCGTGTTTCCTTCTTGGGTTATGTCATCCCCTCCAGCGAATTCTCAATGTATCCTGACAAGGTCCGGGCTTCCAGGACTGGGTACTTCTCACTAATTTGAAAGCCATTCAGAGTTTCCTTGGTTTTGCCAACTATTATCAGAGGTTCATCCACTCATTCTCAGTATTAGTGGCGCCTATCACTGCTCTTACTCTTAAAGGTGCTGATACAGCTAATTGATTGCCGGCAGCTTTGGCGTCGTTTTCAGCCCTCAAGGATGCCTTTACATCCAGTCCTCAGGCATCCAAACCTGGAACTCCCGTTTATTGTTGAAGTGGATGCTTCAGACGTGGGGGCTGGTGCTATTCTTTCTCAGAAATACCCTCAGAACCAAAGGCTGCATCCCTGTTTGTATCTCTCCCGAAAATACTCGGCCATCGAGGACAATTATGTGGGCAACCGCAAATTATTAGCCATCAAATGGGCTTTGGAGGAGTGGTGACACTGTTTGGACAGAGCTACCCATCAAATTACCATCTTCACGGACCATAAAAACCTTCAGTTCATTCAGGCTGCCAAGACCTGGAATCCTAGACAAGCCCGATGGGCTCTCTTTTTTACCCGTTTTAAGTTCATAATCACCTTTCGACCAGGCTCTAAAAACATCAAGGCTGAGCTTCGTGTCCTGTCATGCTCCACCTCCTGATCCTCGGCCCATCATTCCGTCCTCCTCAATTCATCCTGGTTTAACTCAAGACCTTGGGGTTATGCTTCGTCAGTTCCAAAGAATTGCCTCCTCTGAAACCCCTAACAAGTTGTTTTTTCCAATTCATCTTAGAAAAACGGTGCTTGCTGAGTGTCATGAAAACAAACTTGCTGAACACCCAGGAAAATCTAAGACCATCGAAAATCCTCTCACATCTGGTCTGGTTGCCCACTTTGTCTTCCGATGTTAAGAGTTATGTCCTTTCTTGTAAAGAATGCGCCAGACGCAAATCCAGTAGAAGCCACCCTTCAAGTCAGTTGATACCCTTGCCTACTCCAGCTAAACCATGGACTCACCTTTCAATGGATTTCATAGTAGATCTACCATAGTCAGCTGGCCACAATACCATATGGGTGGTCGTGAATCGCTTCAGTAAGATGGCCCACTTTGTACCATTACCTAAACTACCTGATGCTCGAACACTAGCCTCGTTGTTCGTTCAAAATATTTTTCGGTTACACAGTCTCTTCCTTTTACTGAGGACATCGTTGTGAGGATACCACCCTTAGCTGGGATGGCAGTTTCCCTCTGGGATTGAACTCACTCGGGTAGTCCAGAATATATCCAAAATAAGGCTTTGTTACGACAGCACAAGATGTTCACAAGACACAGGGTAAATTGTAGCATGTATCCTCTCCAGCCTCTTGCAGTCAGCACTCCAAAATAATAATCTCTGTCTCTTTCAGAGTCTTATCTTCCTGCAATATTAGCACTACCGATTAGTTTGACAGTTAAGGTGTCGCTCAGCCTGGGTTACTGGCTCGCACAGACCCTGTCCTGGTTGGGTTTCCTCCAGCGGTATCACGATGCCTGGCCCAGAGTCCTTTTCGCTGATGTCTTGTACACCAGAATCCTCCAAGCTAGATTAGCTCTCTTGGCATTCTCCTCTCCCTATATATTCTTTGCTGTATGCACAGGGAGTAGGGTCAAATGTCTCAATCCTCCCCCTTACAGCAGGGTCTTTCAGTGGACACTTTAGCTGATAGACATACAGTATCTGTTATCTTGATTATACAATGGAATGGCTTGACTCAATTAGCTATTTTGCTGAATACATTAAACAAAGATTACAATATAACATCAAGGAATGACATTTCACGCTTGCGTGAAACACGAAGACATTTGACACATGGTATCTGCAACTTTACACAATCTGAGTCTGTGGTATATTTTGATGCAATAACATTTATATTGATACATATTAATACATTTCCCAATGCTATTTCAGCCAGTATATTACTGTGGAGGCACATTGCATATCATCTAGAAGTTCTTATCTAATTACCTCTCAGATTACCTGTTGACCTAGCTAATTAGCATGGGCTGCCAGCTAGCTATGTCAAGTTGCTTAGACATTGTTCTGATTACAAACCAGGTCTATGCCACACCTCATAACAATGGGCATTTGAGACAAATGGAAATTGCCTTAGCTAACACAAGCAAAATTACTTCTGCTGTCGTGTTATTTTCACACAATATGGCAATGACATAGATCTTGTGCAGAACGGAGATATTTTGAGACAAGTGAGGAGATGTATGTTGGTGCAATTTTGTTGATGGCCTTGTATGTTAGTAGAAGAATTTTATATTGGATTTGTTGAAAAACAGGCAACCAATATACAGACTGACAGAGTGACTCAGCAGATGTAAAACGATTTGCAAGGAAAATCAATCTAGCCGCTGCGTGCAAAATGGATTGTAAGGGCTCGAGTCTGATTTTGGAAAGACCAGTAAGGAGGAAATTACAATAGTCGATGCGGGAGATCATGAGTGCTTGAATTAAAGTTTTTGTAGTGTCTTGTGTGAGATATGTATGTTTTCTGGAAATGTTTTTTAGATGTATGCAGCATGATGTAAATATAGAGTTGATGTGGGGTGCAAAGGATAGTTGCCAGTCAAGGATTACACCTAGGCAGCGAGTTTATGGGGTGGGATTTATGGTCATGTTGTCAACAGAAATAGAAATGTCAGGCAGTAAGCTTCTATTGTTGGGTGGGAATATTATTAATTCTGTTTTTGAAGGATTGAGTTTGAGTTGGCGAGAGGACATCCAAGATGAAATGGTAGAAAGACAGTCAGTAACGCAAGACAACACAGATGGTGAGAAATTGTCACGGTCACTAGGAGTCTCGACCCAGAATTTACCGATAGTTGGTTATTACTCACCAGAGGCGCGGAGTCTAACACAGCAGCTGGTCTTCTCCAGAAACTCCCGCAAGGAAGAATGGGTTTTAGTGGCTTCCACTGTGCAGGTTGCAGCCCTCTGGAGAGTCTGGTAAATGGACGGGTACAGCTATACATGATGGGGTCAGATGGCTCTTTGAGCTGGGTAGTAGTGTCAGACGCTGTCTCCGCTGATTCCCTGTCAGACGGGAAACGGACGTCTGATCTCCCCGTCGGCTGCCGCAGGACTTCCGGATAGCGGGTGCATGCGCCCTGGGCTCAGTTCCGTTGCTAGGCAACGGGACGCTGCTTCTGTTCCCGCTGACGCCTCCGCTCTCCACCAATCAATTCAGTCTGGATTCTATTTAAACCTGCCTCTGGCGCCATTAGGGTGCCAAAGTAACAGGTTCACCACCAGTGTTCCTGGCTTCCCTATTCCTCCATACTCCTGAGTATTCTGATTCCTGATTACCTGTTGTGACCCCGGCTTGGCGACCATTCTACTCTTCTGTGTGACCCCTTCTGTACCGTGACTTTGGCTTGGCGACTATTCCTCTGGATTACCCTTTTGTACCTGATATTCCTGACTGCTGTGACCCGGAACCGTCTGACCTCTCTACGCTACACTGGTAACTGGCTAACAGGACCGCGACCTGCGTACCTCCTTGCGGGGGTCCCTGGTGAACACCAAGGGTACGTTAGACTCCGGGCCTGTTTGACCAGTGGCACCAATACCGGTTAGTGTCATATTATCTTCAGCCTCATAGGCCTACAGCGTGACAGTTTACTCTGGGCATGACTAACGGTACCGGAGAACCCTCATCCCGAGACCTCCTGATCCATTTAGGAGTACGGGTAGAACGCCAGGAGGCCAACCAAGCACAACTCTTGCAGTGTTTACAAGGAGTGATTTCCCGCTTGGATGCCCTGAGCACTTCTCAGGCAGCAGCCCCAGTTCCTGATCCTGCTCCGGCTGCTGCCCCACCAAGCGCAGCACTGGCTACCTCTAGAACACTGCGGATTCCTACTCCAGAGAAATACGACGGTAATCCCAAAGGATGCCGTGGATTCCTAAATCAGTGTTCCATCCAGTTTGAACTTTCACCGGAAAACGTCGCATCTGAGAGAGCTAAGGTGGCCTATATAATTTCCCTCCTGACGGGACAGGCCCTAGCTTGGGCTTCGCCACTGTGGGAATGAAGAGATGGATCTCTCCTTCATTCTGACACTTTCATTGAGAACTTCCGGAGGGTATTTGATGAACCTGGTCGTGTGTCTTCGGCTGCATCCAGTTTGTTAGCTCTTCGCCAAGGTTCTTTAACTGCAGGTCAATACGCAGTTCAGTTCTGTACCTTAGCCTCAGAATTAGGCTGGAATGACGAAGCTCTCTCCGCCACCTATTGGCAAGGCCTGTCAGACCCTATCAAGGACGCACTGGCTTCGCAAGAGCTTCCATCCAAGCTTGACGACTTGGTCTCTTTGTGTGTCAAGGTAGACATTCGCCTTCAAGAGCGCTCTCAGGAGAGGGTCCAAGGTCGTCGCACTGTACGTTTGGCTCCTCGTTTTTTAATCTCCAGCTCTTCCGGCGGAAGAGCCAATGCAAATTGGACGCTCTCGCCTGTCACGGGATGAGAGAGAACGCAGGATCAAGAATCGTTTGTGTTTGTACTGTGGAGAATCCGGCCATCTGCTATCTTCTTGTCCCAAGAGGCCGGAAAACTTCACCGCCTAGGCAACACCAGGGAGGTTGTTCTAGGTTCATGTCTCCATTCTCCCTCTCCTTCCAAAGATAACAGTTTTCTGATGCCTGTCACCCTCACATTTTCGGACTCTTCCCTAAATTGTTCTGCTTTTGTGGATTCCGGATCTGCAGGAAATTTTATCTCTGCCACTCTGGTGTCGAAGCTTCACATACCCTGCACTCCATTGCCGCAACCTCTGGTTCTTACTGCAGTTGACGGTAACCGTGTCAGCAACGGTTCCATCACTGACACTACTGCTCCAGTTCAGTTGCAGGTAGGGGTTCTCCATCAAGAGTGGATTCAGTTCCTGGTTATCCCACAGTCCGTTAATTCCATCATTTTAGGGCTACCATGGCTCAGGAAACATTCGCCACAATTCGATTGTGCTCTTGCTCAAGTTACCTCCTGGGGCTCCTCATGCTTCAATCAGTGCCTCTCGAAAATACTTCCTCCTAACCAACTTCCTTGTCTCTCTCTGGATTCCCACCTCAAACTACCAGAGCCGTATTCAGACTTTATTGATGTGTTTAGCAAAACCGCTGCAGAGACGCTCCCTCCACATCGAGCATGGGATTGTCCTATTGAGCTAATTCCCGGCAAAACTATTCCCAAAGGTAGAGTTTATCCTCTGGCCCTCCCTGAGACTAAGGCAATGTCTTTATATATATCAGATAACCTTCAAAGAGGATTTATCAGAAAGTCTACCTCGCCAGCAGGAGCCGGATTCTTTTTTGTAAAAAAAAGACGGTTCATTAAGACCGTGCATAGACTACCGCCGTCTTAATGATATTACCATCAAGAACAGCTATCTGCTCCCATTGATCACTGAATTGTTCGACCGGATTAGAGGAGCCAAAATCTTCTCTAAATTAGATCTCAGAGGGGCCTACAACTTAATCCGCATTCGAAAGGGCGATGAGTGGAAAACGGCATTTAACACCCGTGACGGGCACTATGAGTACTTAGTCATGCCGTTTGGACTTTGCAATGCCCCTGCAGTGTTTCAAGATTTTGTCAACGAGATCTTCAGGGATCTTCTGTATCAATTTGTAATTGTCTACCTGGACGATATTTTGATATTTTCATCTGACTTACATATTCATTGTCTCCATGTCAAGACTGTTCTTTCTCGCCTCCGGAAACATTCCTTATATTGCAAGCTGGAGAAATGCCTTTTTGAGCGTTCACAAGTTCCATTTCTAGGATACATCGTTTCTGGCACCGGCCTGCTGATGGATCCGCAGAAAGTGAAGGCCATAGTCAACTGGCCATTACCTATTCGTCTCAAAGCTACCCAACGCTTTATCGGCTTTGCCAATTATTACCGGCAGTTCATTAAAGGCTTTTCATCCATTATCTGTCCAATTACAGCTTTAACTCGAAAAGGTGCCTGCAGTAAACCATGGCCTGTCGAAGCCATATTGGCCTTCAAAACTCTTAAAGACGCATTTCTTTCGGCCCCTATACTCAAACAGCCAGACCAAGGGAGACCGTTTTTTATTGAAGTGGACGCTTCTTCAGTTGGGATTGGAGCTATACTTTCCCCAAAAATCTACTTCAGGAACATTAGAAACTTGTGGATTCCTGTCTAATAAATTCTCTAGCACTGAACTAAATTATGGAATCGGTGACAAGGAATTATTAGCCATCAAGATTGCCCTTGAGGAGTGGCGGCACTTACTAGAGGGTGCCTTACATCCCGTCACGGTCATGACAGATCATAAAAATCTTACTTATCTCCAGGAAGCACAATGTCTTAACCCCCGTCAAGCTCGCTGGTCTCTTTTCTTTGCCAGGTTCCAACTCATTCTCACCTTTCGTCCCGGTTCCAAAAATTCCAAGGGCGATGCTCTCTCCAGGTCCTTTGATAATGACGGTACTCTCACTTGTTTAGACAACAAAATGATTCTAAATCCAATACAAACAGTGGCCATCACCAATTCTTCAGTAATCTCTCCCCCTCCAGGGCGTTCATTAGTGGAACCTCATCTCCGCTCTAAACTTCTATGTTGGGCTCACGAGTCCAAATTTGCCGGCCATGCCGGTTACAATAGAACCAAAGAATTCCTCTCCAGATATTATTGGTGGCCTAAACTGGCTTCAGATGTTCAAAAATTCGTATCTGCATGCTCGGTTTGTGCATGCCACAAGGTGCCAAGACAAAGTCCTCCTGGTCTTCTCCTTCCTCTGCCTATTCCGGATTCTCCCTGGACCAGCATTACGATGGACTTCATCACCGATCTCCCTTTGAGCAATGGCTACAATACCATCTGGGTCGTGGTAGACCGCTTTTCAAAAATGTCACACTTCACTCCTTGTAAAGGACTCCCTTCGGCTCCTAAACTCGCAGATTTGTTTCTAAAGAACATTTTCCGTCTTCATGGATGCCCTCAAGAGATCATCTCTGACAGGGGAGTACAATTTGTCGCTAAGTTCTGGAGAGCTTTTTGTAAAAAGATTGGAGTCAGTCTCAAATTTTCTTCTGGATATCACCCCAAACTAACGGACAGACAGAACGAGTGAATCAAGACTTGGAGTGTTTTCTACGGTGTTTTGCTTCTGATCATCAAACGACATGGAATGATCTACTGTATTGGGCCGAATTCGCCCACAACAATCTTCTACATTCCTCCTCTGGGCGTTCTCCATTTTTTATTATCTACGGCAGACATCCCACTCCTCCTCTCTTGTCCGAAGCTCCCTCCTCTCTAGTACCAGCGACTGATACTCTCATCCATGACTTCTCTCAAATCTGGTCTCAAACCAAAGAAGCACTGTCTACTTCTGTACAGAGACAGAAGAGAGCGGCTGATCTTCATAGAAGAGTTGCTCCAGTACTAAGGGTAGGAGACCGTGTCTGGTTGTCTACACGCAACCTTTGACTTCAAGTTCCATCCATGAAATTGGCTCCTAAGTTTATTGGTCCCTTTGCCATATTACAAGTCATCAATCCTGTTTCCTTCAAACTTGCATTACCTCCCTCTCTTAGAATCCATAACACATTTCATATTTCATTGCTGAAACCGCTGATTCTCAACGAATTCTTCAGAGAATCTGCTCCTCCTCCACCTATTAAAACATCTTTAGGGGATGAATTCGAGATCGAGAGGATTCTGAAGAGACGTTTCTTCCAGCGCAAACCTCAGTATCTTGTACACTGGAGAGGTTACGGTCCGAAGGAGAGATCGTGGGTCTCGGAGGCCGACCTTCATGCTCCTCGTCTCCTTGCAAAATTTCTGAGGAAAGGCAATCCTTCTCTGAGAGGGAGGAGGGGAGGGGGTACTGTCAGACGCCGTCCCCGCTGATTCCCTGTCAGACGGGGAACGGACATCTGATCTCCCCGTCGGCTGCCGCAGGACTTCCAGATAGCGGGCGCATGCGCCCTGGGCTCAGTTCCGTTGCTAGGCAACGGGACGCTGCTTCTGTTCCCGCTGCCGCCTCCGCTCTCCACCAATCAATTCAGTCTGGATTCTATTTAAACCTGCCTCTGGCGCCATTAGGGTGCCAGAGTAACAGGTTCACCACCAGTGTTCCTGGCTTCCCTATTCCTCCATACTCCTGAGTATTCTGATTCCTGATTACCTGTTGTGACCCCGGCTTGGCGACCATTCTACTCTTCTGTGTGACCCCTTCTGTACCGTGACTTCGGCTTAGCGACTATTCCTCTGGATTACCCTTTTGTACCTGATATTCCTGACTGCTGTAGAGCAAAAAACGGTATGCAGCGTTTCATTACAGAACGTAACTTCTTCAGAGGGAATGACCAGAGTCATTAGAGGTTTATGGTAGCCTTTATATACACTGCAATTTCAATCAACTCACTAATTAGACTTTATGTAACACACATTTGTGACAACTCGAGATCAGATCTAGCAGCACACATATGTAATTATATGTGTCTGCTCCAAACGGAGGCAAGTCTACTATAAAGTTTGTTTGAACTGAGGCTCTAGTTCATCTCTGCCCAGCACGGAGTTATATATATGGCCTTATAGACATTATCATTCATAGGAAGAAATTTACCACCACGTGTGGAATGATGATTACGGCAACTATCAGCACTATATATCTTTTTGTGGGGAAATCGTAGAGCATTGCTCATGTTTTTTCATCAACATTTTTGACCACACAATTGGCTACATAATATACAGCTGTCACATTTTTTCTTTCATCAGTAGCGTGTGGTTCATATACGTCATAGTGCACTGTGATGTAGTTTGGGTATTTCTCCTCACAATATATCTTTGAAAGCATATAGGTATTTACATGCATGATTTTTAATATACACAATAAACATGTTGATTTTATATACTTGACCACTCGTGATCTGCCACTCATTATTTTTATTAGCCTATATTGGAGACAGTTAGATTTGAGCGCTGCATACCGTTTTTTGCTCTATATCTCTGTATGTTGGTGGGCGCAGCCACTTAGTTTGTGCAGCAGCTTGTCTTCTGTCCATATATTATTGGAAATTGTACATTTTATTATTTTAATATTTTTTTCTATCATCCCATTTACCTTCATTGGTATTGTATTGGCGCCATATCAGGGTTTTTTTTTCTGTTTTTTCCTGACTGCTGTGACCCGGAACCGTCTGACCTCTCTACGCTACACTGGTAACTGGCTAATAGGACCGCGACCTGCGTGCTCTCTGCTGCGAAGTCCAAACCTCCTTGCGGGGGTCCCTGGTGAACACCAGGGGTACGTTAGACTCCGCGCCTGTTTGACCAGTGGCACCAATACCGGTTAGTGTCATATTATCTTCAGCCTCATAGGCCTACAGCGTGACAAGTAGGAGACACACTGAAAGAATAGGAAAGTCTCTGGAGGGTAGCCGCTGTACAGATACAGTGAATGATGAACGCAAAGTCAAGGTGGCACAATATGGGACACTAGAAGAATATACTGCAGTAGACGGATTTCACCACTAGCATGGAGTAGAGGCTTGTCCAGATTACCAATGTGATACAAGGTAGCGTGGAGAGGTCTGCAACTGACAGGTATTTACCACTGGCGTGGAGTAGAGACTTGTCCAGATTGCAGGTGCGATATAAGGTAGCGTGGAGAGGACTGTGGCTGACAGGTATTTACCACTGGTATGGAGTAGAGACTTGTCCAGATTGCAGGTAACATGATCCAGGAGCAAAGGACTCCTTGGTTACCTCAGAGGAATGAGGACCAAGAACAGGCAATGGTAGTAGAGCCGAGGGAGTCTTAAATAGTGAGAGGTAATTAGTCATCTAATAGGGAAAGAGCGGAGGTTTTACCAGTCTTCCGATCCGCACATGCGCAGAAGCATAGCTAAGATGGTGGACGGCCGCGGCGCTGCACAGGCGCCGGCAGAGCAGAGAGAGCCCTAGATCTTGAGTCAGAGGGACCAGCCGACCAGTGAGTGACAGAAATCAGGAGAGGATAGATAAATTTTATGTATCATCCGCATAGAGGTGATACTGAAATCCAAGGAGCTTATTAGTTTTCCTAGAGAAGTGGTGTAGATAGAGAATAGCAGAGGACCTAGAACAGAGCCTTGTGGTACTCCAACTGAGAAAGGAAGTGGAATGGAGTTTGTTCCAGAGAAATTAACACTGAAAGAGTGATTAGATAGGTTGGATGAGAACCAGGATAGGACAGTGTCTTGAAGACCATCACAGGCCCTTCTATGTATTTAAGGCAGGGAGGGCTTAGCCTCCCTGCCATTTATAGCATCAGTTCCTGGTTGCTGACCTGCTCCTGTGTGTTGTGCAGATTCCTGGATTGATTTATTGTGTATGACTTTTGGCTCGTTTCCTGGACTTTGATGCATTGCTGGTGGGCCTGACCTTTTGTTTGTGATTCGGATATCCTAGTCTTCTGCCAGCCCTGACCCTTGCCTGTACCTTACCTCACTGCCTGCTTTTGTCATTTGACCCCAGCTTGTTCTAGGCCACTGTTGTCTCCTGTCATCACCTCCTATTCCACACTGCAGTGATATTCAGTGCGCAGAGTTTAAGACCTGGGGGAACCTGAGTACCTGTAAGCGTAACGTGCTCTACCGAAATGGCGGCTTCTATAGGTGCAAGTGTCACTCACCGGACCGTGAGTGCCTCTACGCTGGTGCGTGGCTCCCTAGCCTTCCTGCCGGCACCTGTCCTTGAACCGCGGCCGTCCGCCATCCTGATGGACTGCGCATGCGCAGCACCCAAGGCAACTCTCCCTATTTAAGGCACCTGTGCTCATTACCTCATTGCCTGATCTTGAGTCTCATTCCCTGTGAGTCTCTGAAGGTGTATCCTGTGTTCTACTAGTGTCTTCAGTTTCCTGTGGATTCCCTGTGCTACTCATAGCTGGTTTCCATACCCGCTACAGTCTCCTGTGTTCTACTAGTGTCTTCAGTCTCCTGTGGATTCCCTGTGCTACTCATCGCTGGCTTCCATACCTGCTACAGTCTCCTGCTTCCTGCCTGTGTCCTCAGCTGGTCTCTGATTACCGCTTCTACTCACCTGTGGTTCCTATACCCGTTGCTGCCGTTCAGCATCTCTGCAGTCCCTGCATCTTCCTGTGGACAGACTGTTCTACTGAATAGCGGTATGCCTATTTGTTATTGACTTTCCACGTTTACTATGCATATCCGCTAGGACTAGCTTCTCCTCTCGGCAGTGGTATCCATACCCGCTATAGACTGTTATTGTTACGCTGAATATCTGTGCTGAGCCAGTCTCTCTACCCAGCAGCGCCACACATACCGTTATAGACTTTGCTGGATATGCTGCATATCTGTTGGGATCAAGTTCCTCTGTGCTCTCAGTGTCTTCATCCTATTACCCTTTGTGTCACGGGCACTAAGAGTCTTTGCCCAGGATATCACCAGATGATGGACTTGCCAGAGAAATAGAGTTGGTACTATGGTTCTCTGGTAGCAGGGTGACAACGGAACAGGAGAAACAGCAGATGGTGAGAGAATGCTCGAGGAAAGTCTATGACTAGCAGCAACTGGTAATGAGTAGATGAATGTACACGAGGAACCAGATGGACAAGGGAACGTGAGGAAAGTCAGTGGTCTGCGTATAGCAAGTTGTACCACTGCTATAGTGAGGAGGAATGTCCAGGAGTAGCGAGAAGGTAGTGAGAGTCAGCGGTCTGCGTATAGCAAGTTGTACCGCTGTCTATAGTGAAGGAATGGAATCCAGGTGAAGGTAGGTAACGGGGAAGTCAGTGGTCTGCGTATAGCAAGTTGTACCACTGCTTATGTGAGAGGATACTTGAACTGGTGTCACGGGGAACAGGAGTCAGTGGTCTGCGTCAGCAAGTTGTACCACTGCTATATATATGTGAGGAGGGGCACGAGGAGATGAATGTAAAGCAGAGTATACACGGGGCACACAGAACTTGATCCCACGATGATATCCACAATACAATGATAACTGACAAGCACTGCTTGAAGTATACAAAGTCACAATAACTATCCAGGCAATAGGAAACAAAGTCAATGTAACAATAGCTTCAGTGGATAGGAGGCTCCGGAGGAGAACACAACTCAGTCCAGATGGATATGCAATACACAAGCAAAGTCAATGGAAAGTATGCATACCGCGGTTCAGGAGAGCAGGCTGTCAGAGAGACGTGCAGGGATTCCTGAACGGCTGAAGGCCGGCAGGAGGAGAGACCACTGGAGGGTGGAAGCGGTAATCAGGTTGGTGCAGCGCACGGCAGGTAATCCAGAATCCACGAAGCAATACTCAGGAAGCAGTAGTAAGTGGAACTGGAAACATGAAGAACACGGGAGAGTTGAGGCTGTCTGGTATCCAGTAGTAGAGGTGGAGGTAGCGGAGAGCTGACACGATAAAACCCAGGAGAGTTGAGACGATCAGGAACTCTGTAGAAGTAACGGAGGCAGCGGATAGGAATCAGCTGAGTGCAGGTACGATGAACACAGGAGAGTTGAAGTGAACTAGAACTCTGTAGAAGTAACGGAGGCAGCGGATAGGAATCAGCTGAGTGCAGGCACGATGAACACAGGAGACCTTCAGAGGCTCATGGGGAATGAGACTCCAAGATCAGGCAACCAGGTAATGATCACAGGTGGTTTAAATAGGGAGGGTGCCTGATCATCCAATCAATTAAAAGTAACAGGTACTGAAGGTTTGAAAGGGCTGCACATGCGCAGACCCTCAGGATGGCGGACGGCCACGGTTCCTGGATACACGGGAAATGGCACTCACAGTCCGGTGAGTGACACTTTGTATGCCTCCACTCATCGGCACCTGTCAGAGCCGGATTTAGACCTCATGGTGCCCTAGGCAAGATATTGGTTTGGGCCCCCCCTCCAGCCGCCCGCACGCCCCCCCGCCCCCCACACACCCCCCAAACCCTCCGCACACCCCCACCCCACGACCCCCCCCAGTCCCCTGCCTCTCTGAAACAATCCATAGCATTATATTTTTTTTAGCATAGCATATACTCCTATAGTTAAGTAGAAGGGTAAACTATGTGCCGCCTCACATCACGCTGCTCCTCCTGCATCACCATGCGGCCCCTCATTATTGTCCCTCTCTTCACACTGTGCCCTCCTTTATCATTACACTGCATCACACTGTGGTCCCAGCAGTTAAAGAATAATGACCATGGACCCCATATTTTGTCAAAGGATCTACCAGAATTTTGAATTATGCTAATCATATACTCCATACAATGAATATTAAGCTCAGTGGTTGAAGTGGAAGTTTAGAAGTGGCGGTATGAAAAATGTAATGAGAATGTAATCAAATGAATGGAATTTTATTATTTTACAATGAAGGCAGTATGAGAAGTAGCGGTATGGCCTACTACCATATACACCCCACTTCCACCACAGATTACCTTTCAATTCACACAAATTGTACTTTTTCTTTAACTAAACTTAGGTATTAATCATAATTAACATGTCAAGAAACTGCAGTTCATGGTTAGCAAGCCCAGTAATAAAAAAAACAGCAGTCTCCTATCACTACCACGTCACAGACCGACCGCCTCTACAGTTACTGACTGCAGCCCTCTACCTACAGAAACATGAAAAATGCTGGAATGCAATAATTATGTTAATATGTCAGTCTTCTGCATGAATCCCATAGTATAACATTTAAACAAGTCAGACCTCCTCATAATATAAATCCCACCAGATTCAGGATAGTTGGCAGACTGCCCTGCTCTCTCCTACCTGTTCTCGTCACTTTCACGGCTTGTGGCTGCTGGTGTCTTTAGATCAGCTGCTGCTTGTCTGGATCCTGGAATGTTGGAGGCCCTATTTGGAAAAAAATGGGTACACGAAATTTAGTAAACTCCAACCAGCCCCAGTGTTAAATCAATATAGCACCCACATTTTATAAGTAGACCTCCCTCCAACCAAAACATTAAATTAATAGCATACACATTTAATAAATAGACCTATTTCCCTCCAAACAGCTCCAACATTAAAATAATAGTGTTACCATTTAAAAAAATAAACCTATTTCCCTCCCACAAACAGCCCCTCATACACACACATAATATAAATACACTGGCCCCTCACACACACATAATATACATACACTGGCCCCTCACACACACATAATATAAATACACTGGCCCCTCACACACACATAATATACATACACTGGCCCCTCACACACACATAATATACATACACTGGCCCCTCACACACACATAATATACATACACTGGCCCCTCACACACACATAATATACATACACTGGCCCCTCACACACACATAATATACATACACTGGCCCCTCACACACACACACATAATATACATACACTGGCCCCTCACACACACACACATAATATACATACACTGGCCCCTCACACACACATAATATACATACACTGGCCCCTCACACACACATAATATACATACACTGGCCCCTCACACACACATAATATACATACACTGGCCCTCACACACACATAATATACATACACTGGCCCCTCACACACACATATTATATTAATATAAATGGTGCCTCTTTATTTTGAGGTAAGAGAGGTGTCAGGATTGAGGCAGCGGGTCAATTGAGGGAATAGTTAATGAGCACGTGTCATGGGGAATGTCAAAGAAAATCTGGGGAGAGTTGTAAGGGTATTGTTGGCTGAGGAGGGGCCGTGTGGGGAAGACTTCTAACTCACATGCCCGCCCTGTGCCCTGCAGTTTCCATCACACATGTCCCCCCCCCTGCAGCTTCCATCAAACATGTCCCCCCCTGCAGCTTCCATCAAACATGTCCCCCCCTGCAGCTTCCATCAAACATGTCCCCCTCAGCAGCTTCCATCAAACATGTCCTCCCCTGCAGCTTCCATCAAACATGTCCCCCTCAGCAGCTTCCATCAAACATGTCCCCCTCAGCAGCTTCCATCCAGCATGTTCCACACAGCAGCTTCCATCAAACATGCCCCCCTGCAGCTTCCAAACATGTTCCCCACAGCAGCTTCCATCAAACATGCCCCCCTGCCGCTGCCAAACATGTCCCCCTCAGCAGCTTCCATCAAACATGTCCCCCCCCTGCAGCTTCCATCAAACATACCCCCCTGCAGCTTCCAAACATGTCCCCCTCAGCAGCTTCCATCAAACATGTCCCCCCCCTGCAGCTTACATCAAACATGTCCCCCCTGCAGCTTCCAAACATGTCCCCCACTGCAGTTTACATCAAACATGTCCCCCCAAGTACCCTACTTACCTCTTTCCACATGAATGATGCCAGGAACAGAAGATGTGATGGAACTCCAGCAGCCCGCCTTCACTGCCTACCATGTGACTGCTGCGATCACATGACCCCATACCGAGTGCAAGGTACAAAACCTTAAGGGGACTTAGGCTCTACCCCTAGCTTTATCACCAGCCCCTACCCTGAATCGCGCCACCCCCTCCCCCGCTGGGCCCCTGAGAGCCGCTAGGCCCTAGGCAGGTGCCTAGGTTGCCTAGCGGTAAATCCGGCCCTGGCACCTGTACACATCCTCAACTATTAAGCAATGGTACAACTTGCTGTACGCAGACCACTGACTTCCCCGCTACCTACCTGCACCTGGACAAGTCTTCTCACCATAAGCAGTGGTAAAACTTGCTGTACGCAGACCACTGACTTCCCCGCTACCTACCTGCATCTGGACAAGTCTTCTCACCATAAGCGGTGGTACAACTTGCTGTACGCAGACCACTGACTTCCCCGCTACCTACCTGCACCTGGACAAGTCTTCTCACCATAAGCGGTGGTACAACTTGCTGTACGCAGACCACTGACTTCCCCGCTACCTACCTGCACCTGGACAAGTCTTCTCACCATAAGCAGTGGTACAACTTGCTGTACGCAGACCACTGACTTCCCTGCTACCTTCCTGCATCTCCTCACGTCCATCCTGATCTCCGTGTTCAAATCTGCCTTTATACAACAGCAACTAGTCGCTGACTCATTGACCAAGATAGCTGCAAGTCACTGACTTTCCTATTCTCTATTGGCATCCTCTCTCCATCTGCTGTGATATATGTTCCGCTAGTCACCCTGCTACCAGAGGACCGTTGTGTTAACTTCACCGCTCTGGTAAGCCCAGTCATCTGGTGAATTCCTAGGCAAGACTCCTAGTGCCCGTGACAGCAAGCTTATGATAATCAGCCGTTAGCCGTAACAGTACACCTACCTGTGGAAGCCTTGACTGGGTACTGTTCCTATTTTCCGGGTCCCTACACCGCCTCTCTTCTTACGTAGAAGTGTTGACCGAATGCTTGACCACTTGTCACTCTGTCACAGGGGATTGCTCATCACCTGACCTGTCTCTCTGTAGCTGTACTGGTTCTGAAAATAAACAGATGTGTAAATGACCCAGGTAAAATTGAAAGGTATACTTCAGACACAAGATTTCCAACTTACCATCCGGATCAATGTGCATCTCGTCCAAACTCTTGCCTCTGAATTCGCCCAGTCTGCCACTTTCGAGAGCCATTAACAGTTTGCTGATCTTGGAGAGTTGAAGGGTACCTTCTGGGAGGTGGTAATACTGCCAGTGCACCCTAATGTTGTGCCCAAGGAAGTTTGCCAACTGATCCAGTTTTGTGTCGTTTAGGTTGGGGACCTATGAGAGAGTAGCAACGTGCTTTCAAAGCTTCGTGGAAGACAGCATGTGGGGATGTTTGGTCTCACAATCTCAGGCAAACAGTTTGCGAGATCAGAGCCTCTGAACTGTGATAAAGCAGCTGGTCTGGCAAACATGTAGACATTTTGGATATCCACTTTGCATTGTTCACGCTTCTCTGCGAGAAGTTCCATTGCAGCTTGCATCGCTAGTGTCCGCAGGATGGGGACTTTTATCCCTCGTATTCCACGGATTTCAATGCGAGTGAAGTGCCGGCATAGCTTCCTCTTAACCTCGGAAAGCACTAGGGTCACATCATCACCTAGATATGAAGTATTTCTTGAGGAGAAGATAGTCAGCGACATCTTGGAAACTTCTCGGTCCCTTCTTCGATTGAACAAGATTACCTGTGCCAGGGTGAATTTTGCAAGCAATGCCCAGTGGTTAAATGTAGGCTTGGTGGATAGACCACATTGGTAGACTTTCTGCTTCTCGTTGAGCTACAAGTGCATCTTTTTCACATCTTCCGTGAAATGTAAGAGCTCCACTTGGACTCCTTAAGAGTTTTTAAGGCAGCTGATGAGAGCAACTCATTCCATCTTGCCTCATATCTTCGTGATGTTGCGTGCATATTCTACCACAGCTGTGCAGCCTCCATCATGGCTCGGCACTCCACAATGCTCGCTATCTTTTGCAGACCATGCCCGACCTTGAGTGACAGCGAAGGTGTCTAAAATGTACCCGTCTCCTCGTCATAGCCAGTTACCAGCTTCATAGAGTCTATTACATGCAGAAAGTTTGATGGGATGGTAAACTCTTCTATCTTCTCCAAAGGCATACCTCTCCTGGCCTGTAGCATTAGCCTTCCCCATTCTCTAAGCTACTGACAGATGTACTTGTGCCTGCCAACATCTGAACCAACCCGAATGCTCCTCCATCTGCATAATACATCGGCCAATTTTGACTGCGAGTAAGATTTCATCTGTCGTCATGTCACTCAAGAGCTACCACTGATGTCAGGTAGAACAGGCTGAGCAAAGGCGCACAGTGACTGTACTCTGTTTTGCCAGGTCTGGGCTTGTTGCCTCTTCAGTTTAGCCTACATTTCTTCTTGTGTCACCACATATATTTTCTTGCAAACAAGCCTTGACAGGCAGTCTGGAAGTTTTCACAGGACCAGAATGCCATGTCCTGTCCTCAGTGTATGTACAAAGTTGCCCTTATTGCAAAGATGCGCCAATTGCATGCACCTTTCATTCGAGTGCTTGGGGAATTTCACGGCCCAGGCTATTTTTGAGAGGGGCTTCTCACAGTACAAGCATTACTGCTTTTTCTTATACACCCTGCAGCCATCACTGTTTCTGGATAGCGTTTGGACAGACACTGCGTTATCTCTCTGACCCTCTGTGTTTAAAACACAGCTTTCAGAAGGTCGAGAATGGTTGTACATTGAACTCATCTCTGGGTACCTGCACTTTGCTCCACTGGCGGGAAATGGGGCATCACAGCTGGTGTCTGAAATGCTGAACTGCTTTCCTTCGAAGTGTCAGGGGCATACTCATCTCCACTGCTCTCTGCCCTATAGTCGGAGCCACCGGTGGGCTCTGTCATGCTCCGCTGTCCACACTTTATCTTCAGCAGCAGACGGATCTAACCGTGTCTTGACCCGTTTGATGTATAAAGCCTTCCGGGAAAGTTGCAGTCACTTCCTCTTCCTGCTCCTGCTAAATAGATGGACGGTCTACTGGCCTCTAGCGGTGGGATGCACACACATTCTCCCCACTACATTGGACACACACACACTTTTGGTCCCACAAAAGTGACTCGCGGAGACATGCTTGATTTTTATGCTGAGCATATCAGCAAGGTCCCCTACATTGATTAGCCTTGGGAAGCATTGTGGGGACCTCAATTTGTCTCCCTACTACGACTAAGGTCCCCACAGTGTTGGTGTATAAACAGGTCACTGTCCCCACAAGCATGTGAATGCAAGTACACACACACACACACACACACACGTCTATTTAATAGCAGCCAATTAAGCTACCAGTATGTTTTTGGAGTGTGGGAGGAAACTGGAGCACCCGGAGGAACCCCATCATGCTATCATGTTATCATGGATCAGAATCTCTAAGAAATGCTTCCAGCACCTTGTTGTATGTGTATATATATATATATATATATATATATATATATATATATATATATATATATATTGCCAAAGACACAATTATTGTTTAAATTAGACAACTTGTGGCATAACATGTACATAAATACTGTAATCCCTTTTCTCATTCACGAGCTGTCTCCTGTAATTCTTCCGCCTCTATATTCTGTTCCCCCCCATAATTCACTCCGACATCCCTTCGTTTTCTTGCCTTATATACAAGCAGCAGGCGGAGGTGAGGCTGTCCCTGGGTATCACACACCATGCTGCTTCCCTGAAGGGCAGTGAATACGCGCAGTACATCACCATGCAGCCAATCAGTGACACAGAGCAGCATCATGTAATGCCAGGGTCATCCCCTCATCTGCCCTTTGTCTGTATACATGGTAAGAAGTAGAGGTGATGGGGGGAGAACGATTTACAAGGAGAGGAAGAGTAGCAAGTGTGGAAGGTGGTCAGACATCCTATGGACTCTAAACCTCTAAACTTCCGCAAATTCTTAATGGTCATCTACAAGCTCTCTGTGTCTGGTCCACACACACTTCCCATTGAAAAACATATATCGCACTTCATGCACAAGGTTTAGAGCGGCCAGTGAAATGTGGTGGGTTAATATTTCACACATTGTAGCATTTGAAGCTCGACCCCCGTTTAGTGGACATAATTAGCCCGCTCACATTATAGGCTGTGGACATCTGTATAATCAGGACAATGAGTTCTCGGTGAAGGCTCCACAGTATACAGATATTTGTACAATGTTGTATTCCCAGTTCCAGCTATACCTGGATACTACAGCCCTAGATGACTGAAAGATCACTGTGAGATGAGACCATCAACATGACAGCTGCCAGTTCCACCCCATAAAGTTCCATCCTGACCCCAATAGTGGCAGTTGGATATATTCCTTGGATCAATCACCCCCATAAGGTGCTAATCCATATTTACATTCTGTTAGTGAATTTGTCTTTGCCTCACCATGTGGACAGGAATCTACAGACTAACCACCCTTAAGAACTCTTCCTATGTTCATGGTGAAATTGTGTTCTGTAATATGCGATAGATGACCCCTTGGCCTCACATCTCACATCTGAGTCTTGGAGAGAATAATAAATTAGCTGGTTTAATTATTCTAACATCCAATATGCAGATTATATGCTTTATGTTCCCTCATGATGGGACCATTCCCTGAAACGCAGTCTAAAGGTCAGTCTCTGTTTCGTCAGGTCTCTGCTCCTGTCCAAGGTTGCGATTAGTGGCCACATGTGGAAGAGACAGAATGGTCCGAATTTGGAATGAGGAGAACCAGCTGCTCAGGTAATTCCTCTATCTCTCCTCAGGTGGCATTAGATGTGTATTATGTATAATGGCCAAACTGCTCACAACAGGTCCGTGCAGCAGATGACCGCACCTACATGACCGCAGCCAATTCCTGCCTATAGACCAGCGACATCTTTCATACGTCAATGAATTATACACATGGATGGAATATTAACTATCATACATTATCTGTATCCTTACATAATACAGATGACACTATCTCCCTTTGGTATTATTATTAGCTTTTGTTTATAAAGCACCAACACATTATGTAGCGCTGTATATTGAGAGGATCATGGCACCGATTGGGGAACAATCGATATATAAGCTACCAGAGTAACAGTTGTAGCTGGTGGTGGCTAAAGTGCCTGTACGATACCTGTGGTGGGATCGGACCCACGCCAGACAGCATTCTCTAACTGTAACTATGCACCCACAGGCTTTCTGCCTAAATTACTGGGTTAAATAGTTGGCCTCATACTTCATCGTATTACATTTAACCAGAACTACTGAATGATAGTTCATTTTACATTGGCTGAGTATTAAACATGAATCTACTAAATGCTATTGCTTGTTACCACATATATTGCGATCCGATATTGGAGAGATAATTCACGCTTAACTTAAGCAAAAGATACAGCTGCAATTAATTTAAGCTTGATAGCAAATTGAATTACAAGCTTTACAGAAACTGTGGTAGACATTTGTTCACAATTTTTTTATGTTTTTTTTAACATTAGTTGGAGTCCATGATATGAGATAATTAGAGGTGGAGCGTGACCTCTTGTTATATCATTTTTTTTAAAATGCATGAGTATCATCAGACTTTCATGTGATAAGTTGGTTAGAAAATAGCAAACTCAACACAAGTTTATTTTAAATTGTTTTTGTTCATATTATTAAAGTGTATTTTATACGTTTACTTATATTCACTGTGTTGCTACTTTATTTAAGGCGTGGCCTTTCTCAGCACTGTTTTGTCTTTTTATTGTAGTTGTTGCTTTAGCACAGTGGGGATACACATAATTCTCAGCAGCGAGTTTGGTCCAAACTTTTGTTGCCTTGATTATAGATTTTGATTAAATAGGCCATTTCACGTCTTTAATATACAGACCTGCAGTGCGCCTTATTATTATTATTATTATTATTATTTATTTAAAAGGCGCCACAAGGTTTCCGCAGCGCCGAACTCATTAGAGCTTACATCCTAAAGGGAGGGCAACAGACAATAGGCACAGAGGGAGTCAGAGGAGGGGAGCAAGCGCACCCTTTTCAAAGGAGGATCCAGGAGATGAGAGCGAGCATGGAAAGAGGGTTAGGTGGAGGGCTGGTAAGCCTTGAGGAAGAGATGAGTTTTGAGTGCCCGTTTGAAGGAGCACAAGTTAGGGGATAGACGGATGGAGCGAGGGAGGTCATTCCAGTGCAAGGGGGTAGCTCGGGAGAAGTCTTGAATTCTGGAGTGGGATGAGGTTATTAGAGTGGAGGAGAGGCGACGGTCATTGGCCGAGCACAGGGAACGGGCGGGAGTGTGGATGGAGAGGAGATTGGATATATAAGGGGCAGTAGACTAGGAGAGGGCCTTGTAGGTGAGGGTAAGAAGTTTGAAAAGAATTCGATAGGGAAAGGGGAGCCAGTGAAGGGCAAGGCAGAGAGGGGAGGCAGAAGAGGAGCGGTGAGAAAGGAAGATAAGCCTCGCCGCCGCATTAAGTATAGAACGAAGGGGGGCAAGGCGAGAGCGGGGGAGGCCGGTGAGGAGAAGATTGCAATAGTCCAGCCGGGAAATGATGAGCGCGTGGATAATAGTTTTGGTTGCTTCATTAGATAGGAAGGGCCGGATGCGGGCAATGTTACGAAGTTGAAAGCGACAGGATTGCGCAAGAGATTGAATGTGGGGGGTAAAAGAGAGGGAGGAGTCGAGGGTGACGCCCAGGCAGCGTAGTTGGGGGACGGAGGAAATGGTGGAGTTGTTAATAGTGATGGAGAGATCCAGATAGGATAAGGACTTAGACGGAGGGAAAACAATAAGTTCTGTTTTTTCAATGTTAATTTTGAGAAAGCGAGAGGACATCCAAGAAGAGATGGCAGAGAGGCAGTCAGATACACGAGAGAGGAGGGGAGGGGAAAGATCAGGAGAAGAGATGTAAAGTTGAATATCATCGGCGTATAGGTGATACTGAAGGACGAATGAGGTGATGAGAGCACCAAGAGAGGAAGTATAGAGTGAGAAGAGTAGAGGGCCAAGAACAGAGCCCTGAGGGACTCCTACAGGGAGGGCAGAGGGGGGGGGGAGGATGAACCGGACATAGATACAGAGAAAGAGCGGTTGGCGAGATAGGAGGTGAACCATGTAAGGACAGAGCCAGAGAGACCGAGAGAGTGAAGTGTCTGCAAGAGGAGGTGGTGGTCCACGGTGTCAAAGGCTGCGGATAGGTCCAGGAGGATGAGCAGGGAGAAGTGACCCCTGGATTTAGCAGAGAGGAGATCATTTGTTACATTGGTCAGGGCAGTTTCAGTAGAGTGGAGGGGGCGGAAGCCAGATTGGAGAGGGTCAAGAAGGGAATTGTCAGAGAGGTTACAGGTGAGGCGGTTGCAAACAATACGCTTGAGAAGTTTAGAGGCGTAGGGGAGAAGAGAAATGGGGCGGTAGTTGGCGAGTGTGGTGGGATCGAGATTAGGTTTTTTTTAGAATAGGAGAGATGAAGGCATGTTTGAAGGAGGAGGGGACAGTACCAGTGGAGAGAGACAGGTTGAAGAGGTGAGCTAAGTAAGCGCAGACAGTGGGGGAGAAGGAGCGAAGAAGGTGAGAGGGGATGGAATCTGGGTGACAGGTAGACGGGGGAGAAGAAAGAATGAGGGAGTGGACTTCATCGCCTGTAGTAGGGCGGAAGGAGTCCCAGGGTGGGATAAGGGGAGAGGGAGGAGCAAAGAGAGGGGCCGGAGAGGAAGGTGATGAGGATATATCGAGTCGGATAGTCTCAATTTTGGAGGAGAAAAATGAGGCAAAATCTGTAGCAGAGAGGGAGAGTGGGATAGGAGGAGGGGGAGGGGTGAGGAGAGAGGTGAATGTGGCAAAGAGGCGGCGGGGATTAGAGGACTGAGAAGAAATGAGGGACTTAAAAAAAGATTGTTTAGAGAGGGAGAGGGCGGAGCAGTAGGAGGAGAGGATAAACTTGAAGTGGAGGAAGTCAGCCAGGGAGCGAGATTTCCTCCAAAGGCGTTCAGCAGCACGAGTGCACTTCTGGAGGAAGCGGGTGGAATTAGAGTGCCAGGGTTGGGGAATTAAGCGGCGGCGGCGGACAGAAGTGGCAGGGGCAACAGCATCCAAGGCAGTGGTGAGAGAGTGGTTGTAAAGAGAGGTGGCGTTATCAGGGCAGACCAGGGAGGGAAGAGGGGATAGCAGAGTTTCAAGAGAGGAGGAAAAGGACGTAGGGTCAACAGCAGCAAGATTACGCCTAGTGAGGGTAGTTTTAGGGAGGGGGGAAGCAGGGGAAGAGGACAGATTGAAGGAGAGTAGATGGTGGTCAGAGAGTGGGAAGGGAGAGTTGGAGAAGTCAGAGAGATCACATAGATGAGAGAAAACAAGGTCAAGGGAGTGACCAAGGCAGTGGGTGGGGGAAGAGGTCCACTGCGTGAGGCCAAGGGAGGAAGGAAGGGCGAGAAGTTTAATGGAGGCAGGGTCAGAGGGGAGATCAATAGGGATGTTAAAGTCTCCAAGTATGATGGAGGGGAGGTCAGAAGAGAGGTAGTGGGGAAACCAAGCAGCAAAGTTGTCGAGAAAGAGGGAAATGGGGCCAGGGGGGCGGTATATGACTGAAACACGGAGGTGAATGGGGCCTTAGGAATCTTTTTTGTTTTTTAGACATGAGGGTGTTAGTCTATCTCTATTGTCTTATTTCAGGAGCCTTTGTCTGAACTGTACACCTGAGAGCTTGGCATTCAGCCATGACGGAGGGGAGCTGCTGGTGGGACTTGGCTTTCACATTTTCCGAATCAGCCTGGGCAAATTGCTGCCCCACTCGTACCAACTGAAGGTAACAATGTCCATTAGTAAAATGTGTAACAAAAAATTATTTAAAAAATATATTATTGCAGTACCGTGTCAGCCAGAAAAATCTATGTGATGTTAAATACTTTCGTGTCAAAAAAGAAAAAAGTATTATAGGAATGATACCTTTATCGGCTAACCCAAAAAAATATTATTATATTATTATATTTGCTAGCTTTCAGAGCACAGAGGCCCCTTCATCAGGCAACTTTACAAATGAATGACTGAGAAACAGGAACAACATTTAAGAGCGGTTACATTAGTAATAGGAGGAACTTAAAGCATTTGAACCATCGCTTAAGTCCTTTCCAGTCTGTGCTAATATATTGGTTCTCCAAGTAAGAACATGACATGTAAGGTAGCAAGCACCACAGCTGCCAGTGTTTATAACTAATAAATGTGAGGACCCTAACCCTAAATCATATACTCTCCCAGCAGCAACAGATCAATCACAAAAGCTGACAATTCAGGAAAATAAAACAATCGTAAACACTACAGATACAGATGAGTCAAGCCATCCAGCAAATTAGATGATGGCTTTGGATTAACATCCATCAAGCATGATCCTTCAGTATCCCAGCACTGTTGTCTGGGTACTCTATCATGAGTCCCCTTGACAGAGTATAGCATCTTCCGTCTCCAACATCCATCCATGTCGAATGGATAGGAATGTGACTCTTCATATGTTAACACAGTGGCTCCCAAACTTTTGCAGTTCGCGGCACCCTTAGAGTCTCCATAATTACTGAGCAGTCCCGTTTTAGAAGTAGTTGGGTCAAAAAAAACTTATTAAGTATTTAGGTCAGGACAGAAATACTTATTTAGTTGTATGCAAAAATAATACACACAAATCCAAGGGAAAATAATATATTTTTTTCAATTCTATTTCTGTCAAAGAATAATTGACAGCTAACTCACACTATTTCCTCCTTCATCTCCACACATGCTGCCCCCTCTCACTCTGCCCCCTCTGCATCCACTCACGCTGCCCCCTCTGCATCCACTCACGCTGCCCCCTCTGCATCCTCTCACGCTGCCCCCTCTGCATCCTCTCACGCTGCCCCCTCTGCATCCTCTCACGCTGCCCCCTCTGCCCCTTTTCACGCTGCCCCCTCTGCATCCTTTCACGCTGCCCCCTCTGGATCCTTTTACGCTGCCCCCTCTGCATCCTTTTACGCTGCCCCCTCTGCCCCTTCTCATGCTGCCCCCTCTCACGCTGCCTCCTCTGCCTCTTGTCACGCTGCCCCCTCTGCATCCTTTCACGCTGACCCCTCTGCATCCTTTTACGCTGCCCCCTCTGCATCCTCTCACGCTGCCCCCTCCGCCCTCTCTCACGCTGCCTCCTCTGCCTCTTGTCACGCTGCCTCCTCTGCCCCTTGTCACGCTGCCCCCTCTGCCCCTTGTCACGCTGCCCCCTCTGCCCCTTGTGATGCTGCCTCCTCTGCCCCTTGTTACGCTGCCTCCTCTGCATCCTTTCGCGCTGCCCCCTCTGCATCCTTTTACGCTGCCCCCTCTGCATCCTCTCACGTTGCCTCCTCTGCCCCTTCTCATGCTGCCCCCTCTGCCCTCTCTCACGCTGCCTCCTCTGCCTCTTGTCACGCTGCCTCCTCTGCCACTTGTCACGCTGCCCCCTCTGCCCCTTGTCACGCTGCCCCCTCTGCCCCTTGTCACGCTGCCCCCTCTGCCCCTTGTCACGCTGCCTCCTCTGCCCCTTGTCACGCTGCCCTCTCTCTTGCTACCCCCTCTGCCCCTTGTGACGCTGCCTTCTCTGCCCCTTGTTACGCTGCCTCCTCTGCCGCTTTTCACGCTGCCCTCTCTGCCCCTTGTCACACTGCCCCCTCTGCCCCTTGTCACGCTGCCCCCTCTGCCCCTTGTCACGCTGCCTCCTCTGCCCCTTCTCACGCTGCACCTTTTGCCGCGGCCAGCCAAAGAAGAAACAAATTTACCAATCCGCGCGGCGCTCGGGACCCAGCATCTTCCTCTCTCCCGCAGCTATGTCCTCCTTCATCTCCACACACGCTGCCCCCTCTCACTGCCCCCTCTCACTCTGCCCCCTCTGCATCCTCTCACGCTGCCCCCTCTGCATCCTCTCACGCTGCCCCCTCTGCATCCTCTCACGCTGCCCCCTCTGCATCCTCTCACGCTGCCCCGTCTGCATCATCTTACGCTGCCCCCTCTGCATCCTCTCGCGCTGCCCCCTCTGCATCCTCTCGCGCTGCCCCCTCTGCCCCTTGTGACGCTGCCCCCTCTGCCCCTTGTCACGCTGCCTCCTCTGCCCCTTGTCACGCTGCCTCCTCTGCCCCTTGTCACGCTGCCTCCTCTGCCCCTTGTCACGCTGCCCTCTCTCTTGCTACCCCCTCTGCCCCTTGTGACGCTGCCTCCTCTGCCCCTTGTTACGCTGCCTCCTCTGCTGCTTTTCACGCTGCCCTCTCTGCCCCTTGTCACACTGCCCTCTCTGCCCCTTGTCACGCTGCCCCCTCTGCCCCTTGTCACGCTGCCTCCTCTGCCCCTTCTCACGCTGCACCTTTTGCCGCGGCCAGCCAAAGAAGAAACAAATTTACCAATCCGCGCGGCGCCCGGGACCCAGCATCTTCCTCTCTCCCACAGCTATGTCCTCCTTCATCTCCACACACGCTGCCCCCTCTCACTGCCCCCTCTCACTCTGCCCCCTCTGCATCCTCTCACGCTGCCTCCTCTGCATCCTCTCACGCTGCCCCCTCTGCATCCTCTCACGCTGCCCCCTCTGCATCCTCTTGCGCTGCCCCCTCTGCATCCTCTCGCGCTGCCCCCTCTGCATCCTCTCGCGCTGCCCCCTCTGCCCCTTGTGACGCTGCCCCCTCAGCCCCTTGTCACGCTGCCTCCTCTGCCCCTTGTCACGCTGCCTCCTCTGCCCCTTGTCACGCTGCCTCCTCTGCCCCTTGTCACGCTGCCCTCTCTCTTGCTACCCCCTCTGCCCCTTGTGACGCTGCCTCCTCTGCCCCTTGTTACGCTGCCTCCTCTGCTGCTTTTCACGCTGCCCTCTCTGCCCCTTGTCACACTGCCCTCTCTGCCCCTTGTCACGCTGCCCCCTCTGCCCCTTGTCACGCTGCCTCCTCTGCCCCTTCTCACGCTGCACCTTTTGACGCGGCCAGCCAAAGAAGAAACAAATTTACCAATCCGCGCGGCGCCCGGGACCCAGCATCTTCCTCTCTCCCACAGCTATGTCCTCCTTCATCTCCACACACGCTGCCCCCTCTCACTGCCCCCTCTCACTCTGCCCCCTCTGCATCCTCTCACGCTGCCTCCTCTGCATCCTCTCACGCTGCCCCCTCTGCATCCTCTCACGCTGCCCCCTCTGCATCCTCTTGCGCTGCCCCCTCTGCATCCTCTCGCGCTGACCCCTCAGCCCCTTTTCACGCTGCCCCCTCTGCCCTCTCTCACGCTGCCCTCTCTGCCCCTTGTCACGCTGCCTCCTCTGCCTCTTGTCACGCTGCCTCTTCTGCCCCCTGTCACGCTGCCCCCTCTGCCCCTTGTGATGCTGCCTCCTCTGCCCCTTGTTACGCTGCCTCCTCTGCATCCTTTCGTGCTGCCCCCTCTGCATCCTTTCACGCTGCCCCCTCTGCATCCTTTTCCGCTGCCCCCTCTGCATCCTCTCATGCTGCCTCCTCTGCCCCTTCTCATGCTGCCCCCTCTGCCCTCTCTCACGCTGCCTCCTTTGCCTCTTGTCACGCTGCCTCCTCTGCCCCTTGTCACGCTTCCCCCTCTGCCCCTTGTCACGCTGCCTCCTCTGCCCCTTGTCACGCTGCCTCCTCTGCCCCTTTTCACACTGCCCCCTCTGCCCCTTGTCATGCTGCCTCCTCTGCCCCTTGTCACGCTGCCTCCTCTGCCCCTTGTCACGCTGCCTCCTCTGCCCCTTTTCAGGCTGCCTCCTCTGCCCCTTTTCACGCTGCCCCCTCTGCCCCTTGTGACGCTGCCTCCTCTGCCGTTTTTCACGCTGCCCTCTCTGCCCCTTGTGACACTGCCCCCTCTGCCCCTTGTCATGCTGCCCTCTCTGCCCCTTGTGACACTGCCCCCTCTGCCCCTTGTCATGCTGCCCCCTTTGCCCCTTGTCACGCTGCCTCCTCTGCCGCTTCTCACGCTGCACCTTTTACCGCGGCCAGCCAAAGAAGAAACAAACTTACCAATCCGCGCGGCGCCTGGGACCCAGCATCCTCCTCTCTCCCGCAGCTATGTCCTCCTTCATCTCCACACACGCTGCCCCCTCTCACTCTGCCCCCTCTCACTCTGCCCCCTCTGCATCCACTCACGCTGCCCCCTCTGCATCCTCTCACGCTGCCCCCTCTGCATCCTCTCACGCTGCCCCCTCTGCATCCTCTTACGCTGCCCCCTCTGCATCCTTTTACACTGCCCCCTCTGCATCCTTTTATGCTGCCCCCTCTGCATCCTCTCGCGCTGCCCCCTCTGCCCCTTTTCACGCTGCCCCCTCTGCCCTCTCTCACGCTGCCCCCTCTGCCCCTTGTCACGCTGCCTCCTCTGCCTCTTGTCACGCTGCCTCCTCTGCCCCTTGTCACGCTGCTCCCTCTGCATGCTTTCACGCTGCCCCCTCTGCATCCTTTCACGCTGCCCCCTCTGCATCCTTTTATGCTGCCCCCTCTGCATCCTCTCACGCTGCTCCCTCTGCCCCTTCTCATGCTGCCCCCTCTGTCCTCTCTCACACTGCCTCCTCTGCCTCTTGTCATGATGCCTCCTCTGCCCTTGTCACGCTGCCTCCTCTGCCCTTGTCACGCTGCCCCCTCTGCCCCTTGTCACGCTGCCCCCTCTGCCCCTTGTCACGCTGCCTCCTCTGCCCCTTGTCACGCTGCCTCCTATGCCCCTTGTCACGCTGCCTCCTCTGCCCCTTGACACGCTGCCTCCTCTGCCCCTTGTCATGCTGCCCTCTCTCATGCTACCCCCTCTGCCCCTTGTGACGCTGCCTCCTCTGCCCCTTGTGACGCTGCCTCCTCTACATCCTTTCACGCTGCCCCCTCTGCCCTCTCTCACGCTGCCTCCTCTGCCTCTTGTCACGCTGCCTCCTCTGCCCCTTGTCACGCTGCCACCTCTGCCTCTTGTCACGCTGCCCCCTCTGCCCCTTGTCACGCTGCCCCCTCTGCCCCTTGTCACGCTGCCCCCTCTGCCCCTTGTCACGCTGCCCCCTCTGCCCCTTGTCACGCTGCCTCCTCTGCCCCTTGTCACGCTGCCTCCTCTGCCCCTTGTCACGCTGCCCTCTCTCTTGCTTCCCCCTCTGCCCCTTGTGACGCTGCCTCCTCTTCCCCTTGTCACGCTGCCCCCTCTGCCCCTTGTCACGCTGCCCCCTCTGCCCCTTGTCACGCTGTCTCCTCTGTCCCTTCTCACGCTGCACCTTTTTCCGCGGCCAGCCAAAGAAGAAACAAACTTACCGATCCGTGCGGCGCCTGGGACCCAGCATCCTCCTCTCTCCCGCAGCTGACAGCGGAGGATGCTGGGTCCTGGGCGCCACGCGGACTGGTAAGTTTTTGTTTTTTCTGGCTTGCTCGCGGCACCCCTGTGATAGTGCCGCCGCACCCCTGGGAGCCGCGGCGCACACTTTGGGAACCGCTGTGTTAACGTGTCATATTGGAGACTTGGATGGAATATTCTATCCCCCGACATTGGAACACCTAAATTTACTGCATTGTACCCCTGCTTTTTTTCTCCAGAAACTGGGGCTAGAGAAGAAGTGTTACAGTTCAAGTTCTGGCAACTAGCCACTGCATGAGCCACCACTTTGTATGATTCCAAGCAAAGGGGGCGATAAATTGTATTATCCTCTGTCTAAGGTTGAATGTATAGTGACCATTATGGAGGGATGACACTATGAAACGGTCCCTCCCAGTTTGCATACCAAGGACCTGTCTTATGGACCGAACTACAAATGAACTGTCGCTTTATATTGTATGTGGTCCTCAAGGTCGACGTAGTAATGCTTCTTTTACTGTCTCCAATTCGACAGATGGCCAGGTAGTTTAATGAGACTCTGAAGCCCTGTAGTCTTCTGCAAGACTGCATAATCTGTCACACGTGTCCCATCAGTGTGAACCGGGATCCATCAACAAAAATGACTTGGTCATCCGGATGTGCTGTTTGTCTAAGCAAAAGGCATTGTTTCAACAAGTGGCATTTGTCCACAGTCATGTTCTGTCCCTGCTGTGTTTAGCATTTGAGACAATACATGTTTGGCCTTCTGACTTACTGTGAGATTGTGCCCACTCAATTCCATTATCCATCTCCCAAACCTCTGTTGAGAGACACCAGGCAGCATGTCCCGAAGGCTTAATGGAGAGTGTAGGGTCTATACACAATATGTTCTGTAACTTTGACAGCATAATGTATTGCAGCCAGTTGTTTTGTGCATCCATCAAAACCTCTTTCCACAGTAGAAAGAAGCCTAGAGAAATACCCTAGTGATCTAGTCACAGATCCTACTTCTTGTAGTAAGACTGTTGACATGGACTCTGGGCCAGTGTGAGCCTGAATTGCCAGCTCACCCTCTGGGTGAGGAGTGGCCAAAACTGGGTCTCTTTTCAGGGTAGAAAATTCCTCTTCCTGTGTTTCTGCCCATCCTTTCAATGAAGGTTTCTAACCTATGAGCTTTGTGAGGACTCAATAGGAGACCTGCACATACAAGGAGGCCTAACAATTCCTGTCGAAGTGTCAAAATGTTCCTCCATAGTCTTTGTATGGAGTAGTAGATCATCCACATATTGCAGCAGGCATTCTGGGTGTGAAAACACACTCAGCACTTCTGCTAATGCCTGATGAAAATATGTGGGACTACTGTAAAATCCTTGGGGTAATACGCAAAACTTGTATTGCGTATCTTGCACGGTGAATGCAAATTTGTAACGGCAGCTTTCTGTCAATGGTATCGAAAAGAAAGCAAAGGCTACATCAATCGTAGTGAATACATTACTTTTGCTATTTATTCTTGCTAATATGTCTGGTGTCTCTGCTACCAGCTGTGCTGACATGGGAGTGTATTCATTCAAAGCCCTGAAATCAATTGTGAGTCTCCAGGTGTTTGTCTCCTTCTTCTTGACAGGCCATTGTCACGAGCCGCGGCGGTACGCCGCATCCTGGCATGAACTAGCAGCCGGGCGTGTATTTTAGTTTCTGTGCTCTGTTATTATCCTTGTGGCATAGATGTAGGAGGGTGTAGGGACAGCCTCCAACACCAGGGGGAGCTCTCATATGATTTAAACTGGTTTACTTATATTTTTATACATGCTTCCTGGTTATGTTATTACCTATGCTAGTTCTAGCTAGTAATTTATTAGCTGCCTCCTGAGGCTGATTGTCAGCCCTATCCTCCTCTGTCCTGATTGGCTCTTAGTACTATTTAAGGCAGGGAGATCAGAGCCTCACTGCCGGTTATAGCTTCTGCTCCTTGCTCCTGCCCTTTGAATATTCTGCTGGATTGCCCGTGTATGACCCCTTGCCTGGATTTGGACCCTGCCTGTGTTTCTTGTGACCCCGACCTCCAGCGTGTTTACCGACCTTCCTGTTTGCTCGTGACCCTTGACCTTGGCTTGTCTATTGGATTCGTTGTCTGCTGCAGGCCCTCGACCCTTGCCTGGACTTTGCCCTGCTTTCCTGGGTTCTCCCCAGCCGGTACGCACTTCACGACCCTCTGTCAGTCTGCGGCCCAGTCTGTCCCCACCACTAGGGGCTCCAGTGAATACCTGACTGGCAGAATAGATTCCGGGTTGTGCTGTATCGGCTAGAGGGGTTCCTAACAGCCATAAGGATTTGTTGCACATGGAATTTCACTTCACGACTACTCCCATTGCTTCTAAATCAGTCACAGCTTCTATCACTAGTTCCATGGCTTCAGGGGAGAAATGATATTGACGTTGTAGTGGTGGATCTGGTCCTTGTATGTCCACCTGGGCGTCAATCATCTTTCCACAATCATTCCTCCTTTGGGCCCATAGCTCTGGGTATTTGTGCACAATGGACCTGATTCATTAAGGAGCGTAAGGCAAAAGAATGAGCAAGTTTTCTTCTGGACAAAGCCATGTTACAATGCAAGGGGTGCAAATTAGTTTATTATTTTGCACATAAGGAAAATACTGACTGCTTTTTCATGTCCTAGATCAAATTTAAATTTTTGAAGCAGTGATGTTTTATTAGCTCAAGTAAGTCCTGAAAAGGACAGTTACAAACTCCAGTTTACGGTACTAGCAATCTTTCCAGACAGTACAGATGGAGTAATACATTACATGGTCAAACAGTGGTTTTTTATGCAGTTTAGGACACAGTCTGGCAGGGGGTAACACCACCTTCTGATCCTACATGGCTCTGCAACGTCTGCGTTATTACATCAGATCTCAGGATGTAAAATCCTCCAGACTAGGAGTTAATGTGATTTAAGCTTTAACAAAAGTTACATTAATCTCTTGATTTCCTGCATCCTGTCTTAGAGTCATAGGAAGTCTAAGTTTACCCCCCCCCCCCTCTCCCCCATGCCTTGAGGCTAAGGGATGTGTTGGACAGGGAGATGAAAAGGTCTAATTAACATGTGATTACCTGCCTTCGGACAGTCACAGAAACCACATTTCCTCATATGCCGATGACCTCAGAAATCAGTACTTGGCTAATACAGAAATAGAACACAGTATCAAAATCAACACATTTGCAATCATATAAATTGGTGCCTGTGCAACTAATTCAAATAAATTTCTACAAAAAAAGTATTTCTATGTGATCCAGTCACAGTCGCGTCTTGCATTTGCAACTCTGTACAACTGGGGAGGCAGAATGGGGAGGAAAGCTGAGGGCCAGTGTAGTCCAACTATGTCAGGATACTGGGCTTATGTGTTGCTCTTTTGCTGCATAGACTAGCTGGTTTGCCCATAGACAGACCTTATGTCCTATCTGGGACACCTGGTATTTTTCTGGGTTTGTAATCACCTAGGGGTAATATACAGTTGACAACAACAAGGGGGTTCACCACACAAAGAGTCTGCTACTCGACCCTACCCTACTATTCACCATCTTCCCTGGAGTGCTGCCTCAGTCTCCATGCCACCCTCTTCACTCCTCTACCAGTAAGGCAGAGACAATGCCCAATTTCTTCTGCGTTTTGCAGACCCACAGTGGTGTGGCCTTGGTGGAGCTGATCTAAAATAACAATGGATTGAATACCTGCATCACAAGGGGCCACCAAAAGTCATTGGATTGCATCAGGCACAATATGGGGAGGGGCTCTGACTAGATTCACTAGAGAACAATGGACACCCATTTGTCAGACAATGAAGGATAATTCCTTTAAGTCTCTGGTACATCCCTCAGTTATCTCCTGATTTCTTTTTGGCAGAAACTGGTCCTATAGTTAGGCGCGGGCTGGCAGGTTTCATCCTGGGGGGGCGCACAGGCGGCCGCATCGCGTGTAAAATTAAGCTATTACTGCATCCACGGGGGGACGGGGGGCTGGCCGGCCCGAACAGCCGATAGACTGAGCCCCCCTGCCCCCCGGTCCAGTCCGCCCCTGCCTATAGTTCTATAGTTGACAAAACTTCCGACACAACATGGCCAACTGCTAGCCCAGGAATTCACACAAAGTCGTTAGCCAGCGGTCACAAAAACTCCTCATGGTGTCTCCAGGTGGCTGGTTTACCCTATAGCCCCAAGTTAAAATAGCCCTCTTAGGGGACATGTTAGAGAAACTTACAGTACCTACCTCTATGTTCGAAGTACAGCTCCATGCGTAAACCTGGCGTAATAGCGTATATGCTATTAATTCGTCATGAGCATATGATTTTAAACACACTTTTTGATGTTCAGGGTACACATTAGTCTAACTCTTCATGAGCCCCTTAGTGTACATCGTTAATACCGTGAGTGGGTGTAATGACTCTATTTACATGGACCCTTGTAGGGGCATTATAAGCTTCCTCTGCAGTCTCCCTTATTATGCATGTGTCACAGCCCATCCGGCCTCTGTGAAGTTTAGTGTTTCATACTTGTGTATCTGCTACCTGCTATATGCATTTACATTAAATGTGGGGCCTCTCTCACTGTTTACGCTTTTCTCATAGGTGATGTGTATGGAGTCTCCCTCAGCAGTTGCAGATCCTCCTGTTCCTGTACTTGAGTCAGATCTGTTGTCTCTTTCCAAGGAGGATAAAACAAGACTCGCTCTGCCAAAGTGCTGGGTACAAAGGTATTAGCAGAACTTCATCTGCCCACTCTGCTTTGTGTTTTCCTTCATTTTCCTGCTCTACCTCGTGTTCTCCTGTCTCTGCCCACTCTGCCTCATGTTCTTCTTCTGCCCACTCTGCCTTGTGTTCTCCTGTCTCTGCCCGCTCTACCTCATGTTCTTCTTCCTCTGCACGTTCTGCTTCATGTTCTTCCTCTGCCCACTCTGCCTCGTGTTCTTCTGTCTCTGCCCGCTCTACCTCGTGTTCTCATTCCTCTGCCTATTCTACCTCATGTTCTCCTTCCTCTGCCTGCTCTACCTCATGTTCTCCTTCCTCTACCCATTCTACCTCATGTTCTCCTTCCTCTGCCTGCTCTATCTCGTGTTCTCCTTCCTCTGCCCGTTCTACCTCATGTTCTCCTTCCTCTGCCCGCTCTACCTCGTGTTCTCCTTCCTCTGCCCGCTCTACCTCGTGTTCTCCTTCCTCTGCCCGCTCTACCTCATGTTCTCCTTCCTCTGCCCGCTCTGCCTCAAATTCTCCTTCCTGTGCCCGCTCTACCGCATGTTCTCCTTCCTCTGCCCGCTCTGCCGCATATTTTCTATTCTATTATCTTAATGCAGCTTTTTCATTTGTCATTCCCAGAAAATTTCATTGGTTGTAGTAATGTAGGATTAAGGAATGCAGGATTTGTCACACAAGGTCTGTAATGAGCTGTGGTGACAGGTCTCATAGCGGGTACACTGCCCTGCGGTTATTTCTGTAAGGTGTATGTATCCCATCGTGGTTGAGCACCAGCCAGTTTCAGAGACAAGGGGATGTTCTGGCCTCAGGTGCACAGCCAGAGTATGAAATGTGTCCCGAGTTCTCAGTGTAGCTGCTGTTAAGGCTGGGCTTCTTGAATCATTAAGGATTTATCACTTGAATAGTCACATTTTAGACTGGGGCTCAGATACTGTAGAGGGTGTCACCTCTCTTTACAATCAGCCTGTTTAGTTTCTTATATAGCAGTCATGACGCTCTGGGGGCTTTCGGCTAAGGCCAACTGAACACATTGTAGGAGAGATGGTCCAAACCCTGCTGACGTTGTACTGGGGGACGACATGACTAATCTCCTCCTATTTCCCATATTAAAAGTAAGAGTCATCCACTTTCTAAGGCAAGACCTAAATGCAGTTTTCATTGTATATGTTCCAGACATTTTCAATACATGGGCTACAAAAATAGCATGATTTGTGCTTCTCATTCTTTCTTTGAGGAGAGTTGGCCGAAGGTGACCTCAGTTCTTTAGTGGCATAATAGTAACATCAGCTAGCCAGTACTGCACATATAAGTTGCCCTTGTTGGGCACTAGATGGCATTACCCAGTTAAGTCTCAGCCAGTGAGTTATTTATTAAATTTCAGAATCAGCCAAATGATTTCTATTTATAGTGGAAGGAGCACAAGAGAGATGCTGTAGTAGCAGGACCAGTTCTCAAGTTAATAAGCCCCTTATATGAAAGACTCTCCTCTGAGATCCTCTCATTGGGCCTGATTCATTACGACACGCTGTTACGGATAACGGCTATTATCATAAGCTTGTAAAACAGGATGTAGAGGTTTTCACCTTTAGCAGCCGCCTTTCCCGTAGAGCTTGTTGCGCTCACAGGTACTCAAATGCCCCCAGGTCTTAAACTCAACATAGTACAAAAATAAAATATGGCTAAGTCCCCTGGCGCAAAAGGTATAAAAAACTGAGAGGCAGCTTGCAGCAAAACAATAGGTAACACCAAAAACCTATACAGTAGTACAGAACCAATAAAAATGATTTGCAGGCAAGTGCCAGTCAGGAGATACAATAAACAATTTAGAAAAAACAATAAAAAACTGTCAGGAAGTTCAAATAATCCTATATTCAAGGAATGAGTAGATCTTCTGATAAAGTCCAAAAAACTTCATAGATCCTCGTAGATCAAACATACAAAAGAAAAAAGAAGACAAAACATAGTGCACACTGCAAATATAAACAAGAATTAAAGGGACAAAAAGACCCTTATAATCTCCGTGTATTCAATAGCAGGACTGGATCACCACGTGAAAACGAGGGTTAAAACTTAACCCCTATGGGGTACGCACTCACCAAAAAGTATATATCATCCAGCTTATAATATGCATGTCGCTCCTTCCACAGAAAGATCCTCTAATATGGAGTCCCACTCATTCATAAAGAGATCCAAAAAAGAAGGGAAGACTTCATAGTGTAAAACCATACATGAAATATTTATTCCAGATAGCAATAAAACCAAACAAAAACGGCAGCGTCAGGCGGACCCTGAAAATGGGGAATAGATGGACCCTTACCGTCCTCAGGATGGCTAGAGGCATGTCAAAAGTTAAGTAGTATACCGGGAAACTCTCACTAATCGATCACTGTTCTGCCAGCAAAAGTATACCCGAGTCCGATAACGGAAGAAGTCCCCGCTGTTCAGTATCAAAACGTCTGACGTCACGCGTATCCCATCACCCAACGCGTTTCGGCTCATCAAGAGCCTTTCTCAAGGCATGTACACGGGATACAAAGTGTATCACTTAAATAGCAACCGGGTAGGAACAGCAGAATCCCGGAAGTAACAAATATATAAATAATATCCAGAAAATACAGAAAATACATAATATACATACACAGGATGATTCCAATATACAAAAAACATGGAAAATAATATGAATAAAAATAAAAACAATTTAAAATACAAAAACTCATCAAGGTCTCCTATCCAAAAAAGCGACCCAGGATACCCCTGCTTAGCTTCCCAAATAATGCAGAGACATATCACATTACAACAGACAGGCATATTCAAATTATTCATCGATTAGAAACCATTTAAGTTCAAAATCTTGGTTTAAACCTCCTGGGATTACAGTCCCCAGGTTATAGATCCATTTCATCTCGCATTTCGCGAGAGCAATTGAGGAATCTTTCTGTCTCCAGTTACCTTCTATCTTATCTATGGCTAAGAAATTCTTCAAACCATTCACCATACACTTAAAATGGGAGGACACAGAATGATTTTCGTAGCCTTTCTTAATATTACGAATATGCTCAGACAGTCTGATCTTAAGTGGCCGTGAAGTACGACCAACAAGTTTTTTGGACTTTATCAGAAGATCTACTCGTTCCTTGAATATAGGATTATTTGAACTTTCTGACTTTTTTATTGTTTTTTCTAAATTGTTTATTGTATCTCCTGACTGGCGCTTGCCTGCAAATCATTTTTATTGCTTCTCAACATAGTACAAGTTTATAAGTAAGACCACAGCGTGATATAGAGGGCAATGACAAAGCGTTGTATAGAGGGCAATGAATAAGCGTGGTCAGAACCGGGCTGGATTAACCCGAGGACTTTCTGGGTTAGATGCCAGGGGCCTCGGGCATCTGGGGGTCACTTGAAACTATATTAATTTGATTTTTTTAAAATATTTTTATCTCTGTACCGCCGGCATTATTCATCGGGCCAGGGGCGTCCATGCCTGCTGTCACTGTAATGCTTCTGTGGTGTGGAGTAATCTCCTTACTGAGGAGATCTTGCAAGAGTGAGACTATGAATCATAGTCTCACTCTCACGAGACCTCCTCAGTAAGGAGCTTACTGTGCACCGCGGAGACACTACAGAAAGTGACTGAACGCCTGCTGCAGCCTGCACTGAAGAAAGACTGGATTTGGACCACAAGGAATAGGAGGTAAGCGCTCGGGGAAGGGGGGAAGGGGGAGCACAGGATGAGCAGCAGAGCTATTATATTATGTTGTGTTACCCTTAGCCCAGGAGCCTCCATTCCCTTAATCCGGCCCTGGGTCAGAAGCAAGCCGAGGTCCAAGGGCAGAAGCAAAGGGGTGAGGTTCAGGCAAATGGTCAGGGGCAGGTGGAAAAGAAAGGTCTCCGAGTCACAGGCAAGGGTCAGGGTAACCAGCAATATATCACAGTCCAGGAAACAAGCCAGAGGTCATTGTCATGAGCCGCCGCGGCTCCGGGCACCGCCGCAACTCTCTGCCCTCACGTCCCAGCCGTCGGCACGACGATATGGACTTCACTTCCGGGTTGTCCCGGCCGTTGCTGCGCTGCGCTCCGGCATTCAGGAGAGCCGGGCGCATGCGCAAATAATAAAGAAGCCAGCTGGCTAATTATGATCCCCGGGGCTGCCTTCCTTCCATTGGCCAGTGCTAGTATTTAAGGCAGGGAGGGGCAATCCTCCCCTGCCGGTTATAGTTCCTGCTTGTGCATACTAGCCTGCAATGTTCCTCTGCTCTCTGACTACTTTTTGGATTCTGACTACTGTTGCCGACCTTTGCCTTGTTACTGACTACGATTGATTGCCTGTGCCCTTTTGACCTTCTTGCCTGGACTCTTACGCTGCTGATTTACCTGTGACCCCTTACCCCGGTTCGTGTACTGGATATTTTGTCTGCTGCCGGCCTCGACCTTGCCTGACCTCACTCTGCTATTGCTCCCACCTTCTATCGCTGGGTTCTCCCCAGTCCGTGCACAATTCATGACCCTCAGCTGTCTGCCGCCAAGTCTATCCCCACCACTAGGGGCTCCAGCGAAAACCAGACTTCTGAGCAGACTCCGGGTTTTGTGTTGCTGGCTGTGGGGGTTCCTAACAGTCATACACAGAAAATCAATCCAGAAGTTAGCACAATATACAGGAGCAAGTCCGCAGCCAGGAACTGAACGCTATAATCGTCAGGGAGGCCCAGCCCTCCCTGCCTTAAATGCATGGAAGGACCAATCAAAAGTGGGAGGCACAGCCAGAGGAAATCAGCATCAGGAGGTAGATAATTAATTTGGCTCCTTTTGCGCAGGCGCCCGGCTGCCCCTTTTGACAAGGTGCGGTGATTTGACAGCTTGGCGTCCCAGCTGTTACCTTAGCAACGGCCGGGGAAAAACCGTAAGTGGTGTCCCGGTTGTCATGGAGATGCAGCCAGCCTGGGACAGCGAGTCGCGCAACTAGGGGCACCACCATGGCTCCGGATATACGCATACTGAGGGCTATGTGCGTTTCAGAACGCACGTAATTTGGGTCTGTGCATGCCCGAATTCAACAAGAAACGGATGCGTGTGGTGATGAATTCAGTTGTAGGTCTGTTCTGCTCTACTACACAAGACACTGCAGGATACGTGCAATACCGATGTAGAATATAAATTCTCAAAACAAGGCACAGAGAAAAAAGATAATGCATTAATGTCACCTGTTAATAATATAGTCATTAATGACAAAACATTAAAAAGTAAAAAAAATACATCAGCAAAAAACAATACATAAATACATTTATTGGGATGTTAATGTCTGCTGAACATAAAATACATTTTTACAGTTGCTACTGATTGCATACACCTGTTTTAGCTGCATACACAGCTGTCATCATTAGTATGCAGCACTCCGACTAGCCCTGTAACTGGAGCAAGAGATATGGCTGAAAAATAAGCACTTCTGAGATGCCCAGAGTTTGGGTCGGACACAGTAGCGTGCACTTGCGATTGGCATGCCCTTGCTGTACATTGACTACAGCCAAATGCCCCTTCTCGCCTGAAATTGTAGGCTGCAGTAATTGTCCATTGCGCTCCAAGATGAATTAAACGTGGCTTTGTTCTGTGGCATATGAGCCAGTTCTGGGCTTGTGCAGAATAATTTTGAGGATTGCACACACAAAGTCGCTCTTTACGTTCCTTGATTAGTCGGGTCCTTTTTATGCTGAGTGATGTCTACTAGTTAAGGATTATCATTAATTCTTGTAAGTTATTTGTTGAGGTATGATGGTAATGGTGTATAAGTTACAGTTTGAAAAATACTCACATTATAAAACATTATTATACAGAGGAAGAGACCAGTAGATGAGGTTCTGCTCACAAGAGCTTACAATCTAACAAAAAGCAATGGAGTGACAAAAAAGTTATATTTTTATCAATGGCCCAACTCCAATAACTTGATTGAGGAATTGTACTGGGCTGTAATGTTCTGCCTTAGCGGAACAATACAGATAAATCAGATAGGTAGATAACATAAGAGACAGTGAATGGGCATAGACTTCCTTGGAGAGATGAGTTTTCAGGAGCTGCTTTCAGGATAGAATTTCAGAGGAAGATTGCAGTGCAGGAGAAGTCTTGGAAAGAGGAGATGTCAGCTCATTTCAAGGAATACCACGTCCCATAATCATCATGATGAAATATAAATTTGACGCCATCATCAGTATGTCTTTACCCGTAAATGTAAGTACAAGGGTTGTGACATCACAATTGCATTGCTCATTGTATCTGTTCTCCCCTGACTTATTTATTTGTATGTATTGCAGGGCAGACATTGAAAGATCAGTTACAAGATAAATGTGTATAGAATAGCATAGCTTATAATGCAATATAGTGTATAATTGGGCTCACTAGTCTGTAGTCTAAACCCTAAAAGAAACGCGGTATCAGCTGCTTCCTGACTGCATGGTCGGAACTGACCTGTCCAAAACTATCCTCAAATGTTACCAACTGTCACATTTTAATGCTGGTAGCTGGCAATGACAGCTATGGAGCCCAGAATATGGTGAAAGCACATGATATTTAATTGAACAGATATGATCCAGAAAATGCAGAATGGTACAAACAGAGTATTGCAGATACTGAACAAGGATTGCTAAGAGAGGCTGAAGGCAAATAACAAGGAACACGGCTGGTGCAGATGAACAGGCAAAGAGATGTCGGCAGCAGCTTGTAGAGGTCCCAGGGAACAGGAGAAACAAAAGTGCACAACAATGTCAGGCACAGGAACATATACAAACAATGACCTGCAAAGGTAACTGGGAGAGGCAGGTATAAATAAGGAGACAACAAGTACAGGTGATTAGGTAGTGAAGCAGGTTAACCCTTGGTAGAGAGAAGGAACAAGACACAATAGCACAGTAACAGCACCTCTGGTGGATTAGAGGTACTGCAGGATATATTCATCTAACAAATCCAGAATAGTTCAAAGACAGGAGCTGCCAAGAGATGCAGAATTTCAAGACAGCTATAGTAGAAATGCAGGCAGATAATGACACCAACTAACCAGACATCTGTTTTAGCTGCCCATTATTATAATATAATATAAAATACTGGAGAATATTGTGTTCCTCATTACAAGCTCATACCTTTTATTTTTCTCTTTACTTTAGGGGTTTTGAGGACTGTTTCCATATCAGGAAGAGTGGCTCAGCAATGGGGGGAAATGGACTCAAAGAACAGGTAGATGCCAATAGCCTGAATTGTTTCATATAAGAGAAATTTACCTAATCTGGTAAATTTACATTTCCAGGAATGTTCATTGCTTAGTGCCAGAAACCAGGAACTGCATCTTATTCAGGATGGGAAGCTGAGACCATGCAAGAGACGTAAGAGCAACAAGGAGACCAAAAGGGAAGCCATGGAGAAATATCTGCATCTCTTCTACCGAGAGAGACCACCCATTACAGTAAGACAACCAGATAACATGTAGATGATATACAGTCATGGCAAAAAAAATTCAGAATGACACAAATACTATTTTTCAAAAAGTTTGCTGCCTCAGGTTTTATGATGGCAATTTGCATATAGTCCAGAATGGAAGCTTTATAAGGAGGGTGGTGCTTGAAATCATTGTTCTTTCTCTGTTAACCACGGTTACCTGCAAGGAAATATGGGCAGTCATCATTGCTGTGCACAAAAAGGGCTTCACAGGCAAGGATATTAAGATTGCACCTAAATCAACCATTTATTGGATCAGAACTTCAAAGACAGAGTTTCTATAGTTGTGAAGAAGGCTTCAGAGTGCCCAAGAACGTCCAGCAAACGCCAGGACCGTTTCCTAAAGTTGATTCAGCTGTGGGATCAGGGCACCACCAGGGCAGAGCTTGCTCAGGAATGGCAGCAGGCAGGTGTGAGTGCATCTGCATTACAGTGAGGTGAAGACTTTTGGAGGATGGCCTGGTGTCAAGAAGGCCAACAAAGAAGCCACTTCTCTCCAGGAAAAACATCAGTGACAGAATGATATTCTGCAAAAGATACAAAAATTAGACTGCTGAGAACTGGGGTAAAGTCAATTTCTCTGATGAATCCTCTTTCAGATTGTTTAGGGCATCTGGAACAACGCTTGTCTGGAGAAGAAAAGGTGAGCGCTACTGTGACTGAATCGCTTATAAATAACTTATTTAAAGGAAATAGCGCAGGGCGTTTATTTATATAATTGCAAATGTACTTATTTTTGATATTGTGTGTATGTTGGTAAAAGAGATATCTGTATTTCTGAGACCAGGTGTTAGGAACCCCTCCAGCCAGTGTATCAAAACCCGGAGTCTGCTCTGAAAGTCTGGTGTTCACTGGAGCCCCTAGTGGTGGGGACAGACTTGGCCGCAGACAAACAGAGGGTCGTGAGATGTGCACTGACTGGGGAGAACCCAGCGATAGAGTATAGGAGCAAACAGCAGAGTGAAATCCAGCAAGGTTCAAGGGCCGGCAGCAGATAGCGTATCCAGTAAACAAGCCGAGGTCAGAGGTCACAGACAAAACAGCAGCGTAAGAGTCCAGGCAATAGATCAAGGGGCACATGCAGTCAAACGTAGTCAGATATCCAGGCAAGGGTCGGCAACAATAAACAGGTACAAAGGCAACCAGGTACAGAGAGCAGGCTAGAGCACTGAAACAGGAACTATAACCGGCAGTGAGGCCCAGTCCTCACTGCCTTAAATACTATGATGGGCAAATCAGAAAGGAGGAGGACAGGGCTGATAATCAGCCTCAGAAGGCTGCTGATTAATTACTAGCTGGGAACTAGCATAGGTCATATCACAACCAGGAACATGTATAAATGACAATAAAATCATGCGAGAGCTCCCCCTGGAGTTGGAGGATGTCCCTACAACCTCCACAAATATAACAGTGCATTGAAACTAATGCACGTGCTCGACTGCTACCTCACGCCAGGATGCGGCATACTGCCGGGCTCGTAAAACACCAGGGGAAGAAATTTGTCTGTTTTTACTTTGCTAGAGGAAATGCATTATTTATATCTGATACAATAAGCCTTTGTTGAGGAAGTCTTTTGTGTATCTTGGAGTAGGGAAATGACTTGTTTGGGGTTTTGTAACTTTCTTTGGGAATGTGTATTCTGCAGCTGTCTGAAGAAAGGACCCATGTTATTCTCATATTAATTAGACCTTTTGATGTGTGAGGGTCCAGCATATGAAGGCACAGCAAGGTTTAATTAGACGTGTTACTAGATTTATTGCGTCTAAAACAAGATGCAGGAAATTACAGCAAGTTTTAGAATATCACAGATAAGTGTAAATATTGTTAGTTTTGCATTCCATGTTTGGGTAAAGTTAAAACAAACACATTTATTCTCCTGGTCTCAGAAATAAAGATATCTTGTTTACCTTTATACACACAATATCAAAAATAAGTACATTTGCAAGTTATATAAATAAGTTCCGTGCGCTATTTCCTTTAAATTTAAATCATAAGTTATTTATAAGTGATCCAGTCACATCCTCCCTTTCATATTCCCTACAACGGAGCTTAGCAGGCAGCCATCATTCATCATCATGATCACTTATTCTTATGACGCCACAGATTCCGTGGTACCTGACATAACTGACATACACGAAGCGGAATAATAAAAGCATGGATGCAATTATCTGAACAAACAGCATCAGACATGACAAGGGACATACAAGTTAAGCATAAGACGGGCAGACATGAGACAGAAGGTAGAGATGACCCTGCCATTGTGGGGGGGGGTCGGTGGAGAGACAGCAGGACCAAGTGGGACAGTTTAGTATGGGGTGAAGTAGAGGTTACTTTGCTAAGATGTGTGATGGTGAGGTGGTGAGTGGATCTGAGGCATAGCGAAGGTAGGAAACATACAAATGAAGAGCCAGGTGTGGTAAACAGATTGAAAAAAAGATTGTGTGAAGTCTATCTAAACACAGTAGTCAAGTTATGCTGACAGCATTATGCAATAAGAACTGGCTACCAGGACAAAGCAGGATGAGGATATGCAATAATGTATATGCTTAAAGTTAGAGACTTTGTATTAAAGGAACATACATTAAGACTAAATGCAGATACAAGACATTCAGTGGGAGTTTATGGACAATATGGAAAGAGATATCACTAGGTGAGATTGACTGCTGTGAAGACTCCTGACGCTGTGCTAGAAGGAAAGAAGGTGAGGTGATCAGGGCTGTAATTCTTCTACCACCCTAGTTGTTACACATATGACCCCTCTAGTGGTGGGCACACCCACTGGTGGTTGGCCACATCTCCTGTCGTGGCTGGCCAAGCACCTACAACAGTGCCTCAAAGCATTATTTCATGGCTTCCTACAATTGCATTCCCCTGGTGGACCCTTCATGCCCCAATCTGACACTGGCTGCGGACAGTATGTTATACATATGTGTGTACATCAGCTTCCAACCTAAATCTCCTTTACTCTCTTATAGATACCAGAACAGGATTATTTTAATCCAGATGAGCTGTTGATCCCACCGGTTTTTAAACAACAGGAGACAACCCCACTTGTTCCACTGAATGGCAATAGAGGATTCTTTACAGATTCAGCGTTGGGACTCTCCATTCATTCCTTGCCCAAACATCTTCAGGTATTTGTTTTTGAGAATGAAGAAGGGGTGATATAGACTTGGATGCATTGGTTTTGTGTGTGGTTATTTTGATCATAAAATAGAATTAGTCATACTGCACACAACTTGTGCCAGTATTTTCATCTGCATGTAATTGACACTTGTGGCACTTTGAGAGACAGATCAGGGGGTACACATGAAAGTAAGTGCAAACATAAATTAAATGTACCCTATTAAGATGCGTTTTATTTTGGGTAATACACATCTTTGAAATACGGTGAACTGTAAATCCTCCTCTTACTCTTCATCTCCATCCTTTGTGCTGTGGAATAATGAGCAGACACATTGATGGCAGGTTGCAGACCTCTGGGGAGATTACAAAATTGGATCTCCTTGGCGCTTAAAGTGTGTGTACGGTAGGTGGTAGAAGTGATTATATGAAGTATTACACCTTTCCTAAGGCTATACCATACGGATAATGAGTGATCACAAGTTATTATGCATACAGACAAGCTTAAAGACAGAGAGCCTGATTCATTTAGGAAAGTAAGGCAAAAAAAGAGGACAAACCATGTTACAATACAAGGGGTGCACATTACTTTATTATTTTGCTGTTTTTTCATGTAGCACACAAATACTTGAGAACATTATTTTTACACTGAAATATAAAGTTGATCTAGGACATGTCCTACCCCAACTATAAACCTGTCCCCACATTTTAAATTTACATCCTCCTCCAATGCAACATGGTTTTGCAAAGTGCAAAGTTACTCCTTTGTTTTGCTCTACTTTCCTTAATGAATCAGGCCCAGAAACAGTAATTGTCCTGGCCAGAACAAGGCTACATATACACAAATAGTGTGTATGGGGCAATAAGTTAACATGCACACTTTGTGTTCCACTTCGCAGTTGCCTCTGTAAATAGGTACCTCATAAAGGATAGATAAGATACCATACCATAACAAATGGTTGTTAAGGGGTACTCAGTGAAGCATCTCCTCCTTGTTGTAGTCACCACAGCTACAGGGAACAGCAACATTTAGCATGTCCCTCCACGTCCATAGTGTCAAGCACCGTCCCCGCACTCACCATCAGTGCCAGGGACGGACGCCTTCCTTTGCCGACAGCGCGTCCCATTGCTAGGCAGCGGGACGCTGGCTTCTTCCTCCAGGGTCTTTCATTGCCCTGCGCATGTGTGTCCACTCGTATCTCTGTTTCCAAGCAACGGGACGGTTCTCTGCACTTCCTGACGGCGGTCAGTTGTGTGGGCTGCCAGTTCCACTGCCACCAATGAGGGAATGGGCTTCACTATTTAAAGCTGCCCCAAACACACTAGGGAGGCGCCAGAGTATCCAGGTCTTCCTATGTTCCAGCCTGATACCCTGCTCTCTGACTGACCTCCTGTGTACCGCCCTGACTACCTCTTCTATTTCTGCTCGTGGAACTCCCTTCGGCCCGATTGCTCCCGCTGTATCTGACCTTTGGCTTGCTGACTTCGATTTGCCTTAACATATCAGATTCTTACTTGCATCCAAGAGTAGAAGGACTTAGGGATAATACCTGGGGAAAGTTTGTGCTATTCCACATGGGTCTAACAAAGGAGCTAGGAGTAGAGAGGGGTTAGTGAGGGGTAGGGTGGTGGAGATGTGTATATAGTTGGTGATGGAGGTTGGGAAATGGTCGGTAGGGTAGGGTTGTGGAGATTGGTATGTGGGAGTAGTGGGTAGTGTGGCGGAGGCTATTATATGGTTGTAGGGTAAGGTGGTGGAGATCTGTACATTGTTGGTGAGGTGTAAGGTGTATATCTGTATATGGCTGGTGGTGGAGATAGGTAAATGGTTGGTGGTGCAGATAGGTAAATGGTCGGTAGGGTGGTGGAGATTTGTGGGTGGGGTGGGTAGTGTGGAGTAGATAGGTATATAGTTGGTCTGCGGTTTATAGGTGTGTATGACATTGGGCAGCTAAGTGCAGTATGGCATACTGTATCAGAAAATGTATACATGTTGTTGATGTTGTTTTTGTTCTATGGCTCTTAGACTTCCTTATCATCTGTTGGGGCTGTTCCAAACTCTGCTCTTCTCCAGCTGCTTTGGCCTATGGAAATTTTAGAGAATATTCGACCATTGAAAAAGCCAAATAAATTGTATTCTCTGGTGAGTACCGTACATGACCAAATACACAGTTCAAGACTTGGTGTTAGTGCAGGTAACAGAAAAGGGTCTGGAAAAGAAATATGGGAGAAATAAGTTGCATTTTCCAGATGATTATACTTTATTACTCACTGGGTTGTGGTACTTGCTACTCATATATTATAACCAGTTCTACTTACCCCTTTGACTTTATAACAAGTTATACTCTACCCTTATTACACAATAATATTATTTGGCACATTATTACCAGCTATACTCATCTATCACAAACAACTCAGTGAACTATTGGCCAAAATATTTGTTTGTCATTTCTACATCTTATTTGATGTTTCGTTTGTAGAAATGCACTGTGTTGTATACGCCTTTGTATGTGGACGAAATGCCAAAAGTCAGGTCCGTCTTCTGCACATTTGTATATTCTTATGCCAGCAACTTATGTGCAATTTGTAATGCTGCACCAGGCTAAAAATATGTCTAACTTGTTACAGCTTCAGACCAACCTAATCCACTGTTATTTTACCACTGAAGATTTTAGCTCTGTGGTTACATTCTGTGCTCCATATTACGTCATCTGAACCATGCACATTTTAATTGGCCCTGTGATTTGGAAAGTCTATAAACTCTAGGACTATGCAACATCTGTGTAACAAGATAGGAAATCAGCAAACCGTGTGATACAATGTTATCAGTAACAGGAGCGTGAGCTATTTCTGTGGGTAAATTCCAGCTGCGTCCTCTGACAATAGAGTGACGGATTCTTCACTTTTGTCTTTAGATTACAGAAGAATTGCTGCCATTTCAGAATATTCCCAATGTGGAAAAAAAGAAGGAAGTGATTACAGAGAAGGTAGAAAAGGCCACTGACGAGAGTGAGGAATTAAATGAAATACCAGCCATCCTTCTGAAGATTTCACCCATAAAATCTCCTGCTACGTCAGATAAAGGTTCTCCTCCTCGTCTCTCACTTCCCCCCCTGAGCCACAAGACAACAAGTGCCTCAGTACCACAGGTAATACACAAACAGTAGTTTCACTTATGATCACAATATGCGTATTTGAAATTTGAAGTGAAATCGCCAGGGGCCTGGGGCTATTCACTAATGGGCAGCCCCCAAAGCTTTAGGGTTTCTGATAGTGTAAAGTTACCTCTTCCTTATGTTTTACATGTTTCATTTGTCTGTTCTCTCTCCCCTTGTGCCCCCTATCTTCATCCCAGGTACCCCCTTCTCTCACTTCTGCTTTTCTTACTGCCTTACTCACTCTCTGCTCCTGTATACCCATAACTGTAGTGGATTTGGAGTATCAAAGACAAAGCTTATTAAATTTTAGATTTAAATCCAAAGGTACAGGGCATTTGGATACAATAAAACAGATATTAAATTACATACAACATAGAACATATAATATGCAAAAAATGAATGCTGAACAGTTACCAAAACAAATAGGATGAATTTACAGCTAATAAAACTCACGTATCATAATCTTTATATCTGGGACAAGGCAAAATTAATTGGACAGTCCTTTAATTAGTTTGAGCCCCAGAAGCTGACAATCTGCTTCTCATGCACAAGATATTTAAGCGGATTCACTGGGGAGGCATTCAGATCGCCAGTGTATATGCTAATGTGGGGGGGAGGAAATGTCCCCTGGGTGTCATTTATAGTTTGTCCAAAAATCGTTCAAAAGTTTTTATCTTCCATATCTTTTCTCAGACATATTCCAGAGACATAATTCCCATTTCAATAAACCAGTCATAGTCTCCTGCACATTTACAGATCAAATATGATGGAATTACAAAATAAATAAATAAATATCATTCCGAAAGATATGTGACTACTGTGGTTTTCCTGTACAGTTGTTATTTATCTGTGCGATTTTTGCCCCTAAGTACAGAGTGGCCCACTGATTTCCCCAAATTTTAAATATGAAGGCTAAGTTATAATTTTTGATATTTTGTATGGGTCTAAAAAGTTCTCTGCCTAACATGTGGCTTCCCTAATTTACACCTAGTAGTTTACTTGTTTTTGCAATACCTTAATTAGACAGTCTATTCAGTAGGAAAGTACATAAATGATCAGAGGGAATGCGTGGCTGTGATCTGCATATGTTGTGTTAGTTTCCTGAAAAGAATGTCTGAGCTTATAGTAATTACCTCCCCTGGGCTGACTGAACACTTTTGTATAAGGGGAAATCATGTACATGCGTATTGACCAAGTTTATTTGAGCCATTACTAGACATTTAGTGCCTGGGTAAAACAGAACACTGGGCTCCCCCTTTCCCCCACGTGGGAGTAGATGCTACCTCTCAGCGGTAACACATCACTGGGGGCGTGGGGACGTGCCATAGGCCTTTACAAGAACAAGGGGCTGCTCCCTCCTACCTGGTGCTGCTGGTGTCTCCTCACCTGTTCTTCTGCTCCGTGCTTATTGCAGCAGCCTGCCTGGAGTTTCTGAAGTATTGGTATTTTTGTTTATTCTTCTGTACTGTTTCACCCTGTATAGTCTACTGTTTGTACTGTGTACGGCGCTGCGGAAACCTTGTGGCGCCTAACAAATAAATGATAATAATAATAATTATAATATGCTGCTTGCCCATATTCTGGAATGTTGGGTCACAGGTTGGAAAAAAATAGTTACTATTCACCTCCTGGGAAGATGAGCAGTGAGGGAACAATTCCTCCCAAACAGCCAGACATTAAATCAGGAGCTTTTTGTTTAATAAACAGACCTCCTTCCACCCAATCAGTTCCAGAATTTAATGAATAGCATTTACATTTAATAAATATATCTATCCCATATAGTCCAAGCATTAAATTAAATTAATAGAACCCATGTTTAATGGTTAGACCTCTTTTACCCCAACCAGCCCCAGCATTAAATTATTAGCATTCCCGTTTAATACAAAGGCCTATTTCGCCCACCACCCTGAAATCAAATTATGGCTTACAATTTCCTCCACATTTAATAGAGATTATTATTGCTAATGAATACATTACTGATTTTTTTATGTTACTTATGTTTCTATAGTAATTATGAATCATATATTTATGTACTCCAAAGGAAATCCACCTTCTCTCCAACCCTTAAATCTTCCTCTAGTCTCTCCAGCCCCCACACTCTTTCCATTCCCCATCCTGTCCAGAACCAGTCCTCTCCAGCCCCCCTATTGTACCCTCTAGCTGCCTCTTCTCATCCATGCATGAATTTATTTACCAAGGTGATGGGAAGAAGCAGAGACCCCGCACTCCAATTACAACACCTCCATTCTAGTCAGGGCCCGGGTTCAGGGCTGCATATATTCACGACAGAGAAGTATCCCGCTCAAATATCTTACTCACCGATTTACTGGTGAGGATCCCATCAAGAGAAAGACAAAACTGAACAAGGATACTCTTTGGGTAGTCACTGTCTCCTTTTGATGGTTGTCTGTGACTCCAGGAATGGCGTCTAGATAATGCGACACACAACAGCCCACCCACAGAGCTGTCTACCAAGCTAGTATATAGCACCCACACTAGTGCTAGCCATAACAACAACTGCACGCCCTGGTCCTAACAATGTTCTGCCGGACTGGTATGCTGTGCAACACTAACTTCTAGCGTTAGAATTAGCGTACTACCCTTTCTACAATTCTCACCGTTCCAATAAGCCAATCCACAGAACAACAGACAATACCAGATGCCAAAAGCCTTTAATGGGGGCTTGACTGTGAGGGGGTGTACACAATAAAGTTGTTCTCACAGGTCTATAGGAGACTACCACTTAATGGACACCAGGGGGTAAATGTATCAATCTCCGGTTTTGTCAACTCACGGGAGTTCGGTGAGATGACAGCTAAAATTTAAAGCGGCGCTGCCTTGTAAAGGGAAGTTTCCCTTTACAAGGCAGCGCCGCTTTAAATTTAAGCTGTCATCTCGCCGAACTCCTGCGAGTTGACAAAACCGGAGATTGATACATTTACCCCCAGGGATTTAAACGGGCAAATGAGAGCCGACCGGGAATATTCTCACAATAACAGGGCTAGCCTCCTACCGGTGACAAGCCAAGTCTAAGTTTGTCTCTACAGCCCTAGTGCCTGAAGTAACATAGGCCACAGGCTATTCCTGTATAACTGTGTCCCTCAGACAGAGGTGTAGGAACCAGGGGGCAGAGGGGGCAGTTCCCTTCCCCCTCATGATTTCTGTTGAGTGGGCAAGGACTGTGTTTTGCTCTCCCTTGAACTACACAAAAGCCTTCATGCTACTTTCTGAAGTCATGGGATCTGTACTAAGATTGTGAAACATTTTTAAATGATAGATTGTCTTAGTATAACTAACAAATGTTCTTAAATATAAATTGCCTTAGTATAGATTTAATACAGATTGATTGTTTTGTTTATTTAAAAAACTCTAAGTGTCGCATTCATTAACATTTAATCAAAACCTGTATTGATGATGAACAACTATTCACTTTTACCCTGAATTTCGTAAAGTGCGGCCAGTAACAAACATGAGATAATTTAAAGCAATTTAAATTGAGCAATTTAAATGTATAGCACAGACCATAACCAGTGAGGCAGTGACTATAAATTTAAAAATACTTCCAATCAAATGAGATTAGGCTGTCAACGAAATCTGAATAAAAAAGTTAATAACTATGAAAAATATAATTTTTTTAGATGAACAATTGAGTTATCTATCTTTCTATCAGCTATTGTACTAATTGGTAATTAATATTAATAATAATATTTATTTAATGATGTATGAATACATTTTTGGCCAACCCCTGAATCACTGACAAAAATTAACATAGTGACTGTAGATATACAAAGACTCCCAATCCTGTTACAATTGTCGTAAAATGAGATACCAAACGCAAGAAAAAGGGACTCCAAACCCTATTGTAATCCTTGGCCTTTTGCGCCCCCCATGAAAATTTTCGTTCCTGCGCCAATTCCCTCAGGCTTCTAAGCCTGAAACTACTTTGCCCCTAAGCAGGGTGTGACCACAGGTTGCCTGAATATGCAATGTGACCCAGATAGATGAACAAATGAGTCCTACAATATCCTAACTGGTGTGACAGTTAAATAATTGGATGAAGTAAATTAGGTTACTCAATATTGCTTTACCGAGTGATTGCGATTGATACGCTATGTGTTATGATGCAATCGCACAGATTAATAGCACACATTTACATTTGCACTTTCACTTGTAAATAATACACGTTTATTAAGGTTTCAATCCACATTTATTTATTAGTAAAATGTATTAGAGATTATTTATACATAAATTATATTATATTAAAGGTATCTAAGGCTCCGGATATAGGAGATGTATCATGTTTAGTGTCATTTTGATCTGTTCATTGCTATCAGGAATCTGCTACTATCCGCGAAGTGATCACTTCCTGCGATCGCTAGTTATGGAAGATAAAGCATTAATGCTTAAAATGATATTGTGTTTGGAATGCAGATAGGTTGCTAAAAACTGGATTAGGTCAGTTCCCTTTGGCACAACATGTGCTCAGCTGTTGGAGTGAGCTGGCCACACCTTATCAGAGGAATCCTATGAACTGACCTATGATTTGCATTATACTGGACTGACTTGAACCCTGGACCAAGGAAGACCTTTGTTAGTGTTACATAGTGACATCATCAGTGTTTTTTGTAAACTGAAACTGCATATAAGCAAGCTTCTCTGGACCATTGTTCTCTACCTTCCTGACTGCAAACTACATGGACCTGGGCCCAGGTGAAGCACTAGCAAAAATGTAATGTATTTGGTTTTTATATTTTCCTGCTTTATTGTATTATATCTTTGTGCGTTGGAACCACAATAATCGCATTGGACAATGTTTATTGGTAAGCGATAAAATGAACATAACTCTGTTTCCACGGGCTTTGTGCCCACTAATGCTGCAGGGGCCTTGTGCCCAACATAGGTGACAGTGATTATTGAAGTAGAGCATGGGAACCATACTTACCTGGTCCGTGCAGAAAACAGACCTTATTCCCACGATTTTGTCTTCTCCAGTCCTTCCAGCCGGTGGCGCCACTTTTCCCATTCGGCGCTTCTCTTGATTGCAGAAACTCCGTTTTCTTCCATCCGCGTCAGCTTCCTTCTGTTACTTGCAGAGGGCTCTCTCTCTTCTTCCGGTGTCTTTCTTCTTCTTTGTTCACACTCCTGTGTCTTTTTTCTGTCTTTCCGACTCCTCTGGAAGCCATCTTCTCTCTTCAGCTTCCTGTACTGGTCTGATCTGATCTGACCAGTGTAGGGCGCGTGGCTTAACAAAGTGGCTAGCGCCATTTGGCTCACCATATGCCAAATTCAAACGTCTGGACGACAGCCCTGATTGTCTCATTGTCTTGGCCACTTATCAGCTGACAGAGAAGCTGTACAAATTTGCTGTCACCAATGCCGGGGAGCGCTGTCGAAAGAGAGCACTTACCTGTGCTGGATCTCTGGTCCGGTGAGTGACATGCTCTACTCCTCGCCCTCTTCATAGGTTCTGCATCAAGGGGACACCATTCTACACTTCCGTGCTGGCTCCTCTTGTCTCCTCTATTCTGACAGCATCCGAACGTAATTTTTGCACTGTGCCAGCTCTCTGCCAATACAACCCTGAAGCACTGCCCCGTCACATACACCGCATTATGGTTTGGTGGTGAATTGGCATATAGCAGGCGGTTGTTGCGCCGCGCCACCTTAGCTTTGCTCCCGCACTGCTCTCGTTACGGTCCTGTCTGCAAGCATCTCATACACTCACAGGCTGGAAAATATCAGATAACAAAGTCAGCCTGCAGTGAATGTAAATAACCCATAAAAATTTGCAGAGACTCCTATACAGATTACACTGTAGAACACATGAGCTAACATCCCAAACAGATATCGCTACTCCTAACCCCTCACACTGATGTTGCTCAGGAAGAATTAGGTTATTAGACCAGCTGCAGCAAGAGATTACTTTACACTGGGAATCCAAGGCACCCGCCCCCCCCCCCTGAAATAAACAGACCTGTTCACTGAACTGCTGCAGTGTGTTCTCCCACGCACTACAAGTGAAGCACCTGCTATATAGAGCAGTATATCATAACGGCACATACCGCCCCACTTCCAGCACTGTGTGTAACATACAGGTGCTCAGACGCGGGCTGGGAGAGGCGTGGCCGGGGGGCACACAGGCGGTTGCATCCCCTGTCATGTGATGCGGCCGCCTGTGCGCTGATGCGGGGGAAAGAATTGTCTTTTGCGGCCGGTCGGCCTAGCAGCCTGACCGAGCGGCCCGGGGGGCCCCCCTGCCCCCCCCGGCCCGCCCGCCTCTGCAGGCGCTGTATAGACAGCATAGAAAATGCTGGCAGATTATATAAAATGCAGGTAGAGTATTGATAGTATAGAGTAAATAATGCTGCAGTATAGAAAGTATGTAAAATGCAGGGTTAGCACTGGGAAGACATACCTGGCTGTAGAATATTGCAGAGTGCCCAGGAAAACATGCTGGAAGTACCCTGAAGATCCCAGGTAAGTGTAGAGCAGGGGTCAAAGAGGATGATCGAAGCTGGTTCAAGATTCATATAGCCCCTGGCTCTGCTTTAGGTAGGAGCTGTGACCTTCACCCCCCTTCCCACAACTCCACCCTGCCAGGAGTGATTAATCACTGGTATGTGCTGTATTGCTGCACTCTTCATCGTCCGACGAGTGGATGACCCGTGGCTTAAGCTCCGCCCCGCGGACACATTCATACTGCCCTTTAATTTAGATCCCCAGATCTATGTTGTTAATGCATCAGATAACAAACTCTGTGTTTTTCTATAGAATGCTTGGTTTACATAGCTGTACCCTAACAAATAAATGTCTATTTCCTATAGAGGACAATTATATCTCGGATTCCTAGACATCGACCACTCCAAACTAAGGTAAGAAAATCAGACATCTCACCTGCACCCTGGTTGGTAACATGCTTCAATAATATTTATCCACACTTCTCAAGCAAAATATATTATATCATTGTATCAGCAGAATGGCCTGAATATTGTGAAGCTTAAGTGTAGAAATAACTCCTTAATATAAGAATATTATACTTTGGTAAATATATGGTAGAGTTTCTGTTCTTTGCATTTATGTATCTGTAATTGAAAAGTAAACATGAAGAACAAGTTTATCAAGACAGAGCATGAAAACCCAACATGACCTGACCGCTGGACATGATCATAATACAATTCTATTCCACTCTATACAGACATAGGACACTACACCTCCAACATGACCTGACCACTGGACATGATCATAATTCAATTCTATTCCACTCTATACAGACATAGGACACTACACCCCCAACATGACCTGACCACTGGACATGATCATAATACAATTCTATTCCATTCTATACAGACATAGGACACTACACCTCCAACATGACCTGACCACTGGACATGATCATAATACAATTCTATTCCATTCTATACAGACATAGGACACTACACCCCTCAACATGACCTGACCGCTGGACATGATCATAATACAATTCTATTACACTCTATACAGACATAGGACACTACACCTCCAACATGACCTGACCGCTGGACATGATCATAATACAATTCTATTACACTCTATACAGACATAGGACACTACACCTCCAACATGACCTGACCACTGGATATGATCATAATACAATTCTATTCCACTCTATACAGACATAGGACACTACACCTCCAACATGACCTGACCGCTGGACATGATCATAATACAATTCTATTCCACTCTATACAGACATAGGACACTACACCCCTCAACATGACCTGACCGCTGGACATGATCATAATACAATTCTATTCCACTCTATACAGACATAGGACACTACACCTCCAACATGACCTGACCACTGGACATGATCATTATACAATTCTATTACACTCTATACAGACATAGGACACTACACCTCCAACATGACCTGACCGCTGGACATGATCATTATACAATTCTATTACACTCTATACAGACATAGGACACTACATCCCCAACATGACCTGACCACTGGACATGATCATAATACAATTCTATTCCACTCTATATAGACATAGCACACTACACCTCCAACATGACCTGACCACTGGACATGATCATTATACAATTCTATTACACTCTATACAGACATAGGACACTACACCCCTCAACATGACCTGACCACTGGACATGATCATTATACAATTCTATTACACTCTATACAGACATAGGACACTACACCCCTCAACATGACCTGACCACTGGACATGACCATAATACAATTCTATTACACTCTATACAGACATAGGACACTACACCCCTCAACATGACCTGACCACTGGTCATGATCATTATACAATTCTATTACACTCTATACAGACATAGGACACTACATCCCCAACATGACCTGACCACTGGACATGATCATAATACAATTCTATTCCACTCTATATAGACATAGGACACTACACCTCCAACATGACCTGACCACTGGACATGATCATTATACAATTCTATTACACTCTATACAGACATAGGACACTACACCCCTCAACATGACCTGACCACTGGACATGATCATTATACAATTCTATTACACTCTATACAGACATAGGACACTACACCCCTCAACATGACCTGACCACTGGTCATGATCATTATACAATTCTATTACACTCTATACAGACATAGGACACTACACCTCCAACATGAACTGACCACTGGACATGATCATAATACAATTCTATTACACTCTATACAGACATAGGACACTACACCCCTCAACATGACCTGACCACTGGACATGATCATTATACAATTCTATTACACTCTATACAGACATAGGACACTACACCCCTCAACATGACCTGACCACTGGACATGATCATTATACAATTCTATTACCTTCTATACAGACATAGGACACTACACCCCCAACATGACCTGACCACTGGACATGATCATTATACAATTCTATTCCACTCTATACAGACATAGGACACTACACCTCCAACATGAACTGACCACTGGACATGATCATAATACAATTCTATTACACACTATACAGACATAGGACACTACACCTCCAACATGACCTGACCCCTGGACATGATCATAATACAATTCTATTACACTCTATACAGACATAGGACACTACACCTCCAACATGACCTGACCACTGGACATGACCATAATACAATTCTATTACACTGTATACAGACATAGGACACTACATCCCCAACATGACCTGACCCCTGGACATGATCATAATGCAATTCTATTACACTCTATACAGACATAGGACACTACACCCCCAACATGACCTGACCATTGGACATGATCATAATACAATTCTATTACACTATATACAGACATAGGACACTATACCCCCAACATGACCTGACCACTGGACATGATCATAATGCAATTCTATTACACTCTATACAGACATAGGACACTATACCTCCAATACCTGTAAGAAAATAAAATGTGATAACAAACAAATTTGGTAAACACTGTTTTATCTAGTGTAGTAAGTGAATGTGAATCACTACAAAATTATAATTAATTTAATGAAGCCAAATCACATTGCTGCATTCAGCTATCATATAATTAACATCTAATGAACTTTTGTTATTAGATTCCCCGCCAGTCCTCAGTCTCCGTGCAGCCTCCCTCGATAGAGGACCCCTTATCTCCTGTTCCAAACCTTTCAGAAAAATCCTCTGCTCCTTCTCCAGAGCTGCACAAAGCGGAGCAGCAGGTAGAGCCCCCAGAGGTTCAGGAGCCCCCTCCATTCATACTGCAGTTCCAAGAGATGAGTTGGTTCCCCGACATTCTAGCAAATGTCCAGGTGAGCTGACAGGTAAAAAATCTGATTGAGTGTAATGCTGCTAACTACGTACAGATGTGTATGTGTACATGCTACGTGAGGCTCACTACAGACCAGTGAACCTTGCATCAGTAGTAGAGAAATTGATGGTAACACTCTTAAAGGAAATATCTCAAATCCAGAAACTTACAGGATCCCTAACAGCACGGATTTACTGTCAAACAAATCTTATTGACTTTTTTGACTGGGTGACTAAAGTAATAGATCAAGGAGGCAGTAGATGTAGCTTATCTAGATATCAGTAAAGCTTTTGACACTGTCCCACATCACAGACTGTTAAATAAACTGGAAAGCTTGAGATTGGATTCAAAGATTGTTGAATGGATACGATCTTGTTTGCAGGACAGAAACCAGAGAGTTACAGTAAATGGAGAACATTCACAGGAGGGAAAGGTTACCACAGGAGAACCCCAAGGATCTGTACTTGGACCAGTGCTTTTTAATATATTTATTGGAAACATTGCACATGGTGTTGAAGGGATAGTATGCCTTACTGCAGATGACACAAAGATATGTAACAGGGTAGACACACCAGGAGGGGTACAAACAAATGATTAATGATCTAGGTAGACTAGAGGAATGGTCACTAAAGTGGCAGCTACAGTTTAATGCCAAAAAATGCTAAATTATGCACTTAAGTCTCAAAAGCGCAAAGGCTAAAGATAGTATTAATGGCACTATAATGGAAACTACCAGGTAAGCAATGTAACGAGGCAATGAGGAAGGCAAGTCAGATGCTTGGTTGTATAGGGAGAGGAATCAGTAGCAGAAAGAAGTAATAATACCACTGTGTAGGTCATTGTACGGCCTCATCTAGAATACTGTGTTCAGTTCTGGTGGTAATATCTCCAGAAGGATATAAATACATTACAGACTGTACAAAGAAGGGCAACTAAAATGGTGCATGGTCATCAGCACAAAACTTACCTGGAAAGACTCAAAGATCTTATTATGTATAGTTTGGAGCAGAGAAGGGAACGGGGGACATGATAGAAACTTTCAAATATATCCAGGGTTATAACAAGGTGCAGGAGGGAAACATTCTTCAGAGGAAGAGAAGTATTAGAACACGAGGACATGTACTGACACTGGGGGGGAAGAGAAGTATTAGAACACGAGGACATGTACTGGGGGGGGAGGAGGTTCAGAGGAAATATAAGGAAAAACTACTTCACCGAAAGGGTAGTGGATAAGTGGAATAGCATCCCATCAGAGGTGGTAGAGGGTAATACAGTAGTTCAATTTAAACATACTTGGAATAGACATACGGATATTTTTACAAAGATTAAAGGACCAAATAGGGTTTGAGGTTACCATAGGTTAATTAAACAATGGGCATACTAGATGGGCCAAGCGGTTCTTATCTGCTGTCAATGTCTATGTTTCTGTGTTTCTAGGGGCATTTAGGTAGCTTGTACACTGATCCTGTATCTATAGTACATCTCTAGAAAATAGTTATATCTTAGTGCTTAGTAGATACTTGCTGCTTACCTGCAAAAATCATTCCAGATACCCGTCCATCCTTCTTCTCATATTCATAATATAGTATGAATAAGGAGGCCTCTGATTAAGAAAAGGAGAAACACTTCCCAAAAATATCAAGTGTATTAAAAAAATGTGTTTAATAAAAACCACATAGGGTGCACACATTACTGAACCAAATAATAGCATTAGGTTAGAAACATTTACCAGCCAGCCAGCTGGAGACCTTGTGTGACCATGAGAACATCGTAAATGTCATTACATCCCAAGGGTACAACAGTATTTAAATTATAAATCAGATTGGCAGAGTAGGTTAAATCTGTTGCCGACTCCACAACCCAGATCACCCTGTTCAGTGCCAAAGCGCTGCAGAAAGATCACTGTTATTTATGTTAGTAAATGAGAAATTGCCAGCAAATAAAATTGATTTTATAGATTGTACAAGGTTGGATTCTGACGTCCCGGATGAGTCTCAAGACTGAATTATTATCAATATCGTCCGTATATTTGCTGCCGAATTTCTTCCCCATATGAAGCCGGTTTGATTTCTGTTTGTGACAGTTTAATCATTAATTATTTATCGTTTAACAGTCGCAGACCAGTAGCTACAATTGTTATTACGCTACATGCTGTATGAAGTGTTCCCCACACTGCTTAGATTGGCCGGGTCATCGTTATCTTCTGTTTCATGTCAATGTATGTTATTTGTATCATGAACCCCTCAGTGTACAGCGCTGTGTGAAATGTCGGAGCTTGTGAGGATACCAGGTTTTTTGGCCCAATTCTACCCACTTCACTTTGGCTGGGTACCCACAGGTGCCTTCCTAGGCCAGGGAAGCCTACCCAGTACCTTCATCCCAGAAACCCCTTCCCCTGGGTGCACTGAACTGTTTCATCCCTTCTTTTGGAACCTTTTTCAACACTGGGCGGTGATCTGCTCCCATTTCCAGAGCTCACACCCATTTTACTTTCACGGATCACCTCACTGTGAATTCCCCTCCTTGAGACACGGTTCCATCTTCCGCTCTCCACTGGCGGGGTGTGTCTCCCCTTATCAAATTGGCACTTAGGCGGCATCTTACCTCGGCTAAAGCCCACAACGGTTTCGTGACACTTTCTACCTTAAAGCCTTTAGGAGTAAGTTCAGGATAATGTGGTAACTGGTTTCTAGTGCTAACTGCTTTGCAGAGTCCTGGAATGTATCACGATACCGTTCCCCTGCAGCTCTACCCAGAGAGGACCTGGGACTGAGTAACCCCACTGCTTACCACCAAAAATGTGAAGATACTGGGTTTTCTGGCCCAATTCTACCCACTTCACTTTAGCTGGCCACCCACGGGTGACTTCCTAGACCAGGGAAGCCTACCCAGTACCTTCTAAGATTCTTATTAGTCACTCAGGCAAATGCAGTTAGAAAGTAAAGCAATACATTTATTGAAATAAAAAAAAGCACTTGATTATTATGTACACACAGTAAATAAATGCCAGGCAGGTTTACAACATCATCTGTCCCTTACCCCACTATCTTAAGGAGTTAGTCACCTGGATGTCCTGACTTAAAGACCATGGAGTTCATCTCTTAGCTGCAGCTGTAGTCCATTGGTAGAGAACGAAAACTCAAAACCAGCTACACTGCACCTTCCATGAATCAAATCCCAAAATGAACATCACCTCCTCCCGTGGAGTGGCTCCTTATATCTAGGGTCAAATTTCCACACTGCTCTCCCCTCCCTTGGCAGACCCCTGGGCCTTTCCTTGTTAAACATTGGTGAGTCATGGACTAGGGGGGTTGGAGAGGGGAGTGAAGATGAGCTGTACTTCCACAGAACCTCCCCTGCCAGATTGTAGACCAAACATCTGGAGTAGTCTTGTTAGAACAGTGGATACTAATTAGCCTTCTCCCTCACCAGTATCTTGCAACCTGATCCCTACCCATAACTCCCCCTGGCTTCACTTTAAGGACAATGAATAACAACCTCACTGCCACATCAACAATATACAATAAAAAAATATACATATTTACAATGAGCTACAATGTCTCCTTATCCACATGTAATTAGACACTGCAGTTGTAGTCTGTTGAGCTGGGGAACAAAAGCAAGGGATATAAAAAGTACATGCTATATTTTGTGAGAAACGAGGGACAGGCTGGTTAGAGTAATATTAATGCTCCGTTTCACCACAGAGCTTTATAAAGAATTGATAATAATAATATCACACAAGGAAAAGCTGGTCAGTATCCACATTTTTTTCATCTCTTCCTCTTTCACTTTCTCTGTTTTTAGTTGACCTCTCCCCTCTTACTTGCAGACAGGATATTCTGACTTTGAGTCCTGCCTATTACAAGGTGTCCTTCAGGCAGATTTTCCAGTACGAAAGCAACTTCTACAGGCTGTCCATACACTACACCAACAAGGACACCTGATAGACCCACAGAAGACTTTCCACACCCTGGTAAAGGCAATAAACACAGTGACAAGGACTCAGGTAAATGTAATTTCTATCTTCTAAAACCTGTCATTAATGAGACCGGCTGTATACAAACTGATATGTGAACTACCAAGTGTTGTGCAGGCTACAGAGCCTCGTGCGGGCTACAGAGCCACGCGCGGGCTATAAGTGATGTTCGGGCTATAAAGCCACATGTGGGCTGCAGAGCGATGTGCGGGCTACAGAGCGATGTGCAGGCTACAAAGAGATGTGCGGGCTACAGAGAGATGTGCGGGCTACAGAGCGATGTGGGGGCTACAGAGCGATGTGGGGGCTACAGAGCGATGTGCGGGCTACAGAGCGATGTGCGGGCTACAGAGCGATGTGCGGGCTACAAAACGATGCGCGGGCTACAAAGCGATGTGTGGGCTACAGAGAGATGTGTGGGCTACAAAACGATGTGTGGGCTACAGAGAGATGTGTGGGCTACAGAGCCACATGCGGGCTACAAAGAGATGTGCGGGCTACAGAGCAATGTGTGGGCTACAGAGCGATGATCAGGCTACAAAGCTACATGAGCACTACAGAGCAATATGTGGATTACAACATGATACGCGTATTACAATGCCATATACGTATTACAAAGTGCTATGCAGGCTATTAAAGTGCAGAAACAAACCAGAAAATAGAAGAAGCACAATACCTCTAACATGAACGTGATTCTATAATGGATATGGGTTTTCTCCTATGGGGCATGTATGTTCACATGTTACAGTACCAAGGAAATATTATTATCATTTATTTATATAGCGCCACCATATTCCGTAGCTTTACAATTGGAAATAAACACAGGAATAAAACAATACTGTGTAATACATACAGAAAGGTAAGAGGGCCCTGCTAACAGACGCACAGTCTATGGGACAATGGGAGTTTGATGTATGAGGGTAAGTGCTACATCATATTGTATAATGGTTCAGCCAGAGTGTAGTTTGGTTGTCTGGTAATGTTATTATTATGTACTTGGCAGTGACTCGCGCTTCTTGTTCGTGTTTGGTTGTACTCGTGCATGTTACTCACAATGGTTGGAGGTTGCTGACATGGAATGTCTGTGACAGTAATGATAATCCCACCCAAAACTGTCTCTACAAATCCATCCCAGGTGTTTGAAGATTGTGAGTTCCTCTGGTTCTTACTGCGCGTCATGATGGATCTCTTCCGTGGGAGCTCGGAGCTGGTGTTAGAGCTGCTGGTGACCTGTGTACAGGTGCACCCTTCCCATAGGTAGGTGCACCCTTCCCGTAGGTAGGTGCCCCTTATCTACATCATGCTTATTGTATGTTTACAGATTCCAGACAAGTCTCATTTTCTTACTGATTACAGTCAGTTGGATAATGTGTTATCAGCCATAGATAATGGATAATGTGTTATCAGCCATAGATAATGGATAATGTGTTATCAGCCATAGATAATGGATAATGTGTTATCAGCCATAGATAATGGATAATGTGTTATCAGCCATAGATAATGGATAATGTGTTATCAGCCATAGATAATGGATAATGTGTTATCAGCCATAGATAATGGATAATGTGTTATCAGCCATATGACGGTTTCCGTCAGTGTGATTTGTGCTGTATCTAACCCCAATAGTGAATCTGTTTTAGAGCCTAATTACAATCTACAATTATTAACACACATATAATTATTGGGAAATAATAAATCTGTCCCTTCTTTTTTGTGTCTTAAATACCTGAAGTAATTTTTTATTTATATGTTGGTTGTAGTAGGCTGAGATCATGTTATCATTCAGAACTAATGAAATCCTTCTTTTCTCTATATATCAGATAATGTTTCTCTAGTGTGTAATAAAACATTGGCTCCGCCCTTTGCCCTGTGTCTATAGGGACAAGTTCCTCGCTCTCTTTGATGAAATTGGTGTTCAGGACCCCCATGGATTTATTGGCAAGAAGTGCAGCTCCTGGGACAACTGGGAGCAGACCGAAAACAGCAGAAAGACCCAGAAACAAACATGTGAGGAGTGGCTGAGCCGCTGGACCGCTCAGCTGATAGTACGTAACAAGCTGTCAGATCATTGGGTATAACTGGGTGCCGATAGCATGGTGCCAACATGTAATACATCAGCACCAAACAATTTCTGGCAGGTTGGAAGTAGGATAAGAGATAGTGTCTGGGGATATTATCCCTTGATATATCTATCTATTTATCTATATATATATATATATATATATATATATATATATATATATATATATATATATATATATATATATATACATATACATATACAAGTTAACCCGTCATCGCCACATCTATCCAGATGTCTATCCAGACACAGGGATCTCTCTCAGCGGTCCTGAGTATCACACTCCTCTCACTCTGTCACCCCCGGCAACCACTCCCCACTGTCACCCCCGGCAACCACCAACCACTCCCAACTGTCACTTCTCCTTCAAGAAATATATATATATATTTTTTTAAATCTTTATAAACACTTTTAACAATTAACAAATTAAATTAACAAATTGAAAACATCTTAGTATACCAAATTTCAGCCCTTTCTGAATTTTTTTCCCCACACACACTAAGAATTTAGTAGGTCAGGGTATAACTCCGCCCAGCAGGTGGCGCTGCAGCTTGGTTTTATTTTTTCCACACACACACACACACACACACACACACACACACACACAGACTAACACATGCCACTAGACATTTATATTATAGATATATATATATATACACACACCTTTCCTGTGGCTGAGTACTCAGCCCTGAGCTGAGTAATCCCCCCCCGTCCAGTCACATGACTGCTCCTTACCTTCACACCATCCTCTTCCTACACCTTCACTAATACCCTTCTCCGGGCTCTGCTTCACATGCCAAGAAATCCAGAGTTACTTACACCTTTATACTGTAATAAGACATTCGGCTCTGCACCAGCAGTGACTGGGTCACAAAGAATCTCTTTCCTGTGATCTCTTTATATATTTACACATATCCTGTGTTTGATTAACTATTTAGTGGCCTGCACATAATATTGTCATATAATGTCCCCAGGATTACTTGCAAGCAGCTATGACACATCCTAAAGGACCAAGAACATCACAAGTACTAATTCCAGTTAGAAGTCAGGTGAGAATATCACATGCATATTGTTGTAATCTGTATTAGGAAATATGGGCTATAATAATAATACAAATGTGTCGTAAACATAGAGAATTAACAGTTATTTAGAAGGGTTAACCCAACACATAATTGTAAGGAATAAGGCCTAAACCATAACTGCTGTGTAAATATGGTATATCAAATTAATCCATTGATAAATTGAGCTTCTAAAATGTAAAATGTGAAGCCAGAGAGTCTGTTGTGTGTTTATTTGGTAGCTCTGCACATCCCAGTGTTAGAAGATAGCAGTGTCACCTCTGTCAGCTTCAAAGGTCCCTGCGGTGAGATATATCCTGGCCTAGCATGGAGTTTTAACACCTGAATAGACTTTTAGGAACCGCTCAGCAAGGTGTCTGGCTCAAGGAGACCATGTGCTGACTTATAGTATATAGACAAGAATAATTCAGTTTTAAAATATGCCACTTAAAATCAATAAAAGTAGTGATCAACCACAAATTCCTCAATAGCATGATGAAGGGCAGCTCATATGTCAAATTAAGAATTCTGCCACACAGAGAAGTTGAGGAAATGAGTATAAGCTCAATTGATAACCTGTACCTAGGCTTGTTTGATATTAATAGATGTGTAAATTCATAAGGGATCTATTAATAATAACATGGTCTCTTCAATGCTCCACAGAAATGTTAGGTCACATAGTAGAATTGCGTAGTAAATCAGGCAACATGCAAATGGTGATTGAAAAAAGTGTCACAGACCACAACCCCTTGGGGTAGGGACAGGTGCGAAAGTGTCTTTAAAAAGCTGAGACCAGTTACAACAAATTGTCAGTCTTTTGGAAAAATCAATCCACATTTATAAGCTGTCCAACCTCCAAGCCAATTTTCTCATGGCACAGATTATACAACTCATGTAAATTAAACTCTGGATGTAACCCCTTTTATTTAAAACTGATTTTGCTTTTTTATGTTATGTCAGTTGTTTATTAATTGTTTTTTTTCTATATTTGAATGCCCTGTACCTTTGTATATTAAATCTATAAATTTAGTAAGTTGCGTGCTTGATACTCTAACGAATCCATTAGCCTGTTAAGAAGAATATAGCTCGACCAAGTTAACCCCTTTGAATGCCGATGTGTGATTTGTTAACACATTTGACTAACAAGCCTAGTGTGTGCGTGCATTTACATTTGTGTAACAGTATGGAGGTGTGAAGAGTTAACCCTTTGTTTGCTGGTGTGGGCTTTGCTAACCTGTGGGTAGCCAGAAGCCGTGTGTGCCAATATATTGGGGTCCTATTGTCCGTATTCAACAGGTGGTGGCAAACCTGAAGTGTGTGGGGGTGTGAGAGCGCTGTCTGGGGTAATTCAGTAGGTCTATAACCTGTGTGATAGGTAGAGAGAGACTGCGGGATGAAATCGTGTGTAACCTCATACAGCAAACACCCAAAGTCACAGAGCTGGGAGCGTGTTTGTGACAAAATGCAGCAAATCTTAGTAATAAATTATCTAATTAATTATTGGGGTATAATACAATTTGCCACAACATGTTATAGTGTGTCCAGCCTCGTAAAGCCACCACCAGACTGGTCGCCCTATAACATGGAAACCCCTGTCATAGTGGGATACAGTCCACACTTGTAACCAGGTCCACCAGTCTAGTACAGGCATACAAGGTCCTTGTTAGGAATACACATAAATGAGGTCATGTTGCAGTAAAGGATGGTTTATTGAGACTCGGCAGCCGACAGGGAATAACGACATAGTACAACGGTAACACTGTGGTGAAAAGAGAACAGCAATGTACAGACATATATGGAGATACACGTTGTAGCAGAATGTCTCTGTCAGTAGACAGTCACTGTAATGCAGACGTATCTCTGACACTGATTCACATCAGTAAACAGTTTCTAGTATAAATTGTGATCACTTGAGGCAGGTATGCAGACAGGCTGCTGGTAACACAGTCAGGTGATGGTAACAGCCCCAAAAGAACACTCAAAAACAGTGGCACTACTGAGATAGGCCCATAGCCCCTCAGTGTGGATTAAAGAAATGCTGAATCAAAAGTAAGTGCTCTAGTATGCTGTAACTGGAGGAGGTGTCCGAAAACCAAGCTGAGTAGACTATGTCAAAGTCAGGAACCAGTACCTACAGAGATGCAGAGCAAAGGACGGAGAGCCAGAGGTCACCACAATGTTGAGCCAGGGGTCAGGAGCCAGAAGTCACAGTAATGAAGAACCAGGGGTCAGGAGCCAGAGGTCACCATAATGTAGAGCCAGGGATCAGGAGCCAGAAGTCACCGTAATCAAGCCAGTGGTTAGGAGCCAAAGGTCACCGTAATACAAAGCCAGGGGTCAGGAGCCAGAGGTCACCGTAATGCATAGCCAGTGGTCAGGAGCTACATAGTCATCATAACGCAGAGCCAGAAGTCACCATAATGCAGATCAAGGGATCAGGAGCCAGAGGTCACCATAATGCAGAGACAGGGGTTAGGAGCCAGAGGTCATTGTAATGCAAAGCCAGGGGTCAGAGGCCAGAAGTCATCGTAACGCAGAGTCAGAAGTCACCATAATGCAGATCAAGGGGTCAGGAGCCTGAAGTCACCATAGAGGAAGTTCACTCCGGGCGCTAGGCACTGGGAGAGGGAAACTGTGTAAAGTGTAGTGCAGCTATGTGTATGTAGAGTGTAACTATGTGTCTGTAAATGTATAAAACGAAACTCGTATGTGTATATTACAATAAAAATTGCACGTACTTCCATGGTGGGGGCTGCAGAAGCAACCCTTGATCCTTCACCCCCCGGCAACCAGCTCCAGTGGCTGCCAGAGGTACTTACAAGCTAGCCATCTGGATGCAAATAGATCCAGGAGGTGCTAAACCGCATACCGAAGCTCAGAGAGCTCCTGGGGAAATGGGGCAGGAACTGCTGCCCCGTGATCTGGCTGACTTTCCCCTGGTACTGTTTTCGGTCAGGGGGGGAGAGTCAGACCCCAGTGCAGCGTCCTTGAAAGTAATTTTAGGCCAACTTTCCTGCTGTAATTTCTGTGACCTACAATTTAGACCAATCTAATCCCTTATCCAGCTGTTCTGAGGTTGGAACCCAGCATCCAGTACCAACGCTCTGCCCGCTACCCTGCACCTCTGGCCTGTGTGATAGGCCAGGAGGAACCATCCACAACAACCCTGATCTATAGGAAGAGGTCAGAAGTACCAGCTTGGTGCCCAGCAAGGGGGTGTACTAGCAGCGAGAGTTACCCAGAAGGAAGCGGTTCTAGGTGCCGACAAAGGAGCCTAGTGGTGGCAGCAGGCCTCTCCGGGTGTAATTGGGATAAATAAAGGGGACGGTGGCCAAGCAAGCCCACCGGCACCCCAGCAACACGGACAGGGTGGTTAGGAGGTCCATTGTGTTACACCAATGTGGTGGAATTGAAGGAAAGGGACAAATTCAGTTTAGCTGTAATACAGTTAGGCAGGCTTGGGGCAGATGAAGCGGTAATTTTCATTTTCAGCCTGAGACCGGAAGGATCCACAGAAGTATGCCGTGCTCCACCTCTTATACTTGAGGAATCAGCGATTGATCGTTCGTGGCTCCAGCCCAATTAATATACACCCATCTCCACCACTCTTGGTCTGGACATATTAGGGTTAGGGTTGAGGAATAGAGGACCAGCTTGGAAGGTATTGGCTGGACTTCTATGGTACCTGGGTGGGGATTTAAACACACAGTCCTGTTTGTGTAGAGCAAAGTCTGCCTATGTGTAATGTACGGAGGCTGTTAGCCCTTCTCGTGGCAGAATGGTCAGAAGCCTTTAAGTCCTCACCCTCAGAGCACATGCAGGAAGCTGACTAATTTAACAGTAACCTTTCCTGTCACTATTGTTGTAGTATTAGGCATCAGTATTTAGATTGGCCATATTATTAAGGACTTTTATAATTATATTAGAGTCTTCAGAAAGCTCCAGATAAAATGTGACTTGTTTTGAGACTCCGATCACCTGGAAGGATCCGATCCTCCTTCTTTAAGCAGTTGGGTTGTGCAGATACTTAGAATGAGTGGAGCTTGAGGTAGTGGTGTCCTAATAATTATAAGTATACAGTCAGTCTATCTGATGGTGCATTGGTATTGGTACATGTAAATGACAGCGATAATAATAATAATACTACTACTACTAATAATAATTATAATAATAATTATAATAACAATAATAAATGCTTTTGCAGGATCGTGTCCGAGCAAGAAGACATAAAACGCTGTCAGAATCGTTGTCTTGTGATGTGACTCCTAGTGATGTTCTGAATTATTACTGTGAGATCCAGATGAAAAAAGAAATCCAGGACATGAAGGACCATGATCCAGAACATGGGAGCACGGTGCTGGCTCTTCCACCTATATATAGGTAACACATCTTATTGTGCTCTCTCCCTGTGATCGGAAGCTTAAGGTCACACGCAAGCTGGAAATAGGGAGTCTCAGCACCCAGCATTGAAGCCACCTAGATATCGTCTGCCCTGTTACATTACATGTGTTCAGGAACAGAGAGAGACACATTTTATCTGTCACATATCACGTATCTCCCCTCATCTCATATTACATAATGCCACAAAGCGGCCGTCTCTTCTGCATACACTTCCAGCTTCACCAGGTGATGGAATGAATGTCAGTAAACCCTGAAGCACCTGCCCTGTTGTTTGTTTCCTTCGGATGGGAGGGATTTATGGGCAGTCCTGCAGAGGATTGGTGGATTAGAGATCTGTGGGAGGAGTAATGTTCAGGGACTGTTCTTCCATCCTGGGACATTTTCCAACTGCAGTTGGGAATAAACTGATTTTGGTACAAACACATTTGGTGGCAAGAAATTGAGTTTAATTTATGTTTTGCTGCAATTAATTGTAGGACAAATAAGTATGATATGTAATGTAGTGATCTACAAATAGGGCAGGTTACTGGGAGGACCAAGTACATTAAAGGAGGGGGCTTCTATGATGACACCGGGGAGGATTAACACCAAAGCTCTTTATTCCTCCTTTACACTAACCTTTATTCCCACTTATATGTGGCACTACTGGTCCCAGCAGTCCCTGGCATCGCTGGCCCACTGGTAACCTATTTAAATAAAGACCCCCAATCACTCGTTCTCCAGTTTATTACACCCCTTGTTTCAAAGAGATCCTCTTATGTCTTCTTCCTTGTAATGGAAAGGGAGTTACAACTAAAATGTATACAGTATAAGTCACTGATCCCATGACCACCAGGCAGTAGTCCTGTCAGCAACTAACCAATCCAGAGAGGCCTCTCACTGATTGGTCAGAGTATGGGAAAGCCGCTCTAATTGGTTAATTGTTGTCACAATTTCAAGTTTTGCAAGAAAATAGTCTAGTAAACCCCTGACACCCAGTAGTAAGTCTCTGGGGAGAGTTAGCCATTCACTCCCTGTATGTAAGACTGTGACCTGGAGGAAGAACCTGCTCTGAATGGTGAACGGCTTCACTACCAGGATGTCTGTAACACAAATCTTCCAGTGCTGCTGGTTATGCAAGAAATGAAGGCAGTGGATAGGAAAACTGGTCTCAGATACACCATTCCCAGAGATGTCAGGGATAGATAACAAACTCAGGCCCAGCATACAGCCTGGACAGATAGCAGTCCAAGTATCAAAGTGGTTCAAGTAAGTATGTACTAATATCAAATACTCTGGAGCAAATTAAGTCTTAATAAGATTCAGGATCACCAATACTGAAGGAGTGGCAGCAGATCCTGTAACATATATATATATAGAATAGGAATCCTCAGCAGGAATGCAGCATTAGTACAACAAGAGAGCACAGTTTACTGATAAACAGTTGGGGACAAACTTAGCTGCTTCAGATAAATATAGCAATGGATAGTCAAGTAATAGCCAGGTATGTTACACAGTAAGGAACATATCACAAATCACTGAAGTATATTCTCATGACAGGCATGGAACAATAGCGGTGGTCAGAACAGGTAGACGGGTCAGAGGTGCAGGCAGCAGACAAAGCGGTGGTCAGTACAGGTAGATGGGTCAGAGGTGCAGGCAGCAGACAAAGCAGTGGTCAGAGCAGGTAGTCGGGTCAGAGGTGCAGGCAGCAGACAAAGCGGTGGTCAGAGCAGGTAGACGGGTCAGGTGCAGGCAGCAGACAAAGCGGTGGTCAGTACAGATAAATGGGTCAGAGGTGCAGGCAGCAGACAAAGTGGTGGTCAGTACAGGTAGACGGGTCAGGTGCAGGCAGCAGACAAAGCGGTGGTCAGAGCAGGTAGACGGGTCAGGTGCAGGCAGCAGACAAAGCACTGGCCAGAGCAGGTAGTCGGGTCAGAGGTGCAGGCAGCAGACAAAGCAGTGGTCAGAGCAGGTAGTCGGGTCAGAGGTGCAGGCAGCAGACAAAGCGGTGGTCAGAACAGGTAGACGGGTCAGGTGCAGGCAGCAGACAAAGCGGTGGTCAGAGCAGGTAGTTGGGTCAGAGGTGCAGGCAGCAGACAAAGCGGTGGTCAGTACAGGTAGATGGGTCACAGGTGCAGGCAGCAGACAAAGCGGTGGTCAGAACAGGTAGATGGGTCCGGTGCAGGCAGCAGACAAAGCGGTGGTCAGTACAGGTAGGAGGGTCAGAGGTGCAGGCAGCAGACAAAGCAGTGGTCAGAGCAGGTAGTCGGGTCAGAGGTGCAGGCAGCAGATAAAGCGGTGGTCAGAACAGGTAGTCGGGTCAGAGGTGCAGGCAGCAGACAAAGCAGTTGTCAGAACAGGTAGACGGGTCAGGTGTAGGCAGCAGACAAAGCGGTGGTCAGTACAGGTAGATGGGTCAGAGGTGCAGGCAGCAGACAAAGCGGTTGTCAGAACAGTTAGACAGGACAGAGGTGCAGGCAGCAGACAAAGCGGTGGTCAGAACAGGTAGATGGGTCAGAGGTGCAGGCAGCAGACAAAGCAGTGGTCAGAGCAGGTAGTCGGGTCAGAGGTGCAGGCAGCAGACAAAGCGGTGGTCAGAGCAGGTAGACGGGTCAGGTGCAGGCAGCAGACAAAGCGGTGGTCAGTACAGATAGATGGGTCAGAGGTGCAGGCAGCAGACAAAGTGGTGGTCAGTACAGGTAGACGGGTCAGGTGCAGGCAGCAGACAAAGCGGTGGTCAGAGCAGGTAGACGGGTCAGGTGCAGGCAGCAGACAAAGCGGTGGTCAGAGCAGGTAGTCGGGTCAGAGGTGCAGGCAGCAGACAAAGCGGTGGTCAGAACAGGTAGATGGGTCAGAGGTGCAGGCAGCAGACAAAGCGGTGGTCAGAACAGGTAGACGGGTTAGGTGCAGGCAGCAGACAAAGCGGTGGTCAGTACAGGTAGATGGGTCAGAGGTGCAGGCAGCAGACAAAGCAGTGGTCAGAGCAGGTAGTCGGGTCAGAGGTGCAGGCAGCAGACAAAGCGGTGGTCAGAACAGGTAGTCGGGTCAGAGGTGCAGGCAGCAGACAAAGCGGTTGTCAGAACAGGTAGACGGGTCAGGTGTAGGCAGCAGACAAAGCGGTGGTCAGTACAGGTAGATGGGTCAGAGGTGCAGGCAGCAGACAAAGCGGTTGTCAGAACAGTTAGACAGGTCAGAGGTGCAGGCAGCAGACAAAGCGGTGGTCAGAACAGGTAGACGGATCAGGTGCAGGCAGCAGACAAACCAGTGGTCAGAAGCAGAAGCCAAGGTCCGGTACATACGCAAAAAAATACAGTTGTTGTCAGTGCTTGTCCTTATTACTGCATATCTGTGTGTATCTAGCAAAATGAAAACATGAGGTATTAGTTCATATTTTGATTAAGGCATATACAGTATATTGTATGCTGGTACGTGAACAGTCAGTAATAATAGTATATTCTGACATCTTTGCCTATCAGGAACTCACCTCCATGTTCTGTTATTCGTACAGTATACTTCTGTAATGATACTGGTACATGTAACCCCTTACAACCCTTTTCTATGTGCGTAGAGATCTTAATGGCCCCTTTTTATTATTTCTGCGCAAAGTACAGTGGATAAAATTATGACAATTATAGAGCCAACCTGTCAGGTTATATAGATCATTACATACAAGACCTATTAAATCACCTGGTTAAAACCTGGTGATATTTAAAATACATATGAACCATCATACACTTAATGCAGTCACATAGCAATTACTGGCTTAATCTCTATTTCCTGAATGTGACCTTACCAGCCCCCAATCATGAGTGGGTATTTATTTTTCACATTTTGAAGAAGTTGGCACTTCTTCAAAACTTATTTATATGTTATATTTACACATAAGGGGCCTGTTACATTAAGGAACATAAATGCGGATACATGCCATATTGTGCATTAATCTGCACTGCGTATGCCCAGAAATAGTCTGTACACCAGTGAGCACAAGTACATCCAATTATCTTCAAAACTAAATGACCGTTCCGAAAGGCTACAATTTCATGGGCGGAATGGGCAGGAGACAGGGCAAATGCATCTCTCAAGCATCATCAACATAAGTATCAGTGACATGTATTATGTATATAGGCATATATATCAGTGGCATATGTATCAGTGATATATATATAGCCGTATATATCAGTGACATATGTATCAGTGACATGTATATCAGTGACATAAGTATAATGTATATAGGTATATATATATATATATATATATATACACTCTGTATATTTAGGCATACATATCAGCGACACATGTATATGTACTGGCCTATGCGTACAGTATGTTTCAGCGACATATGTATCAGTGACATATATATATGTATCAGTGACATATGTATCGGTGACATATATATCAGTGACATAAGTATAATGTATATAGATATATATATATATATATATATACACACTCTGTATATTTAGGCATACATATCAGCGACACATGTATATGTACTGGCCTATGCGTACAGTATGTTTCAGCGACATATGTATCAGTGACATATATATCAATGACATATGTATCAGTCACATATGTAACAGTGACATATATATATGTATCAGTGACATGTGTATATATATATATATATATATATATATATATATATATATATACACAGGGTGATTCAAAAATCGCAGTACACCCATTTATTTAAAAAACTACAGGAATTGGGCCGATTGGCCGATTTCAAGATGGCGCCCATGTTTGGTACATACCGTTAAAGATAGACCACGTCACCCATACCTTACTGGAGTATTCAGGTTTCCCAATTTCCTGTAGAGTTTTTGAAATAAAAGGGTGTACTGCGACTTTTGAATCACCCTGTATATATATATATATATATATATAGCCGTATATATCAGTGACATATATACCAGTCACATATGTATATGTATCAATGACGTATGTATATGTATCAGTGACATATTTATCAATAACATGTATATCAGTGACATATGTATATGTATCAGTGACATATATATCAGTGACATATGTATATGTATCAGTGACATATTTATCAGTGACATATATATAGCCGTATATATCAGTGACATATGTATCAGTGACATATTTATCAATAACATGTATATCAGTGACATATGTATATGTATCAGTGACATATATATCAGTGACATATGTATATGTATCAGTGACATTTATATGTATCAGTGACATGTATATCAGTGACATATATATAGCCGTATATATCAGTGACATGTATATCAGTGACATATTTATATGTATCAGTTACATATCTATCAGTGTATCAGTGACATGTATATCAGTGACATATTTATATGTATCAGTGACATGTATATCAGTGACATATTTATATGTATCAGTGACATGTATATCAGTGACATATGCATATTTATCAGTTACATATCTATCAGTGTATCAGTGACATGTATATCAGTGACTTGTATATCAGTGACATATTTATATGTATCGGTGACATGTATATCAGTGACATATATATATATAGCCGTGTATATAAGTGACATGTATATCAGTGACATATTTGTATGTATCAGTTACATATCTATCAGTGTATCAGTGACATGTATATCAGTGACTTGTATATCAGTGACATATTTATATGTATCAGTGACATGTATATCAGTGACATATGTATATTTATCAGTTACATATCTATCAGTGACATATGTATAAGTTTATCAGTGACATGTATATCAGTGACATATTTATATGTATCAGTGACATGTATATCAGTGACATATGTATCAGTAATATATATATATAGCCGTATATATCAGTGACATATGTATCAGTGACATATTTATCAATAACATGTATATCAGTGACATATGTATATGTATCAGTGACATATATATCAGTGACATATGTATATGTATCAGTGACATATTTATCAGTGACATATATATAGCCGTATATATCAGTGACATATGTATCAGTGACATATTTATCAATAACATGTATATCAGTGACATATGTATATGTATCAGTGACATATATATCAGTGACATATGTATATGTATCAGTGACATTTATATGTATCAGTGACATGTATATCAGTGACATATATATAGCCGTATATATCAGTGACATGTATATCAGTGACATATTTATATGTATCAGTTACATATCTATCAGTGTATCAGTGACATGTATATCAGTGACATATTTATATGTATCAGTGACATGTATATCAGTGACATATTTATATGTATCAGTGACATGTATATCAGTGACATATGCATATTTATCAGTTACATATCTATCAGTGTATCAGTGACATGTATATCAGTGACTTGTATATCAGTGACATATTTATATGTATCGGTGACATGTATATCAGTGACATATATATATATAGCCGTGTATATAAGTGACATGTATATCAGTGACATATTTGTATGTATCAGTTACATATCTATCAGTGTATCAGTGACATGTATATCAGTGACTTGTATATCAGTGACATATTTATATGTATCAGTGACATGTATATCAGTGACATATGTATATTTATCAGTTACATATCTATCAGTGACATATGTATAAGTTTATCAGTGACATGTATATCAGTGACATATTTATATGTATCAGTGACATGTATATCAGTGACATATGTATCAGTAATATATATATATAGCCGTATGTATCAGTGACATGTATATCAGTGACATATGTATAATGTATATAGGTGTGTGTGTGTATATATATATATATATATATATATATATATATATATATACTGTAAATTATTATTATTATTATATATGTATATTTAGGCATACATATCAGCGACACATGTATATGTAGTGGCCTATGCGTACAGTATGTTTCAGCAACATGTATCAGTGACATACATATCAATGACATATGTATCAGTCACATATGTATCAGTGACATATGTATATGTATCAGTGACATATGTGTATCTATCAGTGACATATGTGTATGTATCAGTGACATATGTATCAGTGACATATGTATATGTATCAATGACATATGTATATGTATCAGTGACATATGTATATGTATCAGTGACATATATATATATATATATATATATATATATATATATATATATTCTCCCATGATGCTTAGCACTCTGTTGCCGTGTAGAGCATTATGGGCTATGAAGTTCTTTTACCTTGATTTAAGTAACTGATGTTTTCTCTTTTGTATATTTGTCCTCCCCACACACTACAAGCCCCCCTCTATTAAGACACTCACAGAAAGGATTCATGTGAGATGTGGTCACCCGACACTTAGCGATTATAAGCAGAACATCCTGCCTCGACTGCCGGCTACAAATAGGTGCAGACAACCCAGCAAATCGGGGTGAAACCTCGGGACTAGGGATGAGCGCACTCGGATTTATGAAATCCGAGCCCGCCCGAACGTTGCCGATCCGAGTCGGATCCGAGACAGATCCGGGTATTGGCGCCAAATTCAAATCTGAAACTGAGGCTCTGACTCATAATCCCGTTGTCGGATCTCGCGATACTCGGATCCTATAAATTCCCCGCTAGTCGCCGCCATCTTCACTCGGGCATTGATCAGGGTAGAGGGAGGGTGTGTTAGGTGGTCCTCTGTCCTGGTAGATCTCGTGCTGTGCTGTTTAGTTCTGTGCTGTGCTGTGCTGTGCTGTGTTCTGCAGTATCAGTCCAGTGGTGCTGTGTGCTGTGCTCTGTCCTTCTGAGGTCAGTGGTGCTGCTGGGTCCCGTGCTGTGTCCTGTTCAGTCCAGTGGTGCTGTGTCCTGTGCTCTGTGCTTCTAAGGGCATAGTTATTTCCCCAATATTCCCCTGTGTTTAAAAAAATAAAAAAAAGTTATTTAAAAAAATACCAAAAACTAATTTAATTTTTTTTAATTACCACAAAATTTGCACAACCAATCCTGCAGTATAAGCCCATTGGTACTGCAATATTACCAAGTTCACACATTCAGCAGTAAAAGTCCAGTGGTACTGCAATATTACAAAGTTCACACATTCTGCAGTATCAGTCCAGTGGTGCTGTGTCCTGTGCTCTGTCCTGCTGAGTTCCGTAGTGCTGCTGGGTCCTGTGCCGTGTCCTGTTCAGTCCAGTGGTGCTGTGTCCTGTGCTCTGTGCTTCTAAGGGCATAGTTATTTCCCCATTATTCCCAAGTTTTTAAAAAATAAAAAAAAAGTAAAAAAAAATAAAAAATAAAAAATTAAAAAAAAAAAATATAATTATAACCAAATTTGCAAAACCAATCCAGCAGTATAAGTCCATTGGTACTGCAATATTACCAAGTTCACACATTCTGCAGTATCTTGTGCTACATATAATGGAGACCAAAAATTTGGAGGATAAAGTAGGGAAAGATCAAGACCCACTTCCTCCTAATGCTGAAGCTGCTGCCACTAGTCATGACATAGACGATGAAATGCCATCAACGTCGTCTGGCAAGCCCGATGCCCAATCTCCTAGTACAGGGCATGTAAAATCCAAAAAGCCCAAGTTCTCAAAAAACAGCAAAAAAAGAAACTTAAAATCATCTGAGGAGAAACGTAAAGTTGGCAATATGCCAATTACGACAAGTAGTGGCAAGGAACGGCTTAGGCCCTGTCCCGTGTTCATGACTAGTGGTCCAGCTTCACCCAAGGATCTAAGCCCTCCTCCCCCCCCCCTACAAAAAATTTAAGAGAGTTATGCTGTCAGCAACAACAACAAAACAGCAAAGAACTCTGCCTTCTAAACAGATGACATCACAAATCCCCAAGGCGAGTCCAAGGGTGTTGTTGGTTGTGAACCCTGACCTTCCCATCACTGTACGGGAAGAGGTGACTCCATCCAGCATTTGCAGCACGCCCTCTGCATATGCTGGAAGGATCACCCACAGTCCAGTTACAGATTTGGCTAATGAAGGTGTGAATGTTGTACACTGGGAGGAGGATATTGATGTAGCTGGCGCTGAGGAGGATGTTGATGATTATGATGCAGACAGATACCAAATTGCATTTCTCAATTTCTATTTATAGTCTAGATTATATAACGGCTGAAAAGTTTTCTGTTTTACTCCTAGTGGAGAGGGGATCTGATGCAGACAGATACCAAACTGCCTTTGTCCATTTCTTTGTATATTTGAATTGCTAGTTCTACAGTCTATGCAGGCTGCTTTATTTATATTCAACTACAAGTGTAGGGCGGGGGGGGGGGGGGTGGGGGGGGCATAGATAGCCACCAAAGTAACGTGGTCCATTTAATTTCACTTTCTAGCTCCACAGTCTGTGCAGCCTGCTTTTTTTTTATCTTCAAAGTATTTATATTTACAAGCCTTGAAATCTAAATTAACTAGAGGTAGTGACGTGGTAGAACTCCAAAAGGCAGTTTGGAAGCCCCTGTACAAACTGGCTCTATTTTTTAACTGAGTTGTCCCCCCTCCAGTGTGTACTCGGGAAGAGTTTTTAGTGCAGCGGGGAACCTGGTCAGTGAGCGGCGAAGGAGGTTGCTTCCTCACAACGTTGAAAAAATGATGTTTATAAAAATGAATAATCAATTCCTCAATGAAGTACAGCACTGCCCTCCAGACAGTACAGAGGGACTGTGGTTGTGGAGTCCAGCGGGGACGAATTGATAATGTGTGAGGAGGAGGAAGTACACACTGTAGGGGGAGAGGAATCAGAGGTTAAGGATAAGGACGACATCTTTCCTCAGTAGAGCCTGTTTAGTTTGTACAGGGAGAGATGAATTGTTTTATTGGTGTGGGGGCCCAAACAAACCAATCATTTCAGCCAAAGTTGTTTGGTAGGCCCTGTCGCTGAAATGATTGGTTTGTTAAAGTGTGCATGTCCTATTTCAACAACATAAGGGTGGGTGGGAGGGCCCAAGGACAATTCCATCTTGCAACTTTTTTTTTGGCATTATGTGACCATTCAACAGTCGTTTGCCATGTTCAAAAAGTAAAAGAAAATGCCAACAAATTCAATAAATTAAATCAAAAGTTAAATGCCCTGTCATTATTTAAAACAAGAGGTTTTGACGTGCTAGAATTAGTGTAGTGTTAAGATGTTATAAACACTACACTTGGAAATTGGAGGAGGTAATGTGGCCCCGGTATCAAATTGGGTACCGGGGCCACCCCACTACGCAGTCCAGATACTTGTTTGGTGGAATTCAGACCAGTTGAGGGTGTATTTATTTTATTGTGGCCCCGGCACCAAATTTACTACTGGGGCCACTCCACTGTGCAGTCCATATTTAGGTGTATCATATATTAAACAACGGTGACAGTTGATGCCCAATTTTTTAATTATATTGTGGCCTCGGTACCAAATTGTGTACCGGGGCCACCACACTACGCAGTCCATACCCTTTTTTGGTGGAATTCTGACACGTGGAGGGTTTTTTAATTATATTGTGGCCTCGGTACCAAATTGTGTACCGGGGCCACCACACTACGCAGTCAAGATAGATAGATGCGTATCATAGATAAAGTACATTCAGTGGTGTGGGGCAAATTAAAAAAATATTCAAAATGCACTGACATTATCAAAAACAAGAGGTTGTCACACGCTAAAACTCCAACATGTATATGATGGAGAGGATGGAGGAGCAACCGTATGTGTAGTGTAATGCAGACCTGTTGAAGGTTTTTTATATATTTTATTGTGGTGCCCAGTGCCCACTCCTCTACGCAGTCCAGGTACATTTATTGGTGCGAATCATAAAAGTTCAGGGTTTTTAATATATATTGTGGTGACCCACTCCTCTACGCAGTCCAGGTACATTTATTGGTGCGATTCATAAAAGTTCAGGGTTTTTAATATATTGTGGTGACCCACTCCTCTACGCAGTCCAGGTACATTTATTGGTGCGATTCATAAAAGTTCAGGGTTTTTAATATATATTGTGGTGACCCACTCCTCTACGCAGTCCAGGTACATTTATTGGTGCGAATCATACAAGTTGATGGTTTTCTTATTATATATATTGTGGTGACCCAATCCTCTAGGCAGTCCAGATACATTTATTGGTGCGAATCATAAAAGTTCAGGGTTTTTAATATATATTGTGGTGACCCACTCCTCTACGCAGTCCAGGTACATTTATTGGTGCGATTCATAAAAGTTCAGGGTTTTTAATATATATTGTGGTGACCCACTCCTCTACGCAGTCCAGGTACATTTATTGGTGCGATTCATAAAAGTTCAGGGTTTTTAATATATTGTGGTGACCCACTCCTCTACGCAGTCCAGGTACATTTATTGGTGCGAATCATACAAGTTGATGGTTTTCTTATTATATATATTGTGGTGACCCAATCCTCTAGGCAGTCCAGATACATTTATTGGTGCGAATCATAAAAGTTCAGGGTTTTTAATATATATTGTGGTGACCCACTCCTCTACGCAGTCCAGGTACATTTATTGGTGCGATTCATAAAAGTTCAGGGTTTTTAATATATATTGTGGTGACCCACTCCTCTACGCAGTCCAGGTACATTTATTGGTGCGATTCATAAAAGTTCAGGGTTTTTAATATATTGTGGTGACCCACTCCTCTACGCAGTCCAGGTACATTTATTGGTGCGAATCATACAAGTTGATGGTTTTCTTATTATATATATTGTGGTGACCCACTCCTCTAGGCAGTCCAGGTACATTTATTGGTGCGAATCATAAAAGTTCAGGGTTTTTAATATATATTGTGGTGACCCACTCCTCTACGCAGTCCAGAAAGATACCTTGTTGCAACATTTTGGACTAATAACTATATTGTGAGGTGTTCAGAATACACTGTAAATTAGTGGAAATGCTTGTTATTGAATGTTATTGAGGTTAATAATAGCGTAGGAGTGAAAATAAGCCCAAAAACTTGATTTTTAAACTTTTTATGTTTTTTTCAAAAAAAATCCGAATCCAAAACCTTAAATCCGAACCGAGACCTTTCGTCAAGTGTTTTGCGAGACAAATCCGAACCCCAAAAATAACGAAAATCCGGATCCAAAACACGAGACCTCAAAAGTCGCCGGTGCACATCCCTACTCGGGACACCATTTATTTTGTGCTTCCTGTCTCAAGTAAACACACGCCGTCATGTGACCGGAGGCTGGAACCTCCCCTTACAGATGCTGCAGCCGGGGCAGGCGAGTTATCTGCCGCATGTGGTTCAGCTCTTAATCATATTCTCTGCAGTGATGATCTATCCTTGTGTTCTCTTAGAGAGTCAGTCATGTCTATATATATATATATATATATATATATATATATATATATATATATATATATATATATATATATATATGATATAGACATGACTGACTCTCTGGAGAGAACACAAGAATAGAACGGAATTTAATTACAGGGACGGATGTCGGGGGAGGGCCCCCCTAGTACCGCTGGGCCCTAGGCAGGTAAATCCGGCCCTGTTTATATGTATCAGTGACATGTATATCAGTGACATATGTATCAGTGACTTATATATCAGTGACATATGTATATGTATCAGTGACATGTATATCAGTGACATATGTATCAGTGTATCAGTGACATGTATATTAGTGACATATGTATCAGTGACATGTATATCAGTGACATATGTATCAGTGACATGTATATTAGTGACATATGTATATGTATCAGTACTAGCACCGGGTAAAGTGATGATTTGTATATTTTGCAGAAAGCGAGCATTGCTGCGTCTGGGAGAGACTGGGACATGTTTAAGGCGCAGAGAAGAAGGTAAATCACTGATGGACAGTAGATGGAATCTATACTTGCATCTATTGTTTCTATACAATATATTCTATATATTTCGTCTACAAAACCGTGTTCATAAACCCTGCATCATGGCCTTTACTCATGGAAGATTACTTTTGATACTTTTACATTGAAATTAATCTAGAGACACACCAATAAGTGGGACATTAATCTTGAGAATCAATTTGATCTTCTAGCAAAATAGACAAGATGGCAAAATTCTTATTTACATCTTCCGAGCAAATTTCCCAAAGTGATCACATTGTAAATCTTTAAATATATTAGTGGTGCTGGCTTATTGGGATCTCCTATGGTGTCCATTATTCCCCTCAATTACCTACCAAAATGTCTTCTCTCTGAGCAATTTACACTGACCTACCAGGGGCGAGTGGTCTAATTGGCACCGGCAAGAGAGAGACACCTGGATGCCCACAGCAGGGCCGTAATGAGGGTGGTGCGGGCGGTGCCGTCGCCCAGGGCGTAAGGCCAAGGGTCGCAGTAGCAGCCCACTACCTGCCTCAATACCTTCAGCCCTTAAGTTCCGCTTAAGGGCTGAAGACAGAGAGACTGATTAACATTAACTTACAAGAATTTGGTGCTTCTGCCCTTAAGTTCCGCAGTGGAACGCATGTGCGTTCCAGTGACAGGGAGTTCGGCATTAGCGTTCCAAATTCCGAACTTCCTGTCGGTGGAACACACATGCGTTCCACATGCGGAACTTAAGGGCAGAAGCACCAAGCTCTTGTAAGTTAATCTCTCTCTCTTTCTCTCTCTCTCTCTCTCTCCCCCTCCCCTCATTGTCTGAGGTGCTGTGGCATTTTGCGGGGGGAGGGTTCTAAAATTTTCCTAAGGCAGGAAATCTTGAGGAGCCTCCAAGGTGGCCTCCATGCATTACACCATACAATACCAGGAGAGCATATGACAGTATGCCCTGGACTAGATGGCATCAGTAGATGAAAGATTGTCTACGTATGAATATAGACATTAGTTGTGTGACTGCTAACAATCGGATCAGTGTACCCTGAACTATTAGTATATAAGCTTGTTTAGAGGAAATGGGCCTTTTATTAATATTCCTGAACTAATAAATGTAATTTTCAACACACTAAGATTACCTAGAGAAAGAGATCTGGTTTCTTTTGGTTGGACATAATTGTAAATTACTGTGTCATTTTCCACAATAAAGTCCAGCTAACAACATATCCTAGTAGTTAAAGTCATTACTGCCCTGTAGATTCCTGGTTAAGATATGACTGTGGATTAATAACTATAATACAGTATATCAAAACATGTAGCATTTATTTTGTCAAGTAATTATATTTCCTCATGTTTTTCTGTTGGCCTCTCAAGGACTTTACAATGACCTTATACCTCAGACATTATTCTCTCTCTTTTACTTTCAGTAAAGTGTTAGCCACACCCACACATTAGGTTGGCCACACCCATTTGTCAAATGCCACTCCCACTTAGATGGGGGGCGCCGGCGCCCTGTCTCGCCCAGGGCACTAAAATGTCTAGTTACGGCACTGGCCCACAGGTTGTGGCCCCAACAAGCTGACAAGGATTGGTTAGATAAATATGTATAATCAGCATGGAGGACACCAGTTAGAGACAGCTCAGCGTTACGGGAAGCCTAGTACGTTAGTAATATAATAGTGAAAGGGGAATGTTAGAAACTAACACTCATATACCTGGTGCTCAAGCACTGTGCCAAGTAACCGACTGGTCAAAGAGCCAGAGAGGCGTCTGTACAGCGAGACGCATGTGACCCTAGAGATCACGTGAGGTCAGATATCACTGTCTATTATACAATAATGTTTCTCTTTCCTCTTTCAGGTGACAGCCTTCCACCGATCGCACAGTCTCTTCTTCCCGGTATAATTACATTTATTAATCTACCTTTGAATAAGGTGACTCTCAGCCCACTGACGACCTCCCCTGACAGATCAGTGACAGCCCCTCTCACTGGCTCCCTGAGACAAGAGTTTCACAGATATTTCATTTTGCAGCAGTCTTATTTAGAAAATTATTATTGAGTCTGAATCAATGTTTCCCTCTGAACCAACGCTGTAGCCCAGTTCATCCACAGCCGAGGTTAGCATGCTCTCTGTGCCAATACCCTGTATGACCGCATCACACTGCTCAAACTACCTGAAACCAATTCTATTCGTAATAAACAAGGTTGCCAAGAAAATTGTTTTGTCTACTTATCATAAGATATTTAGTGTATGAACCAAAATAATTTGATGTCACCAAATACACTGCCTCACTTATTATACAGTAAACAACCTAACACAAGCCAGTGATACCAACCTCATCCTAAAATACTTTGACCCGACCCTCCTAGCTTTACATGGGTAGGTCTATACTTACATAGCTCCTGTAAAGGAGAAACTGCATATCTGGGACTATCTACAATAGTAACTGAATTTGTTTATACTCATTTATATATATTAATTATATAGCAAACCCCAATCAGTATGTAAATGATGCCTCTCTCTACACTTGTTACATTTTCCTCACATATATTCTTCTATATATATATATATATATAGTGTAACATGCAGCAGAGAGATATTTAGACTGTAAGCTCCAATGGGGCAGGGACTGATGTGAGTGAGTTCTCTGTACAGCGCTGCGGAATTAGTGGCGCTATATAAAAACCCACGGACTGTGCAAAAATTGAGAAATGTGTCTTTCAAGCAGAAACTATGGAGTTCTTGGGGCACATTTTTTCCTGGAAGAGGACGGAACTGGATCCTGTTAAAGCTGGAGCCATTGAGGACTGGCTGGTGCCTAAAGATGTGAAAGCTGTACAACACTTTTTTGGGCTTTGCTATTTTATTACCGAAAGTTTATTTTTCCAAGATTGTCCAGATAATGTCAGCCTTGACACATAAATAATGTGCTCAAACTACGATCTCACATTTCAGACCTTCGGGTCTTTTGCAACTTTTAAATATTTATTCTGTTCCTTGCAATGAGATTTGTATAGATTTGATCACGTCCTCCAGTGCAGGGATTTACCAAAATCTGGGTGGTGGTCTTACGTATTACTAAGAAGGCACATTGTGTTCCCCTTAAGAAGTTGCTATCAGCACCTCACACAGTACAGTTGTTTGTGAACAATCTTTAGACTGCACTGAGGTTTGGAATCTATTGTGGCAGATAAGGTGATACAACTTATGGCACGATTCAGGAAACAGGTCTCAATATAGGACTTATAAGACTCAATCACATGACCTGATAGAAAGGGTTAATCAATATTTGGAACAATATATAAGAGTCTATGTCTAATTCCAGCAAGAATATTGGGTGGATTTAATCCCTACAGCTGAATACAACAATGCCGTATATAGGTCAACTACACAATGCCCTTTTTTGACCACCATAACTACCACCTTGAACCCATCCCTGATACAAATTTTCAATTTAAGGAGGTCTAGGGGATAAGTAGATGCTGGTGGCAAATGGTAGAAAATGGTGGGGGATAGTTATAATAAGAGGGATAAAGGGAGACAGACACACACAAAGTCCCCATCCCTTTAGATTGTAAGCTCTGTTGAGTAGGGCCATCTTCCTTCCTCCAAGTCCATTACCACCAGCATGCCAGGGCCTTCCCTGCTCTTCTCCATCACAGATTCTGATCCTGTTTACTGGGTACAGGTTCAGCTGTTTTACTCCCTTTAATTTCTCACTCTTCCCATGTCTCATGTTCTAGGGAGAGGTTACCCCTCTTCCTCCACACCTTACCTTCTCAGTGCTGGTGTCACTCACCGGACGGTTAGTGCCTCTGGTCTGGTACGTGGCTCTCTCTCATTCCTGCCGGCGCCTGACCTAAGCCGCGGCCGTCCGCCATCTTGACTGGATTGCGCATGTGCAGGACTCTTGAACTTAAAACCTTGCTTTTAATCCTATTGGTGAATCAATCACCACTCACTATTTAAGGCACCTGTGTCCTTAGTATCATTGCCTGTTCTTGGTTCTCATTCCCTTGAGACTCCTAGGTGTTTCCTGTGTTCTGCTTGTGTGATCGGTTTTGCTGTGGACAAGTCCTCTCTGCTCATCCGTGGTAAACTTGCCCGCTACAGACTACCTCTACTCCGCTGCATGCCTACACCTGGACAAGCCTTATCTGCTCTTCTGTGGTAAACGTACCCGCTATAGACTGCTTGCCATTCCGCTGCATACCTGCACCTGGATAAGCCCGCTCTGCTCATCAGTGGTAACGTACCCGCCACAGACTATTTGCTATTCAGCTGCTTGCCTGCATTTGGACAAGTCTCCCTTGCTCATCAGTGGTATACTTGCCGCTACAGACTACCCGCTATTCCACCACCTACCTGCACCTGGACAAGTCTTCCCATCACCGCAGTGGTACAACTTGCTATCCGCAGACCACTGATGCTCCCGCTACCTACCTGCACCTGGACAAGTCTTCCCATTTCCGCAGTGGTACAACTTGCTATCCGCAGACCACTGACGCTCCCGCTACCTACCTGCACCTGGACAACTCTTCCCATCACAGCAGTGGTACAACTTGCTATCCGCAGACCACTGACTCTCTCCGCTACCTACCTGCACTGGCTCGAGTCTTCACTGCACATCAGTTGTTATACCTACCTCCGCATTATAGTTGCAAGTCGCTGACTCTCCTGCTGCATAGCTGCAAGTCGCTGACTCTCCTGCTGCATAGCTGTAAGTCGCTGACTCTCCTGCTGCATAGCTGCCAGTCGTTGACTCTCCTGCTGCATAGCTGCCAGTCGTTGACTCTCCTGCCGCATAGCTGCAAGTCGCTGACTCTCCTGCCGCATAGCTGCAAGTCACTGACTCTCCTGCCGCATAGCTGCAAGTCGCTGACTCTCCTGCCGCATAGCTGCAAGTCGCTGACTCTCCTGCCGCATAGCAGCCAGTCGCTGACTCTCCTGCCGCATAGCTGCAAGTCGCTGACTCTCCTGCCGCATAGCTGCCAGTCGCTGACTCTCCTGCCGCATAGCTGCCAGTCGCTGACTCTCCTGCCGCATAGCTGCCAGTCGCTGACTCTCCTGCCGCATAGCTGCCAGTCGCTGACTCTCCTGCCGCATAGCTGCCAGTCGCTGACTCTCCTGCTGCATAGTTGCAAGTCGCTGACTCTCCTGCTGCATAGCTGCAAGTCGCTGACTCTCCTGCTGCATAGCTGCCAGTCGTTGACTCTCCTGCTGCATAGCTGCCAGTCGTTGACTCTCCTGCCGCATAGCTGCAAGTCGCTGACTCTCCATTGACATTCCTTATACTAAGTTGTTGTACTGCTCCAACCATTAACCATACTGCCCAGAGGATCACTGTGATAAACTCCGCCCCTCTGGTAAGCATAATCACACCTGGTGAATCCTGGGTAGAAACTCCTAGTGCCCGTGTAGCTGGTTTCATTCTTCAGTCTATATTGTAGTGTCTCTGCATGTTATGTCTTAGTGCAATTCTCTGTATGGCACTGGGGACCTCTCTCTGGCCTGGCATTGCGGACCCCTCTCTCTGTGTGGCACTGCAGACCCCTCTCTCTGTATGGCACTGCGGACCCCTCTCTGTATGGCACTGCGGACCCCTCTCTCTGTATGGCACTGCGGACCCCTCTCTCTGTATGGCACTGCGGACCCCTCTCTCTGTGTGGCACTGCGGACCCCTCTCTCTGTGTGGCACTGCGGACCCCTCTCTCTGTGTGGCACTGCGGACCCCTCTCTCTGTATGGCACTGCGGACCCCTCTCTCTGTATGGCACTGCGGACCCCTCTCTCTGTATGGTACTGCAGACCCCTCTCTCTGTATGGCACTGCGGACCCCTCTCTCTGTATGGCACTGTGGACCCCTCTCTCTGTATGGCACTGCGGACCCCTCTCTCTGTATGGCACTGCGGACCCCTCTCTCTGTATGGCACTGCGGACCCCTCTCTCTGTATGGCACTGCGGACCCCTCTCTCTGTATGGCACTGCGGACCCCTCTCTCTGTATGGCACTGCGGACCCCTCTCTCTGTATGGCACTGCGGACCCCTCTCTCTGTATGGCACTGCGGACCCCTCTCTCTGTATGGCACTGCGGACCCCTCTCTCTGTATGGCACTGCGGACCCCTCTGTATGGCACTGCGGACCCCTCTGTATGGCACTAAGGATCCCTCTCTGTATGGCGCTGCGGACCCCTCTCTGTATGGCACTGCGGACCCCTCTCTCTGTATGACACTGCGGACCCCTCTCTCTGTATGACACTGCGGACCCCTCTCTGTATGGCACTGCGGACCCCTCTCTGTATGGCACTGCGGACCCCTCTCTCTGGCACTGCGGACCCCTCTCTCTGGCACTGCGGACCCCTCTCTCTGTATGGCACTGCGGACCCCTTGTGGTGCCTTACAGATAGAAGATAATAATTGTAACCCCCTGTCACTGTGTGTAGTGTGGGGTGCAAAGGGTACACAGTGCACCTCCTTCTCAAGCCCTGGCTAGCTGATGGGCATGGGTGTAAATGATCAGGGGGTCCCTGCACATGCAGGTGTTTCTTTGTAGTTAGTGGGACACAGGTAATGTCACTTTGGTGCAGTGTAATAGAAGTCACAATAATTTGGGCGCCAGACCATCTCTATAACAAACTCAACTCTTTATTTACACTCTTCCTCCAGCACGATAATCATAATGGTTGCAGCAATAAAGAAATATATGTACAGCTCCTTACTCTCTCCAGCACAGTTCTTAATGAGCAATACGAATATGGTTGCAAATATATCTCATTACTCCTCCTGCACAGTTCTTAATGTTATCCAGATGTTATGTAACATAAATCATTGGTCTCTCTTACACTCCATACTCACTGCAGATACCCTTTCTGCAGGGGCACATGCATGGATGCTAATAGGCAGGCAGCCTCTCCTCCATGCAGCTCTGACACACTCTGTGTACCTCTCAGCTGCAGCTCATCCCTCCTCTGCAGGGGCACTCACATGGATGCTAATAGGCAGGCAGCCTCTCCTCCATGCAGCTCTGACACACTCTGTGTACCTCTCAACTGCAGCTCACCCCTCCTCTGCGGGGATGATGTCTCCTGTGCTCTGACACGTCACTCTGTGTACTCTCAGCCTCAGGATCTGACACTACAGCTACCAGGCCTCTTGTAGCAGCCCTCACTCCAGGGCCTCTTCCATGCAAAGTGTCCCCCTCTCTCTTGGGTTCTCTATAGTGGCATGGAGTTCTCCCCCTCATCCAGTGCACACATTCCTTGCCCTGGCTCAGTCACCATGCTCAGACTTCCAGGCAATGCTGGGGGAGCCTGGGAGCTTCCACCCCAGGTCCCCAGCTACAACTCTCCTCTTGTGTCTCCCTTCTCAGTTCCTCTCCCCCCTTAATGACAGCCCCTCCTTCCTCTCACTTAGTCTCACAGGCTGGGCTGGGTTATCACCATGGTAACCAGTTTATGTAACTTTTCAGAAACTTCTATCTTACCCTCTAGGTGACCCCTCCTCTATTCACTGAGGTAAAGGTTTAACTAAAACACCACTAGGGGGGTGTTACATAATAAAGGAGGGGGGCAATGAGAAACAGATGGGGTGACAGAGGTACACATGAAGAGAAAAAGATTGGCACAGGCAGGGGAAGGGCAGAGAGAATGATGAGAAACAATAATATCAGAAAGAAAAGTGACAGGAATATGTGCCTATGTATATATACTTACCTAGATATGCAAGGGGAGGTGGTCTGGAGCCCAGTTTAGGAGGAGTAGGGGTGGGGTCAGGGGACGCATAGAAAATATTGTGAAACTGGATGACCGTTGACCACACCCCAGATGAAGAGTTAGGGCTGCTCCTGCCCCAGTACTTTGTACCCACCCCCTCTCAGCCCCCCGGCATCTCTTTCTTACAAACTACAGATGAATGGCCTCTAATCACTAGAGCAGCCAATCTCTTTATTTAGAACTGTCCTATGTGATTTTTTCATCCACTTTCCAGGTGCTTTGTGACCTTCCTTACACAGCACCATCTACTGACCATCTACACTTACGTGCACTTGACTCACAAACAACAGTTTTTGGGGATTAACCACTAAACAGCTATGTATCATTGTAGCATCACAGCAGATCTCTCAGATATCTGCTGCTTTACATCACTTATCATTTTTCTGAGCACTCCCCATAACAGTATATGGGAAGTGCTCATTAGCGCTATGTATCAATGTCTGAAGCTGACGTACATTCTCCTAAATTAAATCTTTCTCAGCTGTCAGCTCTGCTCTGACAGCGCATGTGTGGAGGGATCATGTGATCCCTCCCTTTCACCACTGCCCCCATGATTTCATAAATCTAACCACTTACCAATGAATGAATGTGGCTAGCGACAGCATTAAAACAGAGAGGGAAATATGTTGAATGTCCTAGCCCTATTGAAATAAATGTTGTGTTTTGAGTGACCGCATCCAGAACGTCTCCCTGAGGTCTTCGTGTTGTCTCTGTGTCTCCTTGTTCGATGCTGTAGTCTCTGCTCTCTGTGCTTACTGTACTCAGTTTTTCTTACTATTCTAACTAATCCCTGACTACTGCCCATGCTAAGCTCATATTTTATCTCTCTTGATACCCATCTTTCTTAGTCTGTAACACCCACCCCTTGCTTTTTTACCCCAGGAGGACCCTTTTTGTCTCCCTCCTCTTCTATTTCTGCATTAACTCTTCCTTTCTCTCAGTTCTCTTATCTATCTTTATCTCAGTTTAATACTATATGGTTCTTGTTCCCTTCTCCTTTATAGGATACTACACCCCTGTGCTCCTCTTCTTAATCATTCTCTCTCACGTTCCTGTAATGGCTCTGACCTTAAGTTGCTGAAATCATTACAGAATCTTATACTCTCATCTGGTTTAGGAGTATCACACTGAATATAACCCTTGCTGGAGAACTTCTTCCTGTCATGGGAGAGTTTTTGTTAAATTGTCAATAAAAGTGTGTTACATATCACCAAGGTGTAAACTTATAAATATTGATTATTAGTAAGCTGTGCGGTAAATGTATTCATCACAAACTATAGGGTTATGGTCTATACAGTTATGATCGATTGTGTTGACAGATGCAATCAACAGTTTAAGGTGTTAATGTTTCTTTAGAAACATAGAATATGTTTAGAGGACATCATTTCAAAATAAGATGGAATATTACTACCTGGACTTTTGAATATAAATTGACAATTTATGTAATGGTGTGTTTGCTTACTGCAAGTGCTGTACTAAAATGATTAATGTGTTAAATTATTTGTGAACTAAACAGATTTTTTCGGTGGTGGTGATCGTATGTCACGGCAGATTCTGTGGCGGCTTCTAAATAAAATATGATGATGATAATGATAATTGTGAATATAAACAAAGATGAAAACAATTAATGATTTGAGGATCATTTATTATATGATTTACATTTGTTATAGAATTTGCTCCAAAAGCTTTTAAATGTATTTATTTAGCTACAATGAGAAAGCCATCATCTAATGATTTATTGTAGTATCTCTACTCCAGCCTTGTGTAATGAGAACAGACATTGTGGAGCCTATAATTACACACATGGCTTCTCCGTCCCATCCGGATAGACCTCAACCTCACACAAGTTAAGGAGATCGTCACGGCCAGGAATGACGACACTGACATAGCGGCCGACCATCCCGTTACAGCACAATGTGGTGACGGACCCAGGCTCCACCTCAGAAATAGTTCCACACCTGAGAACACAAAAACTGCATTAAAAATCAAGTCCAGGAGCAAATATCATCTGCTCTTTCTGTGCAGGATATCTACAGGCTGTGAGTATGTGCAGAATCCAGATGAGTGATGCAGTATACCGAGGTGAGGATCACAATACTTGGTCCTTCCATCTCTCGCTCCCAAAGTACAATGCTTAACCTACTTTACAGGTCTACATTTGTTACAACTTGACCAAAGCGAAGAAATCCACTAGTGGAGAGTTTACTTCTCCCTCTAGATACAAGAATCGACAGGCTCAAATCTTCTCCATTTATATGGCTCAAATACTGTTATATTTGGTCTATGTGATACCACACTAATGTAGATGCTGTGTTGCTATCAGTGAAATACATTAAACACTCAAAATTTCAATTGTATGAAGTGTAACAATCGTTGCAATTTATATAAAAGTCCTTACACTGTGGCTGTGAGTGCACTATGAAGGACAGTAATACAGTAACATCCATTTCCAATCTGCTGAATTTAAGACAATCTATAATACAGTGATATTGTTGTCCTACCAGGGAAATATCAGAATTCCTTTGTATTACAAGAATATCAGCAGGACCCACTTGTTGCAGTCTCTTGATATGTGCTGAGGTGACACTGTGGATCAAAGCTCATTGCTGTCATTATTGTGACTGCCTGCTCCCCCCTCCTGTCTTCCCCGCTGCCCCTCCTGTCTCAGGAAATTGCCGCAGGTAAGTATGCGTCAAAGGTTCTTGAAGCAGTGATGTTTATTAGCTCAAGTGTCCTAATGAGGACAGTTACACTAGTTTGTAGTACTAGTGATCTTCAAAAGATATAGATGGTATGATGATACATTTCAGGGTAAAACAGAGGTCTTTAAATACAATTTTGAACACATAACCTGGCAGGAGGTAATCCAGCCTCCTGCCCCTTTAACCAATCCAGACCGATTCATGCAGCATCCACATCAATCAGACCAGAGGGGTTAACACCTTTTAACATTGAAAAGGAGAGAAGAGTATATCTGGGGCACTCCTAGTATAATAAAACCTAAATTTTATTAGATATGCATTAAAAAATGGTAGGGATGAGAGCGAAATATTTAAAATAAACATATAGACATACAGTGATACAGTAAATTAAAAATGCAAACTAAGTTGCAAGGGCTAAAGCACTAAACAATTGTGAGTGCAAAAAAAAAGGGCTATAATAAGCCTTCATGAGAACTAATAATATATGTTAGTCCTCTGGAAAATAATATTCTGTAGATATAGTGAATATCAATTGGCTTTATAAAAAAACAAAATTGTCTGTTTGGTACACTCTAAAAAATCCACTATGTTAAGGATAGTTATATGTGGATACAAAATTATGCTCTAATTAAGTAGCGAGTAGTAGCGCAGAATCCACAAAAAGAATGTATTCCCCCTCTGATCGCGGGATTATGTGAAATGTCCCTACCTAAAATAACTCGCAGGCGATCAAGGGGATAAATACGCAAAATAAGAAGCAGATAGTGGAGCCCAGAAACGCCAATGCGCATTTTGCTCGGCTGCTTTTTCAAGGCTGATGCGGGGAGACAAATGACAGCTCTTATATAGTCCCATTTAATAGGTGTATCTGGCCACGTGGTTTTAAAAAGCCAATCTGAAAAATGGTATTGAATGTTGGTGTAGAGTGATTCTACGTTGAAAGACGCTAATTTAACATTGGGACCAACTGTTATATCCTGTATTTTTGAAAGGACGTCCAGGCTATCCCTAGTGTAGGATGGTAGACCCACCACATAAGGTCGCATGTAGTGGTCTACAAAGGTACTAGCATTTTCCGTTAACCCACCAATCCTGGAAATGATGGGTCTTCCTGGGGGGTTAGTTTCATTTTTGTGAGAAGGATAAACCTTTACTCAAAAGGCTTAAATGATTTGGTTGAATTATTTTATCTGATAAATTGATAATTCTAAAATTAGAATCTAGATCTTGTGTCGTCTCTGACTCCTGCGATAGACTATGTCTTCTTAGGTATCTGGTCTTTTTCTCAGTTTCTTACCCCCAATCCGTATTTTTTTTGTTTTGTACCTCCTGTGTCTGAGGACATTAAGTCCTTTCCTAAAAAATCTTGGTGAGAGAAATCTCTACTGGAGAATGAGCTCATGGAATTTTCTCACTCAGTAGAGTCTAATTCAGAGACAGAGATGAATGTATGGGGTCTCCTTGTTCTCCATCCACCCTTTTTAAAGACCTTTTAACATTGAAGCTAGTGGCAGGGAAGAGTGTACCTTCTCTGTCCCAATCTGACAGGGAGAGGGGGGCTCAGCCTCCTCTCCTCCGCTGGTGCCTCTCTGAGGCTGGAGATTTATCATAGATACATAGATACATAACCCCTAATCTCCCCAGCTCCTAGCGCTGGGGTTTAACCTCTTATGTGCTGCAGCGCTGGGTATCCCCTTCCCAGCGCCGCAGCGCACACTTTAAAACACATTTTTATTTAATAACTACACCTCAAAACACCACTTTATTCATGCGGTGCCTGGATCTGGACTTCCGACACTGGAGTCCATGTAAAGATGGCCCCCTGACACTCGGGACCTGGCCACATGACACATGACCCTATCTATGTTTTAACATTTTTATTTTGACTTCAGTAAAATCTTGTATCTGGATTTACTTGTAAGAAAACACAAAGAGGTTTCACATAACATGCACGTGCCGGACGCACACAGATCTAAGTGTGATATAGGCTGTGTAAATATTTTGCATCACAATAACTGACATTGACTTCTCATACATTTCCCTGGTCGGTTTGGTGAGCAGACGGCTGTTTAACACATGAACTGTATCAAATATGATTTCTGTTCCACTAAACAAACCACTCTTTATCTTTTTGAGCAGGAATACCTGTGAATATGGTTCAGCAATGAGTTGGACTGCTTTATGTTTTTAGTTCACATTGTATATTTATGAATTGATTTATGTATTTTTCATTTATTTTTATTGGATCATGCATATCTTTTTACCTTTCCTGTCTTTAATAAACCCTAACCCTCTACCAGCAGACCCGGTGATCATCGCTGTCCTGTATCTTGGGAAGCTGCTGCTCCATCTGGGAGCCTGTCATCACCTCCCTCCATCGGGAGATACTCACCAGGTTCTGGGTAAATTGGTGTACCAACAAGAATAGGGAGATTGATACCCGTAGCCCCACCATGCGGTTGGAGATTTGGCTAAGCAGCCGGGAATAGCAAGATACCAGGACTCCCTGAACCTCCCATGGACAGACTCATTTGTCTGTGGAGCTGTTGCATGACTAAGGTGGGTGGGGAACTTTGCTGCGACCCCTATTGACACTGGTGGTCCCCTCACCTATTGTTTAAAGTGTGCAAACTGTTGTGTTACTGTAGAAAAGGTAACAATATCGTTGTATGTCCTCCTTCTTGCCTGTGTGGTTCCTGAACCTAAGAGGACCAGTTACCTAGTGAACTTCGGTTATAAAAACCCATTATCTTCACATTTTGGTGGCAGCAGTGGGATCACACAGACCCAACGTTGGGTAGAGCGCAGGGACTTGTATTCTGATACCTCACATTCGTTTTATTGTAAAATTAGTTACATCCCCTCTCGCCCCCACTGTCTAGAATTCGAACAACTGGCATCTTCTCCTTAATGAAGATTTTACCATGGTTAACTATAATAAGGAGCATCGTCAAATTAAGATATCTAGAGGGAAAATGTATGTAATTCTTTATGGAGGCTTCTGTCTTCAATAGGGAGAGAATAATGAACAATGAATGAAATATAATGAAATGTATCATACTCTGTGCTGTCCCATAAGCTTTTATTACTTTTAGATGTTTTAATTATTATATTATAATACTGTTAGAATATAAGATTATTTCCTCATTAGTCTCTGTAGTGATCATGTGATCTTATGATATTATCTTATCGCAACAATTGTTTTCTTTAGTTAAAATATATATGTTTGATGTTATTTTACATTCTGTTGCCTAATTGACCTAATAAATGTTAAATTATGTACTGCGTTAGATTTCGGAGCACTTTCTGCCTTTAGACAGTCTGGCCACCCCTTCGTTAGAGCGTCTACCATGGGGGCTCACATTACCGGAGAGTAAGAAACATATGTCTTAGATAGGGAATCAGATGTGGGGAGTTTTCTGGAACATCCCCCATGAGAGACTCCCCAGTTCCTCTACTGATCTGATGTATTAATAATACAAAGTTACTCTCTACCCACGCCCATTACATTGGAGGAGACAACTAATGCATAAACGTTCTAAAAACAAGTTTAAATGGTGTACAAATAAAATATTAAAAATGATATGTAACGTAATCAATAAGAAGAAGAATGAATTTAATAAAGATACTGCTTCATTGTAGGTAATTTGTGAGGCTCCCTAATTATTATTCAAAATGTAAAGGAGCATCACACCCAGGATATTATAGATCCTCAGACTATGTGGTAAAATAGTTTCAGGAAATATTCGGGTTTTGGGGGCAATATGACAGTTTTGTATAATACTATTTAATGCTCGATTCATATGTCTTGTGAATAGTTTGCACACAAGGGTTGTGTGTGTTGGGTTGTAGCTGTCACACATATTAGGAGATAATAGGTGACTGTTGCATCTCATACTCACACTGGATTTTGGTTGAGTGTGGAGTTTCCAACACGAACCTCCGCTCCAAGGAGACGATGCCAACAGCAGTCATACCTATTAACTACAACTACAGCCCCGACTTTCCGTGGTGTATGAAAATCCAATCTCCACCAAGGAGACGTCTCGCTTCTTGTCAGGCTGCAAGATTTCATTATGAGCTTTCCTTCACGGTTTCCATCAATAGCATTAATGGCATTTCCATAGGTATGATAGACGGAGATTTGACTGGCTTTACCCTCAGGGGCAATGTTCCTTCCTATAAAATATATAACACACAGACTTAATATAACAAATAGATATGAGAGAGATCGATGACAGATATGAGAGACAGAGATATGTATTAGATAGATAGATAGATAGATATATATGGGATAGATATGAGATAGATAGATAGATAGATATGAGATAGAAATGGGATAGATAGATAGATAGATAGATAGATAGATAGATAGATATGAGATAGATAGATAGATATGAGAAAGATAGATAGATAGAAATGGGATAGATAGATAGATAGATAGATAGATAGATAGATATGGGATAGATAGATAGATAGATAGATAGAAATGGGATAGATAGATAGATAGATAGATATGAGATAGATAGAACGATAGATAGAAATGGCATAGATAGATAGATAGAAATGGGATAGATAGATAAATAGATAGAAATGGGATAGATAGATAGATAGATAGATAGATAGATAGAAATGGGATAGATAGATAGATAGATAGATAGATATGGGATAGATAGATAGATATGGGATAGATAGATAGATATGGGATAGATAGATAGATAGATAGATATGAGATAGATAGATAGATATGAGATAGATAGATAGATAGAAATGGGATAGATAGATAGATAGATATGGGATAGATAGATAGATAGATAGATAGATAGATAGATATGGGATAGATAGATAGATAGATAGATAGAAATGGGATAGATAGATAGATAGATAGATAGATAGATATGAGTAAATAGATAGATAGATAGAAATGGGATAGATAGATAGATAGATAGAAATGGGATAGATAGATAGATAGATAGATAGATAGATATGAGATAGATAGAATGATAGATAGAAATGGCATAGATAGATAGATAGAAATGGGATAGATAGATAAATAGATAGAAATGGGATAGATAGATAGATAGATAGATAGATAGATAGATAGAAATGGGATAGATAGATAGATAGATAGATAGATAGATAGATAGATAGATATGGGATAGATAGATAGATAGATATGGGATAGATAGTTAGATAGATATGGGATAGATAGATAGATAGATATGAGATAGATAGATAGATAGAAATGGGATAGATAGATATGGGATAGATAGATAGATAGATAGATAGATAGATATGAGATAGATAGATAGATAGATAGAAATGGGATAGATAGATAGATAGATAGATATGAGTAAATAGATAGATAGATAGAAATGGGATAGATAGATAGATAGAAATGGGATAGATAGATAGATAGATATGAGATAGATAGAATGATAGATAGAAATGGCATAGATAGATAGATAGAAATGGGATAGATAGATAGATAGATATGGGATAGATAGATAGATAGATAGATATGAGATAGATAGATAGATAGATAGATAGATAGATAGATAGATATGGGATAGATAGATAGATAGATATGAGATAGATAGAACGATAGATAGAACGATAGATAGAAATGGCATAGATAGATAGATAGAAATGGGATAGATAGATAGATAGATAGATAGATATGGGATAGATAGATAGATAGATAGAAATGGGATAGATAGAAATGGGATAGATAGATAGATAGATAGAAATGAGATAGATAGATAGATAGATAGAAATGGGATAGATAGAAATGGGATAGATAGATAGATAGATAAATAGATAGATAGATAGATAGATAGATATGGGATAGATAGATAGACAGACAGACAGACAATACTGCTATATTATGTAAATAGACAGGACAGAGATTATAAAAAATGTATAAGTGAAATGCTATTTTTAATGACTCAAATAAAAAAAATAAAAAATTAATTAATTAAATTACTTTTTACTTCACAAATTAGTGTTCTAACATATTTTTTAAAACAACTTTATATTTACATTTCAATGCCCCATTTAAGGTATAGTACAACATTGTTGGAAACACACCTGCAAAATATTGTGCTCCACCACTTTTGATAAATCTATCTCTCCTATCTCTCTCCACTGGTGCTGATTGATTGAGGCAGATATATATACTGAGCACAATATGCATTTGTTTTACAACGCACGTAAATCGGGTAAACACACCCCAAATTCAGCAAGGAGCGGATGTGAAGATATGTGTGGTAATGAACGGGGTGCAGGTCTGCTATATGGGCTATGTACAATACATATGTTCGATAAAAAAAATCACAAAAGAATTCCATTAAAAAAGAAAAAAACATCTATTGTTACCAGGGGGTAAATGTATCAATCTGCGGGTTCTTCAACACCCGCGTGTTCAGCCTCTTCCGTGATTAAATTTCAAGCGGCGCTGCATTGTAAAGGGTTAACTTCCCTTTACAATGCAGCGCCGCTTGAAATTTAATCGCGGAAGAGGCTGAACACGCGGGTGTTGAAGAACCCGCAGATTGATACATTTACCCCCTGGTAACAATAGAGACAATAATGATAAAATAATGAAAAAAATAAGAAAAAGTGTTTTTTTTTTAAATAAAATACATTAGTATGTTATGTATGTCTACTGTACATAAAATATTTTTGTACAGTTGCTCCTGATACAAACACATGTCCTAGCTGTATACACAGCCGTCATCATTAGTAAGCGGCACTTAGACTAGACCTGTAGCTGGAGCAAAAGATATGGCTGAAAAACAACCTGAGAGATGCCCAGAGATTGATCGGACATTGCTGCGTGCGCTCCAGCCTGGCACGCCCTGACTGTACACTGACTACGGGCATACGCCCCTTCCCTGCCCGTTCTCGCCCTGATACCATAGGCTGTAGTAAGTGTCCTTTGTGCTCGAAGAGGAATTGAACGTTGCTGTGTTCTGTGGCGTATGGTTCGGTTCTGGGCATGCACAGGGCGAATTTGCGGATTGTACCCACAAAATCACCATTTACGTCCCTTTATGAATCAGATCCTCAGTGTTTCCCTCAGATATAGAACAACATTTACTTCTTATCCTAAAACCAACAGACATCATTTGTACATGGACAGAAGATCTCACCTTTCACCACACAGTACGAATCCACCTGTGTTGTCCCGAGTAAGCCCAAGCACAGGAGACAAGTCACTAAGAAGATCATCTTGCTCAGGTACCTGTGATATAGAAGTACAGTGTAACGTATAGACCACTAGAAGATAATATTATTTACTTCCTTTCTGTAAAATTCTAAACAGTGAATAAAGAGCGGAGAGTAGATATCAACAAACACGTTACAGTATCTCACCTAATATCTGACAATCGTATATTGATGATCTGACTTTATCAGTCCCCCATTTTTATATACTCGACAAGAGTCACTGACTAATGACCCATATCACACACACAATACCGCAGTGTCCTCAATGTTTATTGTGTTACACTCTTCCCATCGCCACTAGCCAAGATCAATATGATTACATTCTGGACACTCCAGCGTCTTTATAAACACAAATCTTGTCAATACAACATTAGAGTCATTGTTGCACTTCACAAATAAAGGATTTAAAGAATGTCATTTCTGATAAATTAGTTCTGCAGATCTGCCAAGTGAGACTATCAGGGTACGTGTTACCTGGCCTCCTCTTTCTATCCTGATCCTTTAAGACACATTAACCCCTTACTGCATTTTTACATTTATTAATGTCATGATTTTCCTCGGCCATCTCTGGACCCCAACTGTAATTTACAGCCTTGGAGTTCAGTTCCTGGGCCTCTAATCTCTAGAAATTGCCCTCAAACCTGATGTACCCTTACCAGAGACTTCCCCTGGTCCCGGGTACTTGTGTGGGGAAGCTAAATTAGTTCTTTTAGTTCATCATCATCATCATCATAAACACTTATTTATATAACGCCAGCAAATTCCGTAGCGCTTTACAATTGGGAACAAACATTAATAAAACAATACTGGGTAATACATACAGACAGAGGTAAGAGAACCCTGCTCACAGGCTTACAGTCTATGGGACAATGGGAATTTGAAACGCAAAGACATTTTAGTTACTTTTAGGCCCAGTTTGCTTGGATATTTTATTGGAGTTTGTGGTGACTCCTCAAGGCCCCGCTCTGCGATAAAAAGTAAAAGAAAAAAATTGTAAAATCAAAAGTGTAAAGCTCCCCGCACTGAGTGGTATTGTAGAAGAAAAATGTTGAATGTTCCAAAAATGGTAATAAGATCATTTCCTTTAGTTGCAGTCAGCCATGTCGTGCCAGAAGTGCCCGTCAGTCCAGGACATGGATTCACCAAAAAGGCTCTAACTTGAGGCTTGGCCAGATGAAGCGCCTTTGCCTGGCTAGGTAGGTCCTCTATCTAGTACGTGGGTTCCCTATTGTGATGAAACAAGAGGTTTATTTTTTCGTAACTGTGCCTCAATTCTCACAAGGAATGGACTTTATATCAGAGTTACTATGTACTCCTTCTGTTCCCCGGGGCCCAGCTTACAGGAGAGGTGGGTACCCCAGCAGGGACCTACTGTCCTAGGGACATTTTCTCCAGTCCCGGAATATATCCAAGATTCAGCCCTTTTTCATCATCAAAACTTGTATTTACTCCCCTGTATCCTCCTTCGCTCTGGCCCACCCACCTCCTGCATTGCTCCTCTTAATTCTCAATGCTGCTGCCTGGTTTATGTTTCTCTCCCCCCTCTCTATCTCTGTAAATAATTTCATCAGCATTATTCTGTTATCTGTGTATTATTTGTTTAATTAGTAGATGTCTTTGTGTTATTGATCCTTGCTGTCTGTTTATTATATGCTACTGTAAATCATTATCATCCTCACCATTTATTTATATAGCGCCACTGAATCCGCAGCGCTGTACAGAGAACTCACTCACATCAGTCCCTGCCCCATTGGAGCTTACTGTCTAAATTTGCTAACACACACACACTCACACACACACAGACAGAAACACAGACTAGGGTCAATTTGTTATCAGCCAATTAACCTACCTAGTATGTTTTTGGAGTGTGGGAGGAAACCAGAGCACCCGGAGGAAACCCACGCAAACACGAGGAGACCATACAAACTCCTCACAGGTAAGGCCATGGTTGGGAATTGAACTCATGACCCCAGTGCTGTAAGGCAGAAGCGCTAACCACTTAGCCACCGTGCTGCCCCACTGTAAATGTCATATACAGTGCTGCAGACCTTTTGTGGCACCTTACAAATAATAATAATACCCCCAAACTCTGTGTTTAACTGCTGTCTTGTAATATATGTAGTCAGTGCCGTAGCTAGAGCCCTGGGTGAGGCACCAATGCCCCCATCTTTGCGGGAATGACATTTGCTGAGTGGGTGTGGCCAGCTTACTGTGGGGGCGTGGCTAGCACTTTACTAGCTGTAGACCACTCTCAAACTCCCTCCTATTCTTCATGTTGTGGCTTTATAATGATCTTTATGCAATGAGCCTCCATATAATCACAGTGCATTCAATGCAGTTATCACATGGTAGCTTTATTGAAAAAATTAATTGGTTATTGAAATAAAACTCACTGAAACACATTGTAACAAATAAACTATATTTCCCTTTAAAACTCTGTAACTAAAATAAACGTCTTAATGAACCAATACAATAAATAAATGTTCTTATAAGTTTATAGCAGTGTCATCTGAGCCTTCACACTTGCAAACTCTTCTATCACAAAGTTAATGGAACTTGTCAGTTTATGTTCAGTGGGGAGAATTGCCAAGTTTGAGAGGCGTTGTTGTCCAGTTGGAGACCTCAAGTAGTTCTTCACTAGTTTTAGTTTACTGAAGCTGCAAGTATGAAGGGTACTTCTGTGCCAGGTCAGAAGCTTCTTCATATCAGTTATTGGCATGTTGGAGACGGCAGACCCAGTAAGAAACTAAAACTCAAACTCTGCAGAGATTCCCATCAGTGTTTCACCACTTCAGTTGAGCATTCACAGTGTCCAGTACATTAAGAATTCTCTTCTGAAAACCTGCTCAGTGGTCATACTGGAACCCTCATCATTAGCTTCCTCATAGTCCATTCTTCTTATCTTTCTATTCCACTTCATTGGAATTTCTAGAGGAAGATCCATTGACTGAGCAAGACCAGCTGCACCTTTCAGTATTGCATCAACCCCTTCTTCACGCATATGCTGTAGTCCATTCTGAAGTCCACTTATCAGTTTTGCAGCTGGGTCAACAGATAATCCTTTCTGTGCAATTCTTGGTTGACAAAGTCAATATTGTTTGAAGCTTGGCCCCACACTGTCAGGCGCCGTCCCGCTACCTCTTCGGGACGGCCGCCTGCATTTCCTCCCTTCGGCCGCCAGGCGCGGCTGTCTGCTCATGCGTGTCCTATTGCTAGGCAACGGGACGCTACTCGAGACTCACAGCGGCAGCTGAGGACAGCGCTGCTGCCCCTGCACACTCATTGGCTCCTCAGCCTTTATAAGGAGCTTCCTGTTTGCACACCAGTGCCAGAGTATCAGATCTTACCTGCCTCCAACGTTCCCTGTGTTCCAGTTCTTAGCTTGTTCCTGACTTTTCTTGCCTGTTTGTGACCCTTCTGGACCGTTTGACCACCCCTTTTGGATCTCCCTGTTGTACTGCGCTTCCAGATGTTACCGACCCGGCCTGTCTCGCCATCCCTCCAGATATCCCTTGTGTACTTCCATTGCCAGCACAGTTACCGACTCGGCTTGTCTGACAACTCTTCTCACGTACCTCGCTACCGACTCGTGGAAGGACCGCGACCTGAGTGTCTCCTGCAGCGGAGTTCATACCTCCTTGCGGGGGTCCCTGGTGAATACCAGGGACACGTTAGATTCTGCACCTTCTTCCGAGTAGTGCCAACGATAGCAGGTACGCAATGCATAGTCGTTGCACACATTAGAAGTAAGCAAGTGAATTGTAACACTTGTGTAACGTGCAGTAAATAAGTAATAAATATAGAGTACTTGTCTTATTCTAGATAAGTGCTGGCCGGCCGGTGGTGGGGAGTCTAACGTACCTCCTAGTGTTCACCAAGAACCGCCGCAAGGCGGGATGAGCTTCGCTGCGGAGGAACGCAGGTTGTGGTCCACTGGTCTGCCTCTAGAGGTAAGGATGCGGGAGATATAGACGTGGTCAGCAAGCCGGGATCTGGTACACTGGAGCAGAGATTAGACGTGGTCAGCAAGCCGGGGTCTGGTACACTGGAGCAGAGAAGCAACGTAGTCAATCAAGCCTGGGTCTGGTACACTTGGAGCAAAGAGGTAACGTGTTCAAACAAGCCTGGTCTGGTACACTGGAACAGAATCTGGAAGATCAGCAAGGTTCACTGGAGATCACAGGAAACGCTTAGTCAGGAACAGGAAGAAGTTGCTCTGACGCTGCCTAGGCGTCAGAGCAGAGTTTTTGTAGTGCATCTTTGAATTCCCCGCCTGCAGTGTCATGTGACAGCGCTGCCGAAACCCGGAAGCAGCGGAGATCGCGGCACTGGAACGGGGACAGGTAAGTGTGTAACATGAATTTAAAATTAATTTGCATCACCAGGCTCTCGGATGATGAAACTGTTTCTGTACATGACGTCTGTTTGTATTTCTTGTGCAGTGCCTCAAAAACTCCTGGCAACTGGTTATTTAAGGACCTGATTGCACATGCTTTTGACAACCACCTGTTGTCACTGTGAACTTTGAGCATAATTTTGAGAATACTTGTTAAGGTTTCCCATCTGCGTGTTGAACTAACAAAAAATTTAAAGTCTCCAAACAGTTCCAAAGAATGACACCATATCAACATACTTCCAATCTATTACCTATGCACAGGCTTCTAACCCCAAACGCCTTTTTAATACATTTAAATATCTTCTAAATCCTCCCACCCCGAACCCTCCATCTACTATCAGTGCTCAGGATCTTGCTTCCTACTTCAAGGACAAGATTGACAAGATCAGACTAGAAATGGTATCCTCTTCCTCGACAAGCAATCAGCTCAATTCCTTCCCACTACCCTCTGACACCCTCTCTTCATTTGACCCCACAAATGAAGATGAAATTTCTACGCTCTTCTTATCTTCCTACTCTACTTCCTGTCCTCTTGATCCTATTCCCTCGCAAATTGGTAGATCCCTGTCTTCTGTGCTCATTTCACCTCTAACTCAAATCTGTAATCTCTCACTCTCTACTGGCATCTTTCCATCACTATACAAGCACGCAGTGATTACTCCTATTCTAAAAAAACAAAACTCCGACCCAAACTCTCTCTCAAATTACCATCCCATCTCTCAGCTCCCTTGCCCCTCCAAGCTTCTAGAGAGACTTGCCTACACTCGCCTCACACGCTTTCTTTCCGCTAACAACCTGTTGGATCCTCTTCAGTCTGGCTTTCGTTCTCAACACTCCACAGAGTTGACCAAGACTGCGTTGTCAATGATCTGATCACTGCTAAAACTGAACGCCATTACTCTCTCCTAATTCTCCTGGATCTCACGGCTGCATTTGACACCGTTGACCACTCTCTTCTCATACAAACGCTGCAATCCCTAGGGCTTCAAGAAACTGTTCTATCCTGGTTCTCAACCTACCTCTCTAATCGCTCTTTCACTGTTAATTTCTCTGGAGCCACCTGTGCTCCGCTTCCCCTATCAGTTGGAGTACCACAAGGCTCAGTGCTAGGTCCTCTGCTGTACTCTATCTGTACCGCTTCTCTTGGAAATCTAATAAGTTCCTTTGGCTTTCAGTATCATCTCTATGCGGATGATACCCAAATCTATCTATCCTCTCCTGATCTCTCGACATCTGTGTTGTTCCATGTAACCGACTGTCTTTCTGACATATCATCTTGGATGTCCTCTCGCCAACTCAAACATAATCTTTCTAAAACAGAGTTAATAATATTCCCACCCACCAACAAGAGCATACCTGACATTTCTATCTCTGTTGATAACATGACCATAAATCCCACCCCACAAGCTCTCTGCCTAGGTGTAATCCTTTGTTTAGGGTTTACATTTCCAGAATTCGCACATATCTCACTCAAGACACTGCAAAAACCTTAATTCATGCAGTTATCACCTCCCGACTATTGCAATTCCCTCCTTACTGGTCGTCCCAAAAACAGACTCAAACCCCTACAATCTATTTTGCACGCTGCGGCAAGACTGATTTTCCTTGCAAATCGTTATTCCTCTGTTGAATCACTCTGTATGTCTCTACATTGGCTGCCTGTTTCATACCGAATCCAATATAAAATACTTTTACTAACCTACAAGGCCATCAACAAAGCTGCACCAACATACATCTCCTCTCTTGTCTCAAAATATCTCCCAACTCGGCAACTCCATTCTACACAAGATCTGCGTCTCTCATCCACCCTCATTACATCCTCCCATTCCCGGTTACAGGACTTTTTTTGGGCTGCACCCACTCTATGGAATTCTCTCCCTCGCACAGTAAGACTCTCCTCTGGTCTACAAACTTTCAAGCATTCTCTGAAAACCTACCTCTTCAGACAAGCTTATAATATTCCTCAGCCACCCTCTTAACCTCACTACCTTTAGCCTGTTACACAATTTCACACAAGACAACTACCCCCTGACCAACATTGTTGTGTGACGGGATCATTTAGCTTATAAGTCACTTTTACCTTTGCAGTCTGGCTGGGCCAAAATGCAAAATGTAGACTTAACCTCGTGTCAATATCCCATTGTCTCATAGATTGTAAACTTGCGAGCAGCCTTCTCACCTCTGTCTGTTTTACCCAGTTTGTTTATTAGTTTATTATGTTTGTCCCCAATTGTAAAGCGCTACGGAATATGTTGGCGCTATATAAATAAATGATGATGATGATGATGATGAACAGAGGAACTGGCTGCATGAAATCCTACTAAAGGAGGTAAATGTGCTGCACATGGACCAAATCTAGCCAGAATGTTTACTTGTTTCAGTCTGGTCTGTACACCATTGTATTTTCCTGCCATATTTCCTCCGTTGTCATAACCCTGTCAACAAATATTATCAGGATCTAATCCATCATTACAGAGCTTCTCTTCTCTTTCTGCAGTAAGACCACTACCTGTCTTTTCAATGGTTTCAATAAAGTCTATAGAGCTCTCTTAAACACTGCATTGTCCGTCAGCAATTCTAACATATCTGATTATTCCACAGAGCTGTTCTTTGAGTGAGGTGCACGGAGTGCAGTCACAGATAATAGAGTAGTATTTTGCTTCTTTGATTCTGTTAACTAATTCTTGTCTCACTGTGTTACCAGGGGCGGATCTAGACATTTGTCCTACCCCGGGCGATTTTAGGGGGGGGGATTTAGGCCCCGCCCCCTTTCTGATGTCTATGGCTGCCGGCGGCTGCACAGTATGTGTAGGTCCGTTCAGCAGTGGCAGTGTGCTGCCCCGCTGCTCTGATTGTGTTTAAAACACAATCAGAGCAGCCGGGCAGCACACTGTCACCGCTGAACGGACCTGCACAGTGTGCAGCTGTGGGCAGCAAGCCCCTGGTAGGGGGGGGGGGGGGCGATCGGGGCGATCGCCCCCCCCCTGGATCCGCCACTGTGTGTTACCAAGAAGGTTAATAAATTCATTATGAAAAATAGAAAACGCTGCTTTTGTTATGTTTTTTAACATGATCTTCTAACTCAGGATTGTAATCTATTCAAGTAAATTCAGAAATGTCCCTAAGTTGGGTTGACCATTTATGTCACATGAACCCCGAAGAGCGAGATCGATTTTTGTCACAGATAATAATTGCTGACAATGAGGGGAAAGCTTCCGCACTTCCTCTTCCCTACCTCACTTCAGCTTGCGGAGTTCTGCACCAAATGGTTTCTTTTGGGGCATTGTTTAATACAAAAATTTAAATCAGACTTCAATTTATTCTATACTAAATACAGTATTAGTGCTAGTGCTATTAGTTACTATTGCAGTTACCTGTGTTGAAATAGTAAATTAAAGACCAGTAATTCAACCTAGGTAACCAAATTAGGTGGGAAGTTCAGGAGAAGAACATTTTGTATCAGTTGGAAGGGATCATGCTGGAGGGTCTGCTGAATGCGAACAAACTAACCTTGGCTCAGTGAGTTAGGCTTTGTACACACTACAGGGTCTTCAGCCGATTATCGGGCCAATCACACAATAAACGACGGTTCGGCCCAATATCACATTAGTGTGTACTCTCCAAGACCTCCAAAACTCATCGTTTCATTTCATTTGAATTGTAAACCGAACTAAATTTCACCTCGAACCCTGCTGAGGGTTTTTTTCTTCAGCAGAATTTGCTGATTTCCTTAGCAGTGAGTTCATGGTCATCCTCCTCCTACTCCTGAGTACAATGCACGGTGTCTCCTGGGCTCCTCCTGAAGCAGCCCCTGTACCAAGAGGTGACATTAGAACTCATCTTGCCCAGCAGCACTTCTTCATCGGGTTTCTTCATGAGCTTTTCATTTTAGCAGACGGTTTGCCATGAGACTGATGAGACAGTCGTCTGAAAGTCTCTGTTGGACAAATCTTCCATCCAGATTCATCCAAATACTCAATGTGGACATCTGGGGCCTGAGTCATGAAGGCACACAACGAAAGTAGCGTCCGAATTCAACAAGGAGCAGATGTAGATACGTTTGTTGGAATATGAATTCACAAAAGAACGCACAGGAAAATAAAAAATAAATTAATGTCACCTGGTAATAATATAGGGCCTGATTCATTAAGGAAATTTAAGCAAAAGCAAGTAAGGCAAAACCATGTTGCATTAGAGGGGGGGGTAAATTTAAAATGTGATGGCAGATTTATATTTGGGGTAAGGCATGTCCTAGATCAACTTTAAATTTAAGTGTACAAATAAGCTATCAAGTATCTGTGTGTTACATGGAAAAACAGACAGTATTTTCCCTATGTGCAAAATAATAAATTAATTTGCACCCCTTGCATCGTAACATGGTTTTGTCCAGAAAACTTGAGTAAGAAACTTACTAAACTTTTTGCTTAACTTTCCTTAATGAATCAGGCCCAAGGTCATTAATGGCCAAACATGTAAAAAATGTTGTTTTTTATTTCATTTTCATCTTCAATAAAATACATTTATCAGGATGTTAATAATGTCCACTGTACATGTTCTAGCTGTATACTCACCCCCAATGTGCAGCTGGTGCAAGTGATACGACTGAAAAACAAGTACCTGAGAGATGCCCAGAGCTTGGATCGGACGCTGCTGCGTGTGCTGAGCTCGGCACATCCTTATTGTACACCGACTAGGGGCGTACGTCCTTACTGTACACCGACTACGGGTGTACGTCCTTACTGTACACCGACTACGGGTGTACGTCCTTACTGTACACCGACTACAGGCGTACGCCCTTACTGTACACCGACTAGGGGCGTACGCCCTTATTGTACACTGACTACGGGCGTACGCCCTTACTGTACACCGACTAGGGGCGTACGCCCTTATTGTACACTGACTACGGGCGTACGTCCTTACTGTACACTGACTACGGGCGTACGTCCTTACTGTACACTGACTACGGGTGTACGTCCTTACTGTACACCGACTACGGGTGTACGTCCTTACTGTACACCAACTACGGGCCTACGCCCTTACTGTACACTGACTACGGGCGTACGCCCTTACTGTACACTGACTACGGGCGTACGTCCTTACTGTACACTGACTACGGGCGTACGTCCTTACTGTACACCGACTATGGGCGTACGTCCTTACTGTACACCGACTACAGGGCGTATGCCCTTACTGTACACTGACTACGGGCGTACGCCCTTACTGTACACCGACTACAGGGCGTACACCCTTACTGTACACCGACTACGGGCGTACGCCCTTACTGTACACCGACTACAGGGCGTATGCCCTTACTGTACACTGACTACGGGCGTACGCCCTTATTGTACACTGACTACGGGCGTACGTCCTTACTGTACACTGACTACGGGCGTACGTCCTTACTGTACACCGACTACGGGCGTACGCCCTTACTGTACACCGACTACGGGCGTACGCCCTTATTGTACACTGACTACGGGCGTACGTCCTTACTGTACACTGACTACGGGCGTACGCCCTTACTGTACACCGACTACGGGCGTACGCCCTTACTGTACACCGACTACGGGCGTACGTCCTTACTGTACACCGACTACGGGCGTACGTCCTTACTGTACACCGACTACGGGCGTACGCCCTTACTGTACACCGACTACGGGCGTACGTCCTTACTGTACACAGACTACGGGCGTACGCCCTTACTGTACACCGACTACGGGCGTACGCCCTTACTGTACACCGACTACGGGCGTACGCCCTTACTGTACCCCGACTACGGGCGTACGCCCTTACTGTACACCGACTACGGGCGTACGCCCTTACTGTACACCGACTACGGGCGTACGCCCTTACTGTACACCGACTACGGGCGTACGTCCTTACTGTACACCGACTACGGGCGTACGCCCAGTGCCCTCCATATATATGACAGATAATAAATGCAGAGAAACTTATATAGTGTAGTATATCAAACCAATTCAATATTACACGGCATGCCAATCCAGATTAATAAAGTAATGATTTGTCCCCCTGTGTGGATAAGATTTGTATCACAGAACCAAACCATAAAAAAACATGTGATGAATACAAGAGGAGACAACTGGAAAATGCCCATATAAATCAATCAGTAATCGTCTTGAGATTATATATTGAAACAAGTTAACCCGTGCATGATACTCATGCATTCTAGTCAAATCAAGCTACTTAAGGTCTTAAAAAGGTTCTTGTCATGCATTTGGGCCTAGCCCAGGCCTCCTCAGGGGAAGAGCGTTACTTCCCGACGCAAGCGCCCTTTTTAATGTGTGTTCATGAGGTAAAATTACCTCACGGAAATGAGTTTGACCCCTCAACTCGTAAATTTAGCCTTTACTACCCCTCCCACGGGGGGAAGGGGGGATGATGGAAGTTAACCGACTTCATTATTCTAATTTTTTTTGTCAAATAATGTCAGTATACCAAATTTCAGGTCAATTGGATGAGCCCTTTCTGAGAAAATAGTTTTTTCCACACACACACACACTAACACACGCCGCTAGGCTTTTACTTTTATATATAAGATAATGCTAAGAATTTAGTAGGTCAGTGTATAACTCCGCCCAGCAGGTGGCGCTGCAGCTTGTTGTTTTTTTTTCCACACACAGACTAACACACGCCTCTAGGCTTTTATATTATAGATCTTCAATAAACGACACTACGATTTTCTAAATGTAGGTTATTTATCTATATGTAGGTTATTTATTTACATATAGGGTATTTATTTAGATGCAGACTTAGGGAAGACTGTGAGCCAGTGTGACTATGGATTATGACTTTTTAACACACTTTGATAAATATCTGGAGGTTATCCTATCGTCTATTCCTATCTAATTATCCTATAGGTCGCTGTGCTTTTATCTCACATTCTCTAACCTTCCTCGGTCTGTCCTATGATGCACCGTCCTTCTCACACTGAACCCGCTCATTAGGGGTCTGGTCTTCTCCTTTCCTCACTGTGTGAGGAAACTGTGTGTGTGGGAATCTAGTTGTGGCCTCTTTCGTAGACCCCTCGGTTCCCTGGATTATAGGAAGAGAGTGTCACCAACCACGACGCAGAGAGAGGCGAGACCCCAAGATGCAGACTACTTTAAATAACTAGAAATAAAATAAAATTGTCATTTATTTTTTTATTTTATTTTAAAAATGTTTCTTTAAATGACTTTAAAAAACAGACATAAAATATTATAATCTGATAAAAACATGTGGCAGAATTGTTTCTGTCCTCATGCGCTGGCCATGTCGAGCTATCACGACACCAGGGCCAGAACCATTCCTTGTACCCATTTCAGCCAAGTGAGATATACCCAGAGCCCTCTGTGAGATATGCGCAGGGCAAATGGCATTAAATGGAAATTACCACCAGACCCCTGTGATATTGTGCCAGGGGTTAGATCATTATATGGGGTCTATTTATCATAGGCAGAAGAGCCCTAAATCCAGTGATAATAGATGTTTTCAATGTAGACAAGGCCGTACCTATGTACCAACCCCTGAACATGGCTATAGATGTTGTTGGGTACAACTGCCAGCTGCATTCTGTGACAGCTCCCAAAGTCTATTGAAGAAGGTTCGTGGTGGTACCTGTCCTGCCGCAATCACCATCTCAGGATTTAAGTAAATAAAGTATTTTTTTTAGTTACAATTATTTTAAAATTGTTGTTTTTTAAAAAAATAATTCATTTTTTATTTTAATTGATTCTGTTGCTGTAAGACCAAGACCGGGCGTCTAGTGCTGTGTGGACACATGAGCCAGCAGTGCCAGGTCATGTATATGCAGAAGGGACCGTGACTGGCCAGAGAGGTGAGTCTGTGCTTACTGCTGCCAGTGTCACTGAGCATCACTCCGATGAATAGCAGTGATACAAAATAACTTCAACGCTTCTCTTTGCTAAATAGAGCCCTATCACTGTATGAAGAACATTACACGTGGTACAGTACACGGTGTGTGACAATACAGAACATATATGAGCATTGGTCATTGGTCAATGGATGTATGCCCAGCATTATTAACAGGTCATCAATGGGCGTATGCCCAGCATTAATAACAGGTCATCAATGGGCGTATGCCCAGCATTATTAACAGGTCATCAATGGACGTATGCCTAGCATTAATAAAAGGTCATCAATGGCCGTATGCCCAGCATTAATAACAGGTCATCAATGGTCGTATGCCCAGCATTAATAACAGGTCATCAATGGTCATATGCCCAGCATTATTAACAGGTCATCAATGGGCGTATGCCCAGCATTATTAACAGGCCATCAATGGGCGTATGCCCAGCATTATTAACAGGTCATCAATGGGCATATGCCCAGCATTATTAACAGGTCATCAATGGGCGTATGCCCAGCATTATTAACAGGTCATCAATGGTCGTATGCCCAGCATTATTAACAGGTTATCAATGGGCGTATGCCCAGCATTATTAACAGGTCATCAATGGGCGCATGCCCAGCATTAATAACAGGTCATCAATGGTCGTATGCCCAGCATTATTAACATGCAATCAACAGGCAAAATATGGTTTAAATGTTTCGCATTTTTTGCATCAATAAATACAATACTGAACAAATATAAACCATAATGTAAATGTTAGATGTAATCTATCGTACACAATTCATTTGTTCCCATAATCTATTAAAATGATTGATAGATGGGAAGTATTCTTTATTTAATTGGCTAATAGATTTGCAATTGTTATTTTTTTTCTCAAGTGTGTTAAATTGCTACAGAAATGTTATCTTACGTGCTATAATTTATCATTTTTCTCCACATCATGCAATGAATAGATCTGGACAGAATCCCACTCAACAGACCATGACCTCAGACAAAGGAAATCAGAGCAATTGAACCTAATCGGTTTTGTGCCTATAAAAGACACATGACAGTTTGTTTGTGTATATTTACATCTGTCAGAAGAGAAAGGGAAGGACATCAATCATAAAAGACTTTTCATTTCGTAATACAAACACCTGACTTATGAGTTACAATAAACTGTACAAAAGCCGCTCACGCTTCATTATATAATACAGATATTGGTGGTGATATCAGCTCACGCCATGCAGGCCATATGTAATAACTTTAGTATTTTACAAAATCATACTGAATGATCATACCTACCAGATTACAAATCATACTACATGTATGTAATACTGGACACAGCATAGTTCCAGTGGGGGACATAGGTCTGTTTAATAGGGAGAATAAACCCATCTGCTATTATCTGGGGCCTTGGGAGCTCTGATCTCCAGGCAATATTTAGTTCTGTGCAAGGACCAGAGACAAGTGGAAGATAATTATACATACTGATGTAAGGGGTAAAAGGACGACTTCTAACAATTGTAATGTACTATGAATATGAAAACATGAAAATATTTACTTAAGCTTTATACAGTTGTGATAGGTATAAGTTATGTGAATTGAATGTTGTACTATGGTAATATTAGGAATGGAGAGAAGAAAAGCATGATGGGAGAGAGCTGTAGAGAAGGAGAGTGAGGAAGAGATAGGGCAGAAGGATTGGAGAGGAGAGGAGGAGAACATGATGGGAGAGAGCTGTAGAAGAGCAGTGTGAGGAAGAGTTGGGACAGAATGAATGGAGAAGAGAGGAGGAGAACATGATGGGAGAGAGCTGTAGAAGAGGAGTGTGAGGAAGACCTGGGACAGAAGGATTGAAGAGGGGAGGAGGAGAACATGATGGGAGAGAGCTGTAAAAGAGGAGAGTGAGGAAGACCTGGGGCAGAAGGATTGGAGAAGAGAGGAGGAGAACATGATGGGAGAGAGCTGTAAAAGAGGAGAGTGAGGAAGACCTGGGGCAGAAGGATTGGAGAAGAGAGGAGGAGAACATGATGGGAGAGAGCTGTAAAAGAGGAGAGTGAGGAAGACCTGGGACAGAAGGATTGGAGAAGAGAGGAGGAGAACATGATGGGAGAGAGCTGTAAAAGAGGAGAGTGAGGAAGACCTGGGGCAGAAGGATTGGAGAAGAGAGGAGGAGAACATGATGGGAGAGAGCTATAGAAGTGGAGTGAGAGGAAGAGCTGGGACAGAAGGATTGTAGAGGGAATGTGACAGGAGACAATTATCCAGACTGTGATAAGAGAACCTTCGAGAGAAACACCAGGAGACTGCAGATGCCCCTGAGTGTACAGGACATCAGAGACAGATGTTATTGTCATGAGGTATTATAGCAATCAGTTTTAAGAAACTGTGTGAGAGACAAAAAATATTGGATAAATAACTCCTCAAGTGACAGCTTTAAAGAGAATAAAACAAACATTTTCCTGTCAGTCTAAAAACGCTAGCTAGACTTAACACAGGCTACATGAGGACTGTTCAAGGACATCTACAATGTTAATAGAGACTGTACCAGTTACTGGAATTGAAGAAGGAGAGCTCCAAATTAAGTGGCTTTATACCCATTTCCAGTGTATTCACAAAGCTGTATGAAAACCCCCCCTTACTCCTGCTAAGGGGTGTACATGTACAATTGTCGTGTGTTTATCACTTACTCTTCATGTGCAGTGCCCCCATCAAGTCTTAGTCTGGGTATGTATGGAAGTCGATGTAATGACCACCAGGGGCGACTTGGGAACCCCCAGTAACCACACACACTTCACACAATAAGATTTCTCTTTATATAAAAATATTTACTTGGGAAATATATATTTTAAATAGATGTACAATTAGGGAATAAATAATAATTAAAATCACAAACACTTTTATGAGGTTGAGCATTAGACTCACTATATAACACATTTGGATGTTATAGTATCTATGTAATTTTGATTTTATGCTAAATATTTATAATACACTACAAAATTCCCTTTATAATCTAATCCTAACTCACTATTGTCACGATCTGTATCCTGCAGCTTCTGTCTGCCAGGAACTATGTTGGACCTTTGTAAATATATACATATATGTATCCTGCCTGTTTCTGTACCTTCTCCATCCTTTGACGAAGATTTCTCTGCTACATGCCCGATTTTGAACTCTGACTCTGACTTTTTTCACCAGCCTTGGTAATTTGGGCATATGGAATCCGCCCTTAAAGGAGGGGGGGGGGAGGGAGGGTTACTGTCACGATCTGCATACTGCAGCTCCTGTCTGCCAGGAGCTGTGATGGACCTTTGTATATATATATATATATATATATATATATATAAAGCCCTGCCTGTAGTACCCTTGTTCCACCTAAGGGGCCGCAGTGGTAATAAGACTGCTCTCTTACCTGCCACGGCTGGCTCGTTATTCCAGGATGCTTAACACCTGTCTCTGGTCTATAAAAGCCTGCTTGTCCCAGCAGCCTTTGCCAGATCATCTGTTGCCTTTACCTGTGTTGCTTGTCCTATCCTGATTGATCTCCTGGTATTGACCTCTGCTCGTCCCTCCGTTTTTGGACTTCTTTCTGTGACCCATGACTTGGCTTGTCTGTGACTCTGTACCTGCTTGCAGATCTCCAGTGTTTCAGCATCATCCTGCTGCAGAGTATTACCACTAATGCCTGCTTTCAGCTCTCCAGTGTTTCTGCATTATCCTGCTGCAGAGTATTACCGCCAATACCTGCTTTCAGCTCTCCAGTGTTGCAGAGGACTAACCTGTTGCAGATTGTTACTACCTCATGGTAAAGTCCTGCAGACCATCACATTCTATATTGGTTACCTTCAGTGCCTTGCTCCGCAGACCGTCGCACCTTGTGTGAGTTCTCTTGCTATTTCTGCTATACCCTACCGTACTGCATCCTAAAAACTGTGTAACCAGTGTTTAATAAAAACCACTTTGTTCACTATGCTCTCTTTGTAGTCTTATATTGGGATTCCTGACTACTATAAAATATCACTATGTCTAACACTTATATGTAGATCATATTACTTTAGAAATAGCCCGAAAATCATACTAAATTACACTCATTACTTATAAATATTAACTAATTAATATTAGAGATGTTCACTGACCCCTGTGTTCTGGTTTTGGTTTTGGATCTGGATGAGACCCATGAGACCGTTTTCCACACTTCAACACAGTAGGAACACATTTGACAACTAAACCAATTGCTAAGATGACACCCAGTATAAGGAGAAGGAGCTTACCTACACTCGCAATCATTTCCTGTACCCACTCCCCCAGACCGGAGAACCATTTTGCTGGGTTCAACCAAGAAAACCAACCCGCCACCTTTTCCCCGACCTCATATAACGAAGAATTATGGCTCTTTCGAAATTCCCATTTCAGCTGCAAAATTTCATCCATCTTCCGGTCTATAACCTCTTTAGGGTCTTCAGTATTATTAGTAATGTACGTGCAACATTTGACACCGAACTGGGTGGCCAGTGTCACACAGTACCCACCAGTAATAGAGGTGAGATAATTTAGTACCAGTCTATGTTGCACCAACTCCTTTTTGTACGCTTGTAGCTCCCTTCCAGTATACCTGAAAGTGTCATCATACATCTCGGTGATATTATCTATTAATTTAGCTAGGTCTTGGATATATTTAAAGTTTAATGTTCCCCGAGCGGTCCTGGTGAGATCTAGAGCAACCATAACTTGGAAACCAGCAGTTTCACTAATCAATTTTGTAGCTATGGGTTCCTCACCAGGAATCATATTTCTCTTGCCACGGTGTTCATACTGTGTGTGTATGTATGGTGGTGATGTAGTTTTGTGAATATCTACCATTTCTTCATGAGTAATAGTCATGATTTCAGGAACCAGTTTAGCTAAGAAACACAAGCCCTTGGAACTCGGAGTCACCCAGGAATAAGCTTTCCTTCCACAAACAAAATACACATCATCAGGGAGAACATAAGGGACGGTATGCCCATGAATTATGTCACACAGAGTTTTGATAAAACTACCCATGCCTAGTGTCTCCATCTGCTCTAGACATGTGTCGGCATTAATGACATTTTCACATTTATCTGTAGAGACTTTTCCAATAGATACCTTCTTATGTTTGGTTATACGCCCTAACTTGTGACTTCCATCAGCATTCCTGCCTAGTAGTGACCTTGTGAGTCTCTCTCTAAAATGAGTGTGGCGAGCCATTGTCTGATCTGATAGGTCAGCCTCCCAATTCTCCAGGCGCTTTGCATGAGATATGTTTAGGCACAGCAAAGATCTGCCTATGGAGTATTGTCGAAGCGTCAGACTAGGGGACCTAGTGTTATTGTACCTCCCTTCTATGGGCCTCCCACCCCTTAATTCGAGTACTTCGGATATGTTTAAAGGGAATGGCACTAGTCCTATGTTATGCTGCCCTTGAGGCACATGAGAGCACACCCAACACTCGGTTTGGTTTAGTACCTTACCCACCAGGGAGTGATAATCCTCCAAAGGATGCCCGCCTATATTCAGAGTACTGGGGGACTGGCATCGTTGGATGCATCTCTCTTCAACTAGGGAGTTGCAGAACTTGCAGATACAATACTCATCAGACAATAGCCCCTCACACTGCCTCCGAGTTCCTGAGCTAGCAGACCTTTTCATAACCCCTGGACCAAGTTTGATAATGGGCTGCTCAGGATATCCTATTAACTTTTCTTCGGCCTCCATTTCATCCGTATCACTCCCAGAACTCTCCTCCGTCCTCCATTCTCCTTCACAAAAATAGAATGTCCTAGAAAAAGTAAAAACAAGGAAAATCCTGGAACAAAAGAAAAACAAAAACCGCCACTCCATCGCTGGAAAGATAGTTCTGAGGCAACGTCTCTGGTTCAGGTGTCTCAACTGCAGGCTTTAGGTCTCCCGGAACAGGTTCACAAGTGACAGTTCTATGTCGTCGGTCTGAGTCTTGTCTTGCACTTTCTCCGGATTATGGACTCTCCTGCAGTGGGTGGAATGGACCCAAGTGTCTCTCTCTGCAACCTTCAGTGATGTAGTACTGGTCAGCAGCACTTGGTACGGGCCTTCCCAATGGTCTGTTAAACAACCTGAACGTAAGAAATTGCGGATCATAACATAGTCTCCAGGTTCAACATCATGACAGTTCGTTTCTGGCATACCAGGTGACAGCATTTTTAGTTTTTGTTGTTGTTGTTTCAGCTGTCTACTCATTCTTATAAGATATTGTACAGTCACTTCATTATTACACTTTAAGTCGTCTTGTGGACTCACGATCAAATGAGGTTGTCGTCCGAACAGTATCTCAAAGGGGGACAGATTAAGAGGAGGTCTAGGAGTGGTTCGAATGCTGTGGAGGACCAACGGCAAAGCCTCAGGCCATGCCAACCCAGTTTCAGCCATTATCTTACCTAGTTTGTTCTTGATAGTACCGTTTACTCTCTCCACCTTACCACTGGCTTGTGGTCGGTAAGGGGTGTGAAGTCTGCTACTGATTCCCATGAGTTTACACATATTTTGGAAGACATCACCAGTAAAATGGGTACCCCTATCACTTTCAATGATTCTAGGGATACCGAACCTACACACAAAGTCTTGTACAATTTTCTTTGCAGTGAACACAGCAGTATTAGTGGCTGCCGGATATGCTTCTACCCAACCGGAAAACACATCAATACACACTAACACATACTTTAGATTTGTCACGGGCACTAGGAGTCTTTACCCAGGGATCACCAGGTGGTAAGCTTACCAGAGCAATGTAGATGGTAATAGTGTACTCTGGTAGCAGGGTGATCACGGAACAGGCAATAGTAGATGATGAGATGCTCAGGAAAGTCTATGACTAGCAGCACTGGTAATATGGAGGTAATAATACACGAGGAACTGTATGGACAAGGGCAAGTGGAGGTAGTCAGTGGTCTGCGTTAGCAAGTTGTACCACTGCTATAGTGAGGAGGAATGTCCAACAGAAACGAGGAGGTGATGAGAGTCAGCGGTCTGCGGATAGCAAGTGGTACCGCTGTCTGAGTGAAGGAATGGAATCCAAGTGGAGGTATCCGGGAAGTCAGTGGTCTGCGGTAGCAAGTTGTACCACTGCTATGTGAGAGGAATGGAACAGGTGATACCGGAACAGGAATCAGTGGTCTGCCTTCAGCAAGTTGTACCACTGAAAATATATGTGAGGAGGTGTACGGGGAGAGACTGCAACACAGGATGTACACGGGCACATTAAACACGATCCACAGTAGTATGCACAATATATATAAATGACTGAACAGGTCTGCAAATGTAGAAGGTCTCTGAAGTAATCCAGCACAAGGTAACACAGTCAATGATGGCAAAAGACTCAGCGGATTGCAGACTCCAGAGGAGAACCAACACAGTCCAGCAAGATATGCAATACACCAGCACAGTCAATGAGAAGTATGCATACCGTGGTTCAGAAGGCAGTCAGATAGGAGTGCAGTGATACCTGGGCGGCAGGAGGCCGACAGGATGAGAAGTCCCTGGATGTAAGAGGCAGGAGTCTAGTAGGTGCAGCGCACAGGTAAGTAGACCAACAGGGACACGAATCCACAGGAATCAGTAAAACATGGAACTGGACTCATGGAGGGCCCAGGAGAATGGAGATGATCTAGCAGAGGAGTAGCTGATGAGATACGAATCCAATGCTGACAGGAGGGTAGAGACCAGGGGAAACAGGAAGGCGTGGAGAGCGGATCAGCAGTAGATGGACGATAGGACTGGCAGCGGCAGCAGGACTCTGCGGACCCACGGGCGAGATGAGATGAGGCTGACGTGCACAGGAGCAGCGGATAGGAATCAGCTAGCAGTCACGATGATGCACACAGGCGAGTTGCCAGCTGGAGGCCGTAGTGCACGGAGGCAGCGGATAGGAATCAGCTCACGGTCACGATGATGAACACAGGCGAGTTGCCAGCTGGAGGCTGTAGTGCACGGAGGCAGCGGATAGGAATCAGCTCACAGTCACGATGATGAACACAGGCGAGTTGCCAGCTGGAGGCTGTAGTGAACGGAGGCAGCGGATAGGAATCAGCTCACAGTCACGATGATGAACACAGGCGAGTTGCAAGCTGGAGACTGCAGTGCACGGAGGCAGCGGCTAGGAATCAGCTCACAGACTTGATGATGAACAGGTGAGTGGATAAGGAGAGAAGGCTGTAGTGCACGGAGGCAGCGGATAGGAATCAGCAAACAGTCACTATGGAATATAATAGCGTTGAAGTGGTATAGGAGACTGTAGTGCACGGAGGCAGCGGATAGGAATCAGCAAACAGTCACAATGGAATATAATAGCGTTGAAGTGGTATAGAAGACTGTAGTGCACGGAGGCAGCGGATAGGAATCAGCAAACAGTCACAATGGAATATAATAGCGTTGAAGTGGTATAGAAGACTGTAGTGCACGGAGGCAGCGGATAGGAATCAGCTCACAGTCACGATGATACAGTTGATGGTAGAAGTGGTATGGGAACCACAGTAGTAGAAGTGGTTTGGAAACCACAGAGGTAGAAGTGGTTTGGAAACCACAGGAATCAGCAGCGCTGAATACACGAGGAAACACAGGAACACCTTCAGAGGCTCATGGGGAATGAGACTCCAAGATCAGGCAACGTGGTGTTGACCACAGGTGCTTAATATAGGGAGTGTTGCCTGATCTGCCAATTGAGTTAAAGGGACATACACTGAAGTATAGGAAAGGGCTGCGCATGCGCAGACCCTCAGGATGGAGGACGACCACGGTTCCTAAATGTCCGGGAAGAGGCACTCACGGTCCGGTGAGTGACAGTACCCCCCCTTTTAAAGGTGGGCACAGAACGCCTGGAACCGGGCTTGTCCGGATTTTTGGAATAAAACTTCTTCAAAAGGGCAGGAGCATTAAGATCTTCAGCTTTGATCCAAGAGCGCTCCTCAGGACCAAAGCCCTTCCAATGAACGAGGAAACGGAGTACTCCTCGCGAAATTTTTGCGTCTAGTACCTCAGTAATTTCAAAATCCTCCTCCTGATGAACTTGAACTGGCTGCGGAGCTGAGGGAGGTTTTGAAAAACGGTTGATAATAAGAGGCTTGAGTAAGGACACATGGAAGGCATTAGAAATCCGAAGATTCTTAGGAAGAAGAAGTTTCACACATACTGGATTGATTACTTGAATGATCCTATATGGACCAATAAAACGAGGGGCGAATTTCATAGATGGGACCTTCAAACGAATGTTTTTAGTAGATAACCAGACACGATCTCCAATTTTTAGTGGTGGAATAGCCCGCCTCTTCTTATCTGCGAAAGATTTATATTTGATAGATGTTTTCTTCAAACAGGTTTTGACCTGCGACCAGATATTTTTAAAGGTCTGACAGGCCGTCTCCACCGCTGGAACTTGGGTGGGCGGGAGGGCAGGAAATTCCGGAAAACACGGATGGTGACCGTAGACCACAAAAAATGGAGTTTTGGATGATGACTCATGGTACATGTTGTTATGGGCGAATTCGGCCCAAGGAAGCAACTCTACCCAGTTGTCTTGATTGGCTGAAGAGAACATCCTTATAAAAGTCTCAAGATCTTGATTGACACGCTCAGTCTGTCCGTTAGATTGCGGATGGTAAGAAGATGAGAGTGCTAATCGTATGCCCAAGGTTTTACAAAGGGCTCGCCAGAATCTGGAAACGAATTGTACTCCTCTATCTGACACAATCTCAGACGGACATCCATGGATGCGGAAGATCTCTTTAATGAAATGTTCAGCCAGGATAGACGAGGAAGGCAAACCAGACAGAGGGACGAAATGAGCCATCTTCGAAAATCTGTCCACCACCACCCAAATAGTGTTATGATTCTTACTAGGTGGTAAGTCAGTAACGAAATCCATACTAATATGGGTTCACGGCTTGGACGGAATGGGTAGTGGTCGCAGCAACCCTGCTGGAGTTCTGCGGGAAGATTTGAATTGGGAACATAATTCACAGGAAGCAATGAACTCTTTGACGTCTCTCCTCATTGAAGGCCACCAGTAACTTCGAGAGAGCATCTCAAAGGTCTTGTGTTCACCGGCGTGTCCAGAAAAACGAGAGGCATGGAACCACGAAAGGATTTTCCTCCTTAGAGTAGGAGGCACGAGAGTCTTCCCAAATGGTAGCGTTTTGGTGGATGAAGCAGCCAGTGAGATACATTTGGGGTCTAGAATGGTATGGTTGGAAACCTCTTCTATATCAGAGGACGTCACAAAAGCTCTAGATAAAGCGTCAGCTTTTTTGTTCTTGGCAGCTGGTTTGAAGGTTATTATTAATTCGAAACGGGAAAAGAAAAGAGACCATCTTGCTTGGCGAGGGTTCAAGCATTGGGCAGACTGAAGATATGACAAGTTCTTATGATCCGTGAAGATCGTCACCGGATGGCGAGCTCCTTCCAATAGGTATCTCCACTCCTCTAATGCAGCTTTGATAGCCAGTAACTCCTTGTCCCCGATAGTATAATTCTTCTCTGCGGGCAGAAGACCCCGAGAATAGAAGGCACAAGGATGGAATTTTTGCTGTTCAGAGCGTTGGGAGAGAATAGCTCCCAAGCCCACATTAGAGGCATCTACTTCTAGAAATAAGGGGAGTGTCACATCAGGCTGTCGAAGGATTGGAGCCGAAGAGAAGGACTCTTTGAGTGTTTGAAAGGCTTGAAGAGCCTCAGGCGACCATTGCTTAGGATTAGCCCCTTTTCGAGTCAGGGCCACAATAGGAGATGCAATGGAAGAAAAGTCTTGAATGAAGCGTCTATAGTAATTGGCAAAACCTAAAAAATGCTGAATAGCACGAAGAGTAGTTGGCTGGGGCCAATGTAGTACAGCATTCACCTTGTCTGGATCCATCTTCAGGCCAACTCCGGAAACTATATACCCCAAGAATGGAATCTGGGGCAATTCGAATGAACATTTTTCTAATTTACAGAACAATGAATTTTTTCGTAGCCTGGAGAGGACTTCTGCCACATGTTGGTGGTGAGAAGGCAGGTCCTGGGAAAAGATCAATATGTCGTCCAGGTAGACGACGACACATACATATAATAAGTCCCGAAAGATCTCATTGATGAAGCCTTGAAAAACAGCGGGGGCATTACACAGCCCGAAAGGCATTACCAGATATTCGTAATGCCCGTCTCTGGTGTTAAACGCTGTCTTCCATTCGTCACCGGAACGGATTCTGATTAAATTGTAGGCACCACGAAGATCCAACTTAGTAAAAATACGGGCTCCCTTGATGCGATCGAATAGCTCAGTGATCAGCGGAATGGGATACCGATTCTTGATAGTAATGGCATTGAGTCCACGAAAATCTATGCAAGGGCGTAATGATCCATCCTTCTTTTTGACGAAGAAGAACCCAGCTCCAGCGGGAGAGGTGGAAGGTCGAATAAACCCACGCTGGAGGTTCTCCTGTATATACTCAGATGTAGCTTGAGTCTCAGGTAACGAGAGTGGATAGACCCGGCCCCTGGGAGGAGTCTTGCCAGGTAGAAGGTCGATCGGACAATCCCAAGAACGATGAGGAGGAAGGCGTTCAGACTGAGCTTTATCAAACACATCGGTAAATGAAGCATATTGAGGAGGGAGTCCCGGTGAGGTAGATGAGATGGAAGATTGCTGTACTTTGAGAGGAATAACTTGGGAAAGGCAACGATGGTGACATTCAGGCCCCCAAGACGTTACTTGAGGGGTGCGCCAGTCAATCTGGGGAGAGTGACACTGAAGCCATGGAAGACCTAAGACAATCGGACTTGTCGTAACAGGAAGGATTAAAAACGATATTACTTCATGATGCAGGGCACCAATCTGAAGTGTTACTGGAGACGTACTCTGAGTGATGAGACCGTTGATGAGACGTGATCCATCTATAGCCGTCACAGTAATGGGTGTTTTTAAGGTAATCACTGGTAGAGACCATTGATTTACTAATGATTTGGAAATAAAATTTCCTGCTGCTCCGGAATCAATTAATGCCTGTGACTCAAAGGTTTTGGTAGCAGAGGAAATCGTAACATCAAAAGCGCAGACTTTAGATTTCATGGAAGATGGAGAGGACTCCAGGGACCCTAACTTCACCTCTCCAGAACTAGTTAGGGCCTGGCATTTCCCGATCTCTTAGGGCAGGAGCTGAGAATATGAGTGGAATCAGCACAATAGATACAGAGTCTATTCTTTACTCTTCGTTTTCTCTCCTCGGAAGATAATTTGGAACGTCCTATCTCCATGGGAATCACAGAGGGGGAAACTGGACGAAATTGAGGGTTAGAACGAAGAGGTGCTTTAGCAGAAGTTGTTTTCTCAGCCTCCCTTTCACGAAATCTCATATCAACACGATGGCAAAGAGAGATTAAATCTTCAAGTGACGAAGGAAGCTCTTGAGTAGTCAGTGCATCTTTAATTTTATCAGAGAGCCCCTGCCAGAAGGCGGCAACTAGGGCTTCAGTGTTCCACTGAAGTTCAGAGGCTAAGATCCTAAATTGAATGACGTACTGGCCTACTGTATGAGGTCCTTGTCGTAGGCGGAGGATGCTGGAAGCAGCGGAGGTCACACGACCTGGTTCATCGAACACACTTCGAAATGTAGAAATGAATTTGGCACTATCTTGCAATATAGGATCATTTCTCTCCCACAGAGGGGAGGCCCAAGCCAGGGCTTGTCCTGAAAACAAAGAGATAAGATAGGCCACTCTGGAACGATGGGTAGAAAAATTTTGAGGTTGGAGCTCAAAATGGACTGAACATTGGTTAAGGAAACCCCTACAAGTTTTGGGGTCTCCATCGTACTTTGACGGAGTAGGCAGGTGAAGCGTGGAAGCTGTAGACACCTGGGATGGCACTGGGGAAACGGAGGAAAGCACAGAAGCCTCAGGAGTAGCTGTCACAGTCTGTCCAGATGTTCCTTGGGAGGTTAATGACTGATAACACTGAAGTAACAGCTGTTGGCGGGCATCCTGTTGCTCCACACGGCTGACCAGATGCTGCAGCATCTCTTTGGCGGTAGGTTCCGTATCTGGGTCTGTCATGGCCTGATCTTACTGTCACGGGCACTAGGAGTCTTTACCCAGGGATCACCAGGTGGTAAGCTTACCAGAGCAATGTAGATGGTAATAGTGTACTCTGGTAGCAGGGTGATCACGGAACAGGCAATAGTAGATGATGAGATGCTCAGGAAAGTCTATGACTAGCAGCACTGGTAATATGGAGGTAATAATACACGAGGAACTGTATGGACAAGGGCAAGTGGAGGTAGTCAGTGGTCTGCGTTAGCAAGTTGTACCACTGCTATAGTGAGGAGGAATGTCCAACAGAAACGAGGAGGTGATGAGAGTCAGCGGTCTGCGGATAGCAAGTGGTACCGCTGTCTGAGTGAAGGAATGGAATCCAAGTGGAGGTATCTGGGAAGTCAGTGGTCTGCGGTAGCAAGTTGTACCACTGCTATGTGAGAGGAATGGAACAGGTGATACCGGAACAGGAATCAGTGGTCTGCCTTCAGCAAGTTGTACCACTGAAAATATATGTGAGGAGGTGTACGGGGAGAGACTGCAACACAGGATGTACACGGGCACATTAAACACGATCCACAGTAGTATGCACAATATATATAAATGACTGAACAGGTCTGCAAATGTAGAAGGTCTCTGAAGTAATCCAGCACAAGGTAACACAGTCAATGATGGCAAAAGACTCAGCGGATTGCAGACTCCAGAGGAGAACCAACACAGTCCAGCAAGATATGCAATACACCAGCACAGTCAATGAGAAGTATGCATACCGTGGTTCAGAAGGCAGTCAGATAGGAGTGCAGTGATACCTGGGCGGCAGGAGGCCGACAGGATGAGAAGTCCCTGGATGTAAGAGGCAGGAGTCTAGTAGGTGCAGCGCACAGGTAAGTAGACCAACAGGGACACGAATCCACAGGAATCAGTAAAACATGGAACTGGACTCATGGAGGGCCCAGGAGAATGGAGATGATCTAGCAGAGGAGTAGCTGATGAGATACGAATCCAATGCTGACAGGAGGGTAGAGACCAGGGGAAACAGGAAGGCGTGGAGAGCGGATCAGCAGTAGATGGACGATAGGACTGGCAGCGGCAGCAGGACTCTGCGGACCCACGGGCGAGATGAGATGAGGCTGACGTGCACAGGAGCAGCGGATAGGAATCAGCTAGCAGTCACGATGATGCACACAGGCGAGTTGCCAGCTGGAGGCCGTAGTGCACGGAGGCAGCGGATAGGAATCAGCTCACGGTCACGATGATGAACACAGGCGAGTTGTCAGCTGGAGGCTGTAGTGCACGGAGGCAGCGGATAGGAATCAGCTCACAGTCACGATGATGAACACAGGCGAGTTGCCAGCTGGAGGCTGTAGTGAACGGAGGCAGCGGATAGGAATCAGCTCACAGTCACGATGATGAACACAGGCGAGTTGCAAGCTGGAGACTGCAGTGCACGGAGGCAGCGGCTAGGAATCAGCTCACAGACTTGATGATGAACAGGTGAGTGGATAAGGAGAGAAGGCTGTAGTGCACGGAGGCAGCGGATAGGAATCAGCAAACAGTCACTATGGAATATAATAGCGTTGAAGTGGTATAGGAGACTGTAGTACACGGAGGCAGCGGATAGGAATCAGCAAACAGTCACAATGGAATATAATAGCGTTGAAGTGGTATAGAAGACTGTAGTGCACGGAGGCAGCGGATAGGAATCAGCAAACAGTCACAATGGAATATAATAGCGTTGAAGTGGTATAGGAGACTGTAGTACACGGAGGCAGCGGATAGGAATCAGCAAACAGTCACAATGGAATATAATAGCGTTGAAGTGGTATAGAAGACTGTAGTGCACGGAGGCAGCGGATAGGAATCAGCTCACAGTCACGATGATACAGTTGATGGTAGAAGTGGTATGGGAACCACAGTAGTAGAAGTGGTTTGGAAACCACAGAGGTAGAAGTGGTTTGGAAACCACAGGAATCAGCAGCGCTGAATACACGAGGAAACACAGGAACACCTTCAGAGGCTCATGGGGAATGAGACTCCAAGATCAGGCAACGTGGTGTTGACCACAGGTGCTTAATATAGGGAGTGTTGCCTGATCTGCCAATTGAGTTAAAGGGACATACACTGAAGTATAGGAAAGGGCTGCGCATGCGCAGACCCTCAGGATGGAGGACGACCACGGTTCCTAAATGTCCGGGAAGAGGCACTCACGGTCCGGTGAGTGACAAGATTCCTGCACGGTGGTAGTTGGATATAGTCAATTTGTATTACCTGGAAAGGTCCGTCTGTAGGAGGGATGTGGGATGGCTCAGTTGGAATAGTTTTCCCAACATTTTTCCTCAAACAAGTAAGACATGACATTGCTTTCTTACCAGCTTGAGAGGAAAATCCGGGAGCACACCAGTATGCTCTCACCAGTTTGCACATACCTTCTTTACCCAGGTGAGTCAGGCCGTGTGCTGCTTCAGCCAGGCTTGGATAGTATGTTCGGGGAGCTACAGGCTTACCTTGTCCATCCCTCCAGAGTCCTGAGGACTCTTGACCACATCCCTTCGCCTTCCAGACCGCCTTCTCCTGCAGGGAACACAAATCTTGCATTTCAATTAATTTCTGCGTGTCTAATGTCTGAAAAACCATCATAGTCTCGGTCGATACAGTCATAGGTTGCCCTGCTGCCCATTTAGCAGCTTCGTCTGCCCTGTTGTTGCCCAATGACACTGGGTCTTCTTCAAAGGTATGGGCTTTGCACTTTATGACGGCTACTGTTCTGGGTAACTGTATCGCTGTCAGAAGTCCTTTCATGTGTTGTGAGTGTGCCACTGGTGTACCTGCTGCTGTCGTAAAGTTTCTAAGACGCCAAAGGGCCCCAAAATCGTGTACTACCCCGAAGGCGTACCTAGAGTCAGTATATATATTGGCTGATTTACCCTCTGCCAGTTCACAAGCTCTCCTTAGTGCTACTAGTTCCGCCACCTGGGCTGAGTGAGGTGGACCAAGGGGTTCAGCTTCTACCACATCCTGATCGTCTACAACAGCGTAACCAGTACATAGCTCTCCTGTCTCTGTCTGTCTATGGCAACTTCCGTCTGTATAAAACGTAAAATCTACATTTTCTAAGGGGGTGTCACGTATGTCGGGCCTTGCAGTAAAGGTCTGATTCAGGTGTTCCATACAGTCATGCGTGTCAGTATTCTTGCCTAACTCATCATCAACCAGGGTCTCCTCACCTCCCACCCTTTGTGTCTCTTGAGACACATACGGAAGGTATGTAGCTGGATTTAGGGTGCTACATCGTTTGATGGTGATGTTTGAGGGTGCCATCAGGGCTAGTTCCCACTTTGTGAATCTAGCTGAAGAAACATGTCTGGTTTGGGCTGAATTTAACAGAGCTGATACAGCATGGGGTGTATAGATGGTTGAATTATGTCCTAATACTACATCCTCGCTCTTACTTACTAGAAGGGCCGTTGCTGCTACACTTCTGAGACATGTTGGGAGTGACCTTGCCACATTGTCTAATTGTGCACTGTAGTATGCTACCGGTCTGCTAGCGTCACCATGTTTCTGTGCGAGGACACCTGCTGCACAGCCATCAGCTTCTGTACAAAATAGCTCAAAAGGCTTTTCATAATCAGGTATTCCCAATGCAGGTGCTTTTGTCAGACTATCTTTAAGATTAAAGAACGCTTGCTCTGACTCTTCTGTGTGTACGACACGTTCTGGTTTTGAGGAGGAGACTAGCTCCTGCAATGGTAATGCCAGAATAGAAAAACCTGGGATCCAGGACCTACAGTATCCACACATCCCCAAGAAAGTACGAATCTGCTTCTGGCTCTGCGGCAGGGTCATGTGTTGTATGGCCTCAATTCTGTCGGTTGTCAGGTGTCTTAGCCCCTTAGTGAGGCAGTGTCCTAAGTATTTGACCTTAGTCTGACATGGCTGTAATTTATCCTTTGCCACCTTGTGCCCTGTTTGTGAAAGATGAAGCAACAACAATTTAGTATCATGTAAACATGACATAAAAGAATCAGAGCACAACAACAAATCGTCCACATATTGAATTAGAACAGACCCATTGTGGGGTTGAAAGGATTGCAAACAGTCATGTAAGGCTTGGGAGAAAATACTGGGGCTGTCAATGAACCCCTGGGGTAGTCTGGTCCATGTGTATTGCACTCCCCTGTAGGAGAATGCAAAAAGGTATTGGCAGTCAGGGTGAAGAGGGACTGAGAAGAAAGCAGAACATAGATCAATGACAGTAAAATGACTGGCAGACGGTGGAATCTGCATGAGGATGACAGCTGGATTCGGCACTACGGGGAATTGGCTCTCAACAACTTTGTTAATTCAACTTAAGTCCTGGACTAATCTATAGCCTCTCCCCCCACTCTTCTTCACAGGGAAAATGGGACTATTTGCTGTACTGGCTGTACGAATTAAAATCCCTTGTTGTAACAGCCTCTCAATAACAGGATATACCCCTAGTTCCACCTCCGGTTTTAATGGATACTGTGGGATTTTTGGAGCTATCCTACCACATTTTAGATTGACCATGACAGGGGCTACGTTTGCCATCAGTCCAGTGTCCTGTCCATCTCTGGTCCATAGGGAACCTGGTATTTTTAGCAACATCCCCTTTACTTGAGATGGACTTTGTTCTATAACAGGAGAGTGTAACATTAACCTTTGAGGGGTGTCCAATATGTCCTGTACCTCATGTGCAACCTTCTCGGGTATATCTAGGAACACACCATCTGAAGTACAGTATATGACACATCCCATTTTACATAACAAGTCTCTCCCTAGCAAGTTAGTAGGAGCCGCTGCAGCCAAGAGAAACGAATGCTTAGTATGCAGAGGCCCGATAGTAACTTCGGCGGGTTTAGTTAGAGGATAATGTAACACTTTTCCCGTCACCCCCATAGCTGGAATAGTTTTGCTGGTCACCTGTAGATTGAAAGGAGAGGTTATCACAGATCGGGCCGCCCCTGTATCTACAAGAAAAGTTTGTTTCCTGCCGGCTATGTCAACTATCATTGTTGGTTCTTCACTCTGACTCTCAGTTAACCTTACTGGCTGTAGACTACAGGTATGACCTGACCCCTAGCGCTGACTATTGATTTCCCGCGCAGCATTTGCTGCCGTAATATGCGCGGGTAGATGTGAGTCTGCTAGTCTATGTGAATCCTTTCTTGGAGGATATCTATGTGACCCACCCCTATGTGTATTGAGTCTTTCTTTATTACAATCTCTCCTGTAATGTCCTTCCTCGTTACAGTTGAAACACCTGATCACTTTAGGTTTCCTGTTATATGGGTTGTATGCTGGTGGTCGTGTGTGCACCCCTTCTAGAGCCTGTATACTTACCGTCATTAACTTATCACTTTTCTCTTCCCTTTTTCTAAAAAGGTTCTTGTCATGCTCCACAGCAGACTCCCTAAGGAAGTCTACCGTGACGCCTCTCCAATTAGGTAATGTGGTTTGTACTCTCGTCTTTAAATTTTCCCTAAGGCCATCCATCAGTACCCCTACAGCTACCTCTCTGTGATGTGGGTCCTCACTTATGTTGGATATCCCAGTAAATCGTGCGATCGCTGTTATAGCTCTAGCAAAGTAATCTGAGGCAGTTTCACTATCCTTTTGTTTAATGGTGAAAATCTTACTCCAATTTACTACTACTGGAAAACAGATGGCTAATTGTTTGACAATTTGTTCTATATTCCGTTGGTTAATCTCATCAGTCAAGGTGTCATCTTCCTCCAACAAACAATCTTCAATAAATTTTTGTATGTTAGTATTGGGAGGAAGACACGCCCTCAACACTACCCGCCAATCCTTACTGGTTGGTTCGTGAGCATTTCCTAAGTCTTTAACAAATTTCTGACATTTAGCTAACTCTTTTCTAGGATCTGGGAATTCAGTCATAATGGAACGTAATTCTGATCTAGTCCAGGGACAATGCATTGTAACATTTCTTAAAGGAACTACACCATCCTTATTCGGTTTCCCATTGGGAACTGATATTGTGCGGACCGGGAACGCACCCTCTGGTACACTGACTTCAGGAGACACTACAGGATTTACTGGTCCTAGATTTAGAACGCTTTCACTCCTAGTGATCACGCTACTCTCACCTATCTCAGCCATTTTCTCATACTTGCGCTGAGCCTCTAGTACACTAACGGCATGGGCAATGGCCGAAATCACAGTGGGTTCATCTTCACTTTCAGATACACTTGATTTAAACTGGTTTAAAACAGGATACAACTTAGCAATTTTTCTATTTTCAGTTTTAACAACGGCTGTACTTACCCCTCCCGCCACATAAGGTGGCGGGGGCGCGCTTGCGCTGGGTTCGCCACGCTTCGCAACGGTTACATCCGCCTTGCGCGCGCTTTTCGTCACGCCTACTTCCGGTTTGCATTCGCTGCTCTGCCACGTGTTACTTTCCATTTGCCACAATTTTAAACAATCATTATGTCTATTTCTCTTTTTCGTTGACTTGATCAACCATATTTTATCTTTTACAGTATTTAGTACCTCTGCATTAAAACTCCCTATTGTTGGGAAAGGCCTATCACAAGCTTTGGTCATCCCGACCCACGTGTCACAATACACAGTTGCATATGCACCATATTTCTTACACATGAGAAACCTCGCTGAACCAATAGGGCCTTCCTTAGGCAGTACACTGACCATCTCTAGCGTATGCTTAGCACCCATGTTGAACAATATACCTTCTACCCGGAACACAGACACACCGCAATGCTCTGTTCCTTCCGGCCAAATGTGAAATACAGACACACCGCAATGCTCTGTTCTTTCCACCTAATGATTTCAACTCTGTTGCTATACTCACCGCTAGAGATCTATAATGCTCGGTGAACGTATTTCCTTTAGCCGCGCTCACTCGCTTTTCTCGCCCCTGGCGAGGGTCCCTAATACAGAAATATCACTGTGGGCCCCAAGGGCTATCAGCTCCTCGATACCCTGGCTCAACCACAAAAATCTGCTGAGTTTATTATTGCTGGGAGCGCAAAGTCGATACAATCAACCTGCCTTTCCAGTATAATTCCTCCTAGCTGCTTCACCAATTCGCACTAACGGTGCGACCGGATCGCACTGCCTACCAATACTAATTATTAGCAAACCTTGCGATCTATTGGTAGCGCTTTGCGAAAACCCAGTTTTCGCATTCGGTATACCTGCCCTGTATACCGTCCTTCAGTTGGGCAATCCGCCTCGTCAGACAGCAACTGAGCACCTCAACAATAAAACAGTGTATCTACGTTACAACATCACACACTATACACCTTTTCTGCGCAGAAAATCAAAAGTTCCCAACAATAGTAATAATGTCTCAGAGGCTTTCACAAGTAATTATACTATGCATGTATAATAACTATCAAAACGATTGTTTAACCACGTGGCAAGTTTACCGGAAGTTCGCGTACGCACAGCAGGAAGTACACATACGCTAAACAATGCAATACAGTTAAAACGCACAATGACAGAAAAAAGAAACAGTTTTCTCTTTTGTCCCTAGGTTCTAGTTAGCGTGCCCTAGATAATGCAAAACGGACATTCGGTTTCGCAACACAGAGTAAAATTCAGGTTTTGAACACCATGCGTTCTTACCCGTTTATGACGCGTCTCCACCCTTTGTTGAGGAACCGAAATCCGTTGGTCTTGCGTATCATCGGCAACGAAACCTCCAAAGCTCACGAGCCCCCAATTGTTATGTGCGTATCGTCGCTAACCAATAACGATTGTCGAACCTCGATTTGTGTTTCCAAAGCACAAGGATTTATTCGCAATAAGTGGAAAAATATGCTCAAGCGAAGTAATAGTAAATACAGCCGTTACTTATCGCAGGCGCTCTGGATCCAGTGCAGTCATTCAATCCTGAAGTCTGGGGACAAGAAGTCTGCACTCTGGATCACAAGCTGCTGCTTATATACACAATCAAATACAGTAATACAATGAAGATGGTATAGCTTGCATCTATTGGTCCGGGTCTCAGAAATGTCCAAGGGGTCATCAATCATTGGCTGGTTCATCCTAAGGAATCCAAAGGAGGGGGTCATCTCTGCAGGGGGTATGCTCTGCTCTTCCCGCCCGGATTCCTTAGTCTTAAGTAGTTCATAATTCCCTATCATTCATAACTTGCGTATGCACTCTGCGATTCCCTCGCAGAGTGAACCAAACAGTAGGATATGTAATAAGGTTCATTATGATACCACTCATGATGTTATTCCTTTAACCCATTCCGTGTATTTCACTAATATGCATGTAACTCTGATATAACATATAAATACTACTATATTTCGACATAACTGACTATGTGTTGCAATTACCATTAATGTGTACTATTTTATAAGTATGCGTGTTTGTGCGAATGTATGGTAAAAGACCGATTACTGTTGCTGCCATGTGTAGTGGATGCGCACGCCCTTTCACGCCGTAGCGTGCCCTTGTACGTCATAGCGTACCGTACGCATCTTTTCAGACAAAGACAACCAAGTTTGCTAGACTTTAATTGAAATGACTTTATCCAATTTGCTGACTTCGACAGTAGCCTCAGCGTTAAGTCAGGCAGTAGGCCCGTGGCCACGGTCAGGCACAAGGCCTGTGGGGACATTGTATTAGGGGCACAAGGCCCAGGAGTTGGGCATTAGGCCCCTATTAGGTGTTGGGCAAGTGGCCCAGAGTCTTAAAAGGGCACAAGGCCCCATTAGTTAGACAGGCAGGGGGGCTCAGAGCCCCAGGTGTACAAGGGCACAAGGCCCTTAGGTAGGTAGTGGCCTAGAGGCCATAGGAAGGCCACAGGGCCTAAGTAGCGGCTGATAGCCCATAAGCTGTGGAAGGGCACAAGGCCCTAGCAGATGGCTAGGGAGGCCACAAGGCCTAACTAGGCAGGGGCTACTGTCCCCTGGAAGAACAGGGCACAAGGCCCTAGCTAGAGGCATAAGGCCTTGGTGGATCAGAGGCATGAAAGCCCTGGGAGTGTAGGCGCGGTCCTGTGTGAGGTGAGCACACGGAGTTAGGAGGTACAGTTGAGCGGAGGCTCCTGTGGGTGCTGTAGCAACCAGCTGATTGGCTAGCAGCTGTGTGCTCTGGTGAGTAGCGTACAAAGTACTGTATTACTGTATTCTGTCTGTGCGGTGAGTATTGGCTGTATTACTGTATTTTGGGGTGTGCTACACAATTGTGTCCAGGGGCAAGACGTCAGGCCCCCATTAAAGGTAGGCTCTTGTTTCCTGTGTTTTCCTGTACTAACCCGGGCTGTGGGGACAAGTGTAGTTACCAGCTTACACATAGTCAAGGAAGAACATACATAGTTTTCCTGCCCCTTAGGTCCCTGGGGTCACGCTCGTTCCCAGAGGGGGTGACTGAGTGAGTCAGTGGCAGTGCAGCACAGCTCGAGGCAGTTCCAGGGGCGGCCCGTGGTTCTGGTCGAGGGTCCCCAAGCCTGAATTCCGTGCAGGTCTCCTGGCGGTTCCAGGTGTAAAGACACGTGTTCGACACCCGAGTACAGGCAGTCGGGCGGTTCATTTTCGATCGGCTGTTCCGTGCGGCAGTCGGCCCGCGGGTTAGTGTGCTGTTACAGTGAGCCTCAGTCGGACCTGGTGCAGCCGGTTCTTAGGGTCCGTGGGTGACCCCATAGTAAGGAGACAGTCTCCTTGGTTAGACCTGGGTGAGGGGGTTAGGAACCGCCCTCCGGTATAGTCTGTGAACACCGGCTGGTGTTCCCCGTAGTGGTTAGTGAGCAGTTCCCGTTAGTGCACCACACCTAGTTAGTCATAGTTGTTTGACTTAATTGCGTTGCCGACCATTAGAGCGTTGTTAGGGTCGGGTCGCTGTTGTAGTCAGTTTAGCGTTTGTGGGTGCACACCTTTAGTCTCACCATTAGCGCAGAGGGAGGCTGTGTGTTCCTTGTCATCCGCAGATGTCGGGGAGGTGCAGGAAAGCAGGACCGGAAGCGGGAGTGTCCCGGTGAGTATCACGCTCGATTCCCCCTTTCGGTTAGGCCCTCACCGGGAGGTGTGCGAGGTACTTGAGGCGGGACTGTTCCTGGTCTCAAGTGCCTGTAGTCCCCCGTGCCTTGGTGAGAGCAAAGTGAGGAGTTCTCGGAAAGCCCTTTCCTGGTAGGCACGGCCGTAATCTCTGTCTCTTTCATAGAGGGACGTGGTTGGAGGTGACAAGGGTTGCGGCTGCTGATCTGCTGGGATCGAATCGCAGCTGGGACATCGGAAGCGGACTGGAGGTGACCATCGTTTATAAGGTAAGTTCTTCTGTGTCGCGTCTGTCCTGTTCCCCGCAGGCGCTACATTACAACACTTGACTGTTAAACAATCCTTAGAAAGTATGAAAGCTGTCACCCAGTTGCAAAGCGGATCACAGACGCCATGGCGACTATGCTAGTATTAGATCTGCATCCAATATCCACTATTAATGTAGCTGGTTTTAGACAATTACTTGAGGTCTTGTGTCCCCGTTACCAAATTCTATCACAACACCATTTTACTAGAAAAGCTATTCCTCACCTCTACCAGAAGGTTCGTAAAAATGTCATTATTGGGCTACTAAATGCCATTCTACCCACTGTACACTTAACCTCAGATATGTGGACAAGCGGAACTGGGCAAACTAAAGATTATATGATTGTGACAGTCTCCTGTGTTGGTGATTCACCTTCACCAACAGGAACAGCAGCAGCATGTACCCAAGTACGTCACATTTTTCAGAGACAGGCTACTCTGTGTATCATCTGCTTCACTAAGAGGCATATTATTATTATTATTATTATTATTATTAATAATTTTTATTAGTATTATTATTATTATCGTAGATTTGTAAGGCACCACAGTGCTCCACAATGCCATACAGTAGGAAAAACAAGGACATACATAAAACAAGAACAGACAAGGCAGACAAAATGAATGGAGACATGAAAACAAAGGCTCTGGAGGACCCTGCTCATTACAGAGCTTACATTCTAAAGGGAAGAGGGCACCGCTGAAATAAGAAGAGCGAGTGTGGCTCAGAGTGGAGATTGGGACAGTTGTGAGGGTGCATTAGTGTGAATAATATTATCGAGGATAAGGTCACCTCTTAAAAAGAGATGGGTTTTCAAAGAGCATCTATAGATTTGAAGACTTTGGGAAAGTCTGATTGAGCGTGGTAGGAAATTTGATAAGTGGGAAGCAGCACGGGAGAAGTCTTGAAGGCGGGAGTGAGAGGTGGTTATCAGAGGTGAGACAAGGCGCAGGTCAGAGGTAATACGCTGACAACCTGTTTGAAATACTAAGGGATGTCATTGCAACATGGCTTATCTTGCTTGGACTCTCCTGAGGATATGTGATTTCTGATAACTCCACCAATATTGTTAGAGCATTACAGCGGGGGGAATTCCATCACATTCCCTGTTTTGCTCACATAATTAACTTGGTGCTACACAACTTTTTAAAAAATTAAAATGACATGCAGGCGATGCTGTCTATGTCCCGAAATATTTAGGGTAATTTTCGGGATTCTGCAACAGCATGTAGGAGAATGCAGCAGCTACAAGAAGAATAGAATTTAGGAGAAATGTACTTTAGTCCAGCGCAGTGGAGATTTCTTTCTGTGTTGTGCAAGGTGCTGAAACCACTGTAAGTACTCACCTGTTAAGAGAGTGCAGACACTGTTAGCTTGAGTCAAGTGATTCCCCTAATTAGACTTTTTGAAAAGCAGTAAGAGAAATTGAAGGAGGAAATGAAACAAAGCAAATCTGCTAATTATGTTGGACTTGTAGATTAAGTACTTTATTCACTTCGCCAGGATCCAAGAGTTATCAACATTACTTTATTACATTTTGGCAACTGTGCTTGATCCTAGGTTTAAGAGCTATGTCTTTTCTTTCTTTCCAACTGACCCAGATCTCAAGAGATTCAATGAGCTCCTGGTCAGCAAGCTCAAGCTCAAGTGGTACATGACACAATGACGTCTCCTCCTTCAGTTTCTCTGGAAATTGCTGCTAGGAAAAATTTAGCTTTCCCAAGACACCCAGCGGTGATGCAGATGAGTCTGCACAACATTTTGACATCTGGTCTAAAAGAATTGCCCAAAAATCATGACAGCTCTCCCATAAAATGAACTACAAATTCCATGAGGAAGGCCATTACCGGCAATTGCAAAGTACACAGACTTCTGTGATAGTGTATTTCAGCGGTGATGAATTAGTATTGTTTGAGGATAATGTACACACTGATGAGGGTGAATATGATGACAGTGTAGATTGCAGGTGCTGAGATCTAGCTGAGAGAAGGGAGCTAGCTGATGCTGGTATGCTTGGTAATATTTTGGGTAGAATGGCATGTTGGCATTTTTATGTTTTTCTACAGAAAACTTTTACCTTTATTAGAGAGGTGTTTTTTTCTTTAAAAAGGTACAAGCTTTTTATTTACATTTTTGTTTCCCAGACTTAAAACCACTATGCACTTGAACATAGACTTGAACACATGAGGTAGAGGGATTAGTCTCATCATGACTGAGACTGGAGAGTGGCAAGAACAATGTCAGCCCTCCTGTTTCTGTATGAGCTATGGCACAGTAAAAGGTCACTGGAGACTTTTAAGAACACTGACAGCCCTATTATTACAATTTCGGTTTCAGCACTGAACCCTGCCACCTCTCCTGTTTCTGATTGCGCTATGGTACAGTAAAATGTAACTGCAGATTTAGACCAAGACTGCCAGCCCTAGTGTTTGTATTTCAGCAATGACAATTAGCAATGGAGCAATGGAGCTCTCCTCTTTGTGTGTAACCCATATAACACCGTACAATTTGACTGCAAATTCAGAAGACCAACCCTGCCAGCCCTAGTATTTGTATTTCAGCAAGGACAATTAACAATGGAGCTCTCCTCTTTGTGTGTAACCTATATAACACCGTACACTTTGCCTGCAAATTCAGAAGACCAAACCTGCCAGCCCTGGCATTTGTATTTCTGCAATGACAATTAACAAAGGAGCTCTCCTCTTTGTGTGTAACCTATATAACACTTTGCACTTTGCACTTTGACTGCAAATTCAGAAGACCAAGCCTGCCAGCCCTGGTATTTGTATTTTAGCAATGACAATTAACAATGGAGCAATGGAGCTCTCCTCTTTGTGTGTAACCTATATAATACTGTACACTTTGACTGCAAATTCAGAAGACCAAGCCTGCCAGCCCTAGCATTTGTATTTCAGCAATGACAATTAGCAATGGAGCTCTCCTCTTTGTGTGTTACTTATATAACACAGTACAATTTGACTGCAGATTTACACCAAGCCTGCCAGCCCTAGTATTTGGATTTCAACTATGACAATTAGCAATAGAGCAATGGAGTTCTCCTCTTTGTGTGTTACTTATATAACACTGTACATTAGGGGACTGCAGATTGAAAAGACCAAGCCTGCCAGACCTTTTAATTCTTTCTATTTCAGCATTGACAATTAGCAATGGAGCTCTCCTGAATTTCACTGTAGACTTTGAAGAACACTGCTATCCCCTCCTCTTTCTATTCTACCTATGACACTGCCTAACTGCTCTACAGACTGCCAAGAAATTTGTTAACCCTTCTGTGTCCCTCTGTGAAATGGCGCTTGATCGCCGTGGAGGGCGGTACTTATAGAATCCAAAACTCACGGGATCCGATGATGTAACAATGGAGTTTTGCCTCGTTTCCGATTTTGAGAGAGTGCGAAAGTACAGAGGCTCGGTACTCGGATATGCTAAGTTCAGGTGTATTCGGTTCTCGGGGAACCGAGCCTGAGCATCTCTAATTAATATTAACACACTTAAAATTTCACAGTTCACAGTATTGATTCTTGCAATATCCCTCACTTCCAGGTCAGGCTACTATAGGTACACGTATAATACCAAAGGTAGCTACTTCTCACTTAGTTGTATGTACATTGTATTTTATCCAGTTATGTATTTAAATTCAATGTCACTAACAATGCAGATGGTATAATAAATTGATATATAATTCAGTCTCTGAAATAAATATTTCTAAAGACTCATATAATATATTGAATGGACCAGTATCATAGTCTCTGAAATAAACATTTATAGTGATGGAGATGATATCTTGAATGTGTCAATATCAGAACCTTTGAAATACATATTTAAACTGATGCAGGTGTTAAATCTATATCTCCCCTCACTTCAGGTTTATGTAATATAAGTATATGATAGTTTCTCAGGTTTACTCACAAGAATCAGGATTTGATTATTCCAATACCGCCTTTCTTACTGTTTGTTTTCCCAGAGTGTTGTTTCTCCTCACAGATGCATAGATAATTTTCTTTACATATTTTTCTATCATCTGATGCTTTTTCTCATACATGCTGATCTCTACTAGTACAGCCTTTTACATATACATCTCTTAATAGATCAATCTCATTCATATGTATATTATATGTAATATTTCTGTCTTCTCACAGATCTGTCTCCTTTAGTTTTCTCCTCCTCCTCATAGGTCTGTCTCCACTCTCCCTCCTCCTGGTGTTCAATAAAACCGTTATTCCTCTTCTCTCCACTGTAACTGGCACACTCCCATGTTAGTTCTCATGTGATTGGGGGGTAATTAGACTTGATGTTAGTCAGGATGCAAGTAATATAGGATACTTAACAACATGGAGTTTAGGAAATAGGAGCAGTTTGCCAGCGAGACTCCTCCCAATACATCAATCAGAGTATGAATAGCCATAATAAACAAATCTATGCCCAGTACATATATGTATAGTAAGGGCATATAAATACAAGCTACAAATGCACTGGAGGAACAAAACTGCTACTTTTTTCTGCGCGCATGCGCCCGGCTGTAGTACAGCTGGCCAGGCGCTGCGGCAGGCGAGACAGCGCATCCAGGTTGTTGCCCAGGCAACCGGGAAGTGTGGGGCGGAAGGGATTTGGAACGAGGATGAAATCCAAGGTTACAGAAAAATGGGGACACCAGAGTAGAAGAATGACACGAGTTGTTGTAGGAAAACTCTGCCCATGGAAGCAGAGCAGCCCAGTCATTATGGCATTTGGTTACATACAACCGGAGGTATTGCTCAAGGGATTGGTTGACCCTTTCTGTTTGTCCGTTGGACTGTGGGTGATACCCAGAAAACAGACAAATCTTGATTCCCAATTGAGAACAGAACGCCCTCCAGAAAGTAGCGACAAATTGGGAGCCACGGTCTGAAACAATGTTAATGGGAAGTCCATGGAGCCTGAAAACATGCTGAATGAATAGGGAAGCCAATGTTTTGGCACACGGTAGTCCCGCAAGGGGCACGAAGTGAGCCATCTTACTAAATCTGTCTACTATCACCCAGATGGTGTTAAAGCTGGATGATCGAGGCAGTTCCACGATGAAGTCCATGGATATGTGTGTCCAGGGTCTTATTGGAACAGACAGAGGCATAAGGGGACCTGCAGGAAGTTTGCGGGAGGATTTATTCCTGGCACAGGATTCACAGGATAAGACAAATTCCTTGGTGTCCGCGAATAACGAAGGCCACCAGATGGAACGAGACAAAAGTTCCACCATTTTGGATACTCCAGGATGACCCAAAGTCTTGTTATCATGACATTCCACCAGAACCGTTCCTCTCAAATGGTCAGGTACGAATAATTTACCCTTAGGCGTAGCCGGAGGCGCCAAATGCTGAAGGTCATGGAGAATCGTACTGAGATCCTGAGTCAGACCAAGAATAATCTTGGACGCGGGAACAATAAAAAAGGATTCTGTGGAAGGAGGATGCGAGGCAACAAAGCTCCGAGATAAGGCGTCAGCTTTCGTGTTTTTGGATCCTGGCCGGAACGTAATAGTGAATTTAAAACGGGAAAAGAAGAGGACCCACCTTAGCGGATTGAATATATTGCAAATTTTTATGGTCGGTATACACCGTGATAACATGGTTAGCTCCTTCTAGCCAGTGTCACCATTCTTCGAATGCCCATTTGACTGCTAACAATTCCCGATTACCCACATCGTAGGGAGTCTCCGCAGAAGAAAATTTCTTAGAAAAGAATGCACAGGGGTGCAGCCTGTGGTCATCAAGATCCTTCTGCGAGAGGATGGCAACGGCCCCGACGTCCGAGGCGTCTACTTCAATAACAAATGGAAATTCCGGATTGGGATGTCTGAGGACGGGTGCAGAGACGAAAGTGTCACAAATCGGGATCTTAGCCGCACTTACCTCATCCGCCGATGTCATATTACGGCTACCTGGGTCCCTTCTGGTCATCTGCAGCATTCCCGTTCTCCACACCTTCATTTGTAAACAAACACATACTGTCTGTCCTGCAGCATGGGCGCGGCCATCTTGGATGCAGTCAGGTGATCATTCCAAACCAACCAGATTCAGAAGCTGTGATCACATGAACTGATCAGCCAATAGTTGTTTGGGACATCCTATTTAAACCTGCTGCTGTGATCTGTTCATTGCCAGAACAACACACTTCTCTCCAGAGGATAGTTCTTGGCTCCAGTGTTCCTGACTGCATTACAAGTGCAGTAATCCTGTCTGCACTCCTAAGTGCAGTGTTCCTGACTGCATTACAAGTGCAGTGTTCCTGACTGCATTACAAGTGCAGTGTTCCTGACTGCATTACAAGTGCAGTGTTCCTGACTGCATTACAAGTGCAGTGTTCCTGTCTACATTTCCAGACTGCTAATTCCCCTGCTATATTCTACAATCAGCACGAACATGAGCAAGAAGTTCATCCAGGCTGCTAAGTTCTGTTTCACTCCTGCTCCAGCTAGTCCCAAGGGTCCCGAATCGGATCAAGAAATTCAGACGACCGTGACAGAAAGCATCCTTGAGAGCCTGGAAGGATATCACTGCAGCGGAAGGCCAATTAGCAGTATCGGCCCCTTTTCGAGTAAGGGCAGTAATAGGCGCCACTAACACTAAGAATGATTGGATGAATCGTCTATAGTAGTTAGCGAATCCTAAAAACCTCTGATTGGCCTTTAGATTGCTAGGCTGGACCCAGTTAAGAATTGCCCGGACCTTACTGGGGTCCATAGAGAAGCCACAAGGAGAGATGACATATCCGAGGAACCTGACCTGCCCAGTACATATATGTATAGTAAGGGCATATAAATACAAGCTACAAATGCACTGGAGGAACTAAACTGCTACTTTTTTCTGCACGCATGCGCCCGGCTGTAGTACAGCTGGCCAGGCGCTGCGGCAGGCGAGACAGCGCATCCCGGTTGTTGCCCAGGCAACTGGGACGTGTGGGGCGGAAGTGACGTCCCGGTCGTCATGGAGACGGCCGGGACGCCTGAGGAGACCGGAAGTGAGCCGCGGCGGCCCGTCGGGGAACCGCGGCTCGTAACAGTAATATCTCAAACATTTTGGTGCCAGAAAGGATCAGAGGGCTGGTTTACCCCCTGGCAACATGTGTCTCTAAAACTGTATAAAAAGTGCCCTGTTTGACCATGTTTTGCATTATTCCATCTGTAACTTCTGAAGATCACTAGTACCTCAAACTAGTATGTAACTGTCATTAGGACTACTTGAGCTAATAAAACATCACTGCTTCAAGATCCTGCTTTGACGCCTACTTACCCTGCTGTAATTCCTGTGATTTACAGACTAGACCAATCTAATACATTATCCGGCTGTTCTGAGGTTGGGACCCAGCATCCAGTAGCAATGTGCTGCCCGCTACCCTGCAGCTCTGTCAGTGTAATAGTCCATGGGGAACCATCCACAGTTGCCCTAATCCGAAGGAAGAGATCAGGTGTACTAGCCCAAGTGCCCAGTGAGGGGGTACAGTAGCAGCAAAAGTCACCCGGAGGGAAGCGGTTCTAGGCACCAGTGAAGGAGCCTAGTGGTGGCAGCAGACCCCTCCTACTGCGTTTAGAGGGGCGCTATTGGGATAAAGAAAGGGGATAGTAACAAGGCAAGCCCAGCCGGTCCCCTGCACCATGGACAGGGTGGCATAGGCGGTCCATCCTGAGTCAGAGCAGTGAATACATGCAAACAAGTCCTTTGTCATGAAGCCTAGTGAAAAAAAAACTGAGCTGGAAACTCCACTCTACTTGGGGGACCTTCCCCAACCCACCTCAATTGAACAACATTATGCCGTTTAGGCGGAAGTCCCCCTAAACCTGATTGTACATTTGTTGAGGTAGAAGAACCATAAACTGCTCCTGCATAAGAAATAGACTTTACACATTGCTGACCTAACACACCTCCACCAGCAGGTGGAGTAGCACGATTACCCCTGTATTTGTATTACAGCTAGAAGTGCCTAGAGCAGATTCAGCAGCCTGCTCCATAGCAAATGCCTCAGCATTGCCAGGTACCACTGTTCTGAATGTGCTACCTGTATAATTTATTTGCTTGTCATTTGTTACCCTCTGGTAATCTGTTACCTGCTGCAAATCTGTTACCCGCTGCAAATCTGTAACCCTCTAGTAATCTGTTACCTGCTGCGAATCTGTTCCCCTCTAGTAATCTGTTACCCGCTGCCAATCTGTTACCCGCTGCAAATCTGTTACTCTCTAGTAATCTGTTACCCTCTGCGAATCTGTTACCTGTTGCAAATCTGTTACTCTCTAGTAATCTGTTACCCTCTGTAAATCTGTTACCTGTTGAAAATATTTTACTCTCTAGTAATCTGTTACCCGCTGCGAATCTGTTACGTGTTGCAAATCTGTTACCCTCTAGTAATCTGTTACCTGTTGCAAATCTGTTACTCTCTAGTAATCTGTTACCCGCTGCGCATCTGTTACCCGCTGCGCATCTGTTACCCTCTGCGAATCTGTTACCATCTAGTAATCTGTTACCTGTTGCAAATCTTTTACTCTCTAGTAATCTGTGTTACGTGCGTATCGTCGCTAACCAATAACGATTGTCGAATCTCGATTTGTGTTTCCAAAGCACAAAGATTTATTCGCAATAAGTGGAATAATATGCTCAAGCGAAGTAATAGTAAATACAGCCGTTACTTATCGCAGGCGCTCTGGATCCAGTGCAGTCATTCAATCCTGAAGTCTGGGGACAAGATTTCTGCACTCTGGATCACAAGCTGCTGCTTATATACACAATCAAATACAGTAATACAATGAAGATGGTATAGCTTGCATCTATTGGTCCGGGTCTCAGGAATGTCCAAGGGGTCGTCAATCATTGGCTGGTTCATCCTAAGGAATCCAAAGGAGGGGGTCATCTCTGCAGGGGGTATGCTCTGCTCTTCCCGCCAGGATTCCTTAGTCTTAAGTAGTTCATAATTCCCTATCATTCATAACTTGCGTATGCACTCTGCGATTCCCTCGCAGAGTGAACCAAACAGTAGGATATGTAACAAGGTTCATTATGATACCACTCATGAGGTTATTCCTTTAACCCGTTCCGTGTATTTCACTAATATGCATGTAACTCTGATATAACATATAAATACTACTATATTTCGACATAACTGACTATGTGTTGCAACTACCATTAATGTGTACTATTTTATAAGTATGCGTGTTTGTGCGAATGTATGGTAAAAGACCAATTACTGTTGCTGCCACGTGCAGTGGATGCGTACGCCCTTTCACGCCGTAGCGTGCCCTTGTACGTCCTAGCGTACCGTACGCATCTTTTCAGACAAAGACAACCAAGTTTGCTAGACTTTAATTGAAATGACTTTATCCAATTTGCTGACTTCGACAGTTCCACCCTTTGATAGTGTAATAAACTATCACCCAATCACCGTTTCAAGTTCAGGATTATACAATACTTCTTCACAGACCATGATCTCAGTATCTGGTACCACCCTTTCAGTCTCTTTCTCAGTGTTACTCCCATGAGACCGTTTTCCACACTTCAACACAGTAGGAACACATTTGACAACTAAACCAATTGCTAAGATGACACCCAGTATAAGGAGAAGGAGCTTATCTACACTCGCAATCATTTCCTGTACCCACTCCCCCAGACCGGAGAACCATTTTGCTGGGTTCAACCATGAGAACCAACCCGCCACCTTTTCCCCGACCTCATATAACGAAGAATTATGGCTCTTTCGAAATTCCCATTTCAGCTGCAAAATTTCATCCATCTTCCGGTCTATAACCTCTTTAGGGTCATCCGTATTAGTAATGTACGTGCAACATTTGACACCGAACTGGGTGGCCAGTGTCACACAGTACCCACCAGTAATAGAGGTGAGATAATTTAGTACCAGTCTATGTTGCACCAACTCCTTTTTGTACGCTTGTAGCTCCCTTCCAGTATACCTGAAAGTGTCATCATACATCTCGGTGATATTATCTATTAATTTAGCTAGGTCTTGGATATATTTAAAGTTTAATGTTCCCCGAGCGGTCCTGGTGAGATCTAGAGCAACCATAATTTGGAAACCAGCAGTTTCACTAATCAATTTTGTATCTATGGGTTCCTCACCAGGAATCATATTTCTCTTGCCACGGTGTTCATACTGTGTGTGTATGTATGGTGGTGATGTAGTCTTGTGAATATCAACCATTTCTACATGAGTAATAGTCATGATTTCAGGAACCAGTTTAGCTAAGAAACACAAGCCTTTGGAACTCGGAGTCACCCAGGAATAAGCTTTTCTTCCACAAACAAAGTACACATCCTCAGGGAGAACATAAGGGACGGTATGCCCATGAATTATGTCACACAGAGTTTTGATAAAACTACCCATGCCTAGTGTCTCCATCTGCTCTAGACATGTGTCGGCATTAATGACATTTTCACATTTATCTGTAGAGACTTTTCCAATGGATACCTTCTTATGTTTGGTTATACGCCCTAACTTGTGACTTCCATCAATATTCCTGCCTAGTAGTGACCTTGTGAGTCTCTCTCTAAAATGAGTGTGGCGAGCCATTGTCTGATCTGATAGGTCAGCCTCCCAATTCTCCAGGCGCTTTGCGTGAGATATGTTTAGGCACAGCAAAGATCTGCCTATGGAGTATTGTCGAAGCGTCAGACTAGGGGACCTAGTGTTATTGTACCTCCCTTCTATGGGCCTCCCACCCCTTAATTCGAGTACTTCGGATATGTTCAGAGGGAATGGCACTAGTCCTATGTTATGCTGCCCTTGAGGCACATGAGAGCACACCCAACACTCGGTTTGGTTTAGCACCTTACCCACCAGGGAGTGATAATCCTCCAAAGGATGCCCGCCTATATTCAGAGTACTGGGGGACTAGCATCGTTGGATGCATCTCTCTTCAACTAGGGAGTTGCAGAACTTGCAGATACAATACTCATCAGACAATAGCCCCTCACACTGCCTCCGAGTTCCTGAGCTAGCAGACCTTTTCATAACCCCTGGACCAAGTTTGATAATGGGCTGCTCAGGATATCCTATTAACTTTTCTTCGGCCTCCATTTCATCCGTATCACTCCCAGAACTCTCCTCCGTCCTCCATCCTCCTTCACAAAAATAGAATGTCCTAGAAAAAGTAAAAACAAGGAAAATCCTGGAACAAAAGAAAAACAAAAACCGCCACTCCATCACTGAAAAGGTAGTTCTGAGGCAACGTCTCTGGTTCAGGTGTCTCAACTGCAGGCTTTAGGTCTCCCGGAACAGGCTTACGAGTGACAGCTCTATGTCGTCGGTCTGAGTCTTGTCTTGCACTTTCTCCGGATTATGGACTCTCCTGCAGTGGGTGGAATGGACCCAAGTGTCTCTCTCTGCAACCTTCAGTGATGTAGTACTGGTCAGCAGCACTTGGTACGGGCCTTCCCAACGGTCTGTTAAACAACCTGAACGTAAGAAATTGCGGATCGTAACATAGTCTCCAGGTTCAACATCATGACAGTTCGTCTCTGGCATACCAGGTGACAGCATTTTTAGTTTTTGTTGTTGTTGTTTCAGCTGTCTACTCATTCTTATAAGATATTGTACAGTCACTTCATTATTACACTTTAAGTCGTCTTGTGGACTCACGATCAAATGAGGTTGTCGTCCGAACAGTATCTCAAAGGGGGACAGATTAAGAGGAGGTCTAGGAGTGGTTCGAATGCTGTGGAGGACCAACGGCAAAGCCTCAGGCCATGCCAACCCAGTTTCAGCCATTATCTTACCTAGTTTGTTCTTGATAGTACCGTTTACTCTCTCCACCTTACCACTGGCTTGTGGTCGGTAAGGGGTGTGAAGTCTGCTACTGATTCCCATGAGTTTACACATATTTTGGAAGATATCACCAGTAAAATGGGTACCCCTATCACTTTCAATGATTCTAGGGATACCGAACCTACACACAAAGTCTTGTACAATTTTCTTTGCAGTGAACACAGCAGTATTAGTGGCTGCCGGATATGCTTCTACCCAACCGGAAAACACATCAATACACACTAACACATACTTTAGATTCCTGCACGGTGGTAATTGGATATAGTCAATTTGTATTACCTGAAAAGGTCCGTCTGTAGGAGGGATGTGGGATGGCTCAGTTGGAATAGTTTTCGTAAAGTTTCTAAGACGCCAAAGGGCCCCAAAATCGTGCACTACCCCGAAGGCGTACCTACAGTCAGTATATATATTGGCTGATTTACCCTCTGCCAATTCACACGCTCTCCTTAGTGCTACTAGTTCCGCCACCTGGGCTGAGTGAGGTGGACCAAGGGGTTCAGCTTCTACCACATCCTGATCGTCTACAACAGCGTAACCAGTACATAGCTCTCCTGTCTCTGTCTGTCTATGGCAACTTCCGTCTGTATAAAACGTAAAATCTGCTTTTTCTAAGGGGGTGTCACGTATGTCGGGCCTTGTAGTAAAGGTCTGATTCAGGTGTTCCATACAGTCATGCGTGTCAGTATTCTTGCCTAACTCATCATCAACCAGGGTCTCCTCACCTCCCACCCTTTGTGTCTCTTGAGACACATACGGAAGGTATGTAGCTGGATTTAAGGTGTTACATCGTTTGATGGTGATGTTTGAGGGTGCCATCAGGGCTAGTTCCCATTTTGTGAATCTAGCTGAAGAAACATGTCTGGTTTGGGCTGAATTTAACAGAGCTGATACAGCATGGGGTGTATAGATGGTTGAATTATGACCTAATACTACATCTTCGCTCTTACTTACTAAAAGGGCCGTTGCTGCTACACTTCTGAGACATGTTGGGAGTGACCTTGCCACATTGTCTAATTGTGCACTGTAGTATGCTACCGGTCTGCTAGCGTCACCATGTTTCTGTGCGAGGACACCTGCTGCACAGCCATCAGCTTCTGTACAAAATAGCTCAAAAGGCTTTTCATAATCAGGTATTCCCAATGCAGGTGCTTTTGTCAGACTATCTTTAAGGTTAAAGAATGCTTGCTCTGACTCTTCTGTGTGTACAACACGCTCTGGTTTTGAGGAAGAGACTAGCTCCTGCAATGGTAATGCCAGAATAGAAAAACCTGGGATCCAGGACCTACAGTATCCACACATCCCCAAGAAAGTACAAATCTGCTTCTGGCTCTGCGGCAGGGTCATGTGTTGTATGGCCTCAATTCTGTCGGTTGTCAGGTGTCTTAACCCCTTAGTGAGGCAGTGTCCTAAGTATTTGACCTTAGTCTGACATGGCTGTAATTTATCCTTTGCCACCTTGTGCCCTGTTTGTGAAAGATGAAGCAACAACAATTTAGTATCATGCAAACATGACATAAAAGAATCAGAGCACAACAACAAATCGTCCACATATTGAATTAGAACAGACCTATTGTGGGGTTGAAAGGATTGCAAACAGTCATGTAAGGCTTGGGAGAAAATACTGGGGCTGTCAATGAACCCCTGGGGTAGTCTGGTCCATGTATATTGCACTCCTCTGTAGGAGAATGCAAAAAGGTATTGGCAGTCAGGGTGAAGAGGGACTGAGAAGAAAGCAGAACATAGATCAACGACAGTAAAATGACTGGCAGACGGTGGAATCTGCATGAGGATGACAGCTGGATTCGGCACTACGGGGAATTGGCTCTCAACAACTTTGTTAATTCCCCTTAAATCCTGGACTAATCTATAGCCCCTCCCCCCACTCTTCTTCACAGGGAAAATGGGACTATTTGCTGTACTGGCTGTACGAATTAAAATCCCTTGTTGTAACAGCCTCTCAATAACAGGATATACCCCTAGTTCCACCTCCGGTTTTAATGGATACTGTGGGATTTTTGGAGCTATCCTACCACTTTTTAGATTGACCATGACAGGGGCTACGTTTGCCATCAGTCCAGTGTCCTGTCCATCTCTGGTCCATAGGGAACCTGGTATTCCCAGCAACATCCCCTTTACTTGAGATGGACTTTGTTCTATAACAGTAGAGTGTAACATTAACCTTTGAGGGGTGTCCAATATATCCTGTACCTCATGTGCGACCTTCTCCGGCATATCTAAGAACACACCATCAGAAGTACAGTATATGACACATCCCATTTTACATAACAAGTCTCTCCCTAGCAAGTTAGTAGGAGCCGCTGCAGCCAAGAGAAACGAATGCTTAGTATGCAGAGGCCCGATAGTAACTTCGGCGGGTTTAGTTAGAGGATAATGTAACACTTTTCCCGTTACCCCCATAGCTGGAATAGTTTTACTGGTCACCTGTAGGTTGAAAGGAGAGGTTATCACAGATCGGGCCGCCCCTGTATCTACAAGAAAAGTTTGTTTCCTACCAGCTATGTCAACTATCATTGTTGGTTCTTCACTCTGACTCTCAGTTAACCTCACTGGCTGTAGACTACAGGTATGACCTGACCCCTACCGCTGACTATTGATTTCCCGCGCAGCATTTGCTGCCGTAATATGCGCGGGTAGATGTGAGTCTTCTAGTCTATGTGAATCCCTCCTTGGAGGATATCTATGTGACCCACCTTTCTGTGTATTGAGTCTTTCCTTTTTACACTCTCTAGCGTAATGTCCTTCCTCGTTACAGTTGAAACACCTGATCACTTTAGGTTTCCTGTTATATGGGTTGTATGCTGGTGGTCGTGTATGCACCCTTTCTAGAGCCTGTATACTTACCATCATTAACCTATCACTTTTCTCCTCCCTTTTTCTAAAAAGGTTTTTGTCATGCTCCACAGCAGACTCCCTAAGAGAGTCTACCGTGACGCCTCTCCAATTAGGTAATGTGGTTTGTACTCTCGTCTTTAAATTTTCTCTAAGGCCATCCATCAGTACTCCTACAGCTACCTCTCTGTGATGTGGGTCCTCACTTATGTTGGATATCCCAGTAAATCGTGCGATCGCTGTTATAGCTCTAGCAAAGTAATCTGAGGCAGTTTCACTATCCTTTTGTTTAATGGTGAAAATTTTACTCCAATTTACTACTACTGGAAAACAGATGGCTAAGTGTTTGACAATTTGTTCTATATTCCGTTGGTTAATCTCATCAGTCAATGTTTCATCTTCCTCCAACAAACAATCTTCAATAAATTTTTGTATGTTAGTATTGGGAGGAAGACACGCCCTCAACACTACCCGCCAATCCTTACTGGTCGGTTCGTGAGCATTTCCTAAATCTTTAACAAATTTCTGACATTTAGCTAACTCTTTTCTAGGATCTGGGAATTCAGTCATAATGGAACGTAATTCTGATCTAGTCCAGGGACAATGCATTGTAACATTTCTTAAAGGAACTACACCATCCTTATCCGATTTCCCATTGGGAACTGATATTGTGCGGACCGGAAACGCACCCTCTGGTACACTGACTTCAGGAGACACTACAGGATTTACTGGTCCTAGATTTAGAACGCTTTCACTCCTAGTGATCACGCTACTCTCACCTATCTCAGCCATTTTCTCATACTTGCGCTGAGCCTCTAGTACACTAACGGCATGGGCAATGGCCGAAATCACAGTGGGTTCATCTTCACTTTCAGATACACTTGATTTAAACTGGTTTAAAACAGGATACAACTTAGCAATTTTTCTATTTTCAGTTTTAACAACGGCTGTACTTACCCCTCCCGCCACATAAGGTGGCGGGGGCGCGCTTGCGCTGAGTTCGCCACGCTTCGCAATGGTTACATCCGCCTTGCGCGCGCTTTTCGTCACGCCTACTTCCGGTTTGCATTCGCTGCTCTGCCACGTGTTACTTTCCATTTGCCACAATTTTAAACAATCATTATGTTTATTCCTCACTTTCGTTGAGGTAATCAACCATACTTTATCTTTTACGGTATTTAGTACCTCTGCATTAAAACTTCCTATTGTTGGGAAAGGCCTATTACAAGTTTTGGTCATCTTGACCCACGTGTCACAATACACAGTTGCGTATGCACCATATTTCTTACACATGAGAAATTTCGCTGAACCAATAGGGCCTTCCTTAGGCAGTACACTGACCATCTCTAGCGTATGCTTAGCACCCATGTTGAACAATATACCTTCTACCCGGAACACAGACACACCGCAATGCTCTGTTCCTTCCGGCCAAATGTGAAACACAGACACACCGCAATGCTCTGTTCTTTCCACCTAATAATTTCAACTCTGTCGCTATACTCACCGCTAGAGATCTATAATCCTCGGTGAACGTTTTTCCTTTAGCCGCGCTCACTCGCTTTTCCCTAATACAGAAATATCACTGTGGGCCCCAAGGGCTATCAGCTCCTCGATACCCTGGCTAAACCACAAAATCTGCTGAGTTTATTATCGCTGGGAGGGCAAGTTAATACAATCAACCTGCCTTTCCAGTATAATTCCTCGTAGCTGCTTCACCAATTCGCACTAACGGTGCGATCGGATCGCACTGCCTACCAATACTAATTATTAGCAAACCTTGCGATCTATTGGTAGCGCTTTGCGAAAACCCGGTTTTCGCATTCGGTATACCTGCCCTGTATACCGTCCTTCAGTTGGGCAATCCGCCTCGTCAGACAGCAACTGAGCACAATCCACAATAAAACAGTGTATCTACGTTACAACATCACACACTATACACCTTTTCTGCGCAGAAAATCAAAAGTTCCCAACAACAGTAATAATATCTCAGAGGCTTTCACAAGTAATTATACTATACATGTACAATAACTATCAAAATGATTGTTTAACCACGTGGCAAGTCTACCGGAAGTTCGCGTACGCACAGCAGGAAATACACATACGCTACGCAATGCAATACAGTTAAAACGCACAATGACAGAAAAAAGAAACAGTTTTCTCTTTTGTCCCTAGGTTCTAGTTAGCGTGCCCTAGATAATGCAAAACGGACATTCGGTTTCGCAACACAGAGTAAAATTCAGGTTTTGAACACCATGCGTTCTTACCCGTTTATGACGCGTCTCCACCCTTTGTTGAGGAACCGAAATCCGTTGGTCTTGCGTATCATCGGCAACGAAACCTCCAAAGCTCACGAGCCCCCAAATTGTTACGTGCGTATCGTCGCTAACCAATAACGATTGTCGAATCTCGATTTGTGTTTCCAAAGCACAAAGATTTATTCGCAATAAGTGGAATAATATGCTCAAGCGAAGTAATAGTAAATACAGCCGTTACTTATCGCAGGCGCTCTGGATCCAGTGCAGTCATTCAATCCTGAAGTCTGGGGACAAGATTTCTGCACTCTGGATCACAAGCTGCTGCTTATATACACAATCAAATACAGTAATACAATGAAGATGGTATAGCTTGCATCTATTGGTCCGGGTCTCAGGAATGTCCAAGGGGTCGTCAATCATTGGCTGGTTCATCCTAAGGAATCCAAAGGAGGGGGTCATCTCTGCAGGGGGTATGCTCTGCTCTTCCCGCCAGGATTCCTTAGTCTTAAGTAGTTCATAATTCCCTATCATTCATAACTTGCGTATGCACTCTGCGATTCCCTCGCAGAGTGAACCAAACAGTAGGATATGTAACAAGGTTCATTATGATACCACTCATGAGGTTATTCCTTTAACCCGTTCCGTGTATTTCACTAATATGCATGTAACTCTGATATAACATATAAATACTACTATATTTCGACATAACTGACTATGTGTTGCAACTACCATTAATGTGTACTATTTTATAAGTATGCGTGTTTGTGCGAATGTATGGTAAAAGACCAATTACTGTTGCTGCCACGTGCAGTGGATGCGTACGCCCTTTCACGCCGTAGCGTGCCCTTGTACGTCCTAGCGTACCGTACGCATCTTTTCAGACAAAGACAACCAAGTTTGCTAGACTTTAATTGAAATGACTTTATCCAATTTGCTGACTTCGACAGTTCCACCCTTTGATAGTGTAATAAACTATCACCCAATCACCGTTTCAAGTTCAGGATTATACAATACTTCTTCACAGACCATGATCTCAGTATCTGGTACTACCCTTTCAGTCTCTTTCTCAGTGTTACTCCCATGAGACCGTTTTCCACACTTCAACACAGTAGGAACACATTTGACAACTAAACCAATTGCTAAGATGACACCCAGTATAAGGAGAAGGAGCTTATCTACACTCGCAATCATTTCCTGTACCCACTCCCCCAGACCGGAGAACCATTTTGCTGGGTTCAACCATGAGAACCAACCCGCCACCTTTTCCCCGACCTCATATAACGAAGAATTATGGCTCTTTCGAAATTCCCATTTCAGCTGCAAAATTTCATCCATCTTCCGGTCTATAACCTCTTTAGGGTCATCCGTATTAGTAATGTACGTGCAACATTTGACACCGAACTGGGTGGCCAGTGTCACACAGTACCCACCAGTAATAGAGGTGAGATAATTTAGTACCAGTCTATGTTGCACCAACTCCTTTTTGTACGCTTGTAGCTCCCTTCCAGTATACCTGAAAGTGTCATCATACATCTCGGTGATATTATCTATTAATTTAGCTAGGTCTTGGATATATTTAAAGTTTAATGTTCCCCGAGCGGTCCTGGTGAGATCTAGAGCAACCATAATTTGGAAACCAGCAGTTTCACTAATCAATTTTGTATCTATGGGTTCCTCACCAGGAATCATATTTCTCTTGCCACGGTGTTCATACTGTGTGTGTATGTATGGTGGTGATGTAGTCTTGTGAATATCAACCATTTCTACATGAGTAATAGTCATGATTTCAGGAACCAGTTTAGCTAAGAAACACAAGCCTTTGGAACTCGGAGTCACCCAGGAATAAGCTTTTCTTCCACAAACAAAGTACACATCCTCAGGGAGAACATAAGGGACGGTATGCCCATGAATTATGTCACACAGAGTTTTGATAAAACTACCCATGCCTAGTGTCTCCATCTGCTCTAGACATGTGTCGGCATTAATGACATTTTCACATTTATCTGTAGAGACTTTTCCAATGGATACCTTCTTATGTTTGGTTATACGCCCTAACTTGTGACTTCCATCAATATTCCTGCCTAGTAGTGACCTTGTGAGTCTCTCTCTAAAATGAGTGTGGCGAGCCATTGTCTGATCTGATAGGTCAGCCTCCCAATTCTCCAGGCGCTTTGCGTGAGATATGTTTAGGCACAGCAAAGATCTGCCTATGGAGTATTGTCGAAGCGTCAGACTAGGGGACCTAGTGTTATTGTACCTCCCTTCTATGGGCCTCCCACCCCTTAATTCGAGTACTTCGGATATGTTCAGAGGGAATGGCACTAGTCCTATGTTATGCTGCCCTTGAGGCACATGAGAGCACACCCAACACTCGGTTTGGTTTAGCACCTTACCCACCAGGGAGTGATAATCCTCCAAAGGATGCCCGCCTATATTCAGAGTACTGGGGGACTGGCATCGTTGGATGCATCTCTCTTCAACTAGGGAGTTGCAGAACTTGCAGATACAATACTCATCAGACAATAGCCCCTCACACTGCCTCCGAGTTCCTGAGCTAGCAGACCTTTTCATAACCCCTGGACCAAGTTTGATAATGGGCTGCTCAGGATATCCTATTAACTTTTCTTCGGCCTCCATTTCATCCGTATCACTCCCAGAACTCTCCTCCGTCCTCCATCCTCCTTCACAAAAATAGAATGTCCTAGAAAAAGTAAAAACAAGGAAAATCCTGGAACAAAAGAAAAACAAAAACCGCCACTCCATCACTGAAAAGGTAGTTCTGAGGCAACGTCTCTGGTTCAGGTGTCTCAACTGCAGGCTTTAGGTCTCCCGGAACAGGCTTACGAGTGACAGCTCTATGTCGTCGGTCTGAGTCTTGTCTTGCACTTTCTCCGGATTATGGACTCTCCTGCAGTGGGTGGAATGGACCCAAGTGTCTCTCTCTGCAACCTTCAGTGATGTAGTACTGGTCAGCAGCACTTGGTACGGGCCTTCCCAACGGTCTGTTAAACAACCTGAACGTAAGAAATTGCGGATCGTAACATAGTCTCCAGGTTCAACATCATGACAGTTCGTCTCTGGCATACCAGGTGACAGCATTTTTAGTTTTTGTTGTTGTTGTTTCAGCTGTCTACTCATTCTTATAAGATATTGTACAGTCACTTCATTATTACACTTTAAGTCGTCTTGTGGACTCACGATCAAATGAGGTTGTCGTCCGAACAGTATCTCAAAGGGGGACAGATTAAGAGGAGGTCTAGGAGTGGTTCGAATGCTGTGGAGGACCAACGGCAAAGCCTCAGGCCATGCCAACCCAGTTTCAGCCATTATCTTACCTAGTTTGTTCTTGATAGTACCGTTTACTCTCTCCACCTTACCACTGGCTTGTGGTCGGTAAGGGGTGTGAAGTCTGCTACTGATTCCCATGAGTTTACACATATTTTGGAAGATATCACCAGTAAAATGGGTACCCCTATCACTTTCAATGATTCTAGGGATACCGAACCTACACACAAAGTCTTGTACAATTTTCTTTGCAGTGAACACAGCAGTATTAGTGGCTGCCGGATATGCTTCTACCCAACCGGAAAACACATCAATACACACTAACACATACTTTAGATTCCTGCACGGTGGTAATTGGATATAGTCAATTTGTATTACCTGAAAAGGTCCGTCTGTAGGAGGGATGTGGGATGGCTCAGTTGGAATAGTTTTCCCAACATTTTTCCTCAAACAAGTAAGACATGACATTGCTTTCTTACCAGCTTGAGAGGAAAATCCGGGAGCACACCAGTATGCTCTCACCAGTTTGCACATACCTTCTTTACCCAGGTGAGTCAGGCCGTATGCTGCTTCAGCCAGGCTTGGATAGTATGTTTGGGGAGCTACAGGCTTACCTTGTCCATCCCTCCAGAGTCCTGAGGACTCTTGACCACATCCCTTCGCCTTCCAGACCGCCTTCTCCTGCAGGGAACACAAATCTTGCATTTCAATTAATTTTTGCGTGTCTAATGTCTGAAAAACCATCATAGTCTCGGTCGATACAGTCATAGGTTGCCCTGCTGCCCATTTAGCAGCTTCGTCTGCCCTGTTGTTGCCCAATGACAGTGGGTCTTCTTCAAAGGTATGGGCTTTGCACTTTATGACGGCTACTGTTCTGGGTAACTGTATCGCTGTCAGAAGTCCTTTTATGTGTTGTGAGTGTGCTACTGGTGTACCTGCTGCTGTCGTAAAGTTTCTAAGACGCCAAAGGGCCCCAAAATCGTGCACTACCCCGAAGGCGTACCTACAGTCAGTATATATATTGGCTGATTTACCCTCTGCCAATTCACACGCTCTCCTTAGTGCTACTAGTTCCGCCACCTGGGCTGAGTGAGGTGGACCAAGGGGTTCAGCTTCTACCACATCCTGATCGTCTACAACAGCGTAACCAGTACATAGCTCTCCTGTCTCTGTCTGTCTATGGCAACTTCCGTCTGTATAAAACGTAAAATCTGCTTTTTCTAAGGGGGTGTCACGTATGTCGGGCCTTGTAGTAAAGGTCTGATTCAGGTGTTCCATACAGTCATGCGTGTCAGTATTCTTGCCTAACTCATCATCAACCAGGGTCTCCTCACCTCCCACCCTTTGTGTCTCTTGAGACACATACGGAAGGTATGTAGCTGGATTTAAGGTGTTACATCGTTTGATGGTGATGTTTGAGGGTGCCATCAGGGCTAGTTCCCATTTTGTGAATCTAGCTGAAGAAACATGTCTGGTTTGGGCTGAATTTAACAGAGCTGATACAGCATGGGGTGTATAGATGGTTGAATTATGACCTAATACTACATCTTCGCTCTTACTTACTAAAAGGGCCGTTGCTGCTACACTTCTGAGACATGTTGGGAGTGACCTTGCCACATTGTCTAATTGTGCACTGTAGTATGCTACCGGTCTGCTAGCGTCACCATGTTTCTGTGCGAGGACACCTGCTGCACAGCCATCAGCTTCTGTACAAAATAGCTCAAAAGGCTTTTCATAATCAGGTATTCCCAATGCAGGTGCTTTTGTCAGACTATCTTTAAGGTTAAAGAATGCTTGCTCTGACTCTTCTGTGTGTACAACACGCTCTGGTTTTGAGGAAGAGACTAGCTCCTGCAATGGTAATGCCAGAATAGAAAAACCTGGGATCCAGGACCTACAGTATCCACACATCCCCAAGAAAGTACAAATCTGCTTCTGGCTCTGCGGCAGGGTCATGTGTTGTATGGCCTCAATTCTGTCGGTTGTCAGGTGTCTTAACCCCTTAGTGAGGCAGTGTCCTAAGTATTTGACCTTAGTCTGACATGGCTGTAATTTATCCTTTGCCACCTTGTGCCCTGTTTGTGAAAGATGAAGCAACAACAATTTAGTATCATGCAAACATGACATAAAAGAATCAGAGCACAACAACAAATCGTCCACATATTGAATTAGAACAGACCTATTGTGGGGTTGAAAGGATTGCAAACAGTCATGTAAGGCTTGGGAGAAAATACTGGGGCTGTCAATGAACCCCTGGGGTAGTCTGGTCCATGTATATTGCACTCCTCTGTAGGAGAATGCAAAAAGGTATTGGCAGTCAGGGTGAAGAGGGACTGAGAAGAAAGCAGAACATAGATCAACGACAGTAAAATGACTGGCAGACGGTGGAATCTGCATGAGGATGACAGCTGGATTCGGCACTACGGGGAATTGGCTCTCAACAACTTTGTTAATTCCCCTTAAATCCTGGACTAATCTATAGCCCCTCCCCCCACTCTTCTTCACAGGGAAAATGGGACTATTTGCTGTACTGGCTGTACGAATTAAAATCCCTTGTTGTAACAGCCTCTCAATAACAGGATATACCCCTAGTTCCACCTCCGGTTTTAATGGATACTGTGGGATTTTTGGAGCTATCCTACCACTTTTTAGATTGACCATGACAGGGGCTACGTTTGCCATCAGTCCAGTGTCCTGTCCATCTCTGGTCCATAGGGAACCTGGTATTCCCAGCAACATCCCCTTTACTTGAGATGGACTTTGTTCTATAACAGTAGAGTGTAACATTAACCTTTGAGGGGTGTCCAATATATCCTGTACCTCATGTGCGACCTTCTCCGGCATATCTAAGAACACACCATCAGAAGTACAGTATATGACACATCCCATTTTACATAACAAGTCTCTCCCTAGCAAGTTAGTAGGAGCCGCTGCAGCCAAGAGAAACGAATGCTTAGTATGCAGAGGCCCGATAGTAACTTCGGCGGGTTTAGTTAGAGGATAATGTAACACTTTTCCCGTTACCCCCATAGCTGGAATAGTTTTACTGGTCACCTGTAGGTTGAAAGGAGAGGTTATCACAGATCGGGCCGCCCCTGTATCTACAAGAAAAGTTTGTTTCCTACCAGCTATGTCAACTATCATTGTTGGTTCTTCACTCTGACTCTCAGTTAACCTCACTGGCTGTAGACTACAGGTATGACCTGACCCCTACCGCTGACTATTGATTTCCCGCGCAGCATTTGCTGCCGTAATATGCGCGGGTAGATGTGAGTCTTCTAGTCTATGTGAATCCCTCCTTGGAGGATATCTATGTGACCCACCTTTCTGTGTATTGAGTCTTTCCTTTTTACACTCTCTAGCGTAATGTCCTTCCTCGTTACAGTTGAAACACCTGATCACTTTAGGTTTCCTGTTATATGGGTTGTATGCTGGTGGTCGTGTATGCACCCTTTCTAGAGCCTGTATACTTACCATCATTAACCTATCACTTTTCTCCTCCCTTTTTCTAAAAAGGTTTTTGTCATGCTCCACAGCAGACTCCCTAAGAGAGTCTACCGTGACGCCTCTCCAATTAGGTAATGTGGTTTGTACTCTCGTCTTTAAATTTTCTCTAAGGCCATCCATCAGTACTCCTACAGCTACCTCTCTGTGATGTGGGTCCTCACTTATGTTGGATATCCCAGTAAATCGTGCGATCGCTGTTATAGCTCTAGCAAAGTAATCTGAGGCAGTTTCACTATCCTTTTGTTTAATGGTGAAAATTTTACTCCAATTTACTACTACTGGAAAACAGATGGCTAAGTGTTTGACAATTTGTTCTATATTCCGTTGGTTAATCTCATCAGTCAATGTTTCATCTTCCTCCAACAAACAATCTTCAATAAATTTTTGTATGTTAGTATTGGGAGGAAGACACGCCCTCAACACTACCCGCCAATCCTTACTGGTCGGTTCGTGAGCATTTCCTAAATCTTTAACAAATTTCTGACATTTAGCTAACTCTTTTCTAGGATCTGGGAATTCAGTCATAATGGAACGTAATTCTGATCTAGTCCAGGGACAATGCATTGTAACATTTCTTAAAGGAACTACACCATCCTTATCCGATTTCCCATTGGGAACTGATATTGTGCGGACCGGAAACGCACCCTCTGGTACACTGACTTCAGGAGACACTACAGGATTTACTGGTCCTAGATTTAGAACGCTTTCACTCCTAGTGATCACGCTACTCTCACCTATCTCAGCCATTTTCTCATACTTGCGCTGAGCCTCTAGTACACTAACGGCATGGGCAATGGCCGAAATCACAGTGGGTTCATCTTCACTTTCAGATACACTTGATTTAAACTGGTTTAAAACAGGATACAACTTAGCAATTTTTCTATTTTCAGTTTTAACAACGGCTGTACTTACCCCTCCCGCCACATAAGGTGGCGGGGGCGCGCTTGCGCTGAGTTCGCCACGCTTCGCAATGGTTACATCCGCCTTGCGCGCGCTTTTCGTCACGCCTACTTCCGGTTTGCATTCGCTGCTCTGCCACGTGTTACTTTCCATTTGCCACAATTTTAAACAATCATTATGTTTATTCCTCACTTTCGTTGAGGTAATCAACCATACTTTATCTTTTACGGTATTTAGTACCTCTGCATTAAAACTTCCTATTGTTGGGAAAGGCCTATCACAAGTTTTGGTCATCTTGACCCACGTGTCACAATACACAGTTGCGTATGCACCATATTTCTTACACATGAGAAATTTCGCTGAACCAATAGGGCCTTCCTTAGGCAGTACACTGACCATCTCTAGCGTATGCTTAGCACCCATGTTGAACAATATACCTTCTACCCGGAACACAGACACACCGCAATGCTCTGTTCCTTCCGGCCAAATGTGAAACACAGACACACCGCAATGCTCTGTTCTTTCCACCTAATAATTTCAACTCTGTCGCTATACTCACCGCTAGAGATCTATAATCCTCGGTGAACGTTTTTCCTTTAGCCGCGCTCACTCGCTTTTCCCTAATACAGAAATATCACTGTGGGCCCCAAGGGCTATCAGCTCCTCGATACCCTGGCTAAACCACAAAATCTGCTGAGTTTATTATCGCTGGGAGGGCAAGTTAATACAATCAACCTGCCTTTCCAGTATAATTCCTCGTAGCTGCTTCACCAATTCGCACTAACGGTGCGATCGGATCGCACTGCCTACCAATACTAATTATTAGCAAACCTTGCGATCTATTGGTAGCGCTTTGCGAAAACCCGGTTTTCGCATTCGGTATACCTGCCCTGTATACCGTCCTTCAGTTGGGCAATCCGCCTCGTCAGACAGCAACTGAGCACAATCCACAATAAAACAGTGTATCTACGTTACAACATCACACACTATACACCTTTTCTGCGCAGAAAATCAAAAGTTCCCAACAACAGTAATAATATCTCAGAGGCTTTCACAAGTAATTATACTATACATGTACAATAACTATCAAAATGATTGTTTAACCACGTGGCAAGTCTACCGGAAGTTCGCGTACGCACAGCAGGAAATACACATACGCTACGCAATGCAATACAGTTAAAACGCACAATGACAGAAAAAAGAAACAGTTTTCTCTTTTGTCCCTAGGTTCTAGTTAGCGTGCCCTAGATAATGCAAAACGGACATTCGGTTTCGCAACACAGAGTAAAATTCAGGTTTTGAACACCATGCGTTCTTACCCGTTTATGACGCGTCTCCACCCTTTGTTGAGGAACCGAAATCCGTTGGTCTTGCGTATCATCGGCAACGAAACCTCCAAAGCTCACGAGCCCCCAAATTGTTACGTGCGTATCGTCGCTAACCAATAACGATTGTCGAATCTCGATTTGTGTTTCCAAAGCACAAAGATTTATTCGCAATAAGTGGAATAATATGCTCAAGCGAAGTAATAGTAAATACAGCCGTTACTTATCGCAGGCGCTCTGGATCCAGTGCAGTCATTCAATCCTGAAGTCTGGGGACAAGATGTCTGCACTCTGGATTACAAGCTGCTGCTTATATACACAATCAAATACAGTAATACAATGAAGATGGTATAGCTTGCATCTATTGGTCCGGGTCTCAGGAATGTCCAAGGGGTCGTCAATCATTGGCTGGTTCATCCTAAGGAATCCAAAGGAGGGGGTCATCTCTGCAGGGGGTATGCTCTGCTCTTCCCGCCAGGATTCCTTAGTCTTAAGTAGTTCATAATTCCCTATCATTCATAACTTGCGTATGCACTCTGCGATTCCGTCGCAGAGTGAACCAAACAGTAGGATATGTAACAAGGTTCATTATGATACCACTCATGAGGTTATTCCTTTAACCCGTTCCGTGTATTTCACTAATATGCATGTAACTCTGATATAACATATAAATACTACTATATTTCGACATAACTGACTATGTGTTGCAACTACCATTAATGTGTACTATTTTATAAGTATGCGTGTTTGTGCGAATGTATGGTAAAAGACCAATTACTGTTGCTGCCACGTGCAGTGGATGCGTACGCCCTTTCACGCCGTAGCGTGCCCTTGTACGTCCTAGCGTACCGTACGCATCTTTTCAGACAAAGACAACCAAGTTTGCTAGACTTTAATTGAAATGACTTTATCCAATTTGCTGACTTGGACATCTGTTACCCGCTGCGCATATGTTACCCTCTGCGAATCTGTTACCCTCTAGTAATCTGTTACCCTCTAGTAATCTGTTACCGCTGCGAGTCTGTTACCTGTTGCAAATCTGTTACTCTCTAGTAATCTGTTACCCTCTGCGAATCTGTTACCCTCTAGTAATCTGTTACCCGCTGCGAGTCTGTTACCTGTTGCAAATCTGTTACTCTCTAGTAATCTGTTACCCTCTGTGAATCTGTTACCCTCTAGTAATCTGTTACCCACTGCGAATCTGTTACCCTCTAGTAATCTGTTACCCACTGCAAATCCGTTACCCGCTGCGAATCTGTTACATGTTGCAAATCTGTTACCCTCTAGAAATCTGTTACCTGTTGCAGATCTGTTACCCTCTAGTAATCTGTTATCCTCTGGTAATCTGTTATCCTCTGGTAATCTGTTACCTGCTGCAAATCTGTTACCCTCTGAACCTTTGTATTTAACCATTTCACTGTTAACATCTTCTCAACTTCCCTCTTTTTTCTTTTTTTAAACCAGTGGATTTTTTTATTCCATTACTTTTATCAGACATATTAATGTGTCCTTACGTGGTTCCCAAATCACTCAGACACGGTATTAGGGGAAAAATAGATGGATGATTTATTCTGCAGAACAGGATTAAATACAGCACAGCCCCGTACTGATAGAAGGTCCAACAAGTGTGGAAATCAGTTCAAATAAATCCAGTGAGATTCGTTCCACAGCGCATCTCTGGCAGAGCATCACCTCTTGGCCAAAAGTTAGTCACACACGTCCAGCTCTCAGGGTAGCCTCTTTTATCACCTCCTAATACCACCATGGAATCTGCCTGTCCAGGGGAGTTGTAAAAGGTCTTGATTGGTGGGCTGCTTACACTATCTAGTCCCCCCTTCCCTACCTCCCCATATGTCCTCACTCAGGTGACCCCTGCTGGGTCCGGCTCCTGGCTGGCTGTAGAGCTCACTAGTGGGCAATAGGGAGCAAACAGAAATAACAATGATATCTTAATTCATTCAACTCCTGAGTGTTCCCTGGGGAGATGGAACTTAACCCCCGAAGTCCTTTTCCAAGGAGATGTTATATTTACATCACTGATACTTCCTGATAACAACATGGCTAAAAAGTGCAGTTCAGGTATGGATTAGATTAAAGGGTTGTAACATCATACACCATGCCCGTTGCTTTACATTCCTTCCCCCACTTTTTAGTCCATGTACCCTGTGGTGAGAAAGACTGGCTGGACAGTTCCAGAGGCGCGATGAGTCTGGTTCCTGCTGATGAGACAGGCCATCCGCATTTCCGTGATTTTTACCCTTTTTGTGAGCGATGGAAAAGTTATACAGTTGTAAGGCCAAGCTCCATCTCAGCAACCGTCCATTGTCCCCTGCGGTGCATTGTAACCAACTAAGGGGATTATGATCTGTGACCACCAAAAACTTGCGCCCATATAAGTACGGATGCAACTTTTTTGAGAGCCCAAACTATGGCCAGGCACTCCTTTTCAATAGTGGCGTATGCTATCTCGTGATCAACAAGTTTCCGGGAGAGATAGGCCACTGGGTGTTCACAACCATCCTCCCCTACTTGACTCAAGACAGTTCCTAATTCACAGCCTGAGGCATCTGTTTGCACAATGAACTGCCGTTGGAAGTCATGGGCTGCTAATACTGGGGACAGGGACAAGATATCCTTAAGATGAGAAAAGGCCTGCGCACAATCAGGGGTCCAGTCAATTTGTCGGGAGTACTCTTTGGTCGTCAAATCAGTCAGCAGTTTTGCAATGGTGCCGTACTGGGGCACGAACTTGCGATAGTACCCCGCTATCCCAAGGAAGTTTTTGGTTGGTGGGATGAGGCCAATTCAGGATGGCATCAATTTTTGTCGGCTCCGGTCAAATATTTCCTCCACCAACCCTGTGCTCGTGGTACAACACCTCTGCCATCCCCATCTGACATTTGTCTGGTTTGATTGTCAACCCTGCCTGACTAATCCGGGCTAATACTTGGGCCACATGCTGCAGGTGGTCCTCCCAGGTCTCACTAACAATAGCTATATCGTCCAGGTATGCCTGGGCAAACTCCTCACACCCTGTCCGCAAACGGTCTACTGTATGCTGAAAGGTGGCCGGGGCATTCTTCATTCCGAAGGGCATGGCAGTAAACTAAAATAGTCCAAGTGGAGTGGTGAATGCGAACCCCTCCTGTGCATCCCTGGTAAGGGGTATCTGCCAGTACCCCTTACTAAGGTCCAGCATGGACACATAGCGAGCCACCCCCAGCCTAACAGCTCATCTACCCGGGTCATGGGATACGCGTCTGTCCCCGTCACTTTGTTCAGTTTCCTATAACCCACACAGAAGCGTGTACTCCTGTCTTTCTTGGGCACTAACACCACACTGGCCACCCATGGACTATTGGATGGTATAATGACCCTCAGTGCCAGCATTTCATTAACCTCTTTTTTGATCATGTCAAGCACTTCAGGACTCACTCAATATGCGAGTTGCCGAATAGGCCAAGGCTCCCCGATGTCGACATGATGGGCCACTCCATGAGTGCACCCAGGTCTGCTGGTGAACTGAGGCCGCTCTACCTCCAATACTCCCTTCATCTGTTGAGTCTTGGCTCCTGTTAACTGCTGGCCTATGGGCAACGCCTCCACCACTATTTCCTTTTTTGGTTGCTGCGAGAATGTCGGGTATGGGGTCAGACTCGGGGTCGTCCATAGATGGGAAGCAGATTGCCGCAGCCCCTGGTGACAAACTCTTTTAAACTATTAATGTGATAGGTAACCACCCACTTCCTGGTTCGATCTAGTGCAATAACGTAATCTACCTGACCCTGTCTGTCCACTATGGTATAGGGCCCTGCTCAGGTCACCTGTAACTTGTGCTTTCTGGCCGGTACTAGCACCATCATTTTCTGTCCATCTTCTAACGCCCTTTCTCGAGCCCCCTGACTGTAATAATGGCACTGCCGTTCCTGCGCTCCCACAGTATGGTCATGAGCGAGCTACATCAACCTCTGCAGTCTATCCCTCATTTGTACCACATATTCCAAGACTGGAACCTCAGGTTCTTGGAATGACCCTTCTCAGCTTTCCCAGAGTAGATTGAGAGGTCCACATACCCTTCGAGCATATAATAACTCAAAAGGAGAGAACCGGTAGAATCCTGCGGCACTTCGCGGTACGCGAATAATAGCTGCTGCAATGACTTCTCCCTGTCTCCCCCCTCCGTCTCAGCATATGCCTGCAACAACTGCTTAAGGGTCTCATTAAATCTCTCGCAAAGACCGTTAGTCTGGGGATGGTAGGGGGTTGTGCGGAAGGGATGGAGCCCAAATTTGCCCCATACCTTCTGCAGCAAGTCCCCTTGAAATTGCGTCCCCTGGTCGGTGACTACTTCTTGAGGGAATCCTACATGGCTAAAGATATCCATGAGAGCCTGGGCAATATGTTCAACATCTATGGATGCTAGTGCCACTGCCTTGGGGTATCTAGTCGCGTAGTCGACTACGATCAGGATGTACTTCTTCCCTGTTCAGCTAGGTTTCCCACAATGTCCATGGCTTCCCTCCTAAATGGCTCACCTATGATGGGCACGGACTGTAGGGGGACCCGACGTGGGGGTCCCCCGAGGCGTTGGCATACATCGCATGAGGACCTATAGTGTTTGACCTCCTGGTTAATCCCAGGCCAGAAGAAATGTCGTAGTAACCGGGCACGGGTTTTACGAACCCCTAGGTGGCCAGCCAGGAGGATGTCATGGGCTAGTGCTAGTAACAGATGATGGTACTGCTGGGGAATAATCAGCTGTTTCCTGTCAGCCTTGGCGGGTACCTGGTATAACCTCCTTGCTTCCCACATGATCCTATCCTCCTGAGGTCCCCAATCTATCCTTACTGTCGCACTGCGGAGACCATCTAAGGATGGGTCAGTCTGTTGGACTTCCCTAAATGCAGTCCTATCTACTTCCCCCAGATTCATGTCAATGTCAGGTAAGTCTGGTACAGCATTACTCACCGACAGTGGTTCAGGTGGTGTGGAAGCTGATCCAACTGTAACCTCCGGTGCTGGTATAGGTGGGTCCTCGAGAGCTGTCTCCAAAGCCCATGCTCGACACCGTGTGATAGCTCCCACAAAGTAACTGGCCAATCCACCACCTATATCATTCCCCAGAATAAGGTGGGTATGTAATCCATCCAAAAATCCCACATTCACCTCCCCCGATCCCTGGCCCCAATCCAAATAAACCCTGGATATGGGGATAACTGTAATCTGGCCTCCCACCATCGAAATTTAGATTTTCCGGTTCTTTATCCCCTGATTAGATGGGGCTGAACTGGGCCGTATCATAGTAATAGAAGCCCCAGAGTTCCTACAGTTCCTGGCCATTCATTTTTACAGACTGCAGGTGTCCCTTCATATTTGCAGGGGTAGTCTTCCTGATTCCCGCTACCACCTCCACCTGATAGACTACTTCCTTTGCCTCTGGCGCATCAGGATAGTAGTGCCCATCCCCACCCTCAATTTATTTTTCTTGGCACACTGACACTCGGGGCACAGCTGGTCTCATTCCAGAAAAAGATCTTCCTCCTCGTTGGCAATTTCTTTGTATGTGTCCCAGTTGTTGGCAAGTGTAGCACCTCCTAGAGTCGGATACTGCTGGACCACGAGGTCTGGGCACACTAGAGTGCGCAGCTGGGATGCGTGGTGGCATGGGCCTCTTTTATCACCTCCTAACCCCACCTTGGGATCTGCCTGTCCAGGGGAGTTGCAAAAAGGTCTTGATTGGTGGACTGCTTAGACTATCTAGCCCTCTCCCCTACTTCCCCAGGTGTCTTCCCTCAGGTGAACCCTGCTGGGTCCGGCTCCTGGCTGACTGTAGAGCTCACTAGTGGACATTGGGGAGCAAACAGAAATAACAATGATAGCTTAATTCACTTAACTTCTGAGTGTTCCCTGTGGAGGTTGAATTTAACCCATTAAGTACTTTCCAAGGAGATGTTATAGTTACATCACTGATACTTCCTGATAACAACATGGCTAAAAAGTGCAGTTCAGATATGGATTAGATTAAGGGGTTGTAGCACAATACACCATGCCCGTTGCTTTACAAGTTTCATATGTATTTACTACATGTTTGTGTAATGAACAACTGGTAACACTATTTCCACCAGAATTATGTGCAGTCTGCATTTCTTTACCCTTAGTAGAAACGCTAAAACCATGAATTATTTTATTTGTACTTGCATCAACTTACTTACTGCAAAATGACTTCTTGTTCAGGTATTGACAGAACGTTTACCCTCTTTCCCTCACGAGGTTGAGACACCTGTCATCCGCTCACAAACATACTTCATTGCTTCATCCCTTTTTATGCCATTTTCCCCTCTTTCCACTTTCATGATTTGACTTCAGCCGCCTCCCTCACTCTCAGCATCCACAGAAATATCGGGGAGGAGCGTGAGGGGAACTATTTATGAGCTCCCATCAGAGTCAGATCCATACATGCAGATTGTTCATCTTGAAGAACCACAGAGCACTGTTTGGTACAATGTTTATCCTCCTCACTGTTCTGTATATTGTGGATAAAAGCCCACTGCTGATTTTGCCCATTTTGTATGTTCGATATTTCTTCCTCTAAGGCTGTGATCTTTTCTACAATTTTGTTTCTCTCTCTGCTGTAAACCCTGTTGTGCTGACTTTGTGGGGTTAGAAGATTAAACATTAGGTTTGGGGTTCAGGGGTTTGTTTTGCGTTAATGTTTGCATATTAGAGTTAGGGATATTACCATTAAGGGGTTAGAGTTAGTAGTTAAAGGGTTAGGGATTAGAGTGTTAGGACTAGGGTTATTAGGGTTATTAGGGATAGGGGGTTAGGGATATTGGTGAAGGAGTTAGAGATTAGGGTGTTAAGTTTATTAGTGTTGGCATATTAGGGTTGAGTTAGGGGCAAGGGTATTAGGGTTGGGGTTATGGGGTTAGGGGTTAGGCATATTAGAATTTGGGATATTAGTCTTAGGGTTTGGGTTAGGGCTTAGGGACATATTAGTTATAGAGATAGGATTCATGGGTTAGGGGTAGGGGGGTTAGGGTTATTAGTCCATATTAAGGTTAGGGAGTTAGGATATTGGGCCGTTGGGGTATAGAGCTAGGAATTCTTGCAGAAGCAACAGTGTAACTGGTGTCGGATGGGGGGGGAGGGGGGTAAGGCCGCTCTACAGCAGGATTCTCCATTGGGTGTAGTAGGGTTTCCAGTCTGTTATAAACCTGACACACTACACACCGACCAAGAAATCATGATGACTACAGCAGCGATAATGTAAAGATAGCGACTTACTTTCTATCTGACAAGTAGTATTTCCAGCACCTTAAATTCCCTTCAAATGTAAAAAACGACTTTCGAAAACATGAACAACTAACAAATGACGTCATTTCTAATGGTCATAGTAAAAACTGCAGTTTAAAGTGGCAATAGGTAGACCCACCACCTGGATTACATTATACAGGCTGTCAGTTAGATGGTAAGTCGATAGTTTTCCTTATCGCTGTTGTAGTCATAGTGATTCATTGGTGTGTAGTGTATTGGGTTTATAACAGCTGCTACAATGACTTCCACCGTGCTCCTGGTCCCGACATCTATCATCATCATCATCATTTATTTATATAGGCCGCTGCTCGCAAGCTTACAATCTATAGGACAAGGAGAGTTTGACACATGAGGTTAAGTCTACATTTTGCATTTCAGACCCAGCCAGACTGCAAAGGTAAAAGTGACTCATAAGCTAAATGATCCCGTCACACAACAATATTGGTCAGAGGGTAGTTGTCCTATGTGAAATTGTGTAACAGGTGGTAATAGGGTAATGTAGTGAGGTTAAGAGGGTGGTTGAGGAATATTATAAGCTTGTCTGAAGAGGGGGGTTTCAGAGAACGCTTGAAAGTTTGTAGACCAGAGGAGAGTCTATATACATAAAATTAAAAATACGAAAATATATAACAGAATATATAGCGGGATTACTAGACTATAGATCGGACCTCGTCATGTAGGGATAATCAATAACATGTATAAATTGTAATGAGGAATAATCTGGTTATATCACCATGTAAATCGAAATAATATTATACAAATAATGTCCAAGTACAGGTTGAAAAGGATTCAGGACATTAACTGTGAGTAGGAATTGGGGTAACCTGTGTTATGTAAAAATAAAACTAAGATCCCTATGGTCATATACTACACATTAGAGATGAATGATACAGATATATAAATCCAAGATATAAACTCAATATTTGGCTATTGTTTTTTCCCCAATATGAGACTATTTCCAATCTTTGATTACCAATTTTGTGATCAAGAGATAGTGTAACTCTGATATATATGCACTGAGGATGCAATATGTGCATATATTAACATAATGATGATAGAGCTGGTATTTGATACTCTTTATTGAAGCAGTACAATCTTCAATGATTCCAGTAATAATAATAAGTAATAATAATAATAAAAGAAAAGATCAACGGTTCATATTTTAGTCTTTTAGTTAACAAATTTTCACTTGCATAATCACTTATTTGTTTTTAATATTTTAGGTGTTAGGTTTAAAGTGCATACCAATATAATTATTTTATTCATTCCAACCCTTGAGTGCCATCTATAGGAAATACACTTTTATACTATAGTATTATTATACTATTGTATTCAGAGATGCACCATCTACTGGTTATGATGAGAAATATAGAATATAGCATTCACTAGGAGATGGCTGTTTGTGTTACTTGTCTCTCAGAGAGGTGCTATATATGAGAGATAGATCCATTTCTTCACCAAATGGCTTGTCGGAGTAATTTACATTTGCGCATGTCTAACATGAAGTAATATTTGGAAGATGGAGGTAGTTTTTGGGCACTAAATGCTACACTATATTATATTTTTGACTGTCTATGTTTTAAGTGTAGAAACAACAAGAAGGAACCGCGGAGATGGTATTATACAAAGATATATATATATATATATCATAGGCAAACTGAGGGGGGTGGGGGGTTTCCTAGTGCCTGGAAACCCCCCTCCAAGCCTGGGACACTGTATAATTGAGGTGGCTGGACCCTGCCCCTGCTTCACACGGCTCTGCTTGAAAAGGGAGAGCTGCGTGTACCTAACAGTAGTGCATGCATCATTGCCCATGTATATTATGGGGATAGGAAGAGTTGGAGAGCAGCCAAGCACTGTCTAATATTATAGCGATGCCCCCATGCATGCTGGTCATGACCACTGGTGGACAGTGGCGGATGCAGGGGGGGGGTGATCGCCCCCCCCCTACCAGGGGCTTGCTGCCGACAGCTGCACACTGTACAGGTCCGTTCAGCATTGACAGTGTGCTGCCCGGCTGCTCTGATTGTGTTTTAAACACACTGTCACTGCCGAGCGGACCTGCACATACTGTGCAGCCGCCAGCAGCCTTAGAAATCAGAAAGGGGGCGGGGCCTAAATGCCCCCCCCCCCCCCCCCCCCCAAAATCGCCCCGGGTAGGACAAATGTCTAGATCCGCCCCTGCTGGTGGCGTGGTGTGGAAACCCCCCTCTACAAATCCTGTGTTTGCCCATAGATAGATAGATAGATAGATAGATAGATAGATAGATAGATAGATAGATAGATAAATAGATAGATAGATATAGATATAAATCACATCACAAGAGAAGCACTCACTTTTGTAGATATTTCTCAAGCCTGGGTGCAGGAACTCCAAAAACATGGACGTATGACATAGTATAGTTAGGAGGCACTCAAAGGACTTTTCCAAATTATAAATTCTTTATTCCATAAAAGATTTCTTCTCTTATGGAATAAAGAATTTATAGTTTGGAAAGACCTGTGAGCGCCTCCTAACTATACTATTTTATGTATATATATATATATATATATATATATATATATAAACACATTGTATATATAAATGTGTGTGTATATAAACTTTACATAAGAATATTTGATATCGTGTTTAGAATAATTTGTGTCCTGACAGTAGGAGGTAGTGGGACCCACACAGGACCAGTGCTAGGGTTCTCCGTGCCCTAGGCAAAATTTCAAGATACCGCCCCCCTTGCCCTTCCCACCCCTCGCGAACACACCAAATACCTGCCTTACAGACCCTTACCTACTCGACTGTGTGCATTTGTGTTTTTTTTTTAAAAAAAATTAGCCTTACCTCCTCCAGCGGTCCAGATGCCGTGATGTTTGATGCAGAACGCTGTCCAGACTCCACTGCAGACACAGGATTTCTAGAGGGGAGGTATCCAGGTGTTAGATTTCGGAACACCTGCATCGCACCACTGCACCCCCCCCGAATCACTTGCAAACTATGGTGTAGAAATTGTACCCCATAGATTGCAAGTCAAATATAGAGCATGATGGGGCAAATAGTCATTTTTATGTTGTAGAAAAATGACTATTTGCCACCTCATGCTCTATATTTAACTTGCAAAGTATGGGGGAGAAAATTACTTTTATTGGTACCTTACGCTCTATTTTTGACTTGCAGCAAGTCAAATATAGAGCATGAGGTGCAATAAAATAATAATTTTCTCCACCATAGTTTGAAAATGAAGTATAGAACATGAAGTGCCAAATAATAGTAATTTCTCTCCCAAATACCTTGCAAATGAATCATAGTGGCAATAGTGATGTTTATATAATAGAAAAATTACCATTTGCCACGTCATACTCTATATTTCATTTGCAAGCTATTTGGGAGAGAAATTACTATTATTTACCACTTCATGCTGTATCTTTGATTTAAAAACTATGGTGAATAAAATAATTATTTTATTGGCACGTCATGCTCTATTTTTGACTTGCAGCAAGTCAAATATAGAGCATGAGGTGCAATAAAAGAATTATTTTATCCACCATAGTTTTTAAATCTAAGATACAGCATAAAGTGCAAAATAATAATGAAATTCCACCCCCAACATTTTTTTTGCCTCCACACTTTATGAATTTGCCTTTGGGTACTACTTTTTTTTTAAAAAAAAATTAATAATACAAAAAAAATAAAAATTAAATATACTCACTGTTTTTGAGGCTGGTCAGCAGATGCAGGGAGGCTCTCCTTTAATGGCTCAGCAGAGCGGTGATTGCTGGGAGGGGAGGGGGCGTTGTGTAGGAACTTTATTCACACTGTCTGTCACTGACAGACAGTGTGAACCTGCAGACAGGCGCCGCCGGGTAAAGACTGTCACATGATCACTGACTGACGTGTGAGATGCGCCGGGCAGCCCGGGCGCATAATGAAAAGGACGGCGGACAGTAAAAAAACAGCGGCGCCAATTCTCTCCCGAGCCGCTGACTAGATTTTAAAATCTAGTCGGCCGCGCCCTGCAGGTCCCTAGTCAACTGCCTAAGGTTGCCTAATGGGAGCGCCAGGCCTGGATCCACAGGTAGCATCTAGACAGCACTTCTTGTGGAGAACTTATTGAGATAGGAATTAACTTTATATATAGGACAATTGGTTCGTGCGTAAAGAGGGCTTAAAAAGATGAATGAATGTACTTCCCTCAGTATATTTCAATGTTAGGATAAAAATATGTTATTTCCCCAATCTACAAATGGTAATGGATTTAGCTGGTTTTGAAATATTCCAAACAGTGTCAAAATAACTTCACTGAAAGTTTAGTATTAACCAAATGAATCCACTAAAATAAGATGGAAAATAAATAGAAGTCTTCTCATAATGGTTTCTGTTAGTCCAAAGATGATTACATCATTTTATAAGAAAAGCAATTTGATGGATATTCTATGATTATTATGGGAGTATATTAAGGAATATGTCTTAATTTTAATATCAAACGTCTTCTTTGTAATACAGGACTTTATATTAGATGTAGTTAGTTTGCGGTTAGGCCTAGTCCAAACTCTATAGCATGCCCACAAGATTGGGTGAATGGACAGAATATCCAGTGAACAGCTGACCACATGCTTTAGCCTTTGATGATATAGGACTATAAGTCTTACCAGACGGTCTGTAACATCTGGCAGATATTTATGTGGATAAGAACATTACTTGAATAATGTTTAAGACGTATCCCGTTGTTGTGTATGTGCTCAGTATGTCCTTTTCATTAGGAAAATATGTATCATGTAAACTGTATGTTACACCCTTACGATGGCTGAATTATAATTCTATGTATGGGTCAGTACTTCTTATGTCTTGCTGCCATTCTTTTGGAAAGTCAGCAAATAGGGATGTTGTCCACTTACTACTTTCCAGGCTTCCAATATTCTTAAAATGGACAACCCCTTCTTAATCTTTCCCTCCACCTAAAGCATATAGAGTGTCACACTGTTCACCAAGATAGGACGTACTGCTCAGATTGGCACAACTGAACTGCATGGCGCGGAATCTAACACACCCCAGGGACCCCTGTAAGGAGGGATAGGCTGCGACGGACATGCAGGTGGCGGCCCTCGTAGACAGCTCTTGGCTAGGTGACTGGTGAGTAAACGTAGAGAAGAAGAACAAGACGAGTCAAATCTAGAACAGTCAGAGCAGGTACTTGGCAAAAATGCTCGTCAGGAATTGTGCCAGACTACATACCCATCAACTGAACTGTAGCTATGTGGAGATGCCCCTGACGTTGGCATAATCCTGATGGCACAAATATTTGTGAATAAAGTGTTTTAGTTTTCTTACATAAGATATGACCGTGAGTGCATTTCGTGCCTCCTTATCGTGATGCCAGTCTCATTTGGATCATCTAGGCTACTAACCACGAGTGTCTCCTTTCTTTATTCTTGTGTGTAGGAAAGTAAATGTGAAATGTTTCTGTTTCTTGTTCTCTCTTTGGATAAAGACATTTCTGTGTATGACAATGGGCTATATTTACTAAACTGCAGGTTTGAAAAAGTGGAGATGTTGCCTATAGCAACCAATAAAGTTCTAGCTGTCATTTTGTATAATGCACTAAATAAATGACAGCTAGAATCTGATTGGTTGCTATAGGCAACATCGCCACTTTTTCAAACCCGCAGTTTAGTAAATCTAGCCCAATGAGTTTGTTTACAGAAGATCGCCATAAGTGCTCTCTCTCCTCTACCGCCCCCCCCCTTTCCTCTCTTTCTCTCTCTCCCACCCTCCTCCTCTTCTCCCTCCCCCTTCCCCTTCCTCACGCCCCCGCTCCTCCTCTCCTTCTCTCTCTACCACCCTCCTACTCTCCTCTCTCTCACCCTCCTCCTCTCCTTTTCCCTCTCCCACCTTCCTCCTCTCCTCTCTCTCTCACCCTCCTCCTCTCCTTCTCTCTCTCCCACCCTCCTCCTCTCTTTCTCTCTCTCTCACCCTCCTCCTCTCCTTTTCTCTCTCCCAACTTTCTCCTCTCCTCTCCTCTCTCTCTCACCCTCCTCCTCTCCTTCTCTCTCTCCCACCTTCCTCCTCTCCTCTCTCTCTCAACCTCCTCCTCTCCTTCTTCTCCCACCCTCCTCCTCTCCTTCTCTCTCTCCCACCTTCCTCCTCTCCTCTCTCTCTCTCAACCTCCTCCTCTCCTTCTTCTCCCACCCTCCTCCTCTCCTTCTTTCTCTCCCACCCACCTCCTCTCTTTCTCTCTCTCTCACCCTCCTCCTCTCCTTCTCTCTCTCCCACCTTCCTCCTCTCCTCTCTCTCTCAACCTCCTCCTCTCCTTCTTCTCCCACCCTCCTCCTCTCCTTCTTTCTCTGCCACCCTCCTCCTCTCCTTCTCTCTCTCCCACCCTCCTCCTCTCTTTCTCTCCCACCCTCCACCTCTCCTTCCCCGTTCCCCTTCCTCCCGCCCCCGCTCCTGCTCTCCTTCTCTCTCTACCACCCTCCTCCTCTCCTCTCTCTCTCTCACCCTCCTCCTCTCCTTTTCCCTCTCCCACCTTCCTCCTCTCCTTCTCTCTCTCCCACCTTCCTCCTCTCCTCTCTCTCTCAACCTCCTCCTCTCCTTCTTCTCCCACCCTCCTCCTCTCCTTCTTTCTCTCCCACCGTCCTCCTCTCTTTCTCTCTCTCCCACCCTCCACCTCTCCTTCCCCGTTCCCCTTCCTCCCGCCCCCGCTCCTGCTCTCCTTCTCTCTCTACCACCCTCCTCCTCTCCTCTCTCTCTCTCTCTCACCCTCCTCCTCTCCTTTTCCCTCTCCCACCTTCCTCCTCTCCTTCTCTCTCTTTTCCACCTTCCTCCTCTCCTCTCTCTCTCTCCCTCCTCCTCTCTTTCTCTCTCTCCCACCCTCCTCCTCTCTTTCTCTCCCTCTCACCCTCCTCCTCTCCTTTTCTCTCTCCCACCTTCCTCCTCTCCTCTCTCACCCGCCTCCTCTCCTTCTCTCTCTCCCACCCTCTTCCTCTCTTTCTCTCTCTCCCACCCTCCACCTTTCCTTCCCCCTTCCCCTTCCTCCCACCCCCGCTCCTCCTCTCCCTCCCCTGCTTAGTGCCGTCTGGTGTGTGGTCAGTGTTAGAGGAGAAGACACTGCCAGTTTTTGATGGAGAATGGACCAATCCAGACTATGCTACAGATTAATCTACAGTGTGTGCGATAAACTTATTAATCCTATGGACCAGGCACTACTCAGTGCACCCCATGGACTTCATCCAGTTCCAAGCAACCTGAAGGAGACGTCCACTAAGATATTTCTTTAAATTTCCATCTTCCAATTAATACAATAATTTGCAAAGATGGTTGAAAATGATTAACTTCTTTGCAGCACTAGTTGAGCTGTTTCATAATGAGCTGTAACATTATTGTGTCCTTCCATAGTGTCTGTCCTAGCACACATTGTAGCTGTCTACATTCTCTGTAGCATGTCTCTGGTCGCCCCCATATTGTGTTTCAATTGCAGTCTTACTATTGGAAATATATGGGATTGTGCTATGTTATCTGTTACACTGTAGGTGAGATATTCATGTTACCACTAAAGCTTCCTATTGTTTCATTATGCCAAAAGAGTAAGTCTATGTATATTCTAGATCTGTGTACACCATACATCAATAATTAGATTATCGGGTCAGGTAGACCAGACTATTGTTTAACAGAAGCTATCTTAGTTTACCTAAACCACAGGAGATCTAACTAGGGGTAGTGTCCCCTCCTCTGTTCCAAATCTAGCCAGGTAAGTGTTATGCTTAAAGCACAATAGAGTGAACATTATATTATACTGTAACCATTTATATAGATTGTAATTGTCCTGCTTTGGCATTTACTCACATGTTGCTGACAGTGAGAGACGGTAAGATTGCGCTATTAGCTACATTTCTTGGCAAACTAGATAAGGGTTAGGAGGGTATTCACAAGCTCTTTGTACCTGATTTAATCACCTTAATAAGGAAATGTGTATTATGCATTAATATCCTAAAACACAGAAGAAAGCCAAACACACACCTACAACCTGAGGCTATTATGAGGGTATAAGAAGGAGCAGTTCAGTGTTCAAGGATATGAATACCAGGCTGGTGTAGGAAGTAATGGTTTTTGCTACCTGACGGAAGGTGGAGATCAGGAGAAGGACTGCGAGGACCCTTGTTCCTCTTCCTTTGGATAAGTCACCCCAAGTCTTGTGAATCGGAGTGCTCACCAGAATCGAGGTGACAGTGAAGCCGGACCGCTGCCTTGCTGGCAGTCACTGAGGCTTTGCAATCCCGGGACTTGTGCTAAGGACTGCTTGTGACAGGATGGACCGCCTATGCCACCCTGTCTTTTGTTGCTGGGAATTGGCTGGGCTTACTTTGCCACCATTCCCCTTCATTATTTCAAATACACCCCAGTAGGAGTAGTCTGCTTCCACCACTGGACACCTTTGTGGCGTCCAGAACCAGGTTCCTTCGAGGGTAACTGTCACTGCTAGTGTACTCCCGTGCTGGTACACTTGGACTGGTACCCCTGAACGCTTACTATGGATCAGGGTGCTGTAGATGAATCCCCCTGTAGATGAATCACACTGGCCAGAGCTGCTGGGTAGCGACAGAGCGGTGGTACTGGAGAGCTGGGTCCAAAACTCAGAAACAGCCGGAGGGCAGATTAGATTTAGAGGCTAATCTGTAGGTCACAGGATTACAGCAATATTGAAGAAGTTGTCAAGCAGGGTCTATTTTGCTCAAGTGTCCTGACAAGGACAGTTCCACTGATTTAAAGGTATCAGTGGTCAGGTCCAGATGGAACATCAGAATGATACATTTCAGTGTACAAGGGCTCCCTTTTTATACAATTTTAGACACAGCCTCACAGGCTATTTTTAGAATTTGTTTATCCAAACATGGATTTACATGCAATGCAAAGCTAACAATATTTACATTTATCTGTGATATCCTAAAACCTTGCTGTGATTTCCTGCATCTTAATTTGGAGACAGTGGACATCTGACAACAAGTCTAATTACCCCTTCCTTTCTCTTAAGGGACATTGGTCACTCACATCAAAAGGTCTAATCAACATGAGATTAGCATGGGTGCTTTCTTCCAACAGTTGCAGAATACATATTTCCTCCAAAGAAAAGAATTCCCCAAGAAAAGTTGTAAACCCCAAACAAGACATTTCCTTGCACCAATATATGCAAAAGATTTTCTAAACAGAGGCTTATTGTATTAGATATATACATCAGCATTTCCTCTAGCAAGATTAAAACAGAAAAAAAGAATTTCCTCCCCTGGTGTCAGAAATAAAGATTTCCTGTATCAAAATATACACAATATCAAAAATAAGTGCATTGGCAATTATATAAAAAAGCGCCCTGCGCTATTTCCTTTAAATAAATTTATACTATAAGTTACTTGTAAGTGATCCAGTCACACTGCGATTGTCCTGTCTGTTGTATGTGCCTGCAACTAATACTCCTGTACATATGTTGGTTTTGTTCAGTTAATAAACCTTCCATTGGTTAAGTAAGTCTTTACCCAGAAACAGGGGAAGTCGCTGTCAGCCTGGGTAGAAGACGCTTCCTCACACCAACAAAGTAACAAGATAACAGTGGTCCTGGCATCCTGTTATAGGGAACAGAGACAGAAGGGGATGTTGCATCTCAACTACTATTTTCTTTAGTTTAATTGATACTTGTTGGCTGAAATTATCAGATTATAACTTGATAAATTGGAATCAACTAAAAAAAGAGGATTTGTTTTCTAGCAGACGGCAGCGTAAAAAAACAATCCTTACAAAACGTATAAATTGGGGGTTGGGAAACCTGAAAAAGTTTTGTTAGAAACAATTTCTCTGTATTGTAAATGATCTGCTCATTGTGGACTAAATCCTCTCCCGTCTGTGACAACCGGGATATCTGAGCACTGGACACACTGCAGTCATTCTACTTACAGACAATCGAACATTTTGTAGCCATTTTAATGTTTAATACCATTTCATTTACATAATGTCAATAAATCAGAGTGATCATGCATAAGAATTGAATGTTTAATGTAATTGCAGTATTAATCACGCATTTAACATGGAACGATTATGTGTTACAGTGATAACTTGTTTATCTGTATTATAACTCAGTCTGTGCAAGCAGTGTGCTGGGTACCCAGCGGTGCGCTGCGCAAGGTGCACGGTGCATCCAGCGGTGCGTTGTGCAAGGTGCACGGTGCATCCAGCGGTGCGTTGTGCAAGGTGCACGGTGCATCCAGCGGTGCGCTGCGCAAGGTGCACGGTGCATCCAGCGGTGCGCTGCGCAAGGTGCACGGTGCATCCAGCGGTGCGCTGTGCAAGGTGCGCTGTGCATCCGGCGGTGCACTGTGTATGCGCTGTGCATCCAGCGGAGTGCTGTGTATCCAAGGCTATCGCTCTGCAGTTCTGAGTATTGCCCATTTTCCCAGGACAGCCTTGATGCCTATGTGATTAGGGAGACAAAACTGTCTCAAATAAGACCCCAATTTTAATGTGACCATTAATGCAAAACACCCAGAGGTCCTGTCCTACCTATCAGCAATTGGATTGGGTCACACATCTCTGAGCTATAGGGGTACAGTGGAGATTCCTCTTATACTGATTGGCAGACATCAGCCTCATACATGATCCTGATTGGTAGAGTGTCCTCATTACGGTTTGTACAAATGAGTTTAATAAAACACTTTGCAGAACATGATCACGTTCCTATAAATGCTTCTTTATACATTACTTACTATTTGCAGATTTAAGCTTAGCTGTCCCTCTTACTTGTATAATACAGGTCTGGAACTGGCTGAAGGAGGAGAGAGACAATGGGAGATTCAGGGTATAAAATATACATCCCGACGGTCATGTTATTTCTTACAGCAGTAGACGGGTAGATCTTTAATGTGGTGCTGGATGGCAGAGCTGGACTGAGGGTGAGACTGGAGAGGTACCGATATGGGTACAAGGTTTGGGTCACAAATCCAGCTCTGATAAAACCTTTTCTACTACTCTTTCAGATTAATATCTGTCTGGGTGACAAGTGTATGATAAAATGGGGCCACAACGATTAGTCAGCCACAAACATGGGTGCAACAACTCCATCCAGAGCCTCATAATTCCTCTTCTCCCCGAGATATAAACACTGGAGGGTATTTACTAAACTAGTACAAATGTGCAGCTACAATATAGATCAGTTGTGTGCAAGTCAGATAATGCCAGCAAATGTCTGGTTGGTTAGTAGTTTATAGGTGAGTACAATATATCGCACCCACACCCTATATATGGGCGAGTAGCTTATAGATGAGTATCCTATATATGGGTGAGTAGTTTATAGGTGAGTACCATATATATGGGCGAGTAGTTTATAGGTGAGTACCATATATATGGGCGAGTAGTTTATAGGTGAGTACCATATATATGGGCGAGTAGTTTATAGGTGAGTACCATATATATGGGCGAGTAGTTTATAGGTGAGTACAATATATCGCACCCACACCCTATATATTGGCGAGTAGTTTATAGGTGAGTACCATATATATGGGCGAGTAGCTTATAGGTGAGTATCCTATATATGGGCGAGTAGTTTATAGGTGAGTACAATATATCGCACCCACACCCTATATATTGGCGAGTAGTTTATAGGTGAGTACCATATATCGCACCCACACCCTATATTGGCGAGTAGTTTATAGGTGAGTATCCTATATATGGGCGAGTAGTTTATAGGTGAGTACTATATATATGGGCGAGTAGTTTATAGGTGAGTACAATATATCGCACCCACACCCTATATATGGGCGAGTAGTTTATAGGTGAGTACCATATATATGGGCGAGTAGTTTATAGGTGAGTACCATATATCGCACCCACACCATATATATGGGCGAGTAGCTTATAGGTGAGTATCCTATATATGGGCGAGTAGTTTATAGATGAGTACCATATATATGGGCGAGTAGTTTATAGGTGAGTACAATATATCGCACCCACACCCTATATATGGGCGAGTAGCTTATAGGTGAGTACCATATATCGCACCCACACCCTATATATGGGCGAGTAGTTTATAGGTGAGTACCATATATCGCACCCACACCCTATATATGGGCGAGTAGCTTATAGATGAGTACCATATATCACACCCACACCCTATAGGGTAAGGGTTGCCAGTCATTTGAACTCTGCGATCTAGTCTAAAGACAGAAAATCCTTTGTAATCTGCCTTAGTGCAAAATTATTATTAGGTCAACTAGACAATGAAGCGTAAAATAACATAAAAAATATGAATTCTTAATAAAAGACACAATTGTACTTTATATTGCAAAAGTACAATTGTTACTTTTATTAAATATTGATCTTTTCAAACTAAACTTTTTACCAAACTTTATAATAATGAAAAGGTGTTTTTCCCCAACCTCCTGTGATGTTCAGAGCTGACTCTGCATATCCTGCGATAACTGAAAGAGGTTTCAGAATTACTGATGAGTTAGGGGCTTGGTAGTGGTGGGGGTCGCTGGTGATGGGTGGTCTACACTTCCACCACTGAAGAGTGAGCATGGACTATGTGGAGCTCTGCTCTCTTCGGAGGTGGGGTCGGTCCGAGATGAGATGTAGTTTGCATTTGAGAGCGGCTATAATATGAACTTTTCGGTGGCCCAGGAAGACAGAACAAGTGGCTGGGCGCTATGTGTTAATCCCCTTGATGCTATTAGGGAACTTTAAGTTGATGTAACCACCGATATGAGCAGATTACAGGTCAGGAGAATTGGAGCTCTCAGACTGGCTGTGATGGACCATTTGGCCACTTTTGCTATATGGTTTAAATCATGGTAAAATGGAGGAATATATCAGAGATTGTGAGAACTTACTATGGGAATCAAGCATGGGGATATTTTTATGGTTTTGGGAATTTCAGGGGTAAATATCATATGAGAAAAACTGTGGTGAGTGTTTGCTGGATACGTTTGATGCTTACACATCAGTGACCAGGAATGTGACCATATTGCTTGATACAGATAGAGACCAGTGGTAGAACTCAGTTACTGCTACAAGTTCTGGCAATGCACTGTTCCACCCCTGATAGAGACCTTCAACATGAGATATCTAAACCTAACCTCAGAGGAACAAAACTAAGGTTACTAAGGGTTGTCACAAACTTAATTACTGCAACTTATCTTCTGCAATGTGTGCTGATGAGGACCCTGCATCCCCGGATGTAACATGAAAACTGTAAATATTTAGGGGTCTATGTATCAATATAATGCGGTGCCAGTAAGTATGTCTGGCTGCAGATCACAGTGATGGCGATTTATTCACCACTGAAATTCACCAAGCCGGGGGCTGCTCTGGGAGCCCTAGTGATGTGACCCCTATGGTGCAAACTGTTATTCCTGTTTACGGCAACATATCGCTGCCGATAAAAGGAGGAAGAGCTGTGTGCGCACCCCCATCCACAGGAGGAAGAGCTGTGTGCGCACCCTCATCCACAGGAGGAAGAGCTGTGTGCGCACCCCCATCCACAGGAGGAAGAACTATGTGCGCACCCCCATCCACAGGAGGAAGAACTATGTGCGCACCCCCATCCACAGGAGGAAGAGCTGTGTGCGCACCCCCATCCACAGGAGGAAGAACTATGTGCGCACCCCCATCCACAGGAGGAAGAGCTGTGTGCGCACCCCCATCCACAGGAGGAAGAGCTGTGTGTGCACCCCCATCCACAGGGAGAGGCTCCAGCTGGATCCCACAGGAACTGACAGGTAACATCCCCTAATCTTTCTGCGAATCGCAAAGCTTTTCATTCATTGCAGAACATCGCGGTCCCCATATGAATCTATGGGGACTGCGTTAAGAAACGTTAAGTGGGTTATGGTAGGAGAAATCTTTAATTTCTTCTGCAAAATCTCTTGATACATTTGTCATTTTGGGAGAAAATTGTTGTTTTCTCCATTTTAATGGCTGATCGCAGTTTAATACCTAAACCCCACAATGTGCCAATCTCTGGGCACAGCAACTGAGAAAAGAAGACGGCCATGTTGAGTTATAAAAGGGAGGGGCTATGAGGAGTAGGTTATTTGGAGTAATAGGAAGAGTTGTGGGAGGGGTTATATGGAGTAATAGGTGGAGTAATGGGAGGGGTTATATAGAGTAATAGGAGGAGTTATGGGAGGGGTTATATAAAGTAATAGGAGGAGTTATGGGAGGGGTTATATAGAGTAATAGGAGGAGTTATAGAGGGGTTATATAGACTAATAAGAGGGGTTATAGGGAGGGGTTATATGAAGTAATAGGAGGGGTTATAGGGAGGGGTTATATGGAGTAATAGGAGGGGTTATATAGAGTAATATGAGGAGTTATAGAGGGGTTATATAGAGTAACAGGAGATTTTATATGGCATGGTTATATGGAGTAATGGGAGGAGTTATAGGGAGTGGTTATATGGAGTAATGGGAGGAGTTATAGGGAGTGGTTATATAAAGTAATAGTTTTGTTAGTATAGAAATAGGTGTTTATTTTTACCAGTTTATCATGCCCTGGAAGTTTGTGTGATGAAGCATTATTCTCTTATATAACATTCATCCCTCATTCACCAGTTCCATAATGTGACAATGGAGATGAGAGTCGTCATACAGCCATAACCTGGCACAAAGCAGAATATTACACGGCTTCCACTGCTCCTCTCTTTTATTGAACAAAAGGGTCTCTCTGTTCCAGACAGAATGCTCCAGATAGTGCTACACAGTAACACAGCTAATCCAGGCCTTTGAAGTTCAGTTATTTAAATAACTATAATCTATAGGAATAAGCATATACTGCAATAAGAAAATAATTGACACATTCAGGAAAACATAGTATGAAAGCATTTGAAAGACAACCAACCTCAGCTGTTCCAACAGTGGAACCGCATAAGACAGAGGTCACAGGTTGGAGACAACATGGAAGTAAATGTCCTGGACACTGTCACAGCTTTATCAGAGAACTTCATCTCCCAGGGCATGGAACCATTCTCAATATATATTTGTTATGATACTATATAGGTCTTTTGTCAATGGACCAGCATCTTATTGTCTTGGAAGTTGTAAAAGTTATAGACGGGAATGCATGTGTCCTGAGCTTGGCTGGACAACTCATTTGGCAACAAAGTGATGAAACATGAACGATCCAGTGAGACACCTGAAGAAGGTTTAGATTATTCTTTGGATTACTGTGTGTGATTGGGTCGGATGTGGAGTCCAGGTTCATGATGGACTTTGTACATTAAACGGCAATATTCTCCTCAAAAAGGGAGAGCAGTAGAAGGATAGCCCAACCAATAAGGAGCCCTAAATTGTGAAGGAAGAAGAGCAGCCATGGTCTACTGTCCTTTACATTCATCATAGCTGGCAGCTGGAAGAGAGGAGGACATAACTTAGTAATGGAGGACCACACATGATGGAAAATGTAAAAGACTACAACTGGACAGACAAGTAAGGATGATATCTCCTGAGAAATGAAAAAAGCCAGGAAAAGAGGCTGTTCTCACCATGTCTGCCAGAGCCACGTAGAGAAAGAGACCAGTGGCCACAGTAAATATCCACTGTTGGATTGCTTCATCTGCAGCAATGGAGAGTGCAATGTACAATCCAATAAATGCAGTGAGTGCACTGACGAAATTCAAGAACAGTGCCCAACGAATCCTGAGTCCAGCGTGGAGAAGAGCGGCAAAGTCACCTGTTTAAATGACAACAAGAGTGAAAGTTTTGGTTAGTCAAGTATAGGTGTTGCCAGAAAATATTAAGAAAATAATAAATTGGTTCCATCAAGGTTAAACCTAAATAGTTGTGATTTTCTTTAATAAATTAGCTGTTAAACAAAACCCAAATATTGAAGTTTCCTTAAGAAATATGCTAGCTTCAGAAACAATTCTGACATCTAATTTCCGTGTGTCGGTATTATGCACAGTATGGTATGGGGTAAACCACTTAAACAAGTCGGGGGAAAAAAACTTGCTGGTAATTCACAATGACGTACCATTGCCCTCATATGGGAAATCCATCTATTTGTGCTAATTGATTTGCCACACCTAAGAGACAGGACTTACCCAGCTCATGCGGGAGTTCATGGCAAAACACGGCCAGAGATGTGGCTAGTCCAGTTTTCCAGGATGTTGAGAAAGCAGCTCCCATAGCCAGACCATCTGCAAAGTTGTGTATGGCGTCCCCAATGGTGATCATATATGGGATCATCCGCAGCTCTGCAAGCAAAGTTACATTCATCAATGGAAAAAAATGCAGGAGTGAGGGGGACGTTACTGTGGACTAAAAATCTACAATAATATAGATGAATAAGGGGAAGATAGAATACCAGGCAGAAGAGGATGGGTGAGGGAGGGAGAGGGAAAGGTGAGGGAAAGGAGGAAGGGAGAGGGAAGGGTGAGGGAAAGGAGAGGGAAGGGAGAGGGGAGGGTGAGAGAAGGAAGAGGGAAGGCTGAGAGAAGGGAGGGCGGGAGAGGGAAGGGTGAGGGAAGGGAGTAAGCGAGAGGGAAGGGTGAGGGAAGAGAGAGGGATGGTTGAGGGAACGGAGGGAGGGAGGGAGGGAGGGAGGGAGAGGGAAGGGTGAGGGAAGGGTGAGAGGAGGGAGGAAGTGAGGAAGGAAGGGAGAGGGCATTACCTTAGAGGAGACAGAAGATGATGGAGGGTTGAGGGGGATTATCATGGAGAAGACAGAAGAGGATGGAGGGTTGAGGGGGATTATCATGGAGAAGACAGAAGAGGATGGAGGAGTGAGGGGGGATTATCATGGAGAAGACAGAAAATGATGGAGGGTTGAGGGAGGATTATCATGGAGAAGACAGATGAGAATGGAGAAGTTAGGGGGGATTATCATGGAGGAGACAGAAAAAGATGGAGGAGTGAGGGAGGATTGTCATGGAGCAGACAGAAAAGGACGGGGGAGTGAGGGGGGATTATCATGGAGAAGACAGAAGATGATGGAGGGTTAAAGGAGGATTATCATGGAGAAGACAAAAGAGAATGGAGGAGTGAGGGGGGATAATCATGAAGGAGAGAGAAGAGGATGGAGGAGTGAGGGGGGATTATCATGAAGGAGACATAAGAGCATGGAGGAGTGAGGGGGGATTATCATGGAGAAAACAGAAGATGATGGAGGGTTGAGGGAGGATTATCATGGAGAAGACAGAAGAGAATGGAGAAGTTAGGGGGGAATTATCATGGAGGAGACAGAAGAGGATAGAGGTGTGAGGGGGGATTGTCATGGAGGAGACAGAATAGGATGGAGGAGTGAGGAGGGATTATCATGGAGGAGACAGAAGAGGATGGAGGAGTCAGGGGGGATTATCATGGAGGAGACAGAAGAGGATGGAGGAGTGAGTGGGATTATCATGGAGGAGACAGATGAGGATGAAAGTGTGAGGGGGGATTATCGTGGAGGAGAAAGAAGAGGATGGAGGTGTGAGGGGGGATTATCATGGAGAAGAAAGAAGATGATGGAGGGTTGAGGGAGGATTATCATGGAGAAGACAGAAGAGAATGGAGAAGTTAGGGAGGATTATCATGGAAGAGACAGAAGAGGATGAAGGAGTGAGGGGGGATTATCGTAGAGGAGACAGAGGAAGATGGAGGTGTGAGGGGGGATTATCGTGGAGGAGACAGAAGAGGATGGAGGAGTGAGGGGGGATTATCATGGAGGAGACAGAAGAGGATGGAGGAGTGAGGGGGGATTATCATGGAGGAGACAGAAGAGGATGGAGGAGTGAGGGGGATTATCGTGGAGGAGACAGATGAGGATGGAAGTGTGAGGGGGGATTATCTTGGAGGAGACAGAAGAGGATGGAGGTGTGAGGGGGGATTATCATGGAGAAGACAGAAGATGATGGAGGGTTGAGGGAGGATTATCATGGAGAAGACAGAAGAGAATGGAGAAATTAGGGAGGATTATCATGGAGGAGACAGAAGAGGATGGAGGAGTGAGGGGGATTATCAAAGAGGAGACAGATGAAGATGGAGGTGTGGGGGGGGGATTATCGTGGAGGAGACAAAAAGAGGATGGAGGAGTGAGGGGCTATTATCATGGAGAAGACAGAAGAGGATGGAGGAGTGAGGGGGGATTATCATGGAGGAGACAGAAGAGGATGGAAGTGTGAGGGGGATTATCATGGAGGAGATAGAAGAGGATAGAGGTGTGAGGGGGGATTATCATGGAGGAGACAGAAGAGGATGGAGGAGTGAGGAGGGATTATCATGGAGGAGACAGAAGAGGATGAAGGAGTGAGGGGGAATTATCATGGAGGAAACAGAAGAGGATGGAGGAGTGAGGGGGATTATCGTGGAGGAGACAGATGAGGATGGAAGTGTGAGGGGGGATTATCGTGGAGGAGACAGAAGAGGATGGAGGTGTGAGGGGGGATTATTATCATGGAGAAGACAGAAGATGATGGAGGGTTGAGGGAAGATTATCGTGGAGGAGACAGAAGAGGATGGAGGAGTGAGAAGGGATTATCATGGAGGAGACAGAAGAGGATAGAGGTGTGAGGGGGTTTATCATGGAGGAGACAGAAGAGGATGGAGGTGTGAGAGGGGATTATCATGGAGGAGACAGAGAGGATGGAAGAGTGAGGGGTGGTTTATCATGGAGGAAACAGAAGAGGATGGAAGTGTGAGGGGGGATTATCATGGAGGAGACAGAAGAGGATGGAGGTGTGAGGGGGGATTATCGTGGAGGAGACAGAAGAGGATGGAGCAGTGAGGGGGATTATCGTGGAGGAGATAGATGAGGATGGAGGTGTCATGGGGGATTATTGTGGAGGAGACAGGAGAGGATGGAGGCGTGAGGGGGGATTATCATGGAGGAGACAGAAGAGGATGGAGGAGTGAGGGGGGATTATCCTGGAGAATAAAGAAGATGATGGAGAAGTGAGGGAGGATTATCATGGAGGAGACAGAAGAGGATGGAGGAGTGAGGGAGGATTATCATGGAGAATACAGAAGAGGATGGAGGAGTGAGGGGGGATTATCGTGGAGGAGACAGAAGAGGATGGAGGAGTGAAGGGATTATCGTGGAGGAGACAGAAGAGGATGGAGAAGTTAGGGGGGAATATCATGGAGGAGACAGAAGAGGATGAAGGTGTGAGGGGGGATTATTTTGGAGGAGACAGAAGAGGATGGAGGAGTGAAGGGATTATCGTGGAGGAGACAGAAGAGGATGGAGAAGTTAGGGGGGAATATCATGGAGGAGACAGAAGAGGATGAAGGTGTGAGGGGGGATTATTTTGGAGGAGACAGAAGAGGATGTTGGAGTGAGGGGGTATTATCATGGAGAAGACAGAAGAGGATGGAGGAGTGAGGGGGGATTATCATGGAGAAGAAAGAAGAGGATGGAGGTGTGAGGAGGGATTATTTTGGAGGAGACAGAAGAGATTTGAGGTGTGAGGAGGGATTACCGTGGAGGAGACAGAAGAGGATGGAGGAGGGAGGGGGGATTATCATGGAGGAGACAGAAGAGGATGGAGGTGTGAGGGGGGATTACCATGGTTGAGATAGTAGAGGATGGAATTGTGCAGGGGAGGGAGGAAGGATTATGGTGAAGGAGACAGAAGAGTTTGGAGAGGTGAGGGGAGATTATTGTGGAGGAGACAGTAGACGGTTGAAGGGTGATGGGGGATTATTGTGGTTGAGATACAATAAAATGTAGGTGGGGGATTGTTGTTGAGAAAATATAATAAGAGGGATGTGATGGGAGATTATCATTGACAGGGTAGATGGGGAGAAAACATAGGCAGTGGGTGTGGTTGTGTTGCATATAAATGATTTGTAAATGGTAGTTAAATTCATAATTAAGGACTATGTTAATTTACCTCGACTTTTTATTGGTGTTCTGTTTTTCTCAAGATCTCCACCAGAGTTTACCTACAATAAGAAACAATGGAATGATAAAATAATTGTTTAGAAACATATTTCACCCCAAAAAGGCATAGCAGTAAAATATATGTCCACCAACTGCTTGTGATATTGATGGAGCAAAGTGCTTGCAAAATTTTCTTTTCTTCAGGGAACAATATAAGACAATTGTTAAGCGCACTATATTGTGGTCACCGAAACATGGGCAGTGAGTTCTCATAGTCCCTCTTCTCATGTTACTGTAATTAGGATTTACCAAGAAAATACACAATAAATGCCATCAGGTGGTGTAGAATTCCCGTTACAATGTGAACTCTTATGTTAACTGTAAACTTGCCCATGTAGATGTCATTAGGACTATGTGTGATGCATAAATTGTGCAAACTGATGCAATCTAATTCCAAAGATGGTTCAGGAATGTCATCATCTAAGTTTCATCATTGACATGAAACAATTAAATCTATCTCAGTGTTTTTAGACTTAGATTAATCTCTGTGTGTACAAATCATTCAGTAGAATTAAATTGATTCTGAAATAGTTTGTGGTCAGTTTATGTGCCCCCAATGAGCACATTTATCTCCGTACCAGGTCCGACTGGGACTCCGACTGCTTCTGCTGTTTCCTCTTCTTCTGTTCTTCATGGTAATTTTGTAGGGACACTCCATGGTCACAGTGCCCATGGTCATTGTGCTCATCATCGTCCTCCTAATGTTCAAATATACACAATGCAAATGGTCAGAGATTTCACTCTATTCTTCATAATAACTGACATATGGGGAAGGCATCTCCAGAGGACACTAATGGGAATTCTCCACTCAGTTTGGTCATACAAGATTCTATTTGACCATATGGAGCTGCCTCAGGATAGAATCAATGGACACCTTACTGCTCAGCGTCACTAGCCAGGTACCTAGGAAGGAGCCATTCACCCAAACTGGCAGCCACGATGTTATCATAAGTAATATTTATATTATTATATAATAACCTGTTGTGACAGTTCATGTTTTATTATACTGTACATGGATAGATGGGACAAATCAAGCCAGTCCACCATCCAGAAAAGGTCCAACATTATTTACAGCCCAGAACAGTCAGTCAGCCCATCAGGTAATCTCCCAAACAAATTGTATTTGTATCTGTCTTTTTGATATAGATAAGGCAAGTGTATTTTACACCTATCTATAATGATGTCTGTGTTTCTCTGCCCCCTTCCACCTGGTCTTTAGCGAAGAAGAACCATCAAATTTCTCCCCTATGAGATGGAGAAAATGAATTGTCTACGTAATGATTTGTAATTAAGTATCTGAAAAACAACATATATAAAGATATTGATTTTTTGTTGGCTTTAAGTAAACATCTATGTCTTCCCTAGACACACTTCAGACCATAGACTATAAGGTTCCCCATCCCACTCTCATGTTCAATGCTTCACCACCCATAATTCACCTTGTCTCCCAGCGCAATGCTGAAGATCTTCTCCAGAAGGAAAAAGGCGTAGAGACCACCCAAAACAGCCAAAAGTTTCCAGGTGTAAGTCCGATCTTCTTCATCGTGAGAGTGGCTGTCGGTGTCGCTGTGTGAGTGTAGTCCCAGGAACTGCAGATACAGCAGAATATTAATACATTCCGACAAAAGGGAGCTGTAGGGTCAGATATGTGGGATGTGATATGTTCTTCAAGCGTGAGAAGTAGAAAACTGAGGTCAGATGCTGAGACATATAGAAGTACAGGGGAACTAATAATGCTGATTACAGGGGAACTAATAAATAGTGGAGGAGATTAACACAAGGACAACCTGACCTGTTCACTCCAATATTCGTGACCTAAAGACATTACCTGTGGGATAAGGTGCAGAACTGCGTCTCCAGTCAGAGATCCCACTGCCAGGCTCACAAAGAACTGGATGACGTACTGATATGCACTGGAGCAGGTTGTGCACAGCAGGATTGCGATACCAAACAGTGAACAGAGACACACAATCAGTGTCGCGATAGTGGCGTATATATATTCTGCAAAATAAGGAGCAGAAATTGGTGGAATGTCAAAACAGAAAGTACATTTATATCCACAAGGACGGCACCTGATAAATCAGGTTTTTAGAAATGACTTTAAATTGACCTTTAATTCGTTTTCTTGACACATGCACAAAATAATAATGAATTACATTTTTTTTGTTAAATTATAGAAAACCTGCCCTAAATTCAGTGTCTTCAAATCTGGTCTCCTGACCAGATACGGCCGACAGAAATGATAATATGTTTTATAAGTGACAAACTCTTTTACTATGTTAATAACTCTATTAGTGGCTCTGTTAGTAAATTAGAAAGTGTGTTAGTAACTCTATTAATGACTCTATTAGTGACTCTACTAGTACCTAGTAGTTTATGGCTGTATAAGTGAATCTATTTGTTTCTGTAACTGTCAAATGTTTAATATATCTGCAGTGTAAGTTCCCCTATTGTCTGCCTGAGGTCTCCCAGCATTGTTCTATCTATGTGACTTGCAGGTTGCTTCAGTAGGACGTAGTGGGTTCCTATTCCCAGGTATCCTGTTGGTTTTGGTGCTTTAAGGGTTTATGAGACAATTAACATTGTGAGTTACAAATTTTGGATGGATAAAAGTGGACTTTTCTGGGAAAACTGGGACACATGGATCTCCAAATGATGTTCCAATATCCCATCTGAGACGTCAGTTCTCCCTAGGGTAGTCGGCCACCATCCCAGGATGTGTGACTACAGCTCACTTACTTTCAGCTGTGCTGAGCTGCCCCTCGCTGGTGTCATGCTGGTGGCTCTTTGGACAGATCCCAGTAAGCTGCTGCTGGATCAGACTGGTGCTGATATCTTTGAATTTCTCAGGAGCGATCACTTCATCCACGTTCACCCCATGTATGGTCATGATGTCTTCGGGGCTGAAGCAAGACTTGGGGGGACAAAATGATATTAACATTGCGAGAGGGAAACCATGAAAACCTGACAACAAAGCCCATCTTATTAGAGTGATACTGCTGCCCTTTCAGTTCTTTTATTTTCTCCTTAAATACTACATGGTTTAGCCACAATTATGAGGGTCATAATACCGGAACTGTGTTTATTGAATGTGACAATTTTCTGTGTTCCAAAATATGCTCTCTCCACCCCTTAAATTACATTTAACAATCTCATTCCACAAATGAAATCTAATTTTTACATGTCAGCATAAAGGAAGGCGCACAAGTGAACGCCGCGCACACCTCCAATATAAGGAAGCAAAGGCCCAATAGAAGCCGTCATTTATGTGCATCGCATAAAGAAATATCTCTAGTGGTCACGTACATCTGAACATACATAAATGACCAGATATATATGACTTCCACTCTATGGTGTGTCCAGTATAGAGATGGGCGGGCTCGGTTCCCCGAGAACCGAACCCACTAGAACTTTGCCTACCCGAGTACCGAGCCTGCTCGGCTCGGTACTCTCCCGCCCGCTCGGAATCCAAATCGAGGCCGAACGTCATCGTGATGTCGTCGGATCTCGGGGCTCGGTTCTCGTGATAATTGAAATCCATAAATACCTGCCTCCACAGCAATCCATCGCCATTTGACAGAGGGACAGAGCAGGGTGTAGTCACAGGCTGATTAGAGCAGGGACAGAGAATATACCTTATTCTTCATCCTATTCTGATAACAATTCTGATAACAATTGATAGAGAAGAGAGGAGGATAGAGGAGTCTTTTTTTTTTCTTCAATATTTGGCACTCCAAGTGCTTTGGGGTGTCCCCCAATTCTTTTGCATTAATATTTCTGGCTGTCAAAAGTACTATTTTTCAGCAGTCTAAAAAAATAATATTTAGCACTCCAAGGGCTAGATTTACTAAGGTGCGGGTTTGAAAAAGTGGGGATGTTGCCTATAGCAACCAATCAGATTCTAGCTTTCATTTATTTAGTACCTTCTACAAAATGGCAGCTAGAATATGATTGTTTGCTATAGGCAACATCCCCACTTTTTCAAACCCGCAGCTTAGTAAATCTAGCCACAAGTGCTTTTGGGGTGTCCCCCATTCTTTTGCAGAAATTTATCTGGCTGTCAAAAAAGTTCTATTTTGCAGCAGTGCCCAAAAAATAATATTTAGCACTCCCATTTGTTTTGGGGTGTCCCCCATTATTTTGCAGAAATTTATCTGGCTGTCAAAAAAGTCCTATTTTGCAGCAGTGCCCAAAAAATTATATTTAGCACTCCAAGTGCTTTTGGGGTGTCCCCCATTTTTTTGCATTAATTTTTCTGGCTGTCAAAAGTCATATTTTGCAGCAGTATCTAAAACAATTTGTAGCACTACAAGTGCTTTGGCCTCATAATGGATTCAAAGCAGTCCACATATGAGCAGAATCAGCAACCAGGTTCTGTCACCAGTCCTGATGGTAGTGTTCCCAGTACGTCATCTGGTAAAGGCGATGTCAAACTACACAGTCTTTTGAAATCAGTCAAAAAAACACACATCCAAAATTTTTTTACCGTGTTGAAGCGAAAAAGAAGTGTAACTGAGGAAAAGTTAAGTGCCGATAAAAAAAAAATTGCCAACATGCCATTCTACACACGCAGTGGCAAAAGAGAGAATGAGGCCTTCACCTTTCTCTATTAGTGGCAGATCAAAAAATGTTACCGAGCCCACAAGTGGTGTGGACTGCTGTGTGGACTACTGTTACGCGTCAAAGCCGAGCTGCAAGATAACAGTGAGGCATTAGAGGATGATGTTTGCTCTGAATCAGAAATGACACCAATCCCTGTGGAAAGTCCATCCAACAGTTTAATTGTGAGCATTCTGTTAGTGTACCCATAAAGAGGGACCCTTTCAGCAGTTCTGCTGATGTGTGCCTGAACAGCCCGAGTGTAGCCGGTGATACACAAATTGAGTATGCCACTTTGGAATTAGAAGAGGGGGAGATTTGTGTAGGCGATGAGGGCGCTAATGATGATGTTGATGATTATGATGCAGACAGATACCAAATTGTCTTTCGCAATTTCTATTTATATTCACGATCATATACCGGCTGAACAGTTTTCTATTTTACTCCTAGTGGAGAGGGGATCTGATGCAGACAGATACCAAACTGCCTTTGTCCATTTCTTTTTATATTCTAGTTCTACAGTCTATGCAGGCTGCTTTTGTTCTATTTTACTACAAGTGGATGAGGGGGGGCTGATGCAGACAGATACCAAACTGCCTTGGTCCATTTATTTTTACTCTCTAATCCTACAGTCTATGCATGCTGCTTTTGTTCTATTTTACTACAAGTGGATGGGGGGGGGGGTGCTGATGCAAACAGATACCAAACTGCCTTTGTCCATTTCTTTTTACCTTCCAATTCTACAGTCTTTGCAGACTGCTTTTTTTTATATTCAACTACAAGTGGAGGGCGGGGGGGGGGGGGGGCATAGATAGCCACCAAACTACCTTGGTCCATTTATTTTTACTTTCTAATTCTTCAGTCTATGCAGGCTGCTTTTTTTTCTATTCAACTACAAGTGGAGGGCGGGGACAGGGGGGGGGGCATGGATAGCCACCAAACTACCTTGGTCCATTTCTTTTTACTTTCTAATTCTACAGTCTTTGCAGGCTGCTTTTTCTCTATTCAACTACAAGTGGAGGGCGGGGGATCATAGATAGCCACCAAACTACCTTGGTCCATTTATTTTTAGTTTCTAATTCTACAGTCTATGCAGCCTGCTTTTTTTCTATTCAACTAGTGGAGAGTGTAATATACACCCAAAGACAATGGCTGCATTGCCAATAGGCTAAGATGAAGAGGAAGACAACCAGATTTGTGTGCAGAATTAAGGACGGCCTACCAGGGATTAAACAGTTTTCTTCCTAATTTATTAGCTTTAGAAATACCTTACTTATCCAAGAAACAGGTGGAGCACTAAATTAGGTTATTTTATGCCCAAAAACATTGATTTTTAAACAAAATTGCAAAACAAAACCAAAACCAAAACCAAAACACGCAAGGGCGGTTTGGCAAAACCAAAACACAATGGTAATCCAGATCCAAAACCAAAACCAAAATACGGGGTCAGTGAGCATCTCTAGTCCAGTGTGTGGATGATGGGTGTGTCCAGTGTGTGGATGATGGGTGTGTCCAGTGTGTGGATGATGGGCGTGTCCAGTGTGTAGATGATGGGCGTGTCCAGTCTGTGTATGATGGGTGTGTCTAGTGTGTGGATGATTGGCGTGTCCAGTGTGTGTATGATGGATGTGTCCAGTCTGTGGATGATGGGCGTGTCCAGTGTGTCAATGATAGGCGTGTCCTGTGTGTGGATGATGGGCAGGTCCAGTGTTTGGGTGATGGGTGTGTCCAGTGTGTGGATGATGGGCGTGTCCAGTCTGTGGATGATGGGTGTGTCCAGTGTGTGTGTGATGGGCGTGTCCAGTGTGTGGATGATGGGCGTGTCCAGTGTGTGGATGATGGGCGTGTCCAGTGTGTGAATGATGGGTGTGTCCAGTGTGTGGATGATGTGTGTGTCTCCAGTGTGTGGATGATGGGTGTGTCCAGTGTGTGGATGATGGGTGTGTCCAGTGTGTGGATGATGGGTGTGTCCAGTGTGTGGATGATGGGTGTGTCTAGTGTGTGGATGATGGGTGTGTCCAGTGTGTGGATGATGGGTGTGTCTAGTGTGTGGATGATGGGTGTGGCCAGTGTGTGGATGATGGGTGTGTCCAGTGTGTGGATGATGGGTGTCTCCAGTGTGTGGATGATGGTGTGTCTCCAGTCTGTGGATGATGGGTGTGTCCAGTGTGTGGATGATGGGTGTGTCCAGTGTGTGGATGATGGGTGTGTCTCCAGTGTGTGGATGATGAGTGTGTCCAGTGTGTGGATGATGGGTGTGTCTCCAGTCTGTGGATGATGGGTGTGTCCAGTGTGTGGATGATGGGTGTGTCTGCAGTGTGTGCATGATGGGTGTGTCTAGTGTGTGGATGATGAGTGTGTCCAGTGTGTGGAGAATGGGTGTGTCCAGTGTGTGGATGATGGGTGTGTCCAGTGTGTGGATGATGGGTGTGTCCAGTGTGTGCATGATGGGTGTGTCCAGTGTGTGGATGATGGGTGTGTCCAGTGTGTGGATGATGGGTGTGTCTAGTGTGTGGATGATGGGTGTGTCTAGTGTGTGGATGATGAGTGTGTCCAGTGTGTGGAGAATGGGTGTGTCCAGTGTGTGGATGATGGGTGTGTCCAGTGTGTGGATGATGGGTGTGTCTCCAGTGTGTGGATGATGGTGTGTCTCCAGTCTGTGGATGATGGGTGTGTCCAGTGTGTGCATGATGGGTGTGTCCAGTGTGTGGATGATGGGTGTGTCCAGTGTGTAGATGATGGGTGTGTCTAGTGTGTGGATGATGGGTGTGTCCAGTGTGTGGATGATGTGTGTGTCTCCAGTCTGTGGATGATGGGTGTGTCCAGTGTGTGCATGATGGGTGTGTCCAGTGTGTGGATGATGAGTGTGTCCAGTGTGTAGATGATGGTGTGTCTAGTGTGTGGATGATGGGTGTGTCCAGTGTGTGGATGATGTGTGTGTCTCCAGTCTGTGGATGATGGGTGTGTCCAGTGTGTGCATGATGGGTGTGTCCAGTGTGTGGATGATGGGTGTGTCCAGTGTGTGGATGATGGGTGTGTCTGCAGTGTGTGCATGATGGGTGTGTCTAGTGTGTGGATGATGAGTGTGTCCAGTGTGTGGAGAATGGGTGTGTCCAGTGTGTGGATGATGGGTGTGTCCAGTGTGTGGATGATGGGTGTGTCTCCAGTGTGTGGATGATGGGTGTGTCTCCAGTGTGTGGATGATGGGTGTGTCTCCAGTCTGTGGATGATGGGTGTGTCTAGTGTGTGGATGATGGGTGTGTCTAGTGTGTGGATGATGGGTGTGTCCAGTGTGTGGATGATGGGTGTCTCCAGTGTGTGGATGATGGTGTGTCTAGTGTGTGGATGATGAGTGTGTCCAGTCTGTGGATGATGGGTGTGTCCAGTGTGTGGATGATGGGTGTGTCTGCAGTGTGTGCATGATGGGTGTGTCCAGTGTGTGCATGATGGGTGTGTCCAGTGTGTGGATGATGGGTGTGTCCAGTGTGTGGATGATGGGTGTGTCTAGTGTGTGGATGATGAGTGTGTCCAGTGTGTGGAGAATGGGTGTGTCCAGTGTGTGGATGATGGGTGTGTCTGCAGTGTGTGCATGATGGGTGTGTCTAGTGTGTGGATGATGAGTGTGTCCAGTGTGTGGAGAATGGGTGTGTCCAGTGTGTGGATGATGGGTGTGTCCAGTGTGTGGATGATGGGTGTGTCCAGTGTGTGCATGATGGGTGTGTCCAGTGTGTGGATGATGGGTGTGTCCAGTGTGTGGATGATGGGTGTGTCTAGTGTGTGGATGATGGGTGTGTCTAGTGTGTGGATGATGAGTGTGTCCAGTGTGTGGAGAATGGGTGTGTCCAGTGTGTGGATGATGGGTGTGTCCAGTGTGTGGATGATGGGTGTGTCTCCAGTGTGTGGATGATGGTGTGTCTCCAGTCTGTGGATGATGGGTGTGTCCAGTGTGTGCATGATGGGTGTGTCCAGTGTGTGGATGATGGGTGTGTCCAGTGTGTAGATGATGGGTGTGTCTAGTGTGTGGATGATGGGTGTGTCCAGTGTGTGGATGATGTGTGTGTCTCCAGTCTGTGGATGATGGGTGTGTCCAGTGTGTGCATGATGGGTGTGTCCAGTGTGTGGATGATGAGTGTGTCCAGTGTGTAGATGATGGTGTGTCTAGTGTGTGGATGATGGGTGTGTCCAGTGTGTGGATGATGTGTGTGTCTCCAGTCTGTGGATGATGGGTGTGTCCAGTGTGTGCATGATGGGTGTGTCCAGTGTGTGGATGATGGGTGTGTCCAGTGTGTGGATGATGGGTGTGTCTGCAGTGTGTGCATGATGGGTGTGTCTAGTGTGTGGATGATGAGTGTGTCCAGTGTGTGGAGAATGGGTGTGTCCAGTGTGTGGATGATGGGTGTGTCCAGTGTGTGGATGATGGGTGTGTCTCCAGTGTGTGGATGATGGGTGTGTCTCCAGTGTGTGGATGATGGGTGTGTCTCCAGTCTGTGGATGATGGGTGTGTCTAGTGTGTGGATGATGGGTGTGTCTAGTGTGTGGATGATGGGTGTGTCCAGTGTGTGGATGATGGGTGTCTCCAGTGTGTGGATGATGAGTGTGTCCAGTCTGTGGATGATGGGTGTGTCCAGTGTGTGGATGATGGGTGTGTCTGCAGTGTGTGCATGATGGGTGTGTCCAGTGTGTGGATGATGGGTGTGTCCAGTGTGTGGATGATGGGTGTGTCTAGTGTGTGGATGATGAGTGTGTCCAGTGTGTGGAGAATGGGTGTGTCCAGTGTGTGGATGATGGGTGTGTCTAGTGTGTGGATGATGAGTGTGTCCAGTGTGTGGAGAATGGGTGTGTCCAGTGTGTGGATGATGGGTGTGTCCAGTGTGTGGATGATGGGTGTGTCCAGTGTGTGGATGATGGGTGTGTCTCCAGTGTGTGGATGATGAGTGTGTCCAGTGTGTGGAGAATGGGTGTGTCCAGTGTGTGGATGATGGGTGTGTCCAGTGTGTGGATGATGGGTGTGTCCAGTGTGTGGATGATGGGTGTGTCTCCAGTGTGTGGATGATGGTGTGTCTCCAGTCTGTGGATGATGGGTGTGTCCAGTGTGTGCATGATGGGTGTGTCCAGTGTGTGGATGATGGGTGTGTCCAGTGTGTAGATGATGGTGTGTCTAGTGTGTGGATGATGTGTGTGTCTCCAGTCTGTGGATGATGGGTGTGTCCAGTGTGTGCATGATGGGTGTGTCCAGTGTGTGGATGATGAGTGTGTCCAGTGTGTAGATGATGGTGTGTCTAGTGTGTGGATGATGGGTGTGTCCAGTGTGTGGATGATGTGTGTGTCTCCAGTCTGTGGATGATGGGTGTGTCCAGTGTGTGCATGATGGGTGTGTCCAGTGTGTGGATGATGGGTGTGTCCAGTGTGTGGATGATGGGTGTGTCTGCAGTGTGTGCATGATGGGTGTGTCTAGTGTGTGGATGATGAGTGTGTCCAGTGTGTGGAGAATGGGTGTGTCCAGTGTGTGGATGATGGGTGTGTCCAGTGTGTGGATGATGGGTGTGTCTCCAGTGTGTGGATGATGGGTGTGTCCAGTGTGTGGAGAATGGGTGTGTCCAGTGTGTGGATGATGGGTGTGTCCAGTGTGTGGATGATGGGTGTCTCCAGTGTGTGGATGATGGGGGTGTCTAGTGTGTGGATGATGAGTGTGTCCAGTGTGTGGAGAATGGGTGTGTCCAGTGTGTGGATGATGGGTGTGTCCAGTGTGTGGATGATGGGTGTGTCTCCAGTGTGTGGATGATGGGTGTGTCCAGTGTGTGGAGAATGGGTGTGTCCAGTGTGTGGATGATGGGTGTGTCCAGTGTGTGGATGATGGGTGTCTCCAGTGTGTGGATGATGGGGGTGTCCAGTGTGTGGATGATGGGTGTGTCCAGTGTGTGGATGATGGGCGTGTCCAGTGTGTGGATGATGGGTGTGTCCAGTGTGTGGATGATGGGTGTGTCTCCAGTCTGTGGATGATGGGCGTGTCCAGTGTGTGGATGATGGGGGTGTTCAGTGTGTGGATGATGGGCATGTCCAGTGTGTGGATAATGGGTGTGTCTAGTCTGTGGATGATGGGTGTGTCTAGTGTGTGGATGATGGGCGTGTCCAGTGTGTGGATGATGGGTGTCTCCAGTCTGTGGATGATGGGTGTGTCTCCAGTCTGTGGATGATGGGTGTGTCCAGTGTGTGGATGATGGGGGTGTCTAGTGTGTGGATGATGGGCGTGTCTAGTGTGTGGATAATGGGTGTGTCCAGTCTGTGGATGATGGGTGTGTCCAGTGTGTGGATGATGGGTGTCTCCAGCATGCAATATATCTGTGTATACAAACAGGACACAATATAAAGCAATAGTCAACTCATGATTTCCATTATGGGATTACAGAGTGCAGGACCCACATTCAGTGCTATTCAATTCTCTCTGGAGAAAGTAAAACCAATCACTAGACATTGGCCTTTATTCTCAGGTGCTGTGTAGCATCCCCTGTCCTGGTACTTATGTATAGCTGGCTATATATATTGGGCTAAGTAAGGGGACCGGAGGTCCACACTAAATGGAAGCATATATTGTATATAATCATCTGGTCAGTGCTGCTCTGTTGTCCTTCATGTTGCATGTAAATCTCAGTAGCTGTGCTGTTTGTATTTGTGTGGGCAGCAGCACAGTACTACCGTCTGTTGCCCAGTATAGCATAGGTGAAGGCACGGTTAAGGGGCACTTTCTGGTGGGATGGCAGATGTGTGGATCCTAGTGCATCGATTGATTATTCATCTGGTCAGTAGTTGTAAGGTAAGAGGGAACTCCAAAGTAAACCTGTAATATTACCACCCCGCAGACAGGGAGGCAGAGTAACACCATCTTGTGGCAGGGACAAATCATTACAACCTGAAATAGGGACTGTGATAAAGCAGGTACTACTGGACTGAAAACTTTGTATTCATCACCCGTTTCTCACAGTTTAATGTATTTTTTAATCCTTGGCCCAGTCTACGTATATACACCAGAGCATCGGTGTATTATATGTATTATTATTTCCTGTTATTAGGTACATTTTGCCCTTGCTATTACCTGCAATATTGTATGTAGTATAAATATAAAGAATATTGCCATACTCTGTGAAACTAACAGGACAGCAACAGTCATTTTGCTAGTGTTAGCTAATGTAATTACCATTTATCTGAAATGTTTATTGTTATGAGGGGCTGCTTAGAGTTGCTTTGTAATCAGAACAATATCTGAGTTAACTAGTTGGCAGCCCATGTTCATTAGCTAGGTTAACAGGTAATCTGAGAGGTAATGAGGTTAGAACTGGTAAATGATATGCAATGTGCCTCCACAGTAATATATTGGGTAAGATAGCATTGGGAAATGTATCAATATTAATCAAATATAAATGTTATTGTATCAAAATGTATCACAGATTCAGATGGCGTAACACTGCTGATACACTGTGTCAAAAGTCTTATTGTTTCATGTAAGCGTGAAGTGTCATTCCCTGGTGTAATATTGTAACCTCATGTTTAGTGTATCCAGCCAAAATAGCTAATTGAGTTAAGCCATTTTATTGTATAATCAAGGTAACAGGGACAGTATGTCTAGCAGTTAAAGTGTCCCTGCTGTAAGAGGGAGGTTTGAGACATTTGACCCTATTTCCTGTGCATACAGGGAAGAATATAGGGGGAGCAGAATGTCAAGGGAGCTATTTTAGTTGGAGGATCCTGGTGTACAAGACATCAGCGCAAAGGACTCTGGGCCAGGCATTGTGGTGACGCTGGAGGAAACCCTACCAGGACAGGGTCGGTGTGAGCCAGTAGGCTGGGAGACACCATAACTGTTTTGCTAAACGGTAGTGGTAATATTGCGGGAGGGTAAAACTCTGAAAGAGACCTAGATTATTACTTTGGAGTGCTGACTGCAAGAGGCTGCTGGAGGATACATGCTACCATTACCCCGTATCTTGTGAACGTCTTGAGGTTTTGTGCAGTTGTAATAAAGTCTTATTTTGGATATATTTTGGTCTACCCGAGTGAGTTGAATCCCACAGAGGGTAACTGCCATCCCAGCCAAGGGTGGTATCCTCACAGGGACAGTTAATGAATATTGTAAAGTGAGTGTAGTTTCTATGTAACAGCATTGGGGTCCTATCCTCAAGCCCGGGGCCCATTCTATAGAAGAAGAAATGAAGCCTATAATATTATTATTATAAGAAGAATTATACACAAACCTCATTCCAGCGATCCACATGTACTTCATCTGTTTGTTCTAAGCTGCGTCTTTTCCTATTTCCTGTCTGGTTAATGGGATCAGCATGATTATCCTCTTCATGGTCATCTTCGTGGTCATCTTCACTCACCAAGTTTAGAGCTTCCATGAGGGTGGTCAGTCCTGGAAGGAGAAGAGGTTGGAGAATATAATATATAATATTGCAACACATTCCGGGCTCCCTTCTATACAGTTACTATAATAACCAAGCGCTCTAATTCTGACATCATGTTAGTAATCACCTGATTGAGCCCTGTTATTGGAGCTCTCACACGGGTCCTTATTACTGACATCAAAGAAAACACTGGAAGTAGCGCTAATAGTTTATATTTGTATGTATTACGTGACCAAAGAAAGCAGCTTGAAGCAAGTATATTGTCTGTAACATTATTGCTGTATAATCATTGGCTAAAGTCAGTGAATAAGAAAGTGGTACAAAAACATTACAATTGGAAGCCTCCCAGAGCCTGTAATCCAGGACAGCTCAGGCTTTTACCTACAAGGTGTCACGATCTGCATCCTGCAGCTCCTGTCTGCCAGGAACTATGTTGGACCTTTGTATATTGATGTATCCTGCCTGTAGTAACATGTTCCACCAAAGGGGCCACTCAGACTGCTCTCTCATTTGCCAGACCTGCCTCGTTATTCCTGTAAGCTTAAACAGCTGCCTCTGGCCTATAAAGGCTGCCTGTCCCAGCAACCTGGGTTACATCATCTGTTTTATTTCCTGTGTTGCTGTTCCTGTTCCCATGTCTTATACTTATTGATCTGGTTTTGACCTTGGCTCGTCCCTCTGTTTTTGCATCTCTTTCTATGACCCCTGACTCGGCTTGTCTGTGACTCTGTACCTGCTTCTCTACTAAGTTGCCAGATCTTCAGTTCTACTCTCCTGTTCAGATGTCCTGTTCCCTGGCTCCTGTTTACTGCCTGTTCTCTGAGTTTCCAGCACATCTATCCGCAGATCCTCTCAGCCACTTTGACTACTCCACTATCCTGTGGTAATGCTCTGCAGATTATTGCCAACTATTCTCTGAGTCTCCAGCACATCTATCCGCAGATCATTGCATCCTGTGTCTGTTATCTTCAGTGCCTTGCTCCGCAGACCGTCACACCTAGTGTGTCATCTCCACTACTGCGTGATAAAGTCCTGCCTTCTGCATATGTTATTTAATGAGTCCTTCTGCCATTTCTGCCATACCCTACCGTACTGCATCCTGAAACCTTTGTAACCGGTGTTCTTATAAAAACCACTTCATTCATTACGCTCTTTCCGTGGTTTTATATTGGGAATCCTGACACAAGGTTTGTTTCCAGCCATGGTCCCAGACCTGAACTCATGTTTAGTCCATATTGAAAGAGCGCATAGAGTTCTCCGCCGTAAACCAAAAGATAATGAGCCTCAATGTGACATAATCATCCATTTTCTGAGTTTTAAAGATAGAGATTGTGTATTGTAAGCAGTCTGGAGAAAACCTCAAGTACTACACAGATACCTCAAACTACAGATCTATCAGGACTTATCCCCAGTGACTATCACCAAGAGGAGAGGACTCCGCAACTACAATATTGCTGCACAACAGGGCTATTCGCTACTGGTGGGGTTACCCCTTCAAGCTGATAGTAGGCCGTGGAGAAAAAACTGTCTTAGTAAATGATCCTAGAGATGGAGAAGATCTACTCACTCAACTTCACAAATCTAGATCGGGCCCATCTAACCAGCACTAACCCTCGTCTAGATCAACAACCCCTGCTCCATGTTTGGCTCTTCTATGATCACCTCACCACCCACCACCCCTCAAAATGTCAGCGAAATTGGACACATTGTAAGCACCTTGGTTGATTACCAAGATCTGACAGTTATCGCTCTTTGACATTGTCTTCACGATTGATCAGGAGCAGAATGAGCTGAACATGCTGCTATGAGAGTTGCCCTTTGGCCTGGTGAATCTATTCCTGATTGGTAGCCTGCTCAAACCTCCACCCGAGATTGGTGCAGTTTTCAAGTGATCATTTGAATTTATGGCTGAGGTGGAGGTTCTGTTTCTATGTAAAGAATGGCTATTGCTGTGTTCTCCCTCTCTCTTGCCTACAGGAAAGTACTGTTTAAGGGCTAGGGCTCCTGTTGGACTCATCCAGAATTGTGGGGATCTCATCTGTTAAACCTAAGCAGGAAGACATTGGGCTTAGTTCCTGCCATGCTGGCAGAAGAGTGAACGGTGTGACTCAATAACCGGTACAATGTTCAAGAAGAACGGTGATTATAGCCCCTTTAGAGTAGGGTTGTTCTGTAGGCTATCTGTGTGGTGAACCGCCTTGCTTTTGTTAACCGTGTTGTATTCCTGTGTGATTTGTAAATATACAAATATCTATTTATAAAATAACGGTTCATTTGTAACTTTCCAGTTGTTTGGACTAAGTGATGCTGAACTCATGGAGATGCCAGGTGCCCTCAGTTACCACATAAGGATTCCTCAGGCTGACCATCTACCGCTGAGTGGGCACTAAAAGCTACACATAAGACTAGTATCCTCAAAACCCAACATTGAATGTCGTTAATACCTCCAAATCTGTCATTTTGTTCAAGCCTCTCTCAAAAAAGCACGTTAAGGAAACAATGCAAAACTGTGGTTATAACTCCAACAGCAGATACTCAATCTCCTACTCTATCACACAATTTTGGCCTCCAAAATGCCAGATCTAGAAACTCATGAGTTGGCCTTGAAAAAAATATATAGGGTTTTCCCTTGAAGAAGAAGCCTGGGGCAAAATTCGTACTAATCTCCAAAGGTCCAATCCCTATAAAAGGGGATTCTTATAACATTATCACTAGATGGTATCTAGTCCTAGAGAGACAAAATATACCCCCACACATCTAACAATGCTGGAGACAATGGGCCTGGTTCATACAGGGACATAAAGTGAAAGCCATTTGCATTTTTTAAAAACAGAAATTGCACACACGTAAATCCGTATTCAGGTACAAGCTGAGCTGAAGAAATGTCTCTATTTGAATGCGGATATAAGTACACTCTGGCAATATGGCCCTTACCTATGCAGACAGACACAACACAATGCAGGTATCCACAATGCATATGTGCAATATAAAGACACACAGAAAAAATAATAATTATAACATAAAAAATATTTATACCTGTTAATAATATAATCATTAATAAAAAATACATGAAAAAAGCTTGTTATTTTCCATGAAATACATTTTTCAGATGCTATTAATACTTTCTCCACATAAAATGCATTTTTACATTTGCGCTTGATTGTAAACACTTGTTCTGGCTGCATACACAGTTGTCGTCACTGGTAATCGGCACTGACACCTGCCCTGTAGCTGTAGCAAGAGACACAGCTAAAACTCACAAATATTAGAAATGCCCAGAGCTTGGCACACATGAATTGCATGCACTTCCTTTCATTGGCGTAAAATACAGCACGCAACAAGACTTATGATAAATCAGACCCAATGTGTTCAGATTGGTAGTATCTCCATATTTGGTGGAATATAATACAATCACTAATCTATAATATTACAGTGTTATCCCTAAAACTAACACTCCCTAACTTGCATTTATGAACCCCTGTAGAACTGAATTTTTTGAAAGTAACTGAAATGAATTCTGCATGGGAACCCTGGTACTCATATCATGCCCCTCACCCCATTGAATGTTCTTTTCCCCATCTCTCACCCCCATTTCCCCCACAACCCCCCCCCCCTTTCCTCTCTTTTTACTGTGTTGAAAATGCTGACTCAGACGAGTTTATTATTTATTTATTTATTTTTTGGGCAGAAGGTCGGTACGAAATCATGACGTTAAAACGTGAGAAGGAATAAAATCCATCTGGCCTGTCTAGGGGACACTTGCTTAGCAGTGCGTAAAAATTCTATGATCGTAAAAATTGTCACTGGATGGACTGAACCCTCAAGAAGATGTCTCCATTCTGAAAAGTACACTTGATGGCCAGTAATCCGTTGTTTCCAATATCTTATTTCTTCTCCACTGATGTCATCTGGCGAGAAAAATAAGAACAAGAACTCAACAACATCTTCTCACGGCTATGAAATCAGAGGCATTAACTTCGACAACAATGGGTAGCTCAGGAGTTGGATGTATCAAAATTGGTGCTGATGTGAAAAGAGTCTTAAGTTGGGTAAAAACTTCTTGTACTTCTGGTGACCATTCAAAAGTAACACTCTTTTTGGTGAGATGTGTAATAGGAGCAATTATTCCAGAAAAGTTTCTTATGAATATCTGGTAGAAATTTGTAAAGCCAATCAACTTCTCCACTTCTGTTTCATTCTTAGGTACAGTTAAAAACTGCATCAATCTTATTGGGATCCATGTTCAGACCATCAGGGATTTGAGCTTGTTCACACTTATCCAATGTAATATACAGTTGGTTCTTCCAAAGACTTTCAAATAAAATACAGAGATGTGTGTGATGTTCCTCCAGATTACCGGAGAATATAAGAATGTCATCCAGATAGGCAAAAACAATTGATCTAGTAGGTCTCTTAAGATGTCATTGATGAAATGCTGGAAAGATGCAGGGACATTACATCGGTGATAGTCTTAATGCCAATTCCAAAAATTGCAACATTGGCGACAGCCCTGCTATAAACAGCGACAGCAGAAAATGCCGTCAGTGTGATTGACGTCACTTATAATGTCCACAGTCATAGTTCCGGTATTAAGGGGCCAATGCCAGGACCTGGCACCTGCATAATCATGTGCAATTCTTAGTAAAAAAAAACAATAAAAAATTGTGGGGGGTGCGGTGCTTGCTATAAACACTATTAACGCTAGGTTTAACGTTTTTTACATTTTTTTTTTTTTTTACTAAGTCTTGCACATTATTCATTATTAGTCCTAGCATTGGCCCCTTAATACTGGAAATATGACTGTCCCCATTTTAACTGATGACAATCTCACTGACGGCATTTTCTGTGTTTATAGCAGGGCTGTCATCAATGTTGTGTATCTGTTTTAGGTAAGTCTGTTATTCCTACATATCGGAATTATACAAGTCAGCATTTTAGTGTCTCAATAACTGTTGTCGTAATTTTTGTGAATCAGAATTCAGTACCCCACCCCATTACATAGACCGAAAGGCATGACCATCATCATCATCATTTATTTATATAGTGCCAGACCAGAGACTCAGAATGTCCGTATCTTGTCCTGAAGGCGGTTTCCACTCATCCCGGGTCGAATTGGAACAAGATTGTATACCCGCATGTAAATCAAGCTTCATAAAGATCTTTCCCTTCTGTAGCCTCTCAAACAGTTCAGGAATTAAGGGGAGTGGATAACAGTTCTTGATTGTAATCACATTCAGTTCCCTCCAGTCAATGAGGGGCGTAGGGTGAAGTCTTTCTTTTCTACAAAGAATAAGGCTGCACCAGCAGTAGAAGTAGAGGGTTGAATTAAGCCAGGGTTTCCCAAACCCAGTCCTCAGGGCTCCCCAACAGTGCATGTTTTCCATATCTCCTTGCTGGAGCACAGGTGTATTCATTACTGACTGACACATTGTAACAGATCCACAGGTGGTCCTAATTATGTCACATGTGATCCAGAAAACCTGCACTGTTGGGGAGCCCTGAGGACTGGGTTTGGGAAACCCTGAATTAAGCACTTTTTAAAGTTTTTGTCCAGAGGTAATATATCAAGCCAGCCCTTGCGAGATGTAAACCCCTATACCTGGGAGGTGAGTGCATCTGATTTTATCTGCATTTTAATGGTGTTTAAAGCATATAGGTCAGTGTAGGAGCTGCATATAATGAAGTGCCCTTGATGCTGGGATGGAGGCTTAAATGTTTTGATCAAAATATGAACTAATACCTCATGTTTTCGATTTGCTAGATACACACAGCTATGCCGTGTAAAGGATAAGTGCTGACAACTGTCTTTTTGTTAGGTAATATATCTGCATTCTTTATATCACAGACATCCCAAAACTCACTGTATTGCAGAGGCAATTTTTTCAAATCTTTAAATGAAAGTTCAGTGACCTGCTGGACTTCAGATACCATGAAAGACAAAGGAGATCCATCTACAGTCTCCAAATTCACTGGAGCTTGTTTACACCTTCACTCAGTATGGTTTTCCTGTGCAAAAGTGATATCCATGAAATTACCACCAGTTCCAGAGTTAAGCATGGCCCGAATGGCAATTAGAAGAGACCCAGAAGAAAGCACTATTGGGAGAACAACATGTGATTGTTGAGGCAGAGGGTCTTCTTTCCGTGAGCCAAGGGATTTGATGGTGCTTTGAATGCTGTAAGACTATAAAACTGACACATATTATTGCCGAATCCAAACGCTCTTAATCTCTTGTTTTTCTTCTCACATGATTTTCGATCAGTACAAATGCACAGTTGGATACATGTGTCCAGGTTATCAGCTGTGTCCACTCTGAGTTCATCTGTTACTTGCTCGGAAAGACCAGGACGGAACTTGCTTTTTGGGCAGAAACATTCCATGTGGTGTCTGCAAACATCGGATTCAGCAGTGTACTCAGACACAGAGCGTTATCCTTGGCGCAGTCCATGGAGCTTAGCTTCAGCGGTGGCACATTGATTAGGATCATCAAAAACTTGGGCCATTGCAGAGGTAACAGAGTCCATATCTTGCAGGATATCGCTGTCTTGCTCAACAGAAGAAGAAACCCAGACAAGAGTTTCCCCAGTCAGTGGATTAATTATGAAGAAGATCTTCATCTTATCATTATTGAACTGTGTAGGTTGCATCTGAAAATAAATGCCGCACTGGTTTAGGAAACCTCTGTATAAGCGACAATCCCCAACAGTGGACGCAAAATTTGTGCAGCAGCAACGTCATTTTTAAATCTTCCTGCAATTTAGTTATTTGTTCTTGCTGAGTTAGATAAGGTTTCTAGTTCTCTGATCTTGTTCTGAGAAATGCAGGCGAACTCTAGAGGATGGTATAGTAAAGAATGCTCAACTGCAGTCCGGGAGAGGGGCAGGACTAGAGGGCGGGGCGCGGTCATTTGCATCATTTTGGCCCTGTCAGCACAACAAAAATGCCATTTTGTCATGGGGAGTGGGGCCAAAATTATGCGATTCACCGCAAATTGCGTTATTTTGGCCAAGGATTACGGGATGTGGGAGCCTTGCCTCTTGCCTGCTCTCCTGGGAGCCCGGGAGACCGTCTCGGATTTCGGCAGTCTCCCAGACATTCCGGGAGAGTTGGCAAGTATGAGTGACACACATCTATTGCGTGTGCTGGAGGCCTGGTGCAAACATACACAATAACTATCAGCAGTACTATGTATATGCAGCCGCTTCAGATTGGCTGATTGATCTCCAGCAGATAACAAAGAAGATATTTGTGTTTCAGCTATTTTATATCAGCCATCTATATGTCTAACTTAATTGTCACTTCCGTACACAGTGTTTAATTGGGCTGTTTGTAATTATTTTTCTATATGGCAAATGCGACTTTTGATTTTATTACTAAGACATTATATCACTATGGGCCTGATTCAAATAAAAAACTTGCATGTAAGTTGCATTATAAAAAGAGCACGGAACCTGAGCGGAGTTTCGGACAAATTTAAATCCAACATACTGTATATCCAAGAAAGGAACCATACGTTCTGCCGACACATACAGACTGTAGGATACACACAAACCTCTGTACAATATCAGGTCACATCAGAACACATAAAACAAAATATATTTCAAAATTGATGAAAAACTCTTAACAGTATAAACATTAATAAACATTGACTTTAATAATAAAAAAATGTTTTTTACATTAAATGTATAAATAAAGATGTTTTTAATGCGCTCTGACATAGTATAGTTTTGCACACACATGTTCTGTGATGACTAGTGGCATTGCATATGTGTACTATGTGTCATTAGTCAGCACTTACACCTGCCCTGTAGCTGGTGTGAATCATACGGATGAAACCAAGCAGGGTAGCACGCCGTCGGCACGACCCTTACTGTACACGGCCTAAGTTAGTCCGCTCCCTTTCCTCCCCTGTTCTGTTTGCATTCAGACATCATTATCATCACCATTTATTTATAAAGCGCCACTGATTTGCAGCGCTGTACAGAGAACTCATTCACATCAGTCCCTGCCCCATTGGGGCTTACAGTCCAAATTCCCTAACACACACACACACACACACACACACACACACAGACTTTGGTTTGGGGGTTGCTCTTACCTTCAAGGCTGAAGTTTTTATTACCAAAACGATTATAAATGTACTCCAAAAAGAATTCAGGGGGTGGAAGTAGTGTCATACATGATCCCTCTAAAACTACAGTAAGAATAGCTTCCTGAATCTCTGTGCTGACATGGTCAGGGTCAGAGGTCATGTTTAGGATGTCCTGAGCATTGACGCAGGGTCCTTCCTGAAAAGAAAATGAACCATTTTTCAATAGAGACATTTCTCGGTCTGTCTAAAGAGACAGACACTCTCATACACATAAAGAATCCTAATCATAGAGAGTGCACCTGTGCATTGGGCCATTAAATCACCAGCCACATTTTTTCCTCCATCCTAACTTTCACCTTATCGCTAGGTCCCCATCTATATCTACAATATACATTCATCCTAGTCCCTCTACTCCCTACCTCCTCCTACCTTCTCCCTCCTGACCAACTATTTCCACACCTCTCCATTAAACCCCCATGCATCAACACTGCTATAACTCCACCCCCATCCCTCCACTCCCTATCTCCTGATCCCTCAACTCCACCAAACCTCTGTACCAATCCCCCATCCATTAACCTGGCCATAAATCCACCACCATCCCTCCACTCCCTATCTCCTGATCCCTCACCTCCACCCAAACCTCTGTACCAATCCCCCGTTCATTAACCTGGCCATAACTCCACCACCATCCCTCCACTCCCTATCTCCTGATCCCTCAACTCCACCCAAACCTCTGTACCAATCCCCCATCCATTAACCTGGCCATAAATCCACCACCATCCCTCCACTCCCTATCTCCTGATCCCTCAACGCCACCCAAACCTCTGTACCAATCCCCCATCCATTAATCTGGCCATAAATCCACCAACATCCCTCCACTCTCTATCTCCTGATCCCTCACCTCCACCCAAACCTCTGTACCAATCCCCCATCCATTAACCTAGCCATAACTCCACCACCATCCCTCCACTCCCTATCTCCTGATCTCTCAACTCCACCCAAACCTCTCCACTTATCCCCATCCATTAACCCTGCCATACCTCCACCCAAATCCTTATGCTTTTTACCTCCTGACCGTTTAAATCCTTCCACAATTCTCCACTAGTCGCTCATATATTACCTTTCATACCTCCATTGCTATGCTCCCTACCTCCTGATCCACAAACTCCACCCAAACCTCTCCACTAATCCCCCCTACTCTACCCCCATCCCTACCTCCTGACCATACAACTCCTTCCACAGTTCTTCACTAAATCCCCTGTCATTAACCTGCCTTAACTACACCCCATCCCTCCACTCACCTCCTGAACACACAAGGGTGGATTTGCTAAATAGACAACTGTCTTGTACAACTTCCCCATCACTTACCTGGTTTTGTGCCTTATATTTAGGTAGTATTCTTGCTATTATATGAAGGGCAACATCCTCTGCCTGTTTGCTCTCAGCCAGTGTGCTTGGCACCCATTTACTTTCATTGATAGCGGTGCAGACAGTGGGAGGGTCATAAATATAATTCAGCAACCCCTCAGATAAGGCAGCATACCCCTGAGCATTCAGCTGGGACTCTGAAGTTTGGTTCAGTATGGCAAACAGGGCCTTCGGCGTCAGACACTGCGGAGAGAGACGCAACAATTATAAATACAAACTTCAAGCAAAGCTACAAGACCAACCTATTACATTACATTTCTATAGTAAGAGGCGGAGACAGGAAAATACTTAGTGAGGGGCTGAATCATGAGACTGAGTGGGGAGTTGATACAGGAGACCCCATAATGAGAGGCTGATACAGGAGACCCCATAATGAGAGGCTGAGACAGGAGACCCCCTAATGAGAGGCTGATACAGGAGACCCCATAATGAGAGGCTGATACAGGAGACCCCATAATGAGAGGCTGATACAGGAGACCCCATAATGAGAGGCTGATACAGGAGACTCCCTAATGAGAGGCTGATACAGGAGACCCCCTAATGAGAGGCTGAGACAGGAGACCCCCTAATGAGAGGCTGATACAGGAGACCCCATAATGAGAGGCTGATACAGGAGACCCCCTAATGAGAGGCTGATACAGGAGACCCCATAATGAGAGGCTGAGACAGGTGACTCCAGAGTGAGGATCTGATACAGGAGACCCCATAATGAGAGGCTGATACAGGAGACCCCCTAATGAGAGGCTGATACAGGAGACCCCCTAATGAGAGGCTGATACAGGAGACCCCCTAATGAGAGGCTGAGACAGGAGACCCCCTAATGAGAGGCTGAGACAGGAGACTCCAGAGTGAGGGCTGAGACAGGAGACTCCAGAGTGAGGATCTGATACAGGAGACCCCCTAATGAGAGGCTGAGACAGGAGACCCCCTAATGAGAGGCTGATACAGGAGACCCCCTAATGAGAGGCTGAGACAGGAGACTCCAGAGTGAGGGCTGAGACAGGAGAACCCCTAATGAGAGGCTGATACAGGAGACCCCCTAATGAGAGGCTGAGACAGGAGACCCCCTAATGAGAGGCTGATACAGGAGACCCCCTAATGAGAGGCTGAGACAGGAGACCCCCTAATGAGAGGCTGATACAGGAGACCCCCTAATGAGAGGCTGAGACAGGAGACTCCAGAGTGAGGGCTGAGACAGGAGAACCGTACCAGTGATTGCTGTGGTTTATGCCTATAAAAGTGTCAGCACACCAGACCAAGTGAAATCTTAGTATCAGTTCTGCAAAAAGTAAATATATATATTTTTTTAATAAAGAAACAGTGTTTCCATATAGCCCTGAGGCTGATCCTCTTTATGATCCCTGGAGCATAGATCCCCCTGTCTGGTGCCTCTATTATAGGGAAGGAGGTATGATGCCTCTAGGACCACGCTGTAAGCAGTGAGGGTCCTTGTTGGTCTGGGTGTCTGATTAATGACTGAGTGAGACAACTGGCACCTCTATTAGTTCTTTATTAAATAATAATTAATTATCTCTTAACCTGACATAAACCATCATATGAGGTCTGTCTAGGCTGAAGCAGGGAACACACGCAACCTCTTATTGTACTAGGGGATAAGTGTCTTAGAAATTGTTGAAGCTAAGGATGCTGGGAAGATGATATAATCCTGTTGGTAAAATACTGGTTGCTGCAAGACTGCGCATCACGACGCCAAGAGAAAGATGTTTTAAATGATTTAAAAGAGTTTAAAAGAGTTTTGAACAAAACCTCTTCCCAAGCAGACAGTGGGATTGTGCTCAGCGCCTGCACCTGACGTCGGTTGGGTAATTCTTGTGATTTAATTTAACAGAAGCAGATTGTAAGCTGTGAAATATTCAGTGTTTCATAGGTACAATTATAGAAATACCTTCATATCAGCACTATAATTGTTGTTGAGCTGTTGTATATAATTAGAACCATGTAAAGTAATAGAAGTAGCAGACAGGTAATAACTGACTGTAAAACCCACAATCAGAAATTAGATGCTGATGTAAAGGATCCTGTGAGTCTGAGCTCTCTGGGACCAATCATTATGTGTTACCAGAGCGCTGTGTAAACACAATATAGACGATCTAGATTATAGATCACAATTACCTATAACTAGAGAAACCGCCTTAAATCTGAAATGTAATCACTAAATTACTTTATCAATTCAATAACTGTTTAAATACTACAATACATGCAGACATTTTTACAACTGAGTATAATGAATAAATAACTATATTATCATTCACTATATTAAAGGAACTAAAGAATTTCTTTACACTACAATATATGTATAAGTAACCCTCTACCATTCTACTAAGATAAGGTGTGACAGGTTAAACCTCCTATGCCACCCTGTCTGTTGTTGCTGGGGGCCAGCTGGGCTTGCCTTGCCACCGTTACCTTTTCTTTATCCCAAATGCGCCCTCTAACCGCAGTAGGAGGAGCCTGCTGTCACCACTAGGCCCCCTCACCAGCACCTAGGACCGCTTCCTTCTGGGTAACTCTCACTGCTAGTGTACCCCCTCGCTGCGCACCTGGGTTGGTACCCCTGACCTCTTCCTTCAGATCTGGGTTGCTGTGGATGGTTCCCCCTGGTCTATCACACTGGACAGAGATGCAAGTAGTGGGCAGAGCAGTGGTACTGGATGCTGGGTTCCATCCTCAGAACAGCCGGATAACGGATTAGATTGGTCTAATCTGTAGGTCACAGGAATTACAGCAGGTGAGTAGGCGTCAAAGCAGGATCTTGAAGCACTGATGTTTTATTAGCTCATGTAGTCCTAATAAGGACAGTTACACACCAGTCTGTGGTACTGGCCATCTATCCAGAAGTTACAGATGATATAATAATGATATATTACATGACCATTATATTACATATTTACACAGATACCCTGGCAGGAGGTAATCCGCCCTCCTGCCCCTCTAACCAATCCAGGTGCTTTATGCAGCCTGGACATAAATCAGCTTGGAGGAGTTTAACACCTTTCTACATTGCTGTTAGTGGCACCACATCTTCTGAGGTTTTATATTGAATGTTTACCATCAGGATATAACATTTCACTAATCTTGCTTTTAACACAATTTAACTTGCAAAATTCACATTAATCTGTGATCACTTGCATCCTTGCATCCTGAGTCTTACACACATAGGAAGTCTATCAGCCAGTCTAATTATCCCCCTTGTGCTTTCAGGCTCAACAGACGTGTTGCTCATTCATCAACAAAAAGGTCTAATTAACATGAGATTACCTGTCTACAGACAGTTTCAAAAACACATCCCTTCCACTCATATGCTTACTTGGGACTTCCTACAGAAAAGTTACAAAACCCAAACATGACATACTGTCTCCGAAATCAATACATTTCCATACAAAACACATAAAAATATAAAAAAATAACATCAACAATAAATACATTTGCAATGATATACAGAGGTACACTGTACCCCTAATTAAAATTAACATCTACCAAGGTGTATCAGATTGAGACATGGTAGAGGTGTCAATCTATTTTGGCATTTCTTTTAAGCCTTACCAGATGTCACAACCTTTTACATTTTGCTGTGTTGACTCATCATCAGTGTGACTCTTAGAAAAGGGAAGTTTTTTCGGGCATTGTTAGGAGAAGCTGAAGCAACTTGTGCCAACTCTTTGGTCACAAGAATCTGTTTGCATCTGTGAAAATTTGTGCTATGTTATTATTCGTTTGTATGTTTATATACAATCATGGCCAAAAGTTTTGAGAATGACACAAATATTATTTTTCGCTGCCTCAGGTTTTATGATGGCAATTTGCATAAACTCCAGAATGTCATGAAGAGTGATCAGATGAATTGCAAATAATTTCAAAGTCCCTCTTTGCCATCACAATGAACTTTATCACAAAAATAACATTCCCACTGCATTTCAGCCCTGCCACAAAAGGACCAGCTGATATCAGGTCAGTGATTCTCTCGTTAACACAGGTGAGATTGTTGACAAGGACGAGGCTGGAGATCACTCTATCATGGTGATTGAGATAGAATAGCAGACTGGAAGCTTTAATAGGAGGGTGGTGCTTGAAATCATTGTTCTTCCTCTGTTAACCATGGTTATCTGCAAGGAAACACGTGCAGTCATCATTGCTTTGCACAAAAAGGGTTTCACAGACATGGATATTTCTGCTAGTAAGATTGCACCTAAATCAACCATTTATCGGATCATCAAGAACTTCAAGGAGAGAGGTTCAATAGTTGTGAAGAAGGCTTCAGGGCACCCAAGAACGTCCAACAAGCCATGACGTCTCCTAAAGTTAATTCAGCTGCGGGAGCGGGGCACCACCAGTGCAGAGCTTGCTCAGGAATGGCAGCAGGCAGGTGTGAGTGTATCTGTACATACAGTGAGGTGAAGACTTTTGGAGGATGGCCTGGTGTCAAGAAGGCCAGCAATGAAGCCACTTCTCTCCAGGAAAAACATCAGGGATAGACTGATATTCTGCAAAAGGTACAGGGATTGGACTGCTGAGGACTGGGGTTAAGTCATTTTTTCTGATGAATCCTCTTTCAGATTGTTTGGGGCATCTGGAAAAACGCTTGTCTGGAGAAGGAAAGGTGAGTGCTACCATCAGTCCTGTGTCATGCCAACAGTAAAACATCCTGAGACCATTCATGTGTGGGGTTGCTTCTCAGTAATGGGAGTGGGCTCACTCACAATTTTGCCTAAGAACACAGCCATGAGTAAAGAATGGTACCAAAACATCCTCCGAGAGCAACTTCTCCCAACCATCCAAGAACAGTTTGGTGATGAACAATGCCTTTTCCAGCATGATGGAGCACCTTGCCATAAGGCAAAAGTGATAACTAAGTGGCTCAGGGATCAAAACATTGAAATTTTGGGTCTATGGCCAGGAAACTCCCCAGACCTTGATCCCATTGAGAACTTGTGGTCAATCCTCAAGAGGCGGATGGACAAACAGAAACCCATAAATTCTGACAAACTCCACACATTGATTAGGCAAGAATGGGCGACCGTCAGTCAGTATGTGGCCCAGAAGTTGATTGACAACATGCCAGGGTGAACTGCAGAGGTCTTCAAAAAGAAGGTTCAACACTGCAAATATCAACTCTTTGCATAAACTTAATGTAATTGTCAATAAAAGCCTTTGACACTTATGAAATGTTTGTAATGTTACTTCAGTATAACATAGCAACATCTGACAAAAAGGTCTAAATACACTGTAGCAGCAAACTGTGTGAGAACCAATACTTGTGTCATTCTCAGAACATTTGGTCATGATTGTATGATTATATATAGAATATAATGTGTGATTTATGCAATAAATGTGCATATTTTAATGAGACAGTTTTTTTCAATGTGTTCTTTCTGCCTTAACTTAGTAAAGCATATTGCATATAAAATATTCTTAGTAAATCAGCACTTTAATCTTTCCTTATTTCGATTTTCTCATTTGGATTGTCCGCCAGTTAATTTAATTTTTCAATGACCATATTTTCCTTCGCTCATGCTCTCTGTTGGGAGCTGATTGGTAACATAAAATTGCTTTGCACCGGCTATCTGCTTTGTCTTCCGCTACAACAGTTTCATTCAGTATTAGGAGATGGGCGTTTAACCTCCCCCCACATTTTTCAAGCGCCCCATAGCAATTCAGCCAATCTTGCTCCTTCTTTAGAGGCCCCCCCCTTTCTTCTAATTAACTGTTTGATTAGAGCAGTCTGAATGATTTCTGTTCAAGGTATGTGAGGCTGACAAGGACAAAACACATAGGTGACCTCCGTTACCTTCTCAAACCTTAGAAGATTTATTTAATCGCTGAAAACTGCTTGGTCCAGACCTCTGCAGCTCAAGCAGCTTGCAGGGTGTACGCCACAAGTACAGAAACCTATATTATTATATATATTATTGGGATACCAGATTAGCTTTTATTGATGGTTTTTAGAATGTTACATCAGTGACTGCAGCAAACTAATCTGCAGAAAGAGTATAACGTGACATACCTGGCCAATACTTGATGAGATATTGCAACAGACTCAGACTTAATGTTGCTGGAGTGATTACACTGAAGGGACTGCAGGTGGAGCTGTCACTCTGTGTTATAGCAATGTACAAGGAATATTCTGGTTTTGTTCTCATGTTGGTTTTACATGCAAGATGTGTTATGTCTGTATGCTGAGATAACTGGCACACCGAGGTACGGGGAAATTCCCAGTTGGCCCCACTACCTGAATACCTGCTATCTATAGTCAATGTCTTACCTGTTCTTCAACTCCTTTAAGTGACTCAGTTTTATTGCATCACACACACTTAAGGGAGCCGGGAGTTGCTCTACATTCAGTGCGAGAGGAGAGAAGCCCTAATCATGGGAACACTATGACTTATTTATATAACCATGGGAACACTATGATTTATTTATTTAATCATGTGGGCACTATGACTTATTTATATAATTAAACGGGCACTATGATTTATTTATACAATCACAGGGCGCTGTGATTTATTCATATAATCACAAGGGTAGCACCGGAAATTTTTACTTTTTTAATTTTTTAATTACCATATTAAAAAGTGCAGAGAATCGTCAATTCGTCGGAACCGCCGCTTAGTATATCTACCCCCTGGTATTGAGCACTTTTGGCACTACAAGTGACTGTTTACACTGGTGCCCATATACATTTTCCATATGATTGCATATATATGAAATGAATCAATGTTTCATCCGTATTTTTAATTTTTAATTTCATAAACACCATAAACTTGTATATTTTTAACTGCAATCTGCTCTACTACTTGAATTGTTTCTTTGTATTTATTATTTATTTATTATCATTTTATTTATATCTATCCTATCTGACTTATCAGACAATATTTAGTTATTCACATCTGTTCCTGCCCTGGTGGAGTAAACAGTCTGTTATCCCGACCACACAACACACACTCACCGCGGTTTTCATTAGATGTTAATTAACCAATCATTACATTTTTGTAGTATGAGAGGAAATTGGAGCTCTGGAGGAAACCTGTGAAGAACATACAAACTCCACGCAGACGGAGCCCACACCCCAAACCCTCTTAACCAGGGTCACAGATTTAATGTCTTTTCACCAGCTTGACAAACATGAGTTCACCTACTGTTTGGACAGTGTGTTTATATTGGGATGTGTACGTGGTGTTGGTGGGTCTTGAATACACAGAAGCTGGAGCATCTAAAGCGTTGTATCTGCGGATCTGAGTCTGTGTATTGTCAGGTCCTCTGGTGCCTGAATCACTTAGTATTTCATGGGTTCCTACCAGTGCAGTGGGCCCTTCATGCCCCCGTCCAACACCGCCTACTAATACCTCCAGGTGATATCACTGCAGAAATATTCATACACATGGTCATGATGATCTGGCAGCATCATTTAATGGACAACACAACTTACCATAGGATAAATATCTAATGGATTCATATCTAAATAGCATATTATTTTATGTTCTAATATCCCATTCAGCGTTTGACCATAAGGTTTGCTCAGGTCATAAATTTCCAAACTTCCTTTTAAGTCACAAATAAGTAATTGGTTATAAGAACCATATTGTCACTTGCTCTGTTAGTTTGGTTTTAAAAGTACACTAAATAATGGCAAAATAAGTATTGTGTGTTAAATACATTTGGTGGAGAAAAAAAGGGAATATCGGGACATTTGGGGGGAGCTCAAATCTGAAATTAGCAATCCATCCTCTTCTTATAGATCCACAGAGAGTGAATGCTTGAACTTGATGTCTATATGACTCTATATAGTGGGCAGCACGGTGGCTCAGTGGTTAGCACTTCTGCCTCACAGCACTGTGGTCATAAGTTCAATTGCCGACATGGCCTTATCTGTGTGGAGTTTGTATGTTCTCCCCGTGTTTGCGTGGGTTTCCTCCGGGTGCTCCGGTTTCCTCCCACACGCCAAAAACATACTAGTAGGTTAATTGGCTGCTATCAAATTGACCCTAGTCTGTGTGTCTGTGTGTGTCTCTGTCTGTGTGTGTTAGGGAATTTAGACTGTAAGCTCCAATGGAGCAGGGACTGATGTGAGTGGGGTCTCTGTACAGCGCTGCGGAATTAGTAGCGCTATATAAATGGCAGATGATGATGATGATGATGATGATTACACAATAACTATGTGAAACCTTTTACCAGCCCATGTCATTGGGGCCATGGGGAGTTTATTACTAGGAGCTGGGGAAAATGAATTAAATTTGGGTAACGATCCCTTCTCTAATTCAATATATCTCTGCTGTAGATATAATGAAATATATTACTTTAATAGAGGGGCAATCTTTATGAGTTGGAATTAATCATCTTAATCATCATAATTTGACTTTCACTTATACAGCAAAATCCATCCCCTTCCCAGAAACGTAAATGATTTACTAACATGCAGACACTGGTCAGTATCGGCCATAAAGATTAAGAAAATTCCTAAAACCTTACTACATCCGATAATAAGTAACTACTAATTCTGACCCTTATAATAAACAAAACACATTTCCAAAGTAAGAGATTTTTAGAAAAAGGTTACAGTATTATAATACCTGGTTAGTTACACAGAGGATACAAAGTAACATTAATACCCATCTCTGGTTAGTTACACAGAGAATACAGAGCAACATTAATACCCATCTCTGGTTGGTTACACAGAGGATACAGAGTAACATTAATACCCATCTCTGGTTAGTTACAGAGATGATACAGAGTAACATTAATACCCATCTCTGGTTGGTTACCACAGAGGATACAGAGTAACATTAATACCCATCTCTGGTTGGTTACCACAGAGGATACAGAGTAACATTAATACCCATCTCTGGTTAGTTACACAGAGGATACAGAGCAACATTAATACCCATCTCTGGTTGGTTACACAGAGGATACAGAGTAACATTAATACCCATCTCTGGTTAGTTACCCAGAGGATACAGAGTAACATTAATACCCATCTCTGGTTAGTTACACAGAGGATACAGAGCAACATTAATACCCATCTCTGGTTGGTTACCGCAGAGGATACAGAGCAACATAAATAATACCTATCTCTGGTTAGTTACACAGAGGATACAGAGTAACATTAATACCCATCTCTGGTTAGTTACACAGAGAATACAGAGCAACATTAATACCCATCTCTGGTTGGTTACACAGAGGATACAGAGTAACATTAATACCCATCTCTGGTTAGTTACAGAGAGGATACAGAGTAACATTAATACCCATCTCTGGTTGGTTACCACAGAGGATACAGAGTAACATTAATACCCATCTCTGGTTGGTTACCACAGAGGATACAGAGTAACATTAATACCCATCTCTGGTTAGTTACCCAGAGGATACAGAGTAACATTAATACCCATCTCTGGTTAGTTACACAGAGAATACAGAGCAACATTAATACCCATCTCTGGTTGGTTACACAGAGGATACAGAGTAACATTAATACCCATCTCTGGTTAGTTACAGAGAGGATACAGAGTAACATTAATACCCATCTCTGGTTGGTTACCACAGAGGATACAGGGTAACATTAATACCCATCTCTGGTTGGTTACCACAGAGGATACAGAGTAACATTAATACCCATCTCTGGTTAGTTACCCAGAGGATACAGAGTAACATTAATACCCATCTCTGGTTAGTTACACAGAGGATACAGAGCAACATTAATACCCATCTCTGGTTGGTTACCACAGAGGATACAGAGCAACATAAATAATACCTATCTCTGGTTAGTTACACAGAGGATACAGAGTAACATTAATACCCATCTCTGGTTAGTTACACAGAGAATATAGAGCAACATTAATACCCATCTCTGGTTGGTTACACAGAGGATACAGAGTAACATTAATACCCATCTCTGGTTAGTTACAGAGAGGATACAGAGTAACATTAATACCCATCTCTGGTTGGTTACCACAGAGGATACAGAGTAACATTAATACCCATCTCTGGTTAGTTACCCAGAGGATACAGAGTAACATTAATACCCATCTCTGGTTAGTTACACAGAGGATACAGAGCAACATTAATACCCATCTCTGGTTGGTTACCACAGAGGATACAGAGCAACATAAATAATACCTGTCTCTGGTTAGTTACACAGAGGATACAGAGTAACATTAATACCCATCTCTGGTTAGTTACCCAGAGGATACAGAGTAACATTAATACCCATCTCTGGTTAGTTACACAGAGAATACAGAGCAACATTAATACCCATCTCTGGTTGGTTACACAGAGGATACAGAGTAACATTAATACCCATCTCTGGTTAGTTACAGAGAGGATACAGAGTAACATTAATACCCATCTCTGGTTGGTTACCACAGAGGATACAGAGTAACATTAATACCCATCTCTGGTTGGTTACCACAGAGGATACAGAGTAACATTAATACCCATCTCTGGTTGGTTACCACAGAGGATACAGAGTAACATTAATACCCATCTCTGGTTGGTTACACAGAGGATACAAAGTAACATTAATACCCATCTCTGGTTGGTTACCACAGAGGATACAGAGCAACATTAATACCCATCTCTGATTGGTTACACAGAGGATACCGAGCAACATTAATACCCATCTCTGATTGGTTACACAGAGGATACCGAGCAACATTAATACCCATCTCTGATTGGTTACACAGAGGATACAGAGTAACATTTATACCCATCTCTGGTTAGTTACACAGAGGATACAGATTAACATTAATACCCATCTCTGGTTAGTTACACAGAGGATACAGAGTAACATTAATACCCATCTCTGGTTGGTTACACAGAGGATACAAAGTAACATTAATACCCATCTCTGGTTGGTTACACAGAGGATACAGAGTAACATTAATACCCATCTCTGGTTGCTTACACAGAGGATACAAAGTAACATTAATACACATCTCTGGTTGGTTACCACAGAGGATACAGAGTAATATTAATACCCATCTCTGGTTGGTTACACAGAGGATACAAAGTAACATTAATACCCATCTCTGTTTGGTTACACAGAGGATACAAAGTAACATTATCGTTATAAAAAGACATCATTAGTCACCCCAGTAATTATCCCCAGTGAGGTTGGGGGGTCACAGCCTCCATATTATATAACATGTTGCTGAACCTGGGGCGTCAGCAGGTCCTGTATTATGAAGTAATTCTACTGACAGTCTTATAATCTACCTGAGCTGAATGATTATAATGAAACAACTGTTACTCATTAATGTCACAATCCTGCCTGGGGCGAAAGTAAATATGTGATTTAAACACTCACAGATATGAGTAAGAACAAGTGGATTACTAGCGTTTTGTTAGATTTTCAGTTTGTTTGACCATGTTAAATAAATAAGATTAGAAATGTTGAGTAATAGACGAGGAGAGAGACCGAGGCCGCCAAAGTCTGTAGAACGTCGCACAAAACTTTCACTTGAGAGAGAAATATTTTCCTTCTATTTCCTCCTCTCCTGTGTTAGTTTCTGTCTGAGTTACTGACTGGTGAAGCCTCTGCCAGTGACCCTATAATCCTGCAGACAGTGCAGCTAAACTGTCCTTAAATCAGAGAAAAATGTATTCAGCAAAATTAACTTCACTTTGTATCTGTAAACTAGATGTAGACATTTTCAGGGTTTTTTTAATAGAATATTGAGTTATTTTTAGGCATTTTATATTCTGCTCCTTCCCATGCATTTTCTGCAACCAAAACACAATAAACAAAGTCATGAAAAACTTCAACATGAATGACTGTTATTCGGTCACCAATCCCATCAACTCTAGTGGAGAACCCCACGGATCTGTACTTGGACCAGTGCTTTTTAATATCTTTATTGGTGATATTGCACATGGTGTTGAAGGGATAGTATGTCTTACTGCAGATGACACAAAGATATGTAACAGGGTAGACAGGGGTAAAACAAATGACTGATGACCTATGTAGACTACAGGAATGGTCACTAGAGTGGCAACTACAGTTTAATGCCAAAAAATGCAAAATCATACACTTGGATCTCAAAAACCCAAAGGCTAAAGTTAGTATTATCTCCCTGTAGGAGTCCCGCCGGGCTTTATTCTCGGCCCTTTACTCTTCTTGCTCTATACTTCCTCCCTTGGTGCTCTAATCTCCTCCTTCGGTCTTCAGTATCACCTGTATGCTGACAACATTTAACTCTACATCTCTTCTCCTGATCTTTCCTCCACCCTCCTCTCCCGGGTATCTGACTGCCTCTCTGCCATCTCCTCCTGGATGTCTGCGTGTTTTCTTAAAATAAATATCTCCAAAAATGAACTCATTGTCTTTCCTCCTCCCAGACTCCCATCCCATTATGACCTCTCTATTGTTGTCAACAACACCACCATCTCCTCTGTCACCCAACTCCGCTGCCTGGGTGTCACCCTCGACTCCTCTCTTTCTTTTACCCCCACATTCATTCCCTTGCCCAAGCCTGTCGCTTCCAACTATGCAACATCGCCCGCATCCGTCCCTTCCTCTCTCAAGAAGCCACCAAGACTATCATCCACGCACTCATCATCTCCCGCCTGGATTACTGCAACCTCCTCCTTACTGTCCTCCCTCTCTCCCATCTCTCCCCCCTCCGCTCTATACTCAATGCGGCCGCAAGACTCATCTTCCTCTCACGCCGCTCCTTCTCTGCCTCCCCTCTCTGTCTTGCCTTACACTGGCTCCCCTTCCCCTACAGAATCCTTTTCAAACTCCTCACCACCACCTACAAGGCTCTCTTCAACTCTACTGCCCCTTATATCTCTAACCTCCTCTCCATTCACACTCCTGCCCGCTCCCTGCGCTCGGCCAATGATCGCCGCCTCTCCTCCTCTCTTATCACCTCTTCCCACTCCAGAATCCAAGACTTTTCCCATGCAGCCCCCCTTCACTGGAATGCCCTCCCTCGCTCCATCCATCTCTCTCCAGCTTTGTGCTCCTTCAAATGTGCACTGAAAATTCACCTCTTCCGCAAAGCCTACCAACCATCTACTTAACCATCTCTCCTCCTCCACTCGCTCTCCCTTCTCTCTTCTGGTTCCCCTTGTGCCTGTTCTGTCTACCCTCCATTAGGATGTAAGCTCCCCTGAGCAGGGCCCTCTTCCCTCCTGTCTCCTCACCTGTTCTTCTGCTCCGTGCTTATTGCATCAGCCTGCCTGGAGTTTCTGAAGTATTGGTATTTTTTGTTTATTGTTCTGTACTGTTTCACCCTGTATAGTCTACTGTATGTACTGTGTACGGCGCTGCGGAAACCTTGTGGGGCCTAACAAATAAATGATAATAATAATATTAATGGCACTATAATGGGAACTACTGAGGAGGAAAGGGGTCACTATTTCAGTTGACATAAAGGCAGGTAAGCAATGTAACAAAGCAACGAGGAAGGCAAGTCAGATGCTTGGTTGTATAGGGAGAGGAATCAGTAGCAGAAAGAAGTAATAATACCACTGTATAGGTCATTGTACGGCCTCATCTAGAATACTGTGTTTAGTTCTGGAGGCCATATCTCCAGAAGGATATAAATACATTACAGACTGTATATGGTCTACAGCACAAAACTTACCCGGAAAGACTAAAAGATCTTAATATGTATAGTTTGGAGCAGAGAAGGGAACGGGGGGGACATGATAGACATTTTTAAATATATCAAGGGTTTTAACAAGGTACAGAAGGGAAACATTCTACAAATGAAGAGAAGTATTAGAACACGAGGACATGTACTGACACTGGGGGGAAGTAGGTTCAGGGGAAATTACTTCACAGAAAAGGTAGTGGATAAGTGGAATAGCCTCCCATCAGAGGTGGTAGAGACTAATACAGTAGAGCAGTTTAAACATGCTTGGGATAGACATACAGATATTCTTACAAAGAATAAAGAATCAAGTAGGGTTTGAGGTTACCATAGGATAAACATTGGGCAGACTAGAAGGGCCAAGCGGTTCTTATCTGCCATCAAATTCTATGTTTCTAATTCCTGATGGAGAAGAAAGTGGGCGATAGAGAATCTGACAGATGCCAGCTTCAGACAGGAACCAGTATAATTGCTAAACTGTAATTATCAATTTCAAGAATTATACGACAAAATAAGGAATTTTGCACAATATGGAAAAATATTTTTGGGGAATTAAACCCTGAAGAGAAGGGCAGCTGAGATCCCACCTGGAAGTCTTTATTATTGAAAGTATACTCAGGATCAAAACGGAAATCTCTCATCTCCCTGAGTTACACCTGAACCCCTCACGTGGAGACACGCAACGTTCCAGCTAGATCTCGCAGAGGTGCAACGTTCCAGCTAGATCTCTCAGAGGTGCAACGTTCCTGCTAGATCTCTCAGAGGTGCAACGTTCCAGCTAGATCTCTCAGAGGTGCAACGTTCCAGCTAGATCTCGCAGAGGTGCAACGTTCCAGCTAGATCTCGCAGAGGTGCAACGTTCCAGCTAGATCTCTCAGAGGTGCAACGTTCCAGCTAGATCTCGCAGAGGTGCAAGGTTCCAGCTAGATCTCTCAGAGGTGCAACGTTCCAGCTAGATCTCGCAGAGGTGCAACGTTCCAGCTAGATCTCTCAGAGGTGCAACGTTCCAGCTAGATCTCGCAGAGGTGCAACGTTCCAGCTAGATCTCGCAGAGGTGCAACGTTCCAGCTAGATCTCTCAGAGGTGCAACGTTCCAGCTAGATCTCGCAGAGGTGCAAGGTTCCAGCTAGATCTCTCAGAGGTGCAACGTTCCAGCTAGATCTCGCAGAGGTGCAAGGTTCCAGCTAGATCTCGCAGAGGTGCAACGTTCCAGCTAGATCTCTCAGAGGTGCAACGTTCCAGCTAGATCTCGCAGAGGTGCAACGTTCCAGCTAGATCTCGCAGAGGTGCAACGTTCCAGCTAGATCTCTCAGAGGTGCAACGTTCCAGCTAGATCTCGCAGAGGTGCAACGTTCCAGCTAGATCTCGCAGAGGTGCAACGTTCCAGCTAGATCTCGCAGAGGTGCAACGTTCCAGCTAGATCTCGCAGAGGTGCAACGTTCCAGCTAGATCTCTCAGAGGTGCAACGTTCCAGCTAGATCTCGCAGAGGTGCAACGTTCCAGCTAGATCTCGCAGAGGTGCAACGTTCCAGCTAGATCTCTCAGAGGTGCAACGTTCCAGCTAGATCTCGCAGAGGTGCAACGTTCCAGCTAGATCTCGCAGAGGTGCAACGTTCCAGCTAGATCTCTCAGAGGTGCAACGTTCCAGCTAGATCTCTCAGAGGTGCAACGTTCCAGCTAGATCTCGCAGAGGTGCAAGGTTCCAGCTAGATCTCGCAGAGGTGCAACGTTCCAGCTAGATCTCGCAGAGGTGCAACGTTCCAGCTAGATCTCTCAGAGGTGCAACGTTCCAGCTAGATCTCTCAGAGGTGCAACGTTCCAGCTAGATCTCGCAGAGGTGCAAGGTTCCAGCTAGATCTCGCAGAGGTGCAACGTTCCAGCGATACAAATGTATTGCGCGTTCCGCAGCATATTAAGCAGTATATGTAAATGATCATTAGCGCATTTCACAATCTATAAATAGAGCTGGTTAGATGGGGTCAGGACACTCTGCTATGTGGGGTAATTGTAATCCATATAGAAAACTGAATGAGTAAAATCTTATAAAATACACATACATTTCTCAAAGCGAAAGAGTTCCTGCGTGAAGAATGTAAGAGAGGGCCAAGCATTTATTTATGTAGCTCAGTGTATCTCTTTATAATACATAATCAAACAGTAAAATGATACTTTGTTACACTAATGCGATCCCTACATAAATATATCATAAACAATTACATAACAACAGGCACTGTGTGATATTCAGTGGGCCAAGTCCAATGCAGGTGTATAATGTAATCAGGGCAGTCTCATAGCAACACATTAATCACTCAGTGTAAAACTTAATTAATAAATATAACTCTTATGTATAACAATACAATTATCTGTCACCTCCGTGATCTTAGAATATTCTACTAATAGTTACATTAACTGTATAATACCCATCACTAATCTGTTCCGGGACCCCTCATCCTATAACACCTGTCACTAATCTGTTCCGGGACCCCTCATCCTATAATATGTGTCACTAATTAGATCTAGGACCCCTCACCCTATAATATCTGTCACTAATTAGTTCTGGGACCCCTCACCCTATAATATCTGTCACTAATTAATTCTGGGACCCCTCACCCTATAATATGTGTCACTAATTAGATCTAGGACCCCTCACCCTATAATATGTGTCACTAATTAGTTCTAGGACCCCTCACCCTATAATATCTGTCACTAATCTGTTCCGGGACCCCTCACCCTATAATACCTGTCACTAATTAGTTCTGGGACCCCTCACCCTATAATATGTGTCACTAATTAGATCTAGGACCCCTCACCCTATAATATGTGTCACTAATTAGATCTAGGACCGTTCACCCTATAATATCTGTCACTAATTAGTTCTGGGACCCCTCACCCTATAATATGTGTCACTAATTAGATCTAGGACCCCTCACCCTATAATATGTGTCACTAATTAGTTCTGGGACCCCTCACCCTATAATATCTGTCACTAATTAATTCTGGGACCCCTCACCCTATAATATGTGTCACTAATTAGATCTAGGACCCCTCACCCTATAATATCTGTCACTAATCTGTTCCGGGACCCCTCACCCTATAATATGTGTCACTAATTAGATCTAGGACCCCTCACCCTATAATATCTGTCACTAATTAGTTCTGGGACCCCTCACCCTATAATATCTGTCACTAATTAATTCTGGGACCCCTCACCCTATAATATGTGTCACTAATTAGATCTAGGACCCCTCACCCTATAATATGTGTCACTAATTAGATCTAGGACCCCTCACCCTATAATATCTGTCACTAATTAGTTCTGGGACCCCTCACCCTATAATATCTGTCACTAATTAATTCTGGGACCCCTCACCCTATAATATGTGTCACTAATTAGATCTAGGACCCCTCACCCTATAATATGTGTCACTAATTAGTTCTAGGACCCCTCACCCTATAATATCTGTCACTAATCTGTTCCGGGACCCCTCACCCTATAATACCTGTCACTAATTAGTTCTGGGACCCCTCACCCTATAATATGTGTCACTAATTAGATCTAGGACCCCTCACCCTATAATACCTGTCACTAATTAGTTCTGGGACCCCTCACCCTATAATATCTGTCACTAATCTGTTCCGGGACCCCTCACCCTATAATATCTGTCACTAATTAGTTCTGAGACTCCTCACCCTATAATATCTGTCACTAATCTGTTCCGGGACCCCTCACCCTATAATACCTGTCACTAATTAGTTCTGGGACTCCTCACCCTATAATATCTGTCACTAATTAGTTCTAGGACCCCTCACCCTATATCTGTCACTAATTAGTTCTAGGACCCCTCACCCTATAATATCTGTCACTAATTAGTTCTAGGACCCCTCACCCTATAATACCTGTGATTTACCTGGTATTGTGCTATTCTACTCTTAGTCTTATCTACAATGATGGTGATTAATCCAGTTTATGGCATCTTGCTGCCCTTTGCCCCGTCTATTGCACCTGAAAGCTTCTTTCTGTCAGTTTTTGCACCCGGCTCTCTGCTTTTCCCAGAGCTCACCTTTTCACACGACACATTTCCACATTGCGCACGGTCCTCCAGACGCTTTATAAGATCACTGACTGCGCTCTCAGTCAGAGAAGACTGCCCTGGAGAGAGGAGGTTCAGCACACGTTGAAATGGGGTGTCTTGCAGTGTGACAGCTGGATACAGAGTCAGCAGGGCGATACACGACCAGAGGACAAGGAGCTGCATGATTTACACTATGAGGCACTTGTGGGAGATGGTGACCAGTGCCTAACTGTCCCGGTGACAAAGTGACAATGGAAAGATCAGGTTATTACTCTCCATGTTCTCTGCAGCAGCCTGTGATTGGCTGGTCCGCTCTGATAGTGTAAGGAGAACAGGTTCCCCCCCCCCCCTCCTCTCTCACCTGAAGAAGCCGTCTCTCCACCCTGCATCAGAGTGCACCGTACAGCAGGAACCAGTCTGTTCAGTAGTTCAAGGGTGTAGTTAACCCTCAGCGGTGGTGAGAGAATTAGCTCAGTATCAGTAACACACTTTTACTGAACGGTTATTCTTCCTTTTGTCAATGAAAGAGACTTAGGGGTTTATTTACTAACCTGCAGGTTTGAAAAAGTGGAGATGTTGCCTATAGCAACCAATCAGATTCTAGTTGTTATTTATTTAGTGCCTTCTATACATTGACAGTTACAATCTGATTGGTTGCTATAGTCAACTTAAATATAAGTAAATATACCCCTTAGCTTCCTGGGAACTCACTGATCTACTAAATTTATTATTTCTTATATCGAGTACACTTTATTAGTAACCTTTATTTATAAAGCGCCAGCATATTATACCGGACTTCTCAAAGAATATTTACACCAAGGCTACAATGTATTATGTGTGCAGCTACAGGTGATATTTACAAACTTCAATCTAATCCTTTCATCTGTATATTTCTGTTTTCACACTAGTTCTTTGGATGAACATTTGCAACCTGAAGGGCGGCAGCACTGAGCGCTGGTACCTCATGTTTTTCTGTAGTAGTTACTACTGTAATTATTACTGGTTTACTCAAAGAAACAAGTTGCCAAGTGCAGAATAAAGTTTTTCAGTGATTTATAACATTGCAATACTGAGAATTTACAAAGAAAAATGAAAACATTGCACTAAATAGGGAAAATTTAGTTTTTAAGTGGTAAATGAAGGAACATTTTGTGAGAAAAGAAAGACATTACGGCCTGATTCATCGCACGCAGCCTCCACGCCCGGACGCCCATATCCAAGTGGATCGGTGTATACAAGTTGGCTACTCGTTAGTTGCTGTATGTAGACAAACACAACACAGTGAAGGACATGTACGTACATATGTGCTATATAAAGTCTCATCAGAACACACGCAAAAAATACTAATTTATAAAATAAATTAACAAATATTAATACTATAATCAGTAATAAAAGTATATCTAAAATTTCTTTTTCTTTTTGCAAATTACTTTTTACATGAAAAACATAAATCAGGATGTCCTTAATGTGTACTGTACATAAAATGCATTTTAATAGATGCTCTTACTTGTAAACACATGTTAAGGCTTACATACGTGTAGTCATCACTATCAGTCGGCACTTACACCCGCTCTGTAGCTGATGGAGGTGATACGTCCTGAGAGATGGGCAGAGATTGGATCGGACGAATGTGTGTGCGCTGGAGCTTGTCACACCCTTACTGTACATTACCTACATGCACCCGCCCCTTCCGTACACTGTCTAGGTGCACCCGCCCCTTCCGTGCATTGTCTACGTGCACCCGCCCCTTCCGTGCATTGTCTACGTGCACCCGCCCCTTCTGTACATTGTCTACGTGCACCCGCCCCTTCCGTACACTGTCTAAGTGCAGCCGCCCCTTCCGTGCATTGCCTTAGTGCACCCGCCCCTTCTGTACATTGTCTACGTGCACCCGCCCCTTCCGTACACTGTCTAAGTGCAGCCGCCCCTTCTGTACATTGTCTACGTGCACCTGCCCCTCCAGTACATTGTCTACGTGCACCCGCCCCTTCCGTGCATTGTCTACGTGCACCCGCCCCTTCCGTACACTGTCTAAGTGCAGCCGCCCCTTCTGTACATTGTCTACGTCCACCTGCCCCTCCAGTACATTGTCTACGTGCACCCGCCCCTTCCGTGCATTGTCTACGTGCACCCGCCCCTTCCGTACATTGCCTACGTGCACCCGCCCCTTCCGTACACTATCTAAGTGCACCCGCCCCTTCCGTACATTGCCTACGTGCACCCGCCCCTTCCGTACATTGTCTACGTGCACCCGCCCCTTCTGTACATTGTCTACGTGCACCCGCCCCTTCCGTACACTGTCTAAGTGCACCCGCCCCTTCCGTACATTGCCTACGTGCACCCGCCCCTTCCGTACATTGTCTACGTGCACCCGCCCCTCCAGTACATTGTCTACATGCACCAGCCCCTTCCCAGGCGGATCTAGAAATTTTTTCTACCCCGGGCGATATAGGGGGGGGGGGGATTTAGGCCCCGCCCCCTTTCTAACTTCTAAGGCTGCCGGCGGCTGCACAGTATGTGCAGGTCCGTTCGGCAGTGATAATGTGCTGTCCCGCTGCTCTGATTGTGTTTAAAACACAATCAGAGCAGCCGGGCAGCACATTATCACTGCCGAACGGACCTGCACAGTGTGCAGCCGCCGGCAGCAAGCCCCTGCTAGGGGGGCGATCGCCCCCCCCCTGGGTCCGCCACTGCCCCTTACGTACATTGCCTACGTGCACCTGCCCCTTGCGTACATTGTCTACGTGCACCCGTCCCTTCCGTACATTGCCCTTGTGCACCCGCCCCTTCCGTACATTGTCTACGCGCACCCGCCCCTTCCGTACATTGCCTACGTGCACCCGCCCCTTACGTACATTGTCTACGCGCACCTGCCCCTTCCGTACATTGTCTACGTGCACCCGTCCCTTCCGTACATTGCCCTTGTGCACCCGCCCCTTCCGTACATTGCCCTCTAGCACCCGCCCCTTCCGTACATTGCCCTCTAGCACCCGCCCCTTCCGTACATTGTCTACGTGCACCCGCCCCTTCCGTACATTGCCTACGTGCACCCGCCCCTTACGTACATTGTCTACGCGCACCCGCCCCTTCCGTACATTGCCTACGTGCACCCGCCCCTTACGTACATTGTCTACGCGCACCTGCCCCTTGCGTACATTGTCTACGTGCACCCGTCCCTTCCGTACATTGCCCTTGTGCACCCGCCCCTTCCGTACATTGTCTACGCGCACCCGCCCCTTCCGTACATTGCCTACGTGCACCCGCCCCTTACGTACATTGTCTACGCGCACCTGCCCCTTGCGTACATTGTCTACGTGCACCCGTCCCTTCCGTACATTGCCCTTGTGCACCCGCCCCTTCCGTACATTGCCCTCTAGCACCCGCCCCTTCCGTACATTGCCCTCTAGCACCCGCCCCTTCCGTACATTGTCTACGTGCACCCGTCCCTTCCGTACATTGCCTACGTGCACCCGCCCCTTACGTACATTGTCTACGTGCACCCGCCCCTTCCGTACATTGCCTACGTGCACCTGCCCCTTCCGTACATTGTCTACGTGCACCCGTCCCTTCCGTACATTGCCCTTGTGCACCCGCCCCTTCCGTACATTGTCTACGCGCACCCGCCCCTTCCGTACATTGCCTACGTGCACCCGCCCCTTACGTACATTGTCTACGCGCACCTGCCCCTTGCGTACATTGTCTACGTGCACCCGTCCCTTCCGTACATTGCCCTTGTGCACCTGCCCCTTCCGTACATTGCCCTCTAGCACCCGCCCCTTCCGTACATTGCCCTCTAGCACCCGCCCCTTCCGTACATTGTCTACGTGCACCCGCCCCTTCCGTACATTGCCTACGTGCACCCGCCCCTTACGTACATTGTCTACGCGCACCCGCCCCTTCCGTACATTGCCTACGTGCACCTGCCCCTTCCGTACATTGTCTACGTGCACCCGCCCCTTCCATACATTGTCTATGTACAAGCCTTTCAAGTCGTAGGCAGCCAGAAGTCATATTTGCGTTCAGACATGAATTGCGCTCACTGGCGTAAGGTCCATTTCTGAGCATGCGCAGAGTAGTTTCACACAAGAAACAACACACAACTTTACTTATATCTGAAGATGAGGCAGGCCCAAAATACACATAAAGGAGGTATAGACACATTGGCGCTTATGTAAAGTTGAGTACAATTAGCGGCTGCATACCAGGGGCCTGATTCATTAAGGATCTCAAATGGAGAGGATACTCATTTCAGTCTCCTGGACAAAACCATGTTACAATACAAGGGGTGCAAATAAGTGTTCTGTTTTACACATAAGTTAAATACTGCCTGTTTTTTCATGTAACACACAAATACTTGATAGCTTATTTGTGCACTGAAATTTAAAGTTGATATATGTGTGTTACATGAAAAAAGTCAGTATTTAACTTATGTTTTAAACAGAACACTTATTTGCACCCCTTCCATTGTAACATGGTTTTGTCCAGGAGACTGAAATGAGTATCCTCTTCATTTGAGATCCTTAATGAATCAGGCCCCAGATCCCCAGTCATCATCATCAACTTGACTGATATTTACTGTGTATAAAAAAACTAACAAATAAATAAAACATACCCCCGCAAACCAACCACCAAATCCTGGGGTGGTCATCTCTTATGAGGGGGTGAATTGTGTTGGGTCTCCCTGCAACAGTCTGAAGCAGCGCCAGGCTATGGCAGGCTGGTTGGTCGCACTATAACGCAGTCAGAGAGGGACATAGCCCCAGCCTGAGGAAGGGGACAGAAAATGCACCCCCCCCCCCAGAAACTGCAAGAGTCAGCTGGAACCTGTAGCACCACATACTAAAGTACTGGGGGGGGGGGGGCAGATCTTATTAAAAGTCCTTCCTCCTTCCCTAATTTTCCATTTACTCTATTCTGAAGGATCTTCTACTTCCTCTTTTTCATCATTCTTTTCTTTTTTGTACTATGGTAATCCAGTAAACTATGATAGCCTACTCATGATGTGCACATAGGCCTGTCTGCAAGTAACCAATCAGGATTTTGATTGGTTAGTTACAGACAGCCCCCCCCCCCTCAAAAAAAAAAAAGAGGTGCGTCATCTAAAAGGGTTTGAAGAATGAATAAAAGAAGAAATAAAAAAGAAGAAGAAGAAGATCTCTAGGGATTTAGGAGTGGAATAAAGTGGAAAATGAGGGATAGGGGGAGTGTTTTTTTTTAAATAAAAGACCCCAGTGGCTGGTGGCTACACAAGGGTTACTGTTAGTTTTAGCAGCGATATCTCCTGAAGATGGTGAACTCTGGACTCTGGAAACTACTGTGGTCCAAGCTAAGAAGAGCAATGAGATGTCTGTACCACAAATTGGAATCACTTCTCAGAATCTGGGACACTAGAGCTCACAAGGATGAGTTCTCAGAGCTATCATCTATGAAACAGCCGTGGTCCATGTTAATGGCAAGTTTCTAGTACATAGTATACCCAAAGTCAGTCAGAACAAAGGTCCAGGATTTGGACAAAGGTGTAGACAAAGCTGCAGTATTAGGCACAGACAGGCTGAGTAACAAATGCTCAGTATTTATAGGGCACTGGAAAGAGACTATCAGCGTTGTCAAAGGCGAGACATAGGTCCGGTACACAAGGAGACAACAGGAGCATGGATTAGACTCTGGTGAGGGGACAATAATCTGACAACCTGGCACTCAAAGCTCCGAGATGACACAATGACTGAGGTCACCAGCACCAGGCTATGACAGGATGGTCATAATATAACCAGGAAACCTGCAGCGTCCGGTGATAGGGGACACAGCCCCAGCCGGAGAAATGGGATAGAAAATATGCCCCCTCTACCTAGGAAAAACAATACCCATGCTGACAGTACTGGGAAGCATCCCAACACCCCTGTAATTATGGTAAAATATAAGTAAATAGTATTTGTGGCTTCTTAAGTATGCGAGTGCTTGTAGAACTGCAAGTGCCAGCATGCCCATGGCAGAGGGCGCCTGGTGCTAATGATGATGCCAGATCTGAGTGCATAATAGAGCTTTCTATGTGCGCAGATGCCGCTGGCATGTAACAGCCTGATCTGGCAATGCCGCTGACTGCCAGCACCTATACCCGCACCACCAATCCCTGGCACCTCAACCAGTGCGCAGAACCACCTGTGAGAAGTACTTTTAGCAGCGAGGTACAAGCCTTATTGGTAAACCTAACATAGCACCTATGCCCGAAGTCTGTGCTATAACAGCTGCCGTATGTGACACTGCAGATACCAGAGGACCCTGAATGCCAGGACAAGCTGATACCTGTAGCTCTAAATACCTTCTTATAATTTTACATAATTCCTATTTTTAACTAACCTCAATAGATATGCTCCACCTTAGTTCCTAATGATAGGAAGGACTCATAGTTAACTGATGCTATTGTTGTTCTGTGCCTGAGGTGATATTTCACAATAGTTATAATCCTTCCATTAATAGTTGTTGGCACTCCATATATTATATCTGGTATTCATTTCCTGTTTCCCAGCATTCAGCTAAAAGGAGAAAAATTCCTATCTCACACTGTATGAATGATGTAAAATTACATCTGACAAACATCTTACCGAGTAATGACAACTCCGATGCCAGACGTTCCTTCTTGGAGAACTGTACTACAAAGTTGTTCTACACAGTCTCTGCGTACAAATTGGAAAGTAAAGAAAGTCTGATATACCTAAAAATATAGTTCCTTTCTTGACTTATTCTCAATATAAGACTTAATAATCAGACTCAAAATATGGAGTGCAGTGAAACAACAAATAAAAGGATTTGCTTAAAGAAAGTAAGGAGGGAGAGCTGCAATCTCGTCTTCACTCTCAGCAAGAACAAATAATTAAGAAGACTTATGAAATTAATATGCTGCACAGATTTCATGTCCATCAATGTCTTCACTATTCAGTGGGGATTGTCACCTATACAGAGGTTTCATACACCAATGCTGCATTTATATTAAAGGCAGTTTATGAGGAGGGGGGGGGGGGGGGAGACTATTCACCCAGTCCAGCAAGGCGGACAAGGATTAGGGGCAAACATGTAGCCTGAAGAAATCTGGTGGTTTATATTTTGTAGTGTTATACTCTTGGCATCCCTTGTGCTGTTTCTGACCTCTGGCTTGTTACCCAGATCACTCTCTGACCCCAACCTGACCTGACCTTTGGCTTGTTACCCAGATCACTCTCTGACCCCAACCTGACCTGACCTTTGGCTTGTTACCCAGATCACTCTCTGACCCCAACCTGACCTGACCTTTGGCTTGTTACCTGAATCAGTCTCTGACCACAACATGTACTGACCTCAGGCTTGTTACCTGGATCAGTCTCTCATCCCAAACTGACCTGACCTCTGGCTTGTTACCTGGATCAGACTCTGACCACAAAATGTCCTGACCTCTGGCTTGTTACCCAGATCACTCTCTGACCCCAACCTGACCTGACCTTTGGCTTGTTACCTGGATCAGTCTCTCATCCCAAACTGTCCTGACCTCAGGCTTGTTACCTGGATCAGTCTCTGACCACAACATCCGACATTCCGACAACAGAGAGTGAGCGGCATCAGAGCGTGGAAAGGTAAGTTTATAACAATAACCATGTACATAGGACCCCCTTGTCTTAGTGGCAATAACATAATTTCTTTCCAAGTGGACACTAATAACCTTGTGTTTTTATTACAATGTGAAAAAATAATATTCCAGAGTCTAAACCACAACTGTGTCATATTATGATTACTATTTATTTATTCAATCTTTTTCCACATACAAGATGTAATATTATTTAAAAAAACAAAACACATCTGACACTAAAAAAATAAATTTTCATGTATTATGATAACAATATCTATATAACTATGTTGGCTCTAAGGACGTCACCACATTCATGGGTAACTATATCTATATAACTATGCTGGCTCTAAGGACATCACCACATTCATGGGTAACTATATCTATATAACTATGTTGGCTCTAAGGATATAACTACACTCAAACAATAAGTTTTGTTTACGTAAATGAATAGCAAAGTGTATATAGAGCAACGGACCCCTAAATATATTACAATACTACTAACTTATCCATCTGACAGAATAGAATTTCCTCATTATAGCACTTGATACAGCACCTGGTGAGGTGAAAGGAACTGTATCGATTGAAATTCACCACTAATGAGCTAATTAATGAACACTGCTATATTACCAACCCGGAGTCCACACCCAACGCGATGCTAATTCTGGGCTTTGAATGGAGCAATCAGTTTCTTCCTATTAATAGTGTAAGGAAGTTATATGTAAGGGCATGGGGTTAAATTAGACGCCTCATTGATATCCCAACCTTTAAATATGAATTCTTTAAATAGAATATTTCATCATTCACATTAGTCTCTGCTACACTGATGTCACCGTAATATTAGAGATGAGCGCACTCGGATTTCCTGAATCCGAGCCCACCCGAACGTTGCCTATCCGAGTCGGATCCGAGACAGATCCGGGTATTGGCGCCAAATGAAAACTTGAAACCGAGGCTCGGAGCCATAATCCCGCTGTCGGATCTCGTGATACTCGGATCCAATAAATTCCCCGCTAGTCGCCGCCATCTTCACTCGGGCATTGATCAGGGTAGAGGGAGGGTGTGTTAGGTGGTCCTCGGTCCTGGTAGATCTCGTGCTGTGCTGTGCTGTGTTCTGCAGTATCAGTCCAGTGGTGCTGTGTGCTGTGCTGTGCTCTGTCAATTTTGAGTTCAGTGGTGCTGCTGGGTCCTGTGCTGTGTCCTGTTCGGTCCAGTGGTCCTGTGTCCTGTGCTCTGTGCTTCTAAGGTCATAGTTATTTCCCCAATATTCCCAAGTGTTTAAAAAATTAAAAAAAAGTTATAAAAAAAAATACAAAAAACTAATTAAAAAATTTTTTTAATTACAACCAAATTTGCAAAACCAATCCTGCAGTATAAGCCCATTGGTACTGCAATATTACAAAGTTCACACATTCTGCAGTATCAGTCCAGTGGTGCTGTGTGCTGTGCTCTGTCAATTTTGAGTTCAGTGGTGCTGCTGGGTCCTGTGCTGTGTCCTGTTCAGTCCAGTGGTGCTGTGTCCTGTGCTCTGTGCTTCTAAGGGCATTGTTATTTCCCCATTATTCCCAAGTGTTTAAAAAATGTAAAAAAAATTATAAAAAAAAATAATTAAAAAAAAAAGTAATTATAACAAAATTTGCAAAACCAATCTAGCAGTATAAGTCCGTTGGTACTGCAATATTACCAAGTTCACACATTCTTCAGTATCTTGTGCTACATATAATGGAGACCAAAAATTTGGAGGATAAAGTAGGGAAAGATCAAGACCCACTTCCTCCTAATGCTGAAGCTGCTGCCACTAGTCATGACATAGACGATGAAATGCCATCAACGTCGTCTGGCAAGCCCGATGCCCAAGCTCCTAGTACAGGGCATGTAAAATCCAAAAAGCCCAAGTTCTCAAAAAGTAGCAAAAAGAGAAACTTAAAATCATATGCGGAGAAACGTAAAGTTGCCAATATGCCATTTACGACACGGAGTGGCAAGGAACGGCTTAGGCCCTGGCCCGTGTTCATGACTAGTGGTTCAGCTTCACCCAAGGATCTTAGCCCTCCTCCTCCTCCCCCCCCCTACAAAAAATTGAAGAGAGTTATGCTGTCAGCAACAAAACAGCAAACAACTCTGCCTTCTAAAGAGAAATTATCACAAATCCCCAAGGCGAGTCCAAGGGTGTTGGTGGTTGTCAAGCCTGACCTTCCCATCACTGTACGGGAAGAGGTGGCTCGGGAGGAGGCTATTGATGATGTAGCTGGCACTGTGGAGGAACTTGATGAGGATGGTGATGTGGTTATTGAAAATGAGGCACCAGAGGAGGAAACAGCTGATGTCCATGGGATGAAAAAGCCCATCGTCATGCCTGGTCAGAAGACCAAAAAATGCACCTCTTCGGTCTGGAGTTATTTTTATCCAAATCCGGACAACCAATGTATGGCCATATGTAGCTTATGTAAAGCTCAAATAAGCAGGGGTAAGGATCTTGCCCACCTAGGGACATCCTCCCTTATACGTCACCTGAATAACCTTCATAGTTCAGTGGTTAGTTCAGGAACTGGGGCTAGGACCGTCATCGGTACAGGGACACCTAAATCCCGTGGTCCAGTTGGATACACATCAGCAACACCCTCCTCATCAACTTCCTCCACGATCTCCATCAGATTCAGTCCTGCAGCCCAAGTCAGCAGCCAGACTGAGTCCTCTTCAATACGGGATTCATCCGAGGAATCCTGCAGCGGTACGCCTACTACTGCCACTGCTGCTGTTGCTGCTGTTAGTCGGTCATCTTCCCAGAGGGGAAGTCGTAAGACCGCTAAGTCTTTCACAAAACAATTGACCGTCCAACAGTCGTTTGCCATGACCACAAAATACGATAGTAGTCATCCTATTGCAAAGCGTATAACTGCGGCTGTAACTGCAATGTTGGTGTTAGATGTGCGCCCGGTGTCCGCCATCAGTGGAGTGGGATTTAGAGGGTTGATGGAGGTATTGTGTCCCCGGTACCAAATCCCGTCGAGATTCCACTTCACTAGGCAGGCGATACCAAGTACGATCAAGTGTCCTCAGTGCTCTAAAAAATGCGGTTGTACCCACTGTTCACTTAACCACGGACATGTGGACAAGTGGTTCTGGGCAAACGAAGGACTATATGACTGTGACAGCCCACTGGGTAGATGCATCCCCTTCCGCAGCAACAGCAACAGCTGCATTAGTAGCAGCATCTACAAAATGGCTGCTCGTGCAAAGGCAGGCAACATTGGGTATTACAGGCTTTAATAAGAGGCACAACGGTGACAACATATTAGAGAAACTGAGGGAAATTATCTCCCAGTGGCTTACCCCACTTAGACTCTCATGGGGATTTGTGGTGTCAGACAATGCCAGTAACATTGTGCGGGCATTAAATATGGGCAATTTCCAGCACGTCCCATGTTTTGCCCACACCATTAATTTGGTGGTGCAGCATTACCTCAAGAGTGACAGGGGTGTGCAGGAGATGCTTGGAGTGGCGCGCAAAATTGCTGGACACTTTCGGCATTCAGCCAGTGCCTACTGCAGACTAGAGGCACATCAAAAAACCATGAACCTACCCTGCCATCACCTCAAACAAGAGGTTGTGACGCGCTGGAACTCCACCCTCTATATGCTGCAGAGGATGGAGGAGCAGCAAAAGGCCATTCAGGCCTACACAGCCACCTACGACATAGGCAAAGGAGTGGGGATGCGCCTGAGTCAAGCGCAGTGGAGACTGATTTCCGTGTTGTGCAAGGTTCAGGTGGACAAGCTATTTGCTATTAGGCCTCATTGCATTTTGGTTTCCAGAATAATGGATTCACCTGAAGCTGATATTTTAGGGAAAGGTCTATTTCTTAGCAGACTGAAGAATCCTGGAGTTCTCCTGCTTATATCTTCCATGACACATGACACAGGCAGGTAAACATCGTACTACTATAGAGCCAAATACATCACACACTTTTTTTTGCAGACTCGTATTGGATCACTCTGCTTTCTCTCAGGTCGTAAGGAAGTACAGAAAGAAACCTGGGACAGAGATGAGATCCAAGCTGTGGAGACGCACATGATTAAGTTTATTAGCATGTATCATGGATGAACCACCAGCATTGAAAGATCAACACTAGCTAGCTGTGAAATTCTACAAAAAGAACTGTATAACAAATATAAAGATAAATAAAAGTTAGTTGAAACGATCTGCAGTGTTGGAGCACGCTGTAACCTGCATAGCTAAGTGTCTGTGTATGTGGGAGTGTGTCTGTCTATGTCATACTTGCCTACTCTCCCAGGATGTCCGGGAGCCTCTGGAGTTCAGGAAGTTCTCCTGGAATAATACGTCACTGTGAGGATACTGGGCTCAGTGACAGCTCTGTGAACCCAGCTGAGATGCACGGTTCAGAATGACCTCTTCTCGGACTGGAGATGTTACCGCAGGGAGTGGCTGATAAGTCCCTTCCTGGTTGGGGCTTTTCCCAGTTGGCCATTTACTCCGAGCTAGCCAGGCAGACCCCTGCGGTGATGGTTCCACGATGTCTGCTTGGCCTGAAAGGTGACAAAAGGACAAGGATAAGTCACTGCTGAATCATTGGGGCAAGTATTGAACTAGGGATTAGCTTTTGGCTTTCTGGCTGCAGGCCAGAACGTAATTTACATCAAAATCATACTCTGTAACCAGGGACGGTCGGTATCACATTGTCCGTACCGTACCGCAGCCCCCTCCTGGGCCTTCAACCTATCCCTTAGGACAGAGGCTGCTCAGTGAGGTTATAGGACATTTAGCTGCTAAATAGGATGGTAAATATAAATCAATATATACAGGAGACTGCACAGTGCATCATCAAGGAAGAATAACCCCACGGTTTATATATATATATTTATTGAGAAGACAGGCTGGTGTGTGTCATACACATGTGTTTCATATATATACATTCTGTGTAAAGTATGGCGTAATCAGATCTATGTGTAATTGGTCACCTGGCTCACTAGAATTTTTTTAAGACAATTGATTAATATTGTAACCAAGGTGCTAACAGTATAACCTAACACAGCTGTTCCTGTGAAGATGACCCAAACTTCAGATGTACAGAAAGATAACTTACAGTTATTGAAATTCTTATTTATTCCGTAATAGCACTGTAACACATGGACAGTACAGTACAGATGATGCCCACTTCTTACAATATATATTAATACACTTATTGGCTTTTTGAAGAGCGTTTCCTATACAAAGTCTATGCTGATACAGTATATGGATTTGTGTGTGTCACAAACACCAGCAGCCTCACCCCGCTGTATGAGTCGCATCAGCATGGAGTACTAGGCAACATACTGGCCTGCCCATACCCAACTAATTATATATATATATATACGTATACACTATAGGGCCAGAAAGGGAAGACTGTATATAAATATCTCTTGTATTACAACTACTTAGCACTGATTGCCTTTGTTCCAATCCACGATCTTCTCTACTGGATAACTGATTCTGTGGGTCGGAGTCTTGAGTCCAGCAAAGGTTTGATGACTGTAGGTACACAGTGTTGGCATAGGTACTCGTTAATTATATATCTAGTACCAGCAGCAATCTAGTACCAGCAATAATCTAGTACCAGCAGTAATCTAGTACCGGCAGTAACCTAGTACCAGCAGTAATCTAGTACCAGCAGTAATCTAGTACTGGCAGTAATCTAGTACCGGCAGTAACCTAGTACCAGCTGTAATCAAGTACCAGCAGTAATCTAGTACCAGCAGTAATCTAGTACCAGCAGTAATCTAGTGCCGGCAGTAATCTAGTACCAGCAGCAATCTAGTACCAGCAGTAATCTAGTACCGGCAGTAATCTAGTACCGGCAGTAACCTAGTACCAGCAGTAATCTAGTACCGGCAGTAATCTAGTACCGGCAGTAATCTAGTACCAGCAGTAATCTAGTACCGGCAGTAATCTAGTACCGGCAGTAACCTAGTACCGGCTGTAATCAAGTACCAGCAGTAATCTAGTACCAGCAGTAATCTAGTACCAGCAGCAATCTAGTACCAGCAGTAATCTAGTACCGGCAGCAATCTAGTACCGGCAGTAATCTAGTACCAGCAGTAATCTAGTACCGGCAGCAATCTAGTACCGGCAGTAATCTAGTACCGGCAGTAACCTGGTCCGGCAGTAATCTAGTACCGGCAGTAATCTAGTACCAGCAGTAATCTAGTACCGGCAGTAATCTAGTACCGGCAGTAACCTAGTACCGGCTGTAATCAAGTACCAGCAGTAATCTAGTACCAGCAGTAATCTAGTACCAGCAGCAATCTAGTACCAGCAGTAATCTAGTACCAGCAGTAATCTAGTACCGGCTGTAATCAAGTACCAGCAGCAATCTAGTACCAGCAGTAATCTAGTACCAGCAGTAATCTAGTACCGGCTGTAATCAAGTACCAGCAGTAATCTAGTACCGGCAGCAATCTAGTACCAGCAGTAATCTAGTACCAGCAGTAATCTAGTACCGGCAGCAATCTAGTACCGGCAGTAATCTAGTACCAGCAATAATCTAGTACCAGCAGTAATCTAGTACCGGCAGCAATCTAGTACCAGCAGTAATCTAGTACCAGCAGTAATCTAGTACCAGCAATAATCTAGTACCAGCAGTAATCTAGTACCGGCAGCAATCTAGTACCAGCAGTAATCTAGTACCAGCAGCAATCTAGTACCAGCAGTAATCTAGTACCAGCAGTAATCTAGTACCAGCAGCAATCTAGTACCAGCAGTAATCTAGTACCGGCAGCAATCTAGTACCGGCAGTAATCTAGTACCAGCAGTAATCTAGTACCGGCAGTAATCTAGTACCAGCAGTAACCTGGTCCGGCAGTAATCTAGTACCAGCAGTAATCTAGTACCGGCAGTAATCTAGTACCAGCAGTAATCTAGTACCAGCAGTAATCTAGTACCGGCAGTAATCTAGTACCAGCAGTAATCTAGTACCAGCAACAATCTAGTACCAGCAGTAATCTAGTACCAGCAGTAATCTAGTACCAGCAGTAATCTGGTACCAGCAGTAATCTAGTACCAGCAGCAATCTAGTACCAGCAGCAATCTAGTACCAGCAGTAATCCAGTACCAGCAGTAATCTGGTACCGGTAGCAACAGCCACTCCTGGGACGGACCCTAGACTCCAGCACTCAGACATCTTATATATATATATATTGGGAAAGACTTGCCTTTAAAAGCTGTGTGCAGGAAAGCCTCTAACCCAGATAAAAGGAGTGTTACATTTGCTGCTGAGCGGAGATTAGAACTGAATATAGAAGCTGCAACTGGCTGGGACTACATATCCCAAAGTCCCCGATGGCTGGAAAGATACTGTGCAATTGCACCAGAACTGACATGGAAGTGTGTTGTGTTGGTTTTACTGGACATCAGGGTGAGGGGTTGGTATTGGTATAATCAAACCCTGGTTCTTGTGAGTAAACCTGAGAAACTATCATATCCTTATATTACATACACCTGAAGTGAAGGGAGATATTGATTTAATACCTGCATCAGTTTAAATATTAATTTCACAGACTATGCTATAGATATATTCAGGATATCATCTGTATTAGTATAAATGTTTATTTCAGAGATTATGATACTGGTCCATTCAATATATTCTCATTTGAAATACTTTTTTTAGAGACTGAATTATATATCAATTTATTATATTATCTGCATTGTTAGTGATATGGAATTCAAATTCATATCTGGAGAAAGTAAAGTAAGTGCACCAACGACGGCTTGACCTGGAAGTGATGGAAATTGCAAGAATCAATACTGTGAACAGAGAAGGTTTAAGTGTGTTATTATTAGAGATGCTCACTGACCCCCGTGTTTTGGTTTTGGTTTTGGATCTGGATTACCGTCGTGTTTTGGTTTTGGTTTTGTTTGGTTTTGTTTTGCTATTTTGTTTAAAAATCAATGTTTTTAGGCCTAAAATAACCAAATTTAGTGCTCCACCTGTTTCTTGGTTAAGAAATGTAATTGTAAAGCTAATAAATTATCCAAAAAACAGTTTCATTCCTGGTAGGCCTTTGTTAATTCGACACACAAACCAGATTGTCTTCCTCTCCTTCTATGATTATTGGCAATGCAGCCAACGTCTTTGGATGTATATTACACCCTACACTTTTACTTATATATGTAAAGAAATGGACAAAGGCAGTTTGGTTTCTGTCTCTCTAGGCCCCCCTCCACTTGTATAAAATACCAAAAAATTCAGCCGTTATAGACTGTACAATATTAAGAGAAATGGACAAAGACAGTTTGGGGTCACTCTGTGTATGACATCCTACCATTAAGGATAAATTGCCCAAACAGCAGCCTTTCAAGACGGTACGTGATATGGAAATGCCCCAAGTCCCTTTCCTCTTTGGGGGTAGATTGCACCCTACACTTACATAGAAAGTTTTAAAAAGATGTTATCGTCATCATCTGGAGCTTCATCCTCACCCTCATCAGTGTGTACGTCATCATCACAGACTATCAAATCATCGCCGCTTGAATCCGCCATTAGAGAACAGTCAGTGCTTGGATGTCTTGGATGGTGAAGGCCTTCCTCGTGGAAGATGTAGTTCATTTTTATAAACATCATTTTCTCCACATTTTTGGGAAGTAACCTTCTACGGCGATCACTGACTAAGTTCCCTGCTGTGCTGAACACTCGTTCAGAGTACACACTGGAGGGTGGGTAGCTTAAGTATTGCAAAGCAAGTTTGTACATGGGTTTCCAAATGGCCTGCTTTTCTTCCCAGTAAGGAAAGGGACTGTCTGGCATTTCCATATCAATTACCTCTTGAAAATAATCCTCCACCATCCTTTGCATGTTAATACTCGTATTGGATGGAGTTATGGGCAAGGTCATACAATTTTTAGAAAAATCCTTCAAACCAACCCAGGGGGTAAATGTATTAATGTCCGGATTCTTCAACTCCGGCGTGTTCAGTGTCTTCGGCGATGATGTATCAATCACATCTCTTAGTTTGCGTAGCAAATTGTCAGCTGTATGCCTGTTAGTGAAGCCGGTGATACAAAGAGTGGCCTGCCTGTGACAAATGTTACGTAGTGGTGTACATGCTGCTGCTGTTCCTGCTGGTGAAGGTGAATGACCAACCCAGTGGGCTGTCACAGTCATATAGTCTTTGGTTTGACCACTTCCACTTGTCCACATATCTGTAGTTAAGTGGACAGTGGGCAGAATGGCATTTTTCAGCGCAATCTCTACATTTGTACACACTTTTTGGTAGAGTTGTGGAATAGCTTTACGGGAAAAATGGTGTCGCAATGGAATTCTGTAACGCGGACACAAAACCTCAATTAACTGTGAAAAACTAGCTGCATTTATTGTGGATATTGGACGCAGATCTAACACTAACATGGCAGCCATGGCGTCTGTGATTCGCTTGGCAACTGCTATCATATTTGCTTCCCCTCGCAAATGATTGTTTCACAGTTAATTGTAGAAATGTAGGACTGCTCTTTTTCTTGGCCTTCCTCTGGGCTGACAACTCACCCCCAGCAGCAGCAACAGCAGCAGCAGGACTAACGCTTTCTTCAGAAGAATCAATAATAGTGCAGGAGTCATCCAGCCTTAATAAGTGGGATGCAGGGCTAACTCCGAGCACTACTGAGGATATTGATGAGGATAGTGTGGTGGGTGTATTTTGTATTCGTCGGGATGTCGGTGACTGGAGGGTCCTAGCTGATGATGGAGTGCTTGTAATTTTTTTGGAAGAACTTTCAGCTTTTCCCAACACTTTGCCATGAACTCTCGTCAAATGGCATAACATAGACGAGGTTCCAAGATGGTTAAGGTCTGTCGAAGTCGTATAATTGGATGAACGAAAGTATATTGGTTAACATTGTTTTATTGGTCGATTGCACTCAGTATGCCATGCTACACGTGGCATACTGCGTTTGCACGGTAAAATACGCACGAACACACTTGCATTACAACATTTAGTTATTTATATAATTCATATTCATATTGAATCCATTCTACAGTGATTTATGAGCAGATAGCATTTAGTTTATTATTAGTTTATATGTTATGATTATATGTACACCTCAGTGTTATTTAAGGTTTAGGTTAAAGGAAATGTGTCATGTCTGATATCATATTAATCCCCTTTACATCAGCAGCTGTCCGGTGCATTCGGCGAAGAGATCGCACATTGCATACTCTAGTTATTGATGTTAGGGAATAAACCTTTAATATGATGCAGACTATAAAATGCTAATAGACTAGTTGTAACTGGAGTCGTGGCGGGAACAAAGGAGCACATCCCCTGGAGAGATGACCCCCACCTTTGGATTCTTTAGTTTGCACTAGCCTATGACCTGTTTACCCTGGACCAACCCGAAGTCTGGACCTATAGAAGCAAGTCATGTCATCTGCATTGTTCACTCTGTAACACTGAATGTATATATATCATAGCTGCGCTCCCACTAGCTTCAGTCTACTCTGACCACAGTATTCAAGGGTGAACTACTGTTCACTGGTACCCGTGGGAGCGCAGTGCGAGCGCATGCGAACGCAGCGGTATGTATGTATCTTTTGGTATTGGCTGTACTGTACTGTATTATATAATAATCATGTATTGAAACTGTTAACTTCTTACCTATGCTAAAATAAATCACTTTGTGCGTTGGAAACACAATACAATCGCTTGGGCAATGCTTATTTGAAAACAATAGAATTACTTTAATAGGTCCCTCCCTCGACTGACTGTGGCTTGACATACACTACAAATGGCTATACAGTTGTTGTCTGGATTGGGGTAGAAATAATTCCACACATAAGAAGTGGATTTTTTTGTTTTATGGCCTGGCATGACAATGGCCTTTTTCTTGTCACGTGCCAGAACTGCTGCCATTGGTGCAGGACTGACACAAACAACCTCATCCACATCCTCATTAGCGCCCTCGTCGCCTACACAAATCTCCCCCTCATCCTCTTCTAATTCCAAAGTGGCATCCTCAATTTGTGTATCAGTGGCTACACTCGGGCTGTTCAGGCACACATCAGCAGAACTGCTGAAAGGGCCCCTCTTTATGGGTACACTAACAGAATGCTCACGATTAGACATCCCACTGTTGGATGGACTCTCCACAGGGATTGGTGTCATTTCTGATTCAGAGCAAACATCATCCTTTAATGCCTCACTGTTATCTTGCAGCTCGGCTTTGACGCGTAAAAGTAGTTGTGCACCACTTGTGGGCTCGGTAACATTTTTGGATCTGCCACTAATAGAGAAAGGTGAAGGCCTCATTCTCTCTTTGCCACTGCGTGTGTAGAATGGCATTTTGGCAAAAAAAGCATTTATCGGCACTTAACTTTTCCTCAGTTACACTTCTTTTTCGCATCAACACAACAAATTTTTTTTGGGTGTGTGTTTTTTTGACTGATTTCAAAAGACTGTGTAGTTTGACATCACCTTTCCCAGATGACGTACTGGGAACACTACCATCAGGACTGGTGACAGAACCTGGTTGCTCATTTTGCTCATATGTGGACTGCTTTGAATCCATTCGGAGCCCAAAGCCAAAGCTGTAGTGCTACAAATTGTTTTAGATACTGCTGACAAATATGACTTTTGAAAGCCAGAAAAATTAATGCAAAAGAATGGGGGACACCCCAAAAGCACTTGGAGTGCCAGAAACTGAACAAAAAACCTCCTCTCTTCTACTCTTACTGCTGTAACAACTGGTATTAAGATTACAATGGTATTGAATAGAAAGAATAATGTGTCCAATTACTGCTCTGTCCCTGCGCTGATACAGCCTCTGACCTATCCCTGCTCTCTCCCTCTGGCGATGGATTGCTGTGGAGGTATTTATGCTTTTCAAATCTCGCAAGAACCGAACTCAGAAATACGAATACGTCACAATGACGCTTTGCCTCAATTTCAAAACCGAACGGGCGGGAGAGTACCGAGCGTGCTCGGCTCGGTACTCGGATAGGCTGAATTCGGATGAATTCGGATCTCGGGGAACCGAGCCCGCCCATCTCTAGTTATTATATTAATTAGTTAATATTTATTCAAGTAATGAGTGTAATTTAGTATTATTGTTAGCTATTATAAAGTAAGATAGTGTGATATGATCTATATATAGGTATTAGACTTAGTGATATTTTATTGTGAGGAGTAGTTTATAAAGGGAATTTTGTAATCTATTAACAATATTTAGCATGATATCAAAATTACATAGAAACTATAACATCCAAATGTATTAATATATGTATAGTGAGTCTAATATTCAACCTCATAAAAGTGTTTGTGATTTAAATTATTATGTATTTCCTAATTGTACATATATTTTAAAAAATATATTTTCAAAGTAAATATATTTCTATAAAAAAACAATCTTATGTTGTGTCAGAGTTGTGCAAAGTGTGTGTGGTTACAGGGGTCCGGGATTAACGCAGCTAGATAACAAGATTGTTTATAAATGTATAACCTTTAATAAGTTTATACAACTATGGAATTAATGAAAGAGTTGACACAGAACATTCATAGAGGAATTATAGCTATGTTAAAGCATTATACTATAAACAGGGTCAGAACAGTTTCTTTTGAGCTTTTTTGGATGCAAATGTATCAATTATATCATTAAAATCAGTAAGTCGCAGGTTATAATTTTCTATGCAGAGAATGCTTAGATCAGACAACCGATCTTAGGACATTGTTGACCATAGATCATTCTTTATCCTTTTTAGTCTAGAAAATGATCTTTCACCAGTACAGTTAGTAACCATTAAGTACAGAAACAATCTGAAAATTGTTTTCACATTTAAAAAGCTCAAGTCTCAATTTTCTCCTGGAATATTATTTGATACATACTGTATTTTGATGGCTGAAATTTTCTTTTTCAGGGTGAGCTTGTTTGACGTACAAGTGCAGAGTTCATCGACTAGACTAAGGTCAACATCCTTTGGATACTCCGGTATCAACATCTCAACGCCATTGTGAATTGTTCCTTGGCTGCTGCAGGTTCACCAGCTACACTCCTATACATTACTGGTCTTCTGTCTAGGTTGGCTTCAAGATCATCCATGAGAGGGATACATTCCTTTTCCCTAAACTTGTGTCTGGGAGACAGTTTGTCTAAGACGGGTGCTGTCCCTTCATTGTTTTGTGCTTATCCCACTTTCTGCCTTCTTTGACAGTTTTGTACTCTACATTCGGTAGAGTGATTTATATCTGCTGTTTCATCACGATTATCCTGAGTGTTTCATGCAAACTGCAGTATGAGCTGTAAATACTCGCACATGTGCTCAATGAAATGTGCGGACGTTGGAGATCCTCGCTAACCTTAGGAAAATTATCTAACAAATGTGTCCCATGGTGAAACATGAAAATGAATTAAAATTCTTCCATGTTCTGCAGAAGATTTTTTAGCCTATCGTCTGGTATCTCCTTTTTCAGTTTAATCACAGTAATTATGACTGAGCGTTTCAGCAATGTTTCGCTAATAGCTGCTATAGCTTTGGTGTGAGCCTCCCATCTTGTGTCTGATACATGTTTAGGAACTTTTGACTCAGGAGGCAAGAAATGTTTTAGCACTGCCCATTTTTTTATAGAAGCTGAGAAAAAAACACTAAAGCTCATTTATTGTGCCAAAAAAAATCACTGCATCCAAGGACAAGTCAACTGTGGTTCATCCAACTAGATGTAGGGAATGTCCAGTGCATGGAACAAACATGTTCCTGTCCAGATTTTGTTTGTAAAACGCTGTTTCCAGCCATATTGGCTGCATTCTCATAGGATTGTCCTCTACACGCAGCCCAACATTAATGAGTATAATACAGCAGCAAGGACAGGGGACCCCTGCTGCGTGTCCCCATGCTACAGTGCCAACCACCCCGGCTGGTTTGCCTAGTGCTGGTTGCTTGAAAATCGGGGAGACCCCATGCAAATTTTCCCCCTGATTTTCACTCATCCAACAGTAGGCTGGCAGCACTAGGGCTAATAGCGGTCGGGCAGGGGCCGCACGCATTTATTTCGATATTTATCTAATTTTTTATCTTTTGATAGCGACCGGACCTCTGGCTGTATAGGCAGGGCAGTGTAACAGTGATGTGTTTACTAATCTCGCAGCTAGGATTCAGCTTCATACATTTGAGACTTCTATAGCTAGGGAGGCAAACAGTTGGGACTTCGATGTGTAGCGATTTTGACAGAAACACATCTCTGACGATTTTACATCAAATCTCAATTTAATACATCAGCGAGATGAAACACCCGCGAGAAAATCGCTGGATTTTCAGAATCGCAGCTTGATACATTTACATTCTGGACTTGGTTTATGTATGTTTGCTTCAAATTGTAAAAGGTCCATACCAGTGCTGACCATGGATCTTTTTCAATCCAGAATGATATTTCCTCATTATTCAATGTGGTCCATAAACCTACATTATTGTCTCTCTAGTAGCATGAACAGTTAGTATTCTTGTGTCTGCAATGCTAGGGTTTTCGCTGAGATCATTTGCTTTGTTTTTCAAGTCTTTAAGACGGTAACGAGCTTGAACTGCTTCTTTTGGTGTATCCATCTGGTGGTATGTTCCTAGGTCCTGTCACTTCATTGTCACTTTCTCCAGAAGTCTCTGTACTTGTAGAGATAGTTACTGACAACAGTTCTTCTTGATGTTCTTGGTAGGCTGTGTTCTTATATGAACTGGTTGTTCTTCAGTCTCTGTGAGTTTCTTCTGTTCTGTATGTGAGGGCTCATATAGGGCTGTTTCCGCCTGCTGTACAAAACCATCTGATGTGATTGGCTTTAGATGCTTGAGTGTAAAATTTAAATATTATTGATTCACAATGATATAAGCGAATCCTAACTTGTTCTCAAAACACTCACTATAATGACAGACAGTTGCTTCATAGCTGACTTCATCATTTCATTCTGAGTAGCTTTAAGCCTCCACAAACTTTACCAAACAGTAAGTACGTTATACAGTCATAGACTCATACATGTTTAATGTTACTAAGCCACTGGGACTAGATAGTAACATCAAGGATCAAAGGGCAAGTGCATTCAGCACTCCCATCAATGTGTTCCTGAATTTTGGATTTGTGCTTACACATGTTATTTTGGCCTAGGTTTGTCCCTGATTGTTATCGTTACAAATGAAATAAAATTAATAGCACATATTTTTTATTTTTATGGCAGGAGGCCGAGGCACCCCTAGATTATGAGGTCCTGAACTGCAGCCCACTCAGCCCATATGTAAACCCAGCACTGGTACAGGGGGTCCCCAAGTCACGCCTGGTGGTCATTACATCCATGACCATATATATCCAAACATAGAAGACTTAGTGGAGGCACCGTGCAGACAGAAGTAAGTGATACACACACAGAGTTTATAGGTTCGCTCCTTAGCTGGATTAAGGGGGTGCTACAAAAGCATAGTCCTCAATCATGTTAGGACTGGCCAGAATGGGAAGACTTTGGTGTGAGCTGGTCAGCTTAACATGTATTGTAATATGTGTAACTAACATATACATGTTTTTTATTTATACAATGTGGGCAACCCCCTCTTGCACCCCAATTTGTACATGGAGAGTGCAGAGGATCAATGTCTTTTCATATATATATATATATTGTGGCAAGAGCCCGCTACTGCAGAAGCACACGCGAACAACTTCTTCCTTTTTATGTAGCTTTATTGTCAGGATGGTAAATGTTTTGACACCGTATACTTTCACAGCAATTAGGGAGACCCTAAACGCTAACTATACATAGACCAGCTCTCTCTCAGGACCAGCCAGCTTTCCCAGCATTGGTCTCAGTGAACAAATGGCACAAACAAGCTTTTATACATGATACTCCTCCCTCAGCCTTAGCTTGATGGACAGGTGACACACCCACCTTCTCTTTAAGAGAAAACGCCCATCACTGTCTCTGTTTCAACTAACAGACACACCCTGTCTGTTTGCTGAGAGGAAGCAGCTTTTAAATCATGTAAGTTAACCAACTTTAAACTACACATAAGTCTTTACTTGGTTTAACCTGAACCTAGGTGCATAACTGCGCCAATGTCTTACTCTGCTTGTATGTTTTCTTTGCATATTGTCAGATAAATGCCTCCCTTTGTTACATATCCCTCCCCCTAGCGTCTCCAAGTTGGGGGACGCGGACTTTGCGAGGAGCGCATATTTTCGTGACAATGCATCTGCATTCTTGTGCAGAATCCCAGGTCTATGTTCTACTGAGAACTTGAAAGGATGTAGTGCCAAGAACCAGCGGGTTACCTTGGCATTTACCTCCCGGTTGCTCTGCATCCATCTCAATGGTGCATGGTCTGTTATTAAGGTGAACTCTCTGCCTAGGAGATAATAGCGCAGACCTTCTGTAGCCCATTTTATGGTGAGACATTCTTTCTCCACAGTGGCATATTTTTGTTCCCTTGGAAGCAACTTCCGACTTAGGTACAGGACAGGGTTTTCTACTCCATTCTTCTCCTGTGACAAGACTGCACCTAAGCCAACACCAGAAGCATCAGTTTGGAGGAAGAACCTCTGGGTAAAATCCGGTGCTTGTAGAACTGGGGAGGAACAAAGAGCTAACCGAAGATCAGACCAGGCGGTTTCTGCAGAGTCAGACCAGGTTAATCTATCTGGACAACTTTTTTTTAACATGTTCGTAAGTGGAGCAGCTCTAGTGGCGAAGTGGCTTACAAACCGCCTGTAGTAACCTACTAAGCCTAAAAAAGGTTCTTAACTGCGACTTTTTTTCTGGTCTTGCCCAATTTTTGACTGCCTCCACTTTGTCTAGCTGGGGTTTTACACGCCCTCGACCAACAACGTACCCCAAATATTTGGCTTCTCTCAAGGCTATGGCACATTTCTCTGGGTTAGCTGTTAACCCTGCTGACCTTAATGAAGCTAAGACCGCCTCAACTTTGGCTAAATGTGATCCCCCAGTCTGGGGTATAAATCACTATATCGTCCAGGTAAGCGGCTGCATAAGCTGTGTGAGGTCGTAGCAATTTATTCATGGCCCTTTGGAAGGCGGCAGGTGCCTCATGCAACCCAAAGGGTAGGACTTTATATTGATAGAGACCATCAGGGGTGGAAAATGCAGTCTTTGGCTTGGCCGTGGAAGTCAGGGGAACTTGCCAATAACCCTTTGTTAGATCAAGGGTTGTTAAATAATTGCTACCAGCAAGATTTTCCACTAGTTCATCCACACGTGGCATCAGATAGGCATCAAACTGCAACATACTGTTTAGGCGCCTAAAGTCATTGCAGAACCTAATTGTCCCATTGGGTTTTGGGACAAGCACAATGGGACTATTCCACTCACTAGTGGACTCTTCAATCACATCTAACTGGAGTATCTTCTCGACCTCCTTTCTCACGTCCACCCGTCTGGCTTCTGGAATACGATACGGCTTCTGCTTTACAATGACTCCTGACGCAGTGACAATGTCGTGTTCGATTAAGGTAGTGCTCCCAGGAATGGAAGAGAAGACATCCCTGTTCCGGCGAATCATTTCTTCAGTCTGTTGTCTCTGCTGAATGGACAAAGCTGGCTCTATGGGCACTTCAGACTTTTCATTGGCAGTACTCACTACCTGAGGAGAGGTTTCCTCATCATGCTAAGGTTAAAGAAGGTTAACATGATATATTTGCTCCTCCCTTCTCCTACCTAACCGGCGGACTCTGTAATTGACAGGACCGACAGCCTCTAGAACTTCATATGGACCCTGCCAATGGGCGAAAAGTTTGCTTTCCTGGGTGGGAACCAGGACTAGGACCTTGTCCCCAGGTTTGAAAGATCGAACAACGGCACTTTTATCATAACTTTTCCTCTGTTGTTCCTGAGCCTCTTTTACATGTTGCTGCACAATGGGTCGTATCTTTCCTAGCCTCTCATACATTTGTGGCACAAATTGGACCAGATTTGGCTCCCTGGGACCTTGCTGCTCCCACCCTTCTTTTAACATATCCAATATACCCCTGGGCTGTCTCCCAAACAATAACTCAAAGGGACTAAACCCTGTTGAAGCTTGAAGTACCTCACAGATGGCAAACATCAAATAGGGAATAAGAGTGTCCCAATCTTTTTTTTCTTGAGCCACTGCTTTCCTGAGCATGTGCTTTAATGTGCGGTTAAAGCGCTCCACCAAGCCATCTGTTTGTGGATGGTATACAGAGGTGTGAAGCGCCGTAACCCCTAGCAACTGGCACATGTCCTTTATCAGTTTAGACATGAATGGAGTACCCTGATCTGTGAGAATTTCTTTGGGTATTCCCAAGCGTGTAAACATCAATACAAGTTCCTTAGCTATGATGCTGGACTTTATGTTTCGTAGGGGAATTGCCTCTGGATACCTGGTTGCATAGTCAAGCACCACTAGTATATATTGGTGCCCATGTGCAGATTTTTCCAGTGGCCCCACAAGGTCCATAGCTATCCGTTCAAAGAGAACTTGTACTATTGGTATTGGAATGAGAGGTGCCCTGTACATGGGTTTGGGGCAGGTTCTCTGACAAATGAGACAGGACCGGCAATACTTTTTCACTGCCATGTGTACACCGGGCCAGTAAAACCTAAGCAGAACTCGTTCCCACATATTATCCTCCCCTAGGTGTCCCCCACAGACATGTGTGTGTGCTGCTTTTAACACTAGGGGTACATGGACCTGAGGAACCATTAATTGTTCTACTTTTCCCCCCTGTACATTAGCAACTCTATACAGGAAATTATTTTTAACCCTAAAATATGGTATACCTTCTGCAGGCTGGGCGGCTTTTGCTACCCCATTTACCTCAGTCACACTTTTAAAGGCATGTTCCAAAGTGGCATCATTAAGTTGGTCTCAAGCAAAGTCCTGCAGAGGAAACAAAATTGGTATTGAATGACCAGTCCATATCCTCACTGACAGGCGGGGTGGGCTCATCTGCGACATCACCGACCAATGCTAGTTTGGACTGTCCATGTTTCCCCACAGATGGAAGCTTTTGTGGAACTCCTGCTGTGACTCCCAGGATGGCATTCCGGTTTGGCGGTTCCCAAAGATCGATGCCCAGATGTTGTGGATTCTTAGGCGGTTCCTTTAAGACCGGCCTTCCGACCGTTGCATCAATTGCAGGCATGTCCGGCCGGATCCGCTCATCGAGGACATCATTAAACAGTGGGAAGTCTCGCCCCAAAATGAGTGGATATGGGAGTTTAGGTGCTATGGCAGCTACCACCATAACAGTTTTGTCTTTGAGTGTGACTGGTAGTATTGTTCTTTCATACTCCTCTGTCGTGCCATGTACGCAAAGAACCTTCACCTTGGGCAACCGAGAAGTTATGGTTTCAGGTAAGGCAGAGCTAGAAACCAATGAAAGTTCACTCCCCAAATCAACCAAGGCCAGAACAAGGTTTTGGTTGATTAGCACAGTCACCCGGAACAAACAAGGACTTCCTGATGTGGGACTCATGGTAAAACAGCTTGGAAAAGCAGGCCCAATATGTGCCACGGAAGAGTCCATGGGTTCCGGTAGTTTAGGACACTCTGCCTTAAAGTGGCCTGGCTCACCACATTCAAAACACTTCAGATTAGACAGCTTTGCACCTGGCCCTCTGTCCGTAGCAGTTTTGCCATTGGGCCCTGTAGCAAGGATTGTCAAACCTGGCTTTTGGCGTGGCAGCGGCTTTGGCACAAATGCAGGTTCTTTAGTCATTTGCTGTAGCGCACAAAACCTTTCTACCACGGTGGCAAGCTCTTCATAAGTTTGTAGGTCTGATTGCAGAACCCACTTTTGCAAATCGCGCTTCAGTCCACGGATGCAGTAATCTATCGCCAGATCTTCAATAATCCGAGAAGCCGAATTCTCCTAAGGCTGCAGCCATTTCTTTAAAATTTTAGAAAGCTCAGCCACTTGCGCTCTGACCGGTTTTTCTTTGTCATAGCGCCATTGGTGATAGTGCTGGGCTCGGCCTGGCCCGGAAACTCCAATGCTAGCCAATATCTCAGACTTTAGGCACAAATAATCAGAGGCCCGTTCCTCATCTAGATCCATATAAGCTCGCTGAGCTTCCCCAGTCAGATATGGCGCCAGTCTCTCAGCCCAATCTTTAGGAGGCCATTTTGCCCTTTTTGCAAGTCTCTCACAGGTCACCAGATATGCTTCTACGTCATCAGCTGGTGACATTTTCTGGAAAACAGGACCAGGTGGTTCATTTCTGTCATGCCTCACCTGGCTTAACTCTTCTCTTAAGAGCCTTGTGTTTTCCACCTGTGCCTCGGCAACTCGTAGCATCTGAGCTTGCTGCTGTTGCTGCGCAGCGCCCACATTCATGAGGGTTCTCAGTACTTCCTCCATGTTGACGTCTATGTGGGTTGGGTAGCGGAAACTTGCTTCCCGGAGTATCCCACTTCTGACACCACTTGTGGCAAGAGCCCGCTACTGCAGAAGCACACGCGAACAACTTCTTCCTTTTTATGTAGCTTTATTGTCAGGATGGTAAATGTTTTGACACCGTATACTGTCACAGCAATTATGGGGACCCTAAATGCTAGCTATACATAGACCAGCTCTCTCTCAGGACCAGCCAGCTTTCCCAGCCTTGGTCTCAGTGAACAAATGGCACAAACAAGCTTTTATACATGATACTCCTCCCCCAGCCTTAGCTTGATGGACAGGTGACACACCCACCTTCTCTTTAAGAGAAAACGCCCATCACTGGCTCTGTTTCAACTAACAGACACACCCTGTCTGTTTGCTGAGAGGAAGCAGCTTTTAAATAATGTAAGTTAACCAACTTTAAACTACACATAAGTCTTTACTTGGTGTAACCTGAACCTAGGTGCATAACGGCGCCAATGTCTTACTCTGCTTGTATGTTTTCTTTGCATATTGTCAGATAAATGCCTCCCTTTGTTACAATATATATATATATATATATATATATATATATATATATATATATATATATCTACTATATAAATGCCTAGTGGCGTGTGTGGAAAAAAACCAACCAAGCTGCAGCGCCACCTGCTGGGCAGAGTTATACACTGACCTATATATTCCTTGAAGGAGAAGTGACAGTTAGGAGTGATTGGTGGTTGCCGGGGGTGACAGTGGGGAGCTTTTAACACCTTAAGTAGCTTGATGAAGGATGTGGCGATAAAGATGAAGGATGAGGTGATGGAGAAAAATGATGAGGTGGTGACATGTGGACAAAACCACGTTAAAAAAGGGCGTTTGCGTCGGGAAGTAACGCTCTTCCCCTAAGAAGGAGGGGCCTAGCCCCAAATGCATGACAAGAACCTTTTTAACACCTTAAGTAGCTTGATTTGACTAGAATGCATGAGTATCATGCACGGGTTAACTTGTATATATATATATATATATGCCTACTACTCTATCAACAAGACCATCAGATACTTATGTATAGGAGCTGTTTGCAACCACAATTGTCACTCAAGATTTTCCTGAAAAAACAGACCGATGTCACTGTTTTGTGGAGACAGTTTGATGTATTCGGCCGTCTGAGGACATCTCTACACCCACATACACCGACACCTGGACATGGGGATACCCACTGCTTTAAGGTGTATAAACAGCTACTTTGTATAGATTCCAATATTTTTACTTCTCTTTATACTTGTTATGGGTTATTTATGTAGAATTTCACAGCTAACCAGATTGGATCTTTCAGTGCAGACGGACCATCCATGACTCATGCACCACAATCATACAAGCTGAATGTCTGAATAAACCTCAGCGCAGCTTTCAACTCTCTGTTCCAGGAAATTTTCAGCACTTCTTTATGACCTGAAAGGAAACAGAATTGTCCTTTACAAATGAATCTGTGTAAGACACAGAGAAAGCAACGTGCTTTGAGTAGCAAAGTATCGTCCTGCACCAACCTTTGGAAGTCTTGGCTGTGCTTCTATCCTGCATTGCCAGATAATTACACCATCCTCCTTGTGAAAGATAAGTGCTAACAGACTGCATGCCCACCTGTCTCGCTGGTCTCCTTGTCACTCAGTAGCTGAACTCTTTATAAGTGACCATTTTAAAGGTAAAAATCAAATCCATAGATTGGATGTGATTTATCAAACCTACCGTTTGGGTCAATGTTAATCTCTTCCAAATTCTTGCCATTAAAAATTTGCTGATCACGGTAAGTTGGAGGGTAGCGCCTGGGAGGCGGTAATGTTGTCGGTGCACTATGAACTCATGCCCAAGGACGTCTGGCAATTTATCCAATTCTGTGTCATTTAAGTAGAGAACTTTGGTCAGAATAACAGCATGCTATCGCAGCTTCGTGGAAGACAGTGTTTGGGGAGTTTTAGCTTCACCTTCTTCAGCAAAGAGGCGTTTACAATTAGAACTTGTGACAAGCTGGTCTTGCAAACATGTAGACATTTTTGAATTAACGATGAGCAGAATTCCGACAACAGGGATGTAGACACTAAAATGGCGATGGGTTCATGTAGTTAATGTAGGCTTACAGAAAATTGATAGCAAAGATTTGCGACAGGATTCAATGCCGGAAGTCTGATTCTCATCACTTAACTTGCCGACAGTGAGATTGCTGGTCTTACGGGGGCAATGTGACCACCCGACGTCAGGATAAAATTGTTAGTACAAAAGCTAAAATATAAAGTGTACGGGTGGTTTTTATTATTTGTTAACTTTGGCAGCGCTTAAGAACAGCAATAGGAATTCAGAATATTCCTAACTTGTTTTCCTCGGATTTCAATCCTTGTGAAATGGTGACAAATCTTCTTCTCAGTGAAACAGAAAATGTGCATATAAACTGTATAAGTACCAGCAGCTGAAATGTGGTCAAACCTTAACAACAAAGATAGCACATAAAAGAAAGATCCAGCGCTAATCGATTAATGAACTAAGATGACAACAAATATTACTTGTGTAAACAATTCAAATTCCTTTCTAAAGCAAAGTTGAATGTATAACTAATTAAATCAATAAAAAACCAGTGTCTATTAATACTTGAAATTGCAAAAACAATGGATGTAAAAATGTAGCACAGTGGGTTACACAATTGATAACCAATTGATAATAGCAGGTGGTAATTGCCAAGTTGGGAAGTACCTGTAATCCAGCAAGGAATCAGAGATACAAAAATATATTGCACAATATCTATTCAAATGAGGATCTTTTGTCATCTGAGGTTGTTCCCAATTATAGGTATCCTGAGGATTCCCCAGCAATGGCAGAATAATCTTAAATATGTAGACAGAGGTAGGTCGAGGTAAAGTGACTGATGATATTGTTTTTTTTTGAGATTATAATCCAAACGAAATTTGCCTGACGTTTGTCAGGACTGCAGTATGTAAAGAAATGATCTGTGCGTGTGCGGATAAAAATAATAAATGGAGGAAGGGTAAATAACAGGGTATAATTACTGCCACAGGGATGAGCTATGACAAGTGGCTTAACCAAAGAAAGACTTTATCACCAATGAGGACAAATAGTTACAAGTGGTGCTGCCTAAACCATTGGAATAAACATATAAAAAGTAAAAAAATCCAAACATGTATAAAAATGTCCCATGTGATTACCAGCTCAGAAAGTGCAAGTTCCGAAGTACCTCTGGAAGACATATCACAGACATTCAGACGTGTACAGATAAGTGAAATTTCAAAACTCCTCTGTGACATTTTTGCTTCAATTTGCAAGTTTGCACATTTCTCAGGTGGACATTGCCCAACTTTCATGGAGGTTCATTCAGTTCAAGTACAGCAGCCATCAACTGCTACTATTTCCATGCTTTAGTGACGGTCACCTTAAAACGGAAGCGCCACCAGATCAGAGCACCCAAAAGATTACTGCATGATTGCTTCAAGTCTGAATAAAAAGATCAGGAGGATTCTTGTTGAACTTCTTACACTTCAGCTGATCTCCCCTTTGACAAAGTGTGGAGACATTTGAGCTTGATCGCCGACTTTGCTGGTAGAGGTGCCTGAGTCTGTGACCACTTGTTGGGTCTCCGTATTGTATGTTCCCCAGTTCAGGTGATGTTATCTTGTGCAATGAAATGTGAATAACTCTTAAAATTGCTCTAGACACTTTTCATTCATTTTAAATAATCACTTTATTTTGAGTTAAGAGATATTTGTTTAGGTGCGTGAATATGTGTCCATGTTATCAGTATCGGGTAAGGTACCAGGCTGCAGGATAACCCTGTTAGTACGGAATGAGAAAAGCCGAGGCCCAAGAACAAAGTTTTTAGGGAATTCAACAGGTTAAAGGAGTAACAGGAAGGATGTATCAGCAATAGAGACCCTGAAGGAGCATTTATAGAGGTAAGAAGTAAAGAAGGAGAGAACAGTGTAAGTAAAGCTCAAGGGAATGAAGGGTGTCCAGGAAAAGAGGGTGGTCAATTGTATCAAAAGTACGAGAGACTTCAAGAAGGATAAGTGGGGAGAAGTGTCCCTTCAGCTCAACTGTGGTCAGAGAGTTGGTCACTTTTGTGCGGGTAGTAGTGTAGAGGGTGGAAACCTTATTGCGAAGGAACAAGAAAAGACCAAGGGGTATATTTACTAAACTGCGGGTTTGAAAAAGTGGAGATGTTGCCTATGGCAACCAATCAGATTCCAGCTGTCATTTTGTAGAATGCACTAAATAAATGAAAGCTAGAATCTGATTGGTTGCCATAGGCAACATCTCCACTTTTTCAAACCCGCCGTTTAGTAAATCTAGCCCCAAGAGAGAGAAAGTGGGTCAGACAGTTGTACAGAAGGTTCTCGAGAGGAGGAAAGTAAAGTGCCAGTAGCTGGGAGAGATGGTTTCTAATGATAGGAGAGATGAGCGCATGTTTAAAGATTATAAGGAAGGTAGCAGTGGAGTCACATTGAGCTCTAACACTTCTATGTGTGGTCTGTGTCCTCCACTACCTATATACTAACCCACACTGATGAGTTCTCACTCTTCTTCACCTCTGATATTCTATCACCATTTGTAAGTAGTAGGTTAGGAATCACATCTTTGTGAACGTGCTGCCTCGCCTACTGCTCGAGAGAAGCCACCTACAAGGCCTCAGGATCTCCCTAATTCTGATTCTTCCGCAGCACACTCCCTCCTGTCCACATTGGGCAGATTGAACCATACCATAATGATTACCTCTTCTTTACATTGCCATTCTGGTTACATCCTCCATTAGAACTATCCAATTGCTCCTCCTATCCTGGAGGTCTGTAGATTACCCCAACATGAAGACCAATGTTCCCCTCTGTTTCTAGGGCTACAAAATGTGTCTCAAATAACTTGTGCTAAACTATCTTTCATGTTGTTGTCCATGTAACAAGCTTCTCTCTCTCTCCCTTGTCTATCTGCTCTGCTCTTCCTACATAACGTATAGCCTGGGATAGCTATGTCCAGTCATTACACCAAGACTCTGTAATATCTGGACCATCCATTGTCATTATTGCCCTCAGTTCTGGAATTTTAGATCCTAGGCTATGAGCATTTCTATACAGAGCCTGAAGATTTGTATTACTGCTTTTGCTACTCCTTCATTTATTGCTTTTGCCTGTTTTATTAACGATATTCTCGTGCTGGGGATACGTTATGCGCTGTAGTGTACAGTTGTAACGCCCCCTGCGGGGAAAGACAGGGGCAGACGCAACACAAAAGAACTTACCTTGTAAACGATGGTCACCTCCAGTCCGCTTCCAATTTCCCAGCTGCGATCCAATCCCAGCAGATCCGCAGCCGCAGTCACCTCCAATCACGTCCCTCTGAGATAGAGACAGAGATTACGGCCGTGCCTACCAGGTAAGGGCTGTCCGAGACTACGGCAAAGAACAAGGACACGGTCGCGGGGGACTACAGGCACTGAAGGCCAAGACTAATCCGAGGACTAATCCCGCCTCAAGTACCTCACACACCTGCCGGTGAGGGTCTAACCGAAAGGGGGAATCGAGCGTGATACTCACCGGGACACTCCCACTTCTGATCCGGTTCTCCTGCACCTTCCCGACTCCTGCGGATGACAAGAACACACAGCCTCCCTCTACGCTCTCCGTGAGACTAAGATGGCACCCACAAAACTGGACTGACTACAACAGCGACCCGACCCTAACAACGTTCTAATGGTCGGCAACGCAACTAAGTCAAACACTATGACTAACTAGGTGTGGTGCACTAACGGAACTGCTCACTTACACGCTACGGGGAACACCAGCCGGTGTTCACAGCCTAAACCGGAGGGCGGTTCCTAACCCCCTCACCCAGGTCGTACCAAGAAGCTGCCTTCTTGCTATGGAGTCACACACAGGCCCTAAGTACGGGTTCTTTAAGCCCGGTTGAGGCTCAGTAGAACAGCACACTAACCCGCGGGCCGACTGCCGCACGGAACAGCCGATCGAACTGAACCGCCCGACTGCCTGTACTCGGGTATCTCACACGTGTCCCTACGTCCGGAACCACAGGTCCACCTGCACGGAACCGGCCTTGAGGACCCTTGATCAGAACCACGGCCGCCCCTGGAACTGCCTCAAGGTGTGCTGCACTGCCACCAACTCACTCAGCCACCCCCCTCTGGGTACCAGTGTGACCCCGGGGACCTAAGGGACAGGAAAACTACGTGTGTTCTCCCCTGACTATGTGTATGCTGGTAACTACACTTGTCCCCACAGCACGGGTTAGCACAGGAAAACCACAGGAACAAGAGCCTACCTTTAATGGGGGCCTGACGTCTTGCCCCTGGACACAGTTATATAGCACACCCAAAATACTGTAATGTAAACTACACTCGCCACACAGACAGAATAAATACAGTATACAGTACTTTGCCCGCTACTTACCCGAGCACACCGCTATTAGCCAACCAGCAGGTTGCTACAGCACCACAGGAGCCTCCGCTCTACTGTACCTCCTAACCACGTGTGCTCACCTCACACAGGACCGCGCCTACACTCACAAGGCTCTCACGCCTCTACCACACACCACCAGGGCCTTATGCCCTACACACCATGGGTCTCTGCCCAGCTACACACAGAGCCTTGTGCTCTGATTAATGGGCCTCAGCCCCCTCTCTACCTCAGGGCTCTGAGCCCACTAACTAGGGCCTTGTGCCCTACTACCTAGGGGTCCTAGCCCCTGCCTGAGGCCTGTGGCCTCCCTAACTGACTGAGGGCCTTGTGCCCTTAATAGCAGACGGGCTACTAGCCCCTAACCAGGCCCTCTGGCCTTCCTATGGCCTCTAGGCCACTAACTACCTAAGGGCCTTGTGCCCTTGTACCTGGGCTCTCACGCCCCTGTCTGCCTAATAGGGGCTTGTCGCCTTTATAATCACTACTGGCCTACTGGCCCACTAACTTCGTTGGGGCCTAGTGCCCAGGTCCCTGGGCCTTGTGCCCCTAATTCACAGTGCCACGGGCCTTGTGCCCGACTGTGCCCACGGGCCTAGTGCCCGACTTAAAGCTGAGTATACTTACCTGCTCTGCGCAGGATACTCAACTTGCCACGCCGTCTTCCGCTTCTTTCTCCGGGTCTTCCAGACCCTCCAGCCGGCGGCGCCTCTTCTCCTCTTCGGCGCTGTTGAGGGCTGCTTGGCGGGGGCGCTCTCAGCCCTGACAAGGGCTCCCCGCCGACGATCTCCGCTCCGGCGGCTTGCTTGAAGTCTTCTGGCGGCAGGGTAGCTCACGGCCCTTACAAGGGCCCCCTGCCGCCGCTGCTGCTGGCTCAGTTGCTGGACGTCTTGAAGAGACGTCCTCTCTCTTCTCCGCCGACGGACTTCTGACAAAATGGCGCCACCCAGCGACTTATATAGTTGCCGGCGTGACGTCATCAGCCGGCGCGAGCGCTGATTGGCTCGCGTCGGCGCCAATCTTTTGAATGGCCGGGCGCGAGCCGCGATTGGCTCGCGCATCCGGCCGCTGATTGGCCAGCGGGGAAAGATGAGCCCTGATTGGCTCATCCTTCCTCCGCGGACGGGACCTGCAGAAAGAAAGTTATACTCACCGCCGCTGGATCGATGGACGGGTAAGTACTTCTTCTCTTCCTTCTTCCTGCTGGGCACCATCGGGGACCTCTTCAGCCCCTCCAGGGGCACCAGGAACGTCTTCTGTCCCTCCAGGGACACAGCGATGGCGGGTACCTTCGCCCGCTTCTCGGGCACCATCTCCACATTTCCGCCGCCTTTTTCCATTGTGGTCCCCACAATCGACGTCTTCTCCTCAACGTCCACCTCCAAGGGTCGCTTACCGGCATCCCTGACTTGCGTCCACCGGATCCTTCGCGGTAAGGCCTTCTCACGCAGGATCCACACCATCCTGGCAACTTCCTCGCCCGAAGTCGGTATCCAGGGAGTCTCTTCCTCGGCACCTGCCGGAACCTCCCATCCGTCCGATACCTCCTCGGTTGTGCGGGAAGCTTCTTCAGAAGGTGACAACATCCACCACTCTCCAGCTGCGCTCTCTAAAGTACAGTCTTCGACAGGCAGTACTTCTTCAGCAGCTCTCTCTTCCGGGGTACTGATGGCTTCCATCCTCTCAGGTACCACCGGGCAGACATCTTCACATGTCTCCGGACACAACGTTGCCCCGTGGAGGGTCTGCTCAGTTCTCCCTTCGTCTTCAGGGACCAACTCTTCCACAGCCACGGGCAAGTCGTCTGACGTATCCGACGTCTCCAATACCCCAGCTCCAGCATCCGGCTGTCGTGGGTATTCCTGTCGCGAATCTTGCTTGGACGGGACGATCACCTGCGATCCAACAGTCAGCAGGCTCTGCCGATCCTTCCCTCCAGACTCCGACTTCTTTTGAGACCATTGATGGAAGGCTTCCTCGTCCTTCCACTCGAAGACTTCTACGTCTTCCCATTCATCGGAGACTTCTTCGTCCTCCCATTCATCAAAGAGCTCCTCGGCAACTGGGCAGTGGTATGCGAAGTGTCCAGGCAACCCGCACTTCCAGCACAGCATTTCTTCCACCGGTTGCCGTTTAGTACCTCTGTTCTTCTTCTTCCTTGTCTCACAACGTTCCAGGATTTGCTTCGTGAACGCTGCCACTTTGTCACGAGAGATGACACAGCTGTATCCCTCGTACAGTGGAATGATCCCCCGATGAGCCATCGTTGATCCTGCCGACTACGCCAAAATGTAACGCCCCCTGCGGGGAAAGACAGGGGCAGACGCAACACAAAAGAACTTACCTTGTAAACGATGGTCACCTCCAGTCCGCTTCCAATTTCCCAGCTGCGATCCAATCCCAGCAGATCCGCAGCCGCAGTCACCTCCAATCACGTCCCTCTGAGATAGAGACAGAGATTACGGCCGTGCCTACCAGGTAAGGGCTGTCCGAGACTACGGCAAAGAACAAGGACACGGTCAGTCCAAGCTCCTTGCCGCCTCCTCACTTTGTTCTTGCCAAGACGCGGGGGACTACAGGCACTGAAGGCCAAGACTAATCCGAGGACTAATCCCGCCTCAAGTACCTCACACACCTGCCGGTGAGGGCCTAACCGAAAGGGGGAATCGAGCGTGATACTCACCGGGACACTCCCACTTCCGATCCGGTTCTCCTGCACCTTCCCGACTCCTGCGGATGACAAGAACACACAGCCTCCCTCTACGCTCTCCGTGAGACTAAGATGGCACCCACAAAACTGGACTGACTACAACAGCGACCCGACCCTAACAACGTTCTAATGGTCGGCAACGCAACTAAGTCAAACACTATGACTAACTAGGTGTGGTGCACTAACGGAACTGCTCACTTACACGCTACGGGGAACACCAGCCGGTGTTCACAGCCTAAACCGGAGGGCGGTTCCTAACCCCCTCACCCAGGTCGTACCAAGAAGCTGCCTTCTTGCTATGGAGTCACACACAGGCCCTAAGTACGGGTTCTTTAAGCCCGGTTGAGGCTCAGTAGAACAGCACACTAACCCGCGGGCCGACTGCCGCACGGAACAGCCGATCGAACTGAACCGCCCGACTGCCTGTACTCGGGTATCTCACACGTGTCCCTACGTCCGGAACCACAGGTCCACCTGCACGGAACCGGCCTTGAGGACCCTTGATCAGAACCACGGCCGCCCCTGGAACTGCCTCAAGGTGTGCTGCACTGCCACCAACTCACTCAGCCACCCCCCTCTGGGTACCAGTGTGACCCCGGGGACCTAAGGGACAGGAAAACTACGTGTGTTCTCCCCTGACTATGTGTATGCTGGTAACTACACTTGTCCCCACAGCACGGGTTAGCACAGGAAAACCACAGGAACAAGAGCCTACCTTTAATGGGGGCCTGACGTCTTGCCCCTGGACACAGTTATATAGCACACCCAAAATACTGTAATGTAAACTACACTCGCCACACAGACAGAATAAATACAGTATACAGTACTTTGCCCGCTACTTACCCGAGCACACCGCTATTAGCCAACCAGCAGGTTGCTACAGCACCACAGGAGCCTCCGCTCTACTGTACCTCCTAACCACGTGTGCTCACCTCACACAGGACCGCGCCTACACTCACAAGGCTCTCACGCCTCTACCACACACCACCAGGGCCTTATGCCCTACACACCATGGGTCTCTGCCCAGCTACACACAGAGCCTTGTGCTCTGATTAATGGGCCTCAGCCCCCTCTCTACCTCAGGGCTCTGAGCCCACTAACTAGGGCCTTGTGCCCTACTACCTAGGGGTCCTAGCCCCTGCCTGAGGCCTGTGGCCTCCCTAACTGACTGAGGGCCTTGTGCCCTTAATAGCAGACGGGCTACTAGCCCCTAACCAGGCCCTCTGGCCTTCCTATGGCCTCTAGGCCACTAACTACCTAAGGGCCTTGTGCCCTTGTACCTGGGCTCTCACGCCCCTGTCTGCCTAATAGGGGCTTGTCGCCTTTATAATCACTACTGGCCTACTGGCCCACTAACTTCGTTGGGGCCTAGTGCCCAGGTCCCTGGGCCTTGTGCCCCTAATTCACAGTGCCACGGGCCTTGTGCCCGACTGTGCCCACGGGCCTAGTGCCCGACTTAAAGCTGAGTATACTTACCTGCTCTGCGCAGGATACTCAACTTGCCACGCCGTCTTCCGCTTCTTTCTCCGGGTCTTCCAGACCCTCCAGCCGGCGGCGCCTCTTCTCCTCTTCGGCGCTGTTGAGGGCTGCTTGGCGGGGGCGCTCTCAGCCCTGACAAGGGCTCCCCGCCGACGATCTCCGCTCCGGCGGCTTGCTTGAAGTCTTCTGGCGGCAGGGTAGCTCACGGCCCTTACAAGGGCCCCCTGCCGCCGCTGCTGCTGGCTCAGTTGCTGGACGTCTTGAAGAGACGTCCTCTCTCTTCTCCGCCGACGGACTTCTGACAAAATGGCGCCACCCGGCGACTTATATAGTTGCCGGCGTGACGTCATCAGCCGGCGCGAGCGCTGATTGGCTCGCGTCGGCGCCAATCTTTTGAATGGCCGGGCGCGAGCCGCGATTGGCTCGCGCATCCGGCCGCTGATTGGCCAGCGGGGAAAGATGAGCCCTGATTGGCTCATCCTTCCTCCGCGGACGGGACCTGCAGAAAGAAAGTTATACTCACCGCCGCTGGATCGATGGACGGGTAAGTACTTCTTCTCTTCCTTCTTCCTGTGGGCACCATCGGGGACCTCTTCAGCCCCTCCAGGGGCACCAGGAACGTCTTCTGTCCCTCCAGGGACACAGCGGGCACCATCTCCACACAGTAACTTATCCTGGCTCGTTTCACACCCCTCCCCCTCAGATAATTTAAATACTTCCTCATGAGGCTTCACCTGATAAGTTGGCTCCAAGCTGGGTGCAGACAATCTTTCTACACAGACACCTATCTGACTGGCTTACCCCTGATACCCAGAATCCAACATTGTGGGAACAGCAGGGGCCAAAAAAGTGGTGTCTGGGTGTCATCAACAGACTGACTGACAGAGTTGGTTGGGAGTGACCATTCCTGCTGGACTGTTCAGAAACAGTGACTGCAGCCTGAATACAAAACCAAATCCTCCTTATACCAATTATGCAGCTACACATGAAATGCTCTGGTGCTAAGAATCCTGTCCCCCACTCTCCTATATGCTGGCGATACTCTCATAAGGAACACTGAGTTTGATCTGTGTCTAAGAGCATTCTCGAGCTCCTGGAACACCTTCTGCTCCTCCGTATCATCATGTCCATGTGGTCCCCAGGTGGAGAATGACGTCTACCACATCCTACTCTCTGGCTGCTGTGACAAAGCTTAGAATGTGTCTGTAATCCCTCTTAGCAGTAGCAGGATATTATCTCCCTTCACCACCGACTCCCACATCTACAGTCCTTACAGTGGACACCCCAAGAGGAGATCCCTACTTCCCTGGTGCTTCACTGTCTTACCTGTGTCCTTGTCAGACGTCTCAGTCTCCTCTTACCCAGTGTTACCTGTTTTCATCTTTAACACTTCTCCTTGCAGAGCTCACAGTAGTCCAGTCAGAGTGTCTTCTGGGGGCTCTCTCATGCAGTGGTGGTCTCTGGGACACTTATATCCCAGACTGTAGTTTCTCTCTCTCCTGCTGTGACAAAGACACCAAATACTGAATCAGACGTTAAGAGCAACAACAACAACAACACTTGTTCTGCTTCTAACTCGCCTGCCTCTGTTTCCAACAATACACTTAAACCCCAACGCTGCACTGTAGATACCAAATAAATACACTGTGAGGGAGAAGATCAAAATATGGAGGCTGGTGGGGAACATCTGGCCCCACAGTCTGCACCTCACAAGGGACAGGAGCATGATGAGGACCTAGGATGAGGATCTGCTCTTCTGGAGGGTGACCTGCCACTCCTGGGGCCCCTCCAGGTAGTTCTAATATATAACAGCATCTGTTGTACTGAAATTGTACATTTTTACAACCAAACTGTTTAAAGCTTAAAAGACCATCAACATGGATTGAACTGAACTCATCATTTTACCTCCTGTTACATCTTTTGCCCAACATAACAATAGCTCCTGACCTCCCCCCGAACTTTCCCCTGACCGCTCACCTGACCTCCACTCTGACCTCTCCTGAACTCCCCCCAACCTCCCCCAACCTCTCCTCAACTCCCCCCTGACCTCTCCCCCGACCTCTACCTTGACCTCTCCTGACCTCCACTCTGACCTTTCCTGACCTCCTCCCAACCTCCCCCTCACTTCTCCCCGACCTCTCCTCTAACCTCTCCCCTGACCTCTCATGACCTCCCCACTGACCTCTCCCCTGACCTTCCCCTTGACCTCTCCTGACCTCCACTCTGACCTCTCCTGATCTCCCCTCTGACCTCTCCTGACCTCCCCCTTGACCTCCCCCCTGCCCTCTCCCCTGATCTCTCCTGCCCTGCCCCCTGACGTCCTCACTAAGGTCTCCTGCTGCCTCTCAACCTCCTCCTGGATGTCCCAACGTTTCTTTAAACTTAACATGGCCAAATCTGATCTCCTATACCTGTAGGCACGTAAGTAAATAGTAGCCAACATTTTACAATGGTACACCTGGAAGATGGATCCAAACACATCAGCCATAGTACAGGATATGATATATATTATAATGACATTGTCAATACTCTGATTTAATAAGTATCATACAAGGACAGAGAAGATTACATGATATAAGTTACATGCAGTATTCAGTGGAAGAGGAACTGTACTGTGCAGGGAAAATGGATATTTCAGGGATAAATCATGAAATAAACAAAGGACTGATGGCAGCTAAGACACTGACAGAGGGAATGCGTGTAGCCGCCCTCTCATGACCTCAGAACACGCGTGTAACTGGAATCTCCCGGGAAGGCCGGTTTCTGCTGCCATAGTTTGTGTATCCTGCAATGTTTGCACTGAGTAAACATGACAAACATTGGCTTATATCTCATGTGTACTTTGGTTATGAGAATGTTTAACTGGGCAAGATAATAATCCTATTACAGTAAACACAAATCTGACACTGAAACCACTACGTCTGTTTATGTGGATAAGAACCCAAATCAGTGTACCCCACAGACACCCACAGAGCACACGTGGACGATAAAGACGACACAATAACACTGTATAATGTAATGTACTTTCTATTGTATGAACGGCCCAGCTCTGGGGTAAACAGATAATTTCATGTCCATTCTCCACTACTGATAAGCAAAATATTCAGAATGGAGAGAGCGCAAAGTGATAAAGATCATTATGTATGGTCATAATTCTATATATTCATAGTAGCAGAACAATGCTGAAAGACAGTGAAAAACATTAACCCCTTGGCTGCTGGGAGGCTGAGCAGAATTTGCACCAGGATGCAAATAGCATTTTTCTCGCCCTACTGTCTTCACCGGCAATAACTTTACATTTAATGAGTTTAAGATTCTTCCCTTAGATACTTTCAAAACAAATAATTCAACCCATGAAATATGAGATGAGTGATGTGTTAGTGAGGACAGGGCTGCATGTGACAGACTGAGAGTTATATAGTGGAAGGAGCAGGGTCCCCCAGCAGCACAGAGTATATCAGGAGGTGAGTGATGTGTTAGTGAGGACAGGGCTGCATGTGACAGGGGCAGTGACATGATGTGAGGAGGGGAATGGAGGCAGCAGGAAGCCACAGACTGAGAGTTATATAGTGGAAGGAGCAGGGTCCCCAGCAGCACAGAGTATATCAGGAGATGAGTGATGTGTTAGTGAGGACAGGGCTGCATGTGACAGGGGCAGTGACATGATGGGAGGAGGGGAATGGAGGCAGCAGGAAGCCACAGACTGAGAGTTATATAGTGCAAGGAGCAGGTTCCCCCAGCAGCACAGAGTATATCAGGAGATTAGTTATGTGTTAGTAAGGACAGGGCTGTATGTGACAGGGGCAGTGACATGATGTGAGGAGGGAGATAGAGGCAGCAGGAAGCCACAGACTGAGGATTATATAGTACTTATTAACCCCCTGAAGTTTATATATAGCTTTATGCTACACACAAAAAGATCCTATCCTGTAATCACTGCTTTAACTAGTTAATGTTTATCCCCGTTTACTGATCTGGTATCGCTGTGTGTGCAGCAATACTATGTCTGTACAAGCACAGCAGGGCAGTCAGACAGCAGTCAGACTCACCTCTGACAATAGCCTCATATTGTGTACATCATGGTGAATTGTCACTCGGGAGGGGGGGGGGGGGGGGCGGGGATTGGAAAGTTACAGAGATTACAGCTGCAGCTCTGTCATGAAGCCTCAGTTATTGCCACAATAAAGCAGTAAAACTGTGGACTTTGATATAGAATATTATCTATGAGTACACACTACTTACACTATATTCACACAGATGATTAAATACAAGCAACCTTAGGGGTGTCAAGGGCAAATTGGAAACTGAAAGTGATCCTAGTGTAGGTGGACCAAATAAACTGTAGGCAGGACTAACACAAAGTAGACGGGGTTTGCACACCGTTAGTCCGAGCGACATGGGTGGCAGATGGGCCAATGCTTGAGATGGCGATAATAGAACATGTATTGCGGTGATAAAAATGATACCACCACGAAATTTGGTAAATAGGCTTCCACATGCAAACACAATCTTTGGGTGTTTATTACATCGACTCCTTAGTGTATGCAAAACCTCCAGTGAGGAATCCCTGACCAGCTGCGTCTGAGAACCCATCGAGTCTACGAGAACAGGATGGATACCCCGAATGTAACAAGAGTTTACTATTCAGACACAGACCAAATTATTACCTTGAGAAAATTGTGCTCAGCTGCCGTCCTTAGGTCCAGTTATGTGACGTAGGAAACCGTCACCGGAACCAGTCACAGCAACCCTGATCTGAACGCAAGAGGTCAGGGGCACCAGCCCAGGTGTACCAGCCAGGGGGCACACTATCAGCGAGAGTTACCCAGAAGGAATCATTTCTGGATGCTGCTAAGGAGCCTAATGGTGACAGCAGGCTCCTCCTACTGCAGTTAGAGGACGCATTTGGGATAAAGAAAACTGGGTGGTGACAAGCCCAGCAGGTCCCCAGCAACACAACAGGCAGGGTGGCATAGGAGGTCCGTCCTGTCTCAGTAAATATTTAGATACATCATCATCATCATTTATTTATATAGCGCCAACATATTCCGTAGCGCTTTACAATTGGGGACAAACACAGTAAACTAATAAACAAACTGGGTAAAACAGACAGAGAGGTGAGAAGACCCTGCTCGCAAGCTTACACTCTATGGGATACAGATGATGTCCACATATATCCACAATTGTTATTGACTGTCTATGCTCAGTTGGAGAACTTAAGGACTTTGGGCCTGATTCATTAAGGACAAAAAACATGTTACAATACAAGGGGTGCAAATTAGTTTTCTGTTTTGCACATAAGTTAAATACTGACTATTTTTTCTATTTTTTTCAATAAGATACTTCTTCATTTAAGATCCTTAATGAATCAGGCCCTTTATGCAGATAAATTCTATCCGCTCAATTTAGAGGGTCAATGAAAATTGTTTATAAGAGCGTGAGTTTGGTGCCACATGAATTAGTAATGATCTTATATTTATTTTGTGTCAAGATTACTAAACTTTTATTTGAATTGAAGTTATATTTTACTCTAATATCAACTTGTCCGTGGCTGTGGAAGAGTTGGTCCCTGAAGACGAAAGGAGAACTGAGCAGACCCTCCACGGGGAGGCGTTGTATCCGGAGACGTGAAGATGTCTGCCCGGTGGTACCTGAGAGGATGGAAGCCATCAGTACCCCGGAAGAGAGAGCTGCTGAAGAAGTACTGCCTGAAGAACCCGTTACTTTAGAGAGCGCAGCTGGAGAGTGGTGGATGTTGTCACCTTCCGAAGAAGCTTCCCGCACAACCGAGGAGGTATCGGACGAATGGGAGGTTCCGGCAGGCGCCGAGGAAGAGACTCCCTGGATACCGACTTCGGGCGAGGAGGTTGCCAGGATGGTGTGGATCCTGCGCGAGAGGGTCTTACTGCAGAGGATCCGACGGACGCAAGTCAGGGATGCCGGTAAGCGACCCTTGGAGGTGGACGTAGAGGAGAAGACGCCGATTGTGGGGACCACAATGGAAAAAGGCGGCGGAAATGTAGAGAGTGCCCCCGCCATCGCTATGCCCCTGGAGGGACTGAAGATGTGCCTGGTGCCCGTGAAGAGGGTGAAGATGTCAGGCTGTGCTGCGCCCCTGGAGGGGCTGAAGAGTCCCCCTGGTGGCTGAGCCCTGCAAGCGGGTGAAGAAAGAAGGTTACTCACCCGTCCATCGATCCAGCGGTGAGTATCGTGGCTTCTTCTTTGCAGGTTCTGGCAGCGGTGGAAGGATGAGCCAATCAGGGCTCATCTTTCCCCGCTGGCCAATCAGCGGCCGGATACGCGAGCCAATCGCGGCTCGCGCCCGGCCGTTCAAAAGATTGGCGCCGACGCAAGCCAATCAGCACTCGCGCCGGCTGATGACGTCACGCCGGCGACTATATAAGTCGCCGGGTGGCACCATTTTGCAAGAAGAGAGTCGGCGGCGAAGGGAGAAGGACGTCGTGGGAGCGGAGATCGTCGGTGGGGAGCCCTTGTAAGGGCTGAGAGCGCCCCCGCCCCAGCAGCAGCAGCAGACCCAGCGCTGAAGAGGAGAAGAGGCGCCGCCGGCTGGAGGGTCTGGAAGCCCCGGAGAAGGAAGAAGACGGCGTGGCAAGTTGAGATTCCTGCGCAGAGCAGGTAAGTAGTCTCAACGTTAAATTCTGGCACTAGGCCCGTGGCCACGTTCGAGCACAAGGCCCGTGGGACGGAGTAAATTAGGGGAACAAGGCCCAGGGACTTGGGCACTAGGCCCCGATAAAGTTATTGGGGGCAGTAGGCCACAATACTTTTGTTAACGGGCACAAGGCCCTGTTAGTGGTTAGGCAGGGGGCGTGAGAGCCATAGGGACAAGGGCACAAGGCCCTTAGGCAGTTAGTGGCCTAGTGACCATAGGTAGGCCACAGGGCCTGTGTAGGGGTTGGTAGCTCGTAGGCTATAAAGGGCACAAGGCCCTAGTAGAGAGCTAGGGAGGCCACAGGCCTCAGTAGGCAGGGGCTAGTACCCCTAGGTAGCAGGGCACAAGGCCCTAGTTAGTGGGCTCAGAGCCCTGAGTTAGAGAGGGGGCTGAGGCCCATTAATCAGAGCACAAGGCTCTGTGTGCAACTGGGCAAGAGGCCCATGGTGTGAAGGGCAGACGGCCCTGGTGGTGTGGTAGAGGCGGGAGAGCCTCGTGAGTGTAGGCGCGGTCCTGTGTGAGGTGAGCACACGGAGTTAGGAGGTACAGTAGAGCGAGGCTCCTGTGGTGCTGTAGCAACCGGCTGGTTGGCTAGCAGCGGTGTGCTCTGGTAAGTAGCGTGCAAAGTACTGTATACTGTATTTATTCTGTCTGTGCGGCGAGTATTGTTTGTATTACGGTATTTTGGGGTGTGCTACATAACTGTGTCCAGGGGCAAGACGTCAGGCCCCCATTAAAGGTAGGCTCTTGTTCCTGTGGTTTCCTGTGCTAACCCGTGCAGTGGGGGACAAGTGTAGTTACCAGCGTACACATAGTCAGGGGAGAACACACGTAGTTTTCCCGTCCCTTAGGTCCCCGGGGTCACACTGGTTTCCAGAGGGGGTGGCTAAGTGAGTTGGTGGCAGTGCAGCACACCTTAAGGCAGTTCCAGGGGCGGCCCGTGGTTCTGGTTGAGGGTCCCCAAGGCCGGTTCCGCACAGGTGGACCTGTGGCTCCGGACGTAAGGACACGTGTGAGATACCCGAGTACAGGCAGTCGGGCGGTTATGTTTCGATCGGCTGTTCCGTGCGGCAGTCGGTTAAGTGGGCTGTTCCACTGAGCCTTAGCTGGGCTTGAAGCAACCGGTCCTTAGGGTCCGTGGGTGACCCCATAGTGAGGAGACAGTCTCCTTGGTTAGACCTGGGTGAGGGGGTTAGGAACCGCCCTCCGGTATAGTCCGTGAACATCGGCTGGTGTTCCCCGTAGTGGTAAGTGAGCAGTTCCGTTAGTGCACCACACCTAGGTAGACATAGTTGTTTGACGTAGTTGCATTGCCGACCATTAGAGTGTTGTTAGGGTCGGGTCGCTGTTGTAGTCAGTTTAAGTTTGTGGGTGCCATCTTAGTCTCACTGAGAGCGTAGAGGGAGGCTGTGTGTTCTTGTCATCTGCAGGTGTCGGGAAGGTGCAGGAGAACCGGACCGGAAGCGGGAGTGTCCCGGTGAGTATCACGCTCGATTCCCCCTTTCGGTTAGGCCCTCATCGGGAGGTGTGCGAGGTACTTGAGGCGGGACTGTTCCTGGTCTCAAGTGCCTGTAGTCCCCCGTGCCTTGGCAAGAGCAAAGTGAGGAGGTGGCAAGTGAGCTTGGACTGAGAGTGTCCTTGTTCATTGCCGTATTCTCGGACAGCCCTTACCTGGCAGGCATGGCCGTAATCTCTGTCTCTTTCTTAGAGGGACGTGGTTGGAGGTGACAAGGGTTGCGGCTGCGGATCTGCTGGGATCAAATCGCAGCTGGGATATCGGAGGCGGACTGGAGGTGACCATCGTTTACAAGGTAAGTTCTTTTGTGTTGTGTCAGTCCCTGTTTCCCCGCAGGGGGCGCAACATCTACACAGCCCTGTAAAATGGCATGTGCTCTAATTCCTACTTATATAATATAATCCAGACAAATTATCACATTATTTCACAATAATCTCTGTATCTAACACAAGCTCTGTCATACACACGGCCAAACTCCTTATTCCAAAGTACAATGTAACTATATCATCTAAACGTATAAATCACACACACTGTACAACACAATCTCTTTATGCTCTTTCATCATGTTTCCATATGTAACCATTATATATCCACTCATGAACAAATATAGCCACAGCCCAGATTGTCTGATGAAAGCGTCCCTGGTGGTCACAGACTGAGGGTCCGTCTGTATCCAGCGTGTCTGAGAAGTGACCAACAAAACCATATTCAAATCTGTCTTACAAGATGTCAGTTACAGAGGAGATGTGAGCCCAGGTCTGAGGCTGCTCTAACTGCCCACAGATTGGACAACGACGAATTATGTCTAAGGAAACTTAACATTATACTATTTTTCAATGTAAAATTAATGAAGAAAGGGCTCAGAGGTGAAATCCCAATCAGCCAATCAGCAGTGGTTTGTCATCAGAGTGTGTTTGTACCGGCCCCTGGGCTGTAGGTGTATCTGCGTCTGCGTCTGCATTGGCTGAGACTTCCGCTAACGCGCTGTCAAAGTCGTATAATTGGATGAACGAAAGTATATTGGTTTAATATTGGTTTGCCGTGCGATTGCGAAGCGTACGCCACGTAACACGTGGCGTGATGCGATCGCAACGGTAAAATACTCACGCACACACTCGCATTACAACATTTAGTTATTTATATAATTTCATATTCATATTGGTTTCATTACACTGTGGTTTATGAGCAGATATTTGACAGACAGGTACCAGGTGTAGGCTACCAGCATCACGGCTTCAAGGGTAGCAGAGACACACTGGTGCCCATTCCACCCACTGCAGAGGGGCCAACACTCAGAGAAGGGTCCAAGGGCACTCATGAGTATGTTCTGGAAGGCCTCGAATGCAGTTAGTAGCACCTGAGCCAAAGGCTAAGACTGTTGTCCAGCATGAAGTTGTAGTTTTTCCTGTTTTGTGTTCTCTCATTTCATTCTCTTCTCAGGACGGTTAATTCTTTTGATTATTAGCAGGTGACAGAGACTGGTTCAGGTAGTGATAAGGAGGTATTGGGGAGGAAGGAGAAGTTAGTAGCATAATCAGTCCAGCCAATTACTCTATTCAATTCAGGAGAAAGTGCGAGGGGATATTGTCTGAGTAGCATTACGTCCGTAAGTACGGCGACCCCATGGTTAGAAAAGAGACACACCCAGCGATGCCAGTCCAGTAATATTCGGACTTGAGCAGGCATCCTTGAGAATGATTATCATTCTTGGGTGGGTAAGGTTTTAGACCAAACAAAGTGCTGGGCGTGCTCTCACGTGCCTCAGTGATTATACCAAGTAGGACTAGTTCTCTTTCCACTAAATATCCTTGAGGTACCTGAATTATGGGTGGGAGGTCACTAGGGGAAAGTATGACACCTAGGTCCCTCAGTCTGAAGTCTCCCAATGCTTTGCAAGCCAATCACTGTTAAATCTGGGTATTGAGGGACTGGGAAGAATGAACAGACAATAGCCCGCCCACAAGTGTTGATGAAAAGAACTGATGACATTATTAGAAGTGTGTATATTAACGCAAGCTGAAGGAGATTGTATATGACATTATTGATAGACATAGGATGATGCTATTGATGAACATGAAGTGTTTAAATGTATTCTGAGCTTAAAGACATGCGTTGGACAGATGAACCTGTTAAACTTGAAGAACTGTAGTAAAGAATTCTGTATAGCTGATACACGTTCTACTGTACCTTGTACCTTTCCAGATAATGTATTAAGTGTTTTATTGCACCCTTGAAGGGCATACAAAAGGTTATCTCCAAGCTCCAGAAGTGTACGGTTTATAGTAAAAGAAGAAGTCGTTTAGAGGATTAAGACATTCTCTTATGATAACTTGTTTAGATCTACAAACAGCGTGGTCATACACCAAGGGGGATTTTTATTACATAACAATGAAACGTGGTACTGAGATCCTGCATATAACATCTTTAATTTGATAGTTGATTGTACTATCAAAGGGTGGACTGTCAACGTCGTATAATTGGATGAACGAAAGTATATTGGTTTAATATTGGTTTGCCGTGCGATTGCGAAGCGTGCGCCACATAACACGTGGCGTGATGCGATCTCAACGGTAAAATACTCACGCACACACTCGCATTACAACATTTAGTTATTTCTATAATTTCATATTCATATTGGTTTCGTTACACTGTGGTTTATGAGCAGATAATATTTGGTTTATTATTAGTCTATATATATATATATAGTATGATTATATGTACATTTTAGTGTTATTAAAGGTTTAGGTTATAGGAAAGGTGTCATGCCTGATATCATATTGATCACCTATTCATCAGCAGCTGCCCGGTGCAGTCGGCGAAGAGATCGCACATTGCATACTTTAGTTATTGATATTAGGGAATAAACCTTTGTATGATGCTGGCTATGAAAGGAGCAGACCCCCTGGAGAGACGACCCCCTCCTTTGGATTCCTTAGATTGAATCAGCCTATGATCTATTTACCCTGAACCCCCCCAACGTCTGGACCTATAGAAGCAAGCTACGTCATCTCTATTGTTCACAATGAAACACTGACTGTATATATAATAGCTGCATCCCCCACCAGCATCAGTCAACTCCGACACAGTATTCTAACAGATATACTGTCCACCAGGTCCCGTGGGTGCGCAGCGAGCGCATGCGATAGCATTGGTATGTATTTATCTTTTGGTATTGGCTGTACTGTACTTTATCATAATATAATAATGTATTGAATTGTTGACTATGTTACATCTGCTAAAATAAATCACTTTGTGCTTTGGAAACACATACAATTGATTGGGCAATGCTTATTTTAAAACGATACAATTACTTTAATAGCGCCCTGACTGTTCTTGCCCCTCCCCCATCACATCTCTTCAGGCACCGTTGTGGGTGCATAGGAGCAGGTACTGCGGGATTTGTTGGGGCGTGTGCAGAGCGACCTCACACAATTTATGGTGCTCATACGGGCATACGTTCAACTGTACATCAAACCCATCGTGTGCAGCTTGTAATGAATACATAAATGATGAGGTGGGATATATATTATATATATTAGTAATAAGTATAGTAGCAGTATAAGTATAATAATATGATACAACTAGGTCTGTGCTAAAATCTGACACTCAGATGAGTGAGCAAAAACCTAGGTAACCCCCATCCACCGATCATGTCCACCAATGGCATCCACCAATCACTTCCACCGATGACATCCACTGATCACGTCCACCAATCATGTTCACAGATTACATCAACCAATCACGTCCACCGATCACGTCTACCAATCACGTCCACTGATCACATCCACCAATGGCATCCACCAATGACATACACAGATTGAGTCCACAGATGACATCCACCGTTCACGTTCACTGATTATATCCACCAATAACGTCCACCAATGACACCCACCGATCACGTCTACCCATCACGTCCACTGATCACATTCACCGATGACGTCCACTGATCACATCCACCGATGATGTCCACCGATCACGTCCACTGCTCCCAGTCCTTCTGTCCCAGCTACGGCCGCTGAAAAAGCTAAACAAATATCATATGTAAAATGGTTCAGTCAGACCCAGGGTCATAACTGATTCTCAAATTAGAGATTTTCTCAGTCCTTCATCTCTTATAATGATGATATAAAGCAGCGCTGTGTCTAACACATTGTAGGAGACATACAGTAAGTGTACTGGAGTCATGTCTGCATTCTCATGATTTGCAGTAACATAGGGATATATTTTGTTTTGTTTTAGACATGTTTCTGTATTGTTTGTACATTGTATTATATTAGTTGTGTAATTTTTATATGGGAAAAGTTATGATGTAAGAGAAATGTCTTCTGTACAGCTGTTACACTTTCTATGAATGGATTTACGGCGTGTCGAAGGGTTATTCTGTGCAGAGGACAGAGCATTGCTGATGTGTGTAATATACAGCTCTATAACTGCAGCAATAAACGTTTTACTGCACAACTCACTGACCCGTCTGCTGCTCAGTAATTACAGAAGGAGACAAACACCCTGATCCCTTGTAGACAGAGCTAACGATCGTACAGCGGCAGGGACAGTCCATACAGACCTGAGAGTTCTCAACACACATTATTATACATATTACACATATTATACATTAGACCTGTTCCTATTGTTATGAGTTTCAGGGGCGCACGCAACAAAAGAAAAAAAAAACCGAGAGAGCTTCCGCATGCGCAGCAGCTCCGTTTCGGCAGCACTGTTCTATACAGCAGCCGCGGCGCTGTCAGAGAAGCGTCCGCGGACGCGTCGTGGCTGCTGTATAGTACAGTGCCGCAATGTGGGGACCCAGAAACCCCCTCTGCATGCGCCCCTGTGTTTTTTAATCTACTTTGTTTGCAGCATTAATCAGAATGTTGTCACTTCCCTGATTTGTGGGGTAAAGCTGAGACCACTCGGACTGCGCAGTCTGACGCCATCACCTGCTCATTGTGGCTTTAATAGATGTTGTTACTCTCAATTGCTTCCATACAAATCCAAAATATAGTGGAAGAGTGCAGGTGCCTTGTAGTGTAGTATTCATGTAGATATAAATATGAAAGGTGCAAACTAACGGCGTACAAGTGTATAAATCCTTTAGGTCACCAGTATCCTCCTTATGTTGGAAGCATAACTGTTAAATAGTCAGAAAAAATACCAAAAAGCAGCTGTATAGGGCAGATTCCTCGCACAATGTGCTCCTGCAACAACATTGCTCATGTTTCCTCACATCTCTATGAGTAGAAACATCCCATGAAGACTCATTGTGTGAGGGCCCCATCCCCAGAGTGTAGGGCCACCGATCAGTTTAATAGAAACAGACATATACACTATTGTACACACATTAAGAACAATGGAAGGAGATTATCTAGGTTATCTGGAATGTAGAATCTAGGAGTAACAAGAGTCTTTTTACAGGGCTCACTCTATACTTGTTGGAGATCCATGTAAGTGGTGTCCCGCAGTCCAAGCATTAGACTCGACGCGTTTTGTCAGTTTATATTCTGCCTCTAGGCTTCAGGGGAAGAAAAACTGATTGGTTTTGTATTAGTTGTATATTGATTTTAATTTGAGTATTTATTATTTTATGCACACTTATGACTATTTAGCACAGTGGCCATATGTTTCTAATTTTTCATTTGCTGCCTTAATAGCACTCAGTGGAAATCACTGTTAGATTGAAGTTGTTAGTGGGAATCGCTGACTTCCCTGAAGCTGTCGGTGTCCACAGTGCTGTAAGGTAGCAATGTTGACACTGTGCCACACAGACATGTATGCTGCACATACAGAAAGACATACATGATGTGTCTGTGTAATTATTGGACTTTCAATGCTGCTTTTATCACCGTTTCTCACTCTGCCCCTGACTAAAGTTCATGGCCTTGATGTAAAATCACTTTATGGCCGACAGTAATAATAAAGTTTTATGTAAGTGTCAGGAATGTAACTATGTAGCACTTTATATTAGGTGTCTCCATTACATAGAGTAGAAACCTTTTGTTTCTGTCAAGTCATAAAAACTGTACTGAAGCAAAGTAAAATGTATAAAGATATATTTCTGTAATAATAGTAGTGGCTGATGGAAGAAGTTATCACCCTACTGCAGTAAGAACGGGGCTATTATGCACCTGTGCAGGAGAACAGGAGCAGTTTGTGCACAAGTCTGCAGGACAAGAGGGATTTGGGGCCACCGGTACAGTAACTTTTTGGGGCCCCCTTTATAGATGAGCAGGAGAAGGGAAATGTACAGGTGTGAGCAGCGACACTGCCTAATGGGGCGTGGTCACATAGTGTTGGAGGGGTGGTCAAAAGGGCGTGGCTGCACCTCTTTAGACATGACATAATGTTCTCAAAAGCCTTTAAAGGTGCAAAGTGAGGAGCGTGCTTGGGACTCAGAGGCAGAGAGTAGAAGCCACACATTGGGTCTGATTCATTAAGGAAAGTAAGACGAAAAAGGAGTAAGTTTCTCCTGGACAAACCATGTTACAATACAAGGGGTGTAAATTAGTTTATTATTCTGTGCACATAAGATACATACTGGCTGTTTTTTCATGTATCACACAGATACTTGATAGCTTCTTTGTACACTGAAATATAAAGTTTATCTAGGACATGCCCTACCCCAAATACAAATCTGTCCCCACATTTTAAATTTACCTCCCCCTCCAATGCAACATGGTTTTGCCAAGGTGCAAAGTTACTCATTCTTTTTTGCTTTACTTTCCTTAATGACTCAGGCACCATGTGTCCTGGAGTTCATCTGGGAACTAGACGTTCCCTCCTATATCACAGAGACTTTGTAGCATGAAGACATTACTTCTAGGTTCCTTTTGAATTGGAACCAAATGTTATAAAATTGCCAAAGAAGGGAATCTACCACTGGAACTTCAGAAGATTGAATGGAAAACATGGTAGGAAGGTTAGTGTGGAGCGGGGTGGAGCCAATTTTGTCCAGTGTAATAAGTCAACCCAATCATACTGGTTCTCCAAAAAGTACTGTCTCAAGTATTTCCCCGAGACCTTGATTAATTCTTTTGGTCTGTCCGTAAGATTGTGGACCATAGGCAGTTGAAAGGTTGAGCTTAATGTTGATATTATTGGAAATACCCTCGAAACTTTGGACACAAATTAGTTTCCACAATCTGACATGATCTCCTGGGGGTAACCGTGTAACCATAATATCTTTCTACTTGTCTACTTAATGAAGAGAGCAGCGTGAGTACTGAAGGTAGACCTTAGAGATAAACAAAATGGGCTGCAATAGAGAAATGGTCTGTAATACCCAGATGATGTAAAGCCTCAGGATGAGGACAGATTAGTGCACAAAGTCCATAAATAGTGTTACGTCTGTAGCTATCGTTTAAACTAAAGATTGTCCACTGTGATCACTGTGGTTCCAAAGCACATAGGTTTTATTCGCTAAGTATATTAAAACAAAGTTTGGTAAACATAAGCATGTACCTGCCGGCACCAACACAAACTTCTATCAGAACGTTCTCTGGGGTCCAAAGCTCAACAATATACACACTGTACAGTTGTAAAAGGAACGACATTACAGTGATACACAGCTACAGTTGTGAGGTCTTCATTCATTGGTTGAAGGGTCTTGTACCCTCAGGTGCTCAACGTGACATTGGTGGATTCCTCTGGCCATTGGTAAACTGTGGATCCTCCTAGATGGGGGACTCAAAACTGTTTGGAATTTCACCCCTGCATTCCTGCGGGTCAAGTAGTTTCCATTATGTGGCCAGGTGTCCTTATCCAAATTCCTGCCTCTAGACCTGTTTAAACCACTTTTTATGATCCCTGTGTGCTGGACATTTAATGTACAAAAAGTGATATTATTTATAACTAGCATTAGCAAGGCGCGAACACATTGGTAATAACACCAGGAAACTTCCCATGAAATTGTGAACAGAATGATACCAAACTCACTGTAGTTCAAATGATGGAAACAATAATTAGCCTTTTAACCACAATATAGTTTATATTAAAAGATATAAGATACATTAAACAAACTTATATTTTATAATAAAAGTTAAGTTGTGTACGATTCTGTTCGCAATTGATTGTAGTGTACAGAGATTAATAATTTACCACATTCATCTAATAATTTATCATTTTACAATAGGTCCAAGGTTGATCTGGCATCGGCAGTGGTACTGAAGGACCGAGAGGCCTCTGGTGAGGTATGTTCATTGGGCACAAATAGGAAAAAGCAGACACAAATTCCTTTACATGCACAGAGGTAACTCTCCACATAGAGATTATTGCACTATTACCATCTAGATGTATGGATAAAATGAACAGTGTGACAATACCAAATTAGTTGCAAATCAAAGAAAAAGAAATAATGATGGTAATCATTTAGTCCATACATAATAATATGTATTTTACTAACAGGTATGATAAGAAAAATCTGGATATTAGCATATTTTAGAAATCAATAAGAGGAATTACATACCCGCACTTACTAGTGAATTTAGTTTTATTGTTGCAAATCACCGCTGATAACTGATTGGTAGATACCCATCTATGACACAATAGAAAGGGGACCTATATCCCCTTTTTGATTATACACCTTGAAAAAGACCCCTGGAGGGTCGAAACGCGTCGGTGGGGACTTGTTACATCTGACTGAAATTGCCACTGCTACAGGTGGAGGATTGAGCCTTGTTCCAGATCAAAGATCTTGTTATGTGCATTGAGCTCCAGCTTGCTCTGGTAAGCAGCCATTTCTCTCCAGTCCAAAATCTATGTATTCATGTTTTTATATTGTCATTTTTTTAACAAAAATCCTTTAGGATAACACACTATGAGAATCTTTATTTCTCTTTTATCATATATGGTGTGGTGACCATCTTTGAGGATATCTATATGAAGACGATGTCATATAGGAGAAAATTCCATCTTTATGTGGACTGACCATTGATGCTTCATAAGAAATTCACCATCTTAAGCAATTGTTGTGGGACATTATGTATGGACTACTGGACTAGATGGTTACCATCATTATTTCTTTTTCTTTGATTTGCAATTAATTTGGTATTGTCACACTGTTCATTTTATCCATACATTTAGATGGTAATAGTGCAATAATCTCTATGTGGAGTGTCGAAGTCAGCAAATTGGATAAAGTCATTTCAATTAAAGTCTAGCAAACTTGGTTGTCTTTGTCTGAATAGATGCGTACGGTACGCATCGACGTACAAGGGCACGCTACGGCGTGAAAGGGCGTACGCATCCACTACACGTGGCAGCAACAGTAATTGGTCTTTTACCATACATTCGCACAAACACGCATACTTATAAAATAGTACACATTATTGGTAGTTGCAACACATAGTCAGTTATGTCGAAATATAGTAGTATTTATATGTTATATCAGAGTTACATGCATATTAGTGAAATACACAGAACGGGTTAAAGGAATAACATCATGAGTGGTATCATAATGAACCTTGTTACATATCCTACTGTTTGGTGCGCTCTGCGAGGGAATCGCAGAGTGCATACGCAAGTTATGAATGATAGGGAATTATGAACTACTTAAGACTAAGGAATTCTGGCGGGAAGAGCAGAGCATACCCCCTGCAGAGATGACCCCCTCCTTTGGATTCCTTAGGATGAACCAGCCAATGATTGACGACCCCTTGGACATTCCTGAGACCCGGACCAATAGATGCAAGCCATACCATCTTCATTGTATTACTGTATTTGATTGAGTATATAAGCAGCAGCTTGTGATCCAGAGGGCAGACTTCTTGTCCCCAGACTTCAGGATTGAATGACTGCACTGGATCCAGAGCGCCTGCGTTAAGTAACGGCTGTATTTACTATTACATCGCTTGAGCATATTTTTTCCACTTATTGCGAATAAATCTTTGTGCGTTGGAAACACAAATCGAGGTTCGACAATCGTTATTGGTTAGCGACAATACGCACATTACAATTTGGGGGCTCGTGAGCTTTGGAGGTTTGGTTGGGAACTTTTGATTTTCTGCGCAGAAAAGGTGTATAGTGTGTGATGTTGTAACGTAGATACACTGTTTTATTGTTGAGGTGCTCAGTTGCTGTCTGACGAGGCGGATTGCCCAACTGAAGGACGGTATACAGGGCAGGTATACCGAATGCGAAAACTGGGTTTTCGCAAAGCGCTACCAATAGATCGCAAGGTTTGCTAATAATTAGTATTGGTAGGCAGTGCGATCCGGTCGCACCGTTAGTGCGAATTGGTGAAGCAGCTAGGAGGAATTATACTGGAAAGGCAGGTTGATTGTATCGACTTTGCGCTCCCAGCGATAATAAACTCAGCAGATTTTGTGGTTTAGCCAGGGTATCGAGGAGCTGATAGCCCTTGGGGCCCACAGTGATATTTCTGTATTAGGGAAAAGCGAGTGAGCGCGGCTAAAGGAAATACGTTCACCGAGGATTATAGATCTCTAGCGGTGAGTATAGCAACAGAGTTGAAATTATTAGGTGGAAAGAACAGAGCATTGCGGTGTGTCTGTATTTCACATTTGGCCGGAAGGAACAGAGCATTGCGGTGTGTCTGTGTTCCGGGTAGAAGGTATATTGTTCAACATGGGTGCTAAGCATACGCTAGAGATGGTCAGTGTACTGCCTAAGGAAGGCCCTATTGGTTCAGCGAGGTTTCTCATGTGTAAGAAGTATGGTGCATATGCAACTGTGTATTGTGACACGTGGGTCGGGATGACCAAAGCTTGTGATAGGCCTTTCCCAACAATAGGGAGTTTTAATGCAGAGGTACTGAATACTGTAAAAGATAGAATATGGTTGATCAAGTCAACGAAAAAGAGAAATAGACATAATGATTGTTTAAAATTGTGGCAAATGGAAGGTAACACGTGGCAGAGCAGCGAATGCAAACCGGAAATAGGCGTGGCGAAAAGCGCGCGCAAGGCGGATGTAACCATTGAGAAGCGTGGCGAACTCAGCGCAAGCGCGCCCCCGCCACCTTATGTGGCGGGAGGGGTAAGTACAGCCGTTGTTAAAACTGAAAATAGAAAAATTACTAAGTTGTACCCTGTTTTAAATCAGTTTCAATCAAGTGTATCTGAAAACGAAGATGAACCCACTGTGATTTCGGCCATTGCCCATGCTGTTAATGTACTAGAGGCTCAGCGCAAGTATGAGAAAATGGCTGAGATAGGTGAGAGTAGCGTGATCACTAGGAGTGAAAGTGTTCTAAATCTAGGGCCTGTAAATCCTGTAGCGTCCCCTGAAGTTAGTGTACCAGAGGGTGTGTTCCCGGTCCGCACAATATCAGTTCCCAATGGGAAACCGGATAAGGATGGTGTAGTTCCTTTAAGAAATGTTACAATGCATTGTCCCTGGACTAGATCAGAATTACGTTCCATTATGACTGAATTCCCAGATCCTAGAAAAGAGTTAGCTAAATGTCAGAAATTTGTTAAAGACTTAGGGAATGCTCATGAACCAACCAGTAAGGATTGGCGGGTAGTGTTGAGGGCGTGTCTTCCTCCCAATACTAACATACAAAAATTTATTGGAGATTGTTTGTTGGAGGAAGATGACACCCTGACTGATGAGATTAACCAACGGAATATAGAACAAATTGTCAAACACTTAGCCATCTGTTTTCCAGTAGTAGTAAATTGGAGTATTATTTTCACCATTAAACAAAAGGATAGTGAAACTGCCTCAGATTACTTTGCTAGAGCTATAACAGCGATTGCACGATTTACTGGGATATCCAACATAAGTGAGGACCCACATCACAGAGAGGTAGCTGTAGGGGTACTGATGGATGGCCTTAGGGAAAATTTAAAGACGAGAGTACAAACCACATTACAGGAGAGATTGTAATAAAGAAAGACTCAATACACATAGGGGTGGGTCACATAGATATCCTCCAAGAAAGGATTCACATAGACTAGAAGACTCACATCTACCCGCGCATATTACGGCAGCAAATGCTGCGCGGGAAATCAATAGTCAGCGCTAGGGGTCAGGTCATACCTGTAGTCTACAGCCAGTGAGGTTAACTGAGAGTCAGAGTGAAGAACCAACAATGATAGTTGACATAGCTGGCAGGAAACAAACTTTTCTTGTAGATACAGGGGCGGCCCGATCTGTGATAACCTCTCCTTTCAATCTACAGGTGACCAGCAAAACTATTCCAGCTATGGGGGTGACGGGAAAAGTGTTACATTATCCTCTAACTAAACCCGCCGAAGTTACTATCGGGCCTCTGCATACTAAGCATTCGTTTCTCTTGGCTGCAGCGGCTCCTACTAACTTGCTAGGGAGAGACTTGTTATGTAAAATGGGATGTGTCATATACTGTACTTCAGATGGTGTGTTCCTAGATATACCCGAGAAGGTTGCACATGAGGTACAGGACATATTGGACACCCCTCCAAGGTTAATGTTACACTCTCCTGTTATAGAACAAAGTCCATCTCAAGTAAAGGGGATGTTGCTGGAAATACCAGGTTCCCTATGGACCAGAGATGGACAGGACACTGGACTGATGGCAAACGTAGCCCCTGTCATGGTCAATCTAAAAAGTGGTAGGATAGCTCCAAAAATCCCACAGTATCCATTAAAACCGGAGGTGGAACTAGGGGTATATCCTGTTATTGAGAGGCTGTTACAACAAGGGATTTTAATTCGTACAGCCAGTACAGCAAATAGTCCCATTTTCCCTGTGAAGAAGAGTGGGGGGAGGGGCTATAGATTAGTCCAGGACTTAAGGGGAATTAACAAAGTTGTTGAGAGCCAATTCCCCGTAGTGCCGAATCCAGCTGTCATCCTCATGCAGATTCCACCGTCTGCCAGTCATTTTACTGTCATTGATCTATGTTCTGCTTTCTTTTCAGTCCCTCTTCACCCTGACTGCCAATACCTTTTTGCATTCTCCTACAGGGGAGTGCAATACACATGGACCAGACTACCCCAGGGGTTCATTGACAGCCCCAGTATTTTCTCCCAAGCCTTACATGACTGTTTGCAATCCTTTCAACCCCACAATGGGTCTGTTCTAATTCAATATGTGGACGATTTGTTGTTGTGCTCTGATTCTTTTATGTCATGTTTACATGATACTAAATTGTTGTTGCTTCATCTTTCACAAACAGGGCACAAGGTGGCAAAGGATAAATTACAGCCATGTCAGACTAAGGTCAAATACTTAGGACACTGCCTCACTAAGGGGCTAAGACACCTGACAACCGACAGAATTGAGGCCATACAACACATGACCCTGCCGCAGAGCCAGAAGCAGATTCGTACTTTCTTGGGGATGTGTGGATACTGTAGGTCCTGGATCCCAGGTTTTTCTATTCTGGCATTACCATTGCAGGAGCTAGTCTCTTCCTCAAAACCAGAACGTGTCGTACACACAGAAGAGTCGGAGCAAGCGTTCTTTAATCTTAAAGATAGTCTGACAAAAGCACCTGCATTGGGAATACCTGATTATGAAAGGCCTTTTGAGCTATTTTGTACAGAAGCTGATGGCTGTGCAGCAGGTGTCCTCACACAGAAACATGGTGACGCTAGCAGACCGGTAGCATACTACAGTGCACAATTAGACAATGTGGCAAGGTCACTCCCAACATGTCTTAGAAGTGTAGCAGCAACGGCCCTTCTAGTAAGTAAGAGTGAGGATGTAGTATTAGGACATAATTCAACCATCTATACACCCCATGCTGTATCAGCTCTGTTAAATTCAGCCCAAACCAGACATGTTTCTTCAGCTAGATTCACAAAGTGGGAACTAGCCCTGATGGCACCCTCAAACATCACCATCAAACGATGTAGCACCCTAAATCCAGCTACATACCTTCCGTATGTGTCTCAAGAGACACAAAGGGTGGGAGGTGAGGAGACCCTGGTTGATGATGAGTTAGGCAAGAATACTGACACGCATGACTGTATGGAACACCTGAATGAGACCTTTACTGCAAGGCCCGACATACGTGACACCCCCTTAGAAAATGTAGATTTTACGTTTTATACAGACGGAAGTTGCCATAGACAGACAGAGACAGGAGAGCTATGTACTGGTTACGCTGTTGTAGACGATCAGGATGTGGTAGAAGCTGAACCCCTTGGTCCACCTCACTCAGCCCAGGTGGCGAAACTAGTAGCACTAAGGAGAGCGTGTGAATTGGCAGAGGGTAAATCAGCCAACATATATACTGACTCTAGGTACGCCTTCGGGGTAGTGCATGATTTTGGGGCCCTTTGGCGTCTTAGAAACTTTACGACAGCAGCAGGTACACCAGTGGCACACTCACAACACACAAAAGGACTTCTGACAGCGATACAGTTACCCAGAACAGTAGCCGTCATAAAGTGCAAAGCCCATACCTTTGAAGAAGACCCAGTGTCATTGGGCAACAACAGGGCAGACGAAGCTGCTAAATGGGCAGCAGGGCAACCTATGACTGTATCGACCGAGACTATGATGGTTTTTCAGACATTAGACACGCAGAAATTAATTGAAATGCAAGATTTGTGTTCCCTGCAGGAGAAGGCGGTCTGGAAGGCGAAGGGATGTGGTCAAGAGTCCTCAGGACTCTGGAGGGATGGACAAGGTAAGCCTGTAGCTCCCCGAACATACTATCCAAGCCTGGCTGAAGCAGCACACGGCCTGACTCACCTGGGTAAAGAAGGTATGTGCAAACTGGTGAGAGCATACTGGTGTGCTCCCGGATTTTCCTCTCAAGCTGGTAAGAAAGCAATGTCATGTCTTACTTGTTTGAGGAAAAATGTTGGGAAAACTATTCCAACTGAGCCATCCCACATCCCTCCTACAGACGGACCTTTTCAGGTAATACAAATTGACTATATCCAACTACCACCGTGCAGGAATCTAAAGTATGTGTTAGTGTGTATTGATGTGTTTTCCGGTTGGGTAGAAGCATATCCGGCAGCCACTAATACTGCTGTGTTCACTGCAAAGAAAATTGTACAAGACTTTGTGTGTAGGTTCGGTATCCCTAGAATCATTGAAAGTGATAGGGGTACCCATTTTACTGGTGATGTCTTCCAAAATATGTGTAAACTCATGGGAATCAGTAGCAGACTTCACACCCCTTACCGACCACAAGCCAGTGGTAAGGTGGAGAGAGTAAACGGTACTATCAAGAACAAACTAGGTAAGATAATGGCTGAAACTGGGTTGGCATGGCCTGAGGCTTTGCCGTTGGTCCTCCACAGCATTCGAACCACTCCTAGACCTCCTCTTAATCTGTCCCCCTTTGAGATACTGTTCGGACGACAACCTCATTTGATCGTGAGTCCACAAGACGACTTAAAGTGTAATAATGAAGTGACTGTACAATATCTTATAAGAATGAGTAGACAGCTGAAACAACAACAACAAAAACTAAAAATGCTGTCACCTGGTATGCCAGAGACGAACTGTCATGATGTTGAACCTGGAGACTATGTTATGATCCGCAATTTCTTACGTTCAGGTTGTTTAACAGACCGTTGGGAAGGCCCGTACCAAGTGCTGCTGACCAGTACTACATCACTGAAGGTGGCAGAGAGAGACACTTGGGTCCATTCCACCCACTGCAGGAGAGTCCATAATCCGGAGAAAGTGCAAGACAAGGCTCAGACCGACGACATAGAGCTGTCACTTGTGAGCCTGTTCCGGGAGACCTAAAGCCTGCAGTTGAGACACCTGAACCAGAGACGTTGCCTCAGAACTATCTTTCCAGCGATGGAGTGGCGGTTTTTGTTTTTCTTTTGTTCCAGGATTTTCCTTGTTTTTACTTTTTCTAGGACATTCTATTTTTGTGAAGGAGGATGGAGGACGGAGGAGAGTTCTGGGAGTGATATGGATGAAATAGCGGCCGAAGAAAAGTTAATAGGATATCCTGAGCAGCCCATTATCAAACTTGGTCCAGGGGTTATGAAAAGGTCTGCTAGCTCAGGAACTCGGAGGCAGTGTGAGGGGCTATTGTCTGATGAGTATTGTATCTGCAAGTTCTGCAACTCCCTAGTTGACGAGAGATGCATCCAACGATGCCAGTCCCCCAGTACTCTGAATATAGGCGGGCATCCTTTGGAGGATTATCACTCCCTGGTGGGTAAGGTGCTAAACCAAACTGAGTGTTGGGTGTGCTCTCACGTGCCTCAAGGGCAGCATAACATAGGACTAGTGCCATTCCCGCTAAACATATCCGAAGTACTCGAATTAAGGGGTGGGAGGCCCATAGAAGGGAGGTACAATAACACTAGGTCCCCTAGTCTGACGCTTCGACAATACTCCATAGGCAGATCGTTGCTGTGCCTAAACATATCTCATGCAAAGCGCCTGGAGAATTGGGAGGCTGACCTATCAGATCAGACAATGGCTCGCCACACTCATTTTAGAGAGAGACTCACAAGGTCACTACTAGGCAGGAATGCTGATGGAAGTCACAAGTTAGGGCGTATAACCAAACATAAGAAGGTATCTATTGGAAAAGTCTCTACAGATAAATGTGAAAATATCATTAATGCCGACACGTGTCTAGAACAGATGGAGACACTAGGCATGGGTAGTTTTATCAAGACTCTGTGTGATATAATTCATGGGCATACTGTTCCTTATGTTCTCCCTGATGATGTGTATTTTGTTTGTGGGAGGAAAGCTTATTCCTGGGTGACTCCGAGTTCCAAGGGCTTGTGTTTCTTAGCTAAACTGGTTCCTGAAATCATGACTATTACTCATGAAGAAATGGTAGATATTCACAAGACTACATCACCACCATACATACACACACAGTATGAACACCGTGGCAAGAGAAATATGATTCCTGGTGAGGAACCCATAGCTACAAAATTGATTAGTGAAACTGCTGGTTTCCAAGTTATGGTTGCTCTAGATCTCACCAGGACCGCTCGGGGAACATTAAACTTTAAATATATCCAAGACCTAGCTAAATTAATAGATAATATCACCGAGATGTATGATGACACGTTCAGGTATACTGCAAGGGAGCTACAAGCGTACAAGAAGGAGTTGGTGCAACATAGACTGGTACTAAATTATCTCACCTCTATTACTGGTGGGTACTGTGTGACACTGGCCACCCAGTTCGGTGTCAAATGTTGCACGTACATTACTAATAATACGGAAGACCCTAAAGAGGTTATAGACCGGAAGATGGATGAAATTTTGCAGCTGAAATGGGAATTTCGAAAGAGCCATAATTCTTCGTTATATGAGGTCGGGGAAAAGGTGGCGGGTTGGTTCTCATGGTTGAACCCAGCAAAATGGTTCTCCGGTCTGGGGGAGTGGGTACAGGAAATGGTTGCTAGTGTAGGTAAGCTCCTTCTCCTTATACTGGGTGCCATCTTAGCAATTGGTTTAGTTGTCAAATGTGTTCCTACCGTGTTGAAGTGTGGAAAACGGTCTCATGGGAGTAACACTGAGAAAGAGACTGAAAGGGTGGTACCAGATACCGAGATCATGGTCTGTGAAGAAGTATTATATAATCCTGAACTTGAAACGGTGATTGGGTGATAGTTTATTACACTATCAAAGGGTGGAACTGTCGAAGTCAGCAAATTGGATAAAGTCATTTCAATTAAAGTCTAGCAAACTTGGTTGTCTTTGTCTGAAAAGATGCGTACGGTACGCATCGACGTACAAGGGCACGCTACGGCGTGAAAGGGCGTACGCATCCACTACACGTGGCAGCAACAGTAATTGGTCTTTTACCATACATTCGCACAAACACGCATACTTATAAAATAGTACACATTATTGGTAGTTGCAACACATAGTCAGTTATGTCGAAATATAGTAGTATTTATATGTTATATCAGAGTTACATGCATATTAGTGAAATACACAGAACGGGTTAAAGGAATAACATCATGAGTGGTATCATAATGAACCTTGTTACATATCCTACTGTTTGGTGCGCTCTGCGAGGGAATCGCAGAGTGCATACGCAAGTTATGAATGATAGGGAATTATGAACTACTTAAGACTAAGGAATTCTGGCGGGAAGAGCAGAGCATACCCCCTGCAGAGATGACCCCCTCCTTTGGATTCCTTAGGATGAACCAGCCAATGATTGACGACCCCTTGGACATTCCTGAGACCCGGACCAATAGATGCAAGCCATACCATCTTCATTGTGTTACTGTATTTGATTGTGTATATAAGCAGCAGCTTGTGATCCAGAGGGCAGACTTCTTGTCCCCAGACTTCAGGATTGAATGACTGCACTGGATCCAGAGCGCCTGCGTTAAGTAACGGCTGTATTTACTATTACATCGCTTGAGCATATTTTTTCCACTTATTGCGAATAAATCTTTGTGCGTTGGAAACACAAATCGAGGTTCGACAATCGTTATTGGTTAGCGACAATACGCACATTACAGGAGACATCCACATATCAATATCTTATATTTTAGCATTTTCAGCGTTAGCGCCTATGTGGAGTGTCATTCTATATTCTATATCATTAGTATAAGGTTAAGTAATAAAACTGAGGTTTTCGTTACGGATGGAAGAGTGAAAGTCCTAGAAGTTCAGAGATCTGGAGTCACTCTGCTGTGGGGTATAAAGTGTGTCCATGTAGTGGATCATAAATCCAGGTGTTAGTCCTTGAGTCAATGACTGGAATGTTCTTTTCAGCTTGATTTCCCAGATTTTTCTCTCCCTGTCATTTTTAAAAAAAATCCTTTCAGTATTAAGACTTTTAAATCTGTCAAACTGTGTCCTGATCCAGAGAAGTGTTTACCCACTGGGGTGTCCATAGAAACACAGAAACATAGAATTTGGTGGCAGATAAGAACCGCTTGGCCCATCTAGTCTGCCCATTTTTTTATTAACCTATGGTAACCTCAAACCCTATTTGATCCTTTAATCTTTATAAGGATATTCTTATGTCTATCCCAAGTATGTTTAAACTGCTCTACTGTATTAGCCTCTACCACCTCTGATGGGAGGCTATTCAACTTATCCACAACTTTCTGTGAAGTAGGTTTTCCTCACATTTCCTCTGAACCTCCTCCCCCCCAGTGTCAGTACATGTCCTCGTGTTATAATACTTCTCTTCCTTTGTAGAATGTTTCCCTCCTGCACCTTGTTCAAACCCTTGATATATGTGAAAGTTTCTATCATGTCCCCCGTTCCCTTCTCTGCTCCAAACTATACATATTACGATCTTTTAGTCTTCCCGGGTAAGCTTTGTGCTGTAGGCCATGCACCATTTTAGTTGCCCTTCTTTGTACAGTCTGTAATGTATTTATATCCTTGTGGAGATATTACCTCCAGAACTGAACACAGTATTCTAGATGAGGCCGTACAATGACCTATACAGTGGTATTATTACTTCTTCCTGCTACTGATTCCTGTCTGTCTCTTACAGCACCACTAAGGACTGTCAGGACTCTCAATATGAACATCACGGAGAGTAATGTGAATGAGACAAAGTGGTTTTATTTTAAACACAGGTCCCACGGGTAAATGAGATGCAGTAAATGGTAAAGTAGCTAACACAAGTTCATAGAAGCAGTTGAAACAGGATCCCAGGATTACAAGGTTAGCTGAGGAACAAGAGTACTGAATACCTGGCACAACAGGTTAACTGCAGGAACAGGTTTGTCAGGATATCCAGGTTTAGCTGAGGGGCTGGAGAACAGGCACAGAAGGATGACTGCAGGTACAGGTTGTCATGAAATGCAGGCTATCTGCAGAAGTCAAATTCCAGGAAGTGGAGCAGGAGCAAAGTCATATGAATCTGGGGTCTGGGTTACAAAAGGGAGTGCAAAACATAGAAACAAGCAGGAGTCAGATACCAGGGGGCAAATCAGGATCAGATCACAGGAGGTATCACAGAGAGACCAGCAGAAGTGACAATTGATGAACTGGCCCAGTCTAAAGGGGAAAGGCAGTGTTATAAAGCCCAGATACAGCTGATCGTGATCCATTATCATCATTTTATTTATTTATATAGCGCCACTAATTCCGCAGCGCTGTACAGAGAACTCACTCACATCAGTCCCTGCCCATTTAAGCTTACAGTCTAAATTCCCTAACACACACAGACACAGACACACAGACTAGGGTCAATTTGATAGCAGCCAATTAACCTACTAGTATATTTATGAGTGTGGGAGAAAACCGGAGCACACGGAGGAAACCAACGCAAACACGGGGAGAACATACAAACTCCACACAGATAAGGACATGGTCGGGAATCAAACTCAGAACCCCAGTGATGTGAGGCAGAAGTGCTAACCACTGAGCCACCATGCTGCCCATATTCAGATCTAATGATGAGAACTTATCGCAGTGCAGGCAGGAACAGGTGAAGACACAGCAGCCAGGGGTGAATAGGGACACAGATTTCCTATCCATTTCCTATCGACATATAGGCGTAAGTTAGCAAATTTCATAGATGGCTTTTTTTTTAGCTGTAATAATTCATCCATCTCAGCATCAGGCCCTATGATTAAGCCTCTGAACAGGAAAACTGCAAAACCCAAGGAAGATACCAACACACGGGAGGGAGCAGTTCCTCTCTGACTGCACTACTGCTCCCAGCATGGCCTTGAAAGGACAGCCAGTGATGGATACATAATTCCTGAGGGACGAGGGATGCAGTGTCTAACATTACAGGTTATAGTGACACGGAGGAACATCAATACATTCCGCAAGGAGCCGTTGTGGTGTTGCGACCATCTTAGACAGTCTCCTCAGTGGGTCCACGCTCGCAGCCCTGATACGACCCTCCCATGGCCATCGCTCTTCATCTGGGGTGAAATTGGAACTCCCTCAACCCACACAAACCTTGGAGTTGTTCAAAACATTGCACCAGATTACCAGTGAATTCCACACACTTAGTCCCAGTTAGTGGACATAGGTACTCTCGGTGGGAGGGGGGCATTAGGCCACGGTGTGTTTAAGAATCTGGGACTGTAACATATAAGGGTTGGAGTTCCTGGGAGCAGTATGTCCATGTTCTTGCAGTAAGTGCCTGGGATACTGAGAATTATATACAGCATAGAGAACAAGAGAAGTGCTACTGGGTATTTGCCCAAATATTCAGAATAAGAACAGATACTGAGAATCACATTTAGTTTATGCCTTGATCAATAACACACTATAGACAATACCACATTCTTCCTCTTGGAACGGTCCTATGAGTTATATTACAGGTATCGACCCTGACACTGCACAACACAGGCATGAAGAACAAGGTTCCCAAGGACAGAACAACCAGCTCACAGAACACATGGTCCTGTTGTTACAGACATGGATCAGATGGAGCAGGAAGGTCACCAGCTCCCTGTCACAGGCTGATTATCTGCTGCTCCTCTGAGTTATTGTGTCTCAAAGTTCAGAAAGGAAACGTTTCTTAATATACAACCTGAATGAAGATTGGAGACCGACCAGCAGACCCAGAAAGCTATCGGGAACTTTGTATTACTAATTACACTTATGGAGATGGAGATAAATTGTTATTTTATAGTTGAACACAGATATATTCAGCTGCCACAGCAAGAACTACCCAGGTGATATGTTACTTATTGCTCGGGGCCCCTTATTCTGCTGTACTCACAACACTCAGGGGCCCGATTCCAACTTCAAGGTCCACATAAATTAATAGATGTAATATATAACTTATAGATATTTTTTCCTATATTAGAATTATGAGGGGTGGGGCAATAATAACCTTATTCAATTTAGTCCTATGAAAAAGAATAATGAATTTATTCAATGAATGATTTTCTCCAGTGGTTTCTTCGGATCGCGCCATCCAGAGAGGACAATAACAACCGATACTTAACAGCAGTGGGGTCATCACCAGTAATAACAGGATTATTGCTTGTGGTAACTCCCTTAATATATAGGGGAAAAAGAACATATATAAATATAGTGCAATCGTCAGGGTGGGACAGAAGGGAACTGGGAGCTCGGCAACGTAAGAGCATCCAGCGCTTGTAATGTCCATATCGCTCATCACCAGAGGGCGCTGTCACCAGGTTATAAACATATACAAAACTATAGGCCTGTTTTCTATACTAGCCACAAGACTGGAGTCTGCTTTATACACTAGTCACAGAACTGAAGGTCTGCTTTACATACTAGCCACACAATTGGGAGTCTGCTTTTTTCACTAGCCACAAGATTGAAAGTTTGGTTTATACACTAGTCACAGGCCTGGAGAGCTGTTTTATATACTAGCCACAAGACTGAAACTCTGCTTTATATATGAGCCATAAGTCTGAAGATCGGCTTCATACACTAAACACACAACTTTAGGTCAGCTTTGTACACTAGCCAAGAGACTGGATGTCAATTTTATACATTAGCCACACAACTGGTGGCCGGCTTTCTATACTAGCCAAAAGAGTGCAAGTTTTATACACTACCCACAATACACAATCTTTGCACCCAGGAGATTATTTAAGATATTCCCAACTACTTCCCCTATTGTCACGAGCCGCGGCGGTACTCACAGCCGCCACTGCTCGCTTCCTGTCTTCTCCGGCGTCCCGGCCGTCACCATGACGACCGGGGCGTCACTTCCTACCAACCGTTGCCAAGGCAACGGTCGGAAGCCTCTTCAGCCCAGCGTCCAGGCAGCCGGAAGCGCACGCGCATATGGGGCAAGCAATCAGATTCAGCCAGTGACTGAATTAGCAGGCATTAGCCTGCAAGTGTGGATGCCAGGGCTAAGCCCTGATTGGTGGTTAGTGTAGCAGGCAATTAGCCTGCAAGTGTGCTCTATGTGGGGGCAAGCTCTGATTGGTCCATCTGGGTACTTAAGGCAGTGAGGTCTGCTGCCTCACTGCCGGTTATAGCTTCTGTTCCCAGTCTGCTGACCTCCTCTGTGCCTTGTTCCTGCCTATTGAACTTTCTGCTGATTACCCATGTATGACCCTTTGTCTGGATTTGGACTTTGCTTGTGTATCTCGTGACCCTGACCTCTGGCCTGTTTACCGACCTTCCTGTCTGCTCGGGACCCTTGACCTCGGCTTGCTAATTGGAATTGCTATCTGCTGCCGGCCTTTGACCTCTGCGTGGACCTGACTCTTCTTGCCTGGGTTCTCCCCAGCCGGTACACACTTCACGACCCTCTGTCAGTCTGCGGCCCAGTCTGTCCCCACCACTAGGGGCTCCAGTGAACACCTGATTGGCAGAGTAGACTCCGGGTTGTGTTGTGCTGACTGGAGGGGTTCCTAACACCTATAAAATTGTTTCCCATATTTTAAATGCAGCTAAATCTGCATGTTAAGAATACAACGTGGTTCTGTCTCTATGGAAGAAATTACCTTCCATGTGCAAGAAAAAGCAGATAAATGTGACCCCATTTGGGAGCCTGGTTTGCTTTTGCCGCCCCTCCCCCCTGCCAAACCGTTTAAATGACAAAATAATAGTGTTCATTTTTTTCGTCTCTTTATTATTGTATTATTGTTTACTTGTTGAACATATTACTCTGCTTATTTGAAATGTTTGTTCAAATTCAAAAAAAAGTTAAATTAAATTAGGGGTTTGCACCGGCCACTTTTAGTGTTTTGGGTTTTGGGTTCTGATTAGCTTGATGTTTTGGGTTCTGATTTGTTTTGCCAAAACACCCGACGAAAGGTTTTGGTTCTGATTTAGGGTTTTGGGTTCTTATTTTTTTTAAAAAAGCATAAAAAGTGCTAAAATCCATTTTTTGGGGTTTTTTTTCACTCCTACGCTATTATTAACCTCAATAACATTCAATAACAATCATTTCCACTAATTTCCAGTCTATTCTGAACACCTCACAATATTGTTTTTAGGCCAAAAGGTTGCACCGAGGTAGCTGGATGACTAAGCTAAGCGACACAAGTGGGCGGCACAAACACGTGGCCCATCTAGGAGTGGCACTGCTCAAGCGAGCTTACATCCTAAGGGAGGGTTAAACAGACCAGGCACAAGAGGAGCCAGTTGAGGGAGTGGGAGAGAGGGGAGAATGAGTGGAGGAGATGGGGGTTAAGTGGATGGTTGGTAGGCTTTGAGAAAGAGGTGAGTTTTGAGTGCACGTTTGAAGGAGCACAGAGTAGGAGAGAGGCGGATGGAGCGAGGGAGGTCATTCCAGTGAAGGGGGGCTGCACGGGAAAAGTCCTGGATTCTGGAATGGGAAGATGTGATCAGAGTGGAGGAGAGGCGGCGGTCATTGGCCGAGCGCAGGGAGCGGGTGGGAGTGTGAATGGAGAGGAGGTTAGAGATAAAAGGGGCAGTAGAGTGGGATAGAGCCTTGTAAGTGGTGGTGAGGAGTTTGAAAAGAATTCTGTAGGGGAAGGGGAGCCAGTGTAGGGCAAGGCAGAGAGGGGAGGCAGAGGAGGAGCAGCGTGAGAGGTAGATGAGTCTTGCGGCCGCATTGAGTATAGAGCGGAGGGGGGAGAGACGGGAGTGGGGGAGGCCGGTGAGGAGGAGGTTACAGTAATCCAGGTGGGAGATGATGAGTGCATGTATGATGGTTTTGGTGGCCTCCTGAGAGAGAAAGGGACGGATGCGGGCGATGTTGCGTAGTTGGAAGCGACAGGCTTTGGCAAGAGAATGAATGTGGGGGGCAAAAGAGAGAGAGGAGTCAAGGGTGACATCCAAGCAGTGGAGTTGGGTGACAGAGGAGATGGTGGTGTTGTTAACGACAATGGAGAGGTCATGGTGGGATGGGAGGCTGGGAGGAGGAAAGACAATGAGTTCAGTTTTGGAAATGTTGATTTTGAGAAAGCGCTCCGACATCCAGGAGGAGATGGCGGAGAGGCAGTCAGATACCTCAGCGAGGAGGGTGGAGGAAAGATCAGGTGAAGAGATGTAAAGTTGAATGTCATCAGCATAAAGGTTATACTGAAGGCCAAAGGAGGAGATGAGAGCACCAAGGGAGGAAGTATAGAGCGAAAAGAGTAGAGGGCCGAGAACGGAGCCCTGTGGGACTCCTACAGAGAGAGGGTAGGGGGAGGAGGAAGAACCAGACATGGATACAGAGAAGGAGCGGTTAGCGAGGTATGAGGTGAACCAGGCATGGACAGAACCAGAGAGGCCGAGAGAGAGAAGAGTTTGCAGCAGGAGGGGGTGATCCACGGTGTCAAAGGCTGCGGAAAGGTCAAGGAGGATGAGTAGGGAGAAATGACCCTTGGATTTGGCCGATAGGAGATCATTAGTAACCTTGACCAGGGCAGTTTCGGTAGAGTGGAGGAGGCGGTAGCCGGATTGGAGAGGGTCAAGGAGGGAATTGTCCGAGAGGTGCCTGGTTAGGCGGCTGCAGACAATTCGCTCAAGTAATTTAGAGGCATAGGGGAGAAGAGAGATAGGGCGATAGTTGGCAAGAGATGTGGGGTCGAGATTGGGTTTCTTGAGGATAGGAGAGATGAGAGCATGTTTAAATGAGAGGGGTACTACACCAGAGGAGAGTGATAGGTTGAAAAGGTGTGCGAGGTAAGAGTAGGCAGTGGGAGAAAGAGAGCGAAGGAGGTGAGAGGGGATGGGATCGAGAGGGCAGGTAGAGGGTGGAGAGGAAAGAATGAGAGAGCGAACTTCTTCACCTGTTGTAGGGCCAAAGGAGCACCAGAGTTGGGTGTTGGTGGGAGGTGAAGCGAAGAGGGAGGCGGGAGAAGGGGAGGAGGAGATGTTCAGTCTGATGGCCTCAATTTTGGAAGAGAAAAAGGTGGCAAAGTCAGAAGCGGACAGGGAAGACGGGACAGAAGGGGGTGGGGGGGGAGAGTAGGGAGTTGAAGGTGGCAAAGAGGCGGCGGGGATTGGAGGACTGAGAAGAAATGAGGGACTTAAAGAAGGATTGTTTGGCGAGGGAGAGGGCGGAGCAGAAAGAAGAGAGGATGAATTTAAAGTGAAGGAAGTCGGCCAGGGAACGAGATTTCCTCCAGAGGCGTTCAGCAGTGCGAGAGCACTTTTGGAGGAAGCGGGTGAGTTTTGAGTGCCAGGGCTGGGGAATAATGCGGCGTCTGCTGACAGTAGAGGCCGGGGCGACAGCGTCCAGGGCAGTAGAGAGGGAGAGATTGTAGAGGGAGGACGCCTGGTCAGGACAGACCAGGGAGGGAAGGGGTGATAGGAGAGTTTCAAGAGAGGAGGACAAGTAGGTATGATCAATAGCGTCAAGGTTGCGCCTGGTGTGGGTGGCTTTGGGCGAGGCAGGAGCAGGGGAGGAGGACAGAGTGAAGGAGAGGAGATGGTGGTCAGAGAGTGGGAAGGGAGAGTTGGAGAAGTCAGAGAGATCACAGAGGTGAGAGAAGACAAGGTCAAGGGAGTGACCAAGACAGTGGGTGGGGGAAGAGGTCCACTGAGTGAGGCCTAGGGAGCAGGGGAGGGCGAGAAGTTTGATGGTGGCGGGGTCAGAACAGTTGTCAATAGGAATATTAAAGTCACCAAGTATGATGGAGGGAAGGTCAGAGGAAAGGTAGTGGGGGAGCCATGAAGCGAAGTTGTCAAGGAAAAGGGAGGAGGGGCCTGGGGGACAGTAGATGACGGAGACACGGAGGTGGATGGGGGAGAAGAGCCAGATGGAGTGTACTTCAAAGGAAGAGAAGGAGAGGGAAGGTAAAGTGGGAATGACCCGAAAAGTGCAGTTGGGGGAAAGGAGGAGACCCACTCCACCTCCTGGATGCTCACCCAGTCTGGTGGAGTGGGTGAAGGATAGGCCCCCATAGGAGAGGGCGGCAGGTGAGGCAGTGTCAGAAGAAGTAAGCCAGGTTTCAGTAATGGCAAGAAGATTTAGAGAGTTGGATTTAGAGAGTTGGAGATGAAGAGGTCATGGATGGAGGCCAGTTTGTTATGGATGGACCTGGAGTTCCAGAGGGCACATGAGAAGGGGAGGGAGGGAAGAGGGGAGATGCGGATGAGATTGTCAGGGTTGATAGAGTTAGGGGGAGGGGTGGGGCAGCGAGAGATGGGCGAGAGAAGGGGGCTGGGGGAGAGCATGGGTATAGGAAAGGAGCGGGGTGGCATGGTGAGGGACAGGGATGGACGGGGAATAATAGAAGGGGCAAGGGTAATTAACACAGAGATGAGGGCAGCAAAGGGAGACAGAAATGGACCAGAGCAGATAAGAGGCTTAGTTAGATTAAGGATAGACGGAGTAAAGTAAAACAAAGACTTAGTAAAATTAAACTAGTTAGATTAAGCTAAATTAGATTAGGGATTGACAGAACAAAGTAAGACAAAGACAAAGATAAGACTGTAAGAGACAAAGAAATGGAGCAAGAACAAAAGGCGGTCGCAGAAGCAATATAAAGTGCCGTAAAGAATTAAAATAAAATGGAGAAAGTTAAAAATGCAAATAAAATACAATAATTAAGATAAAGTACACTAATTAAGATAGAATAATTAATATAAAATACAGTACAATACAATAAAATAAATTGCAGTAGAATAAGGTTAAACTAAGGTTAAAATGAGCTAACGGTAAGTTAGAAATGAAAACACAAAAAATTAATTAAATAGAAATGAAAACACAAAAATTAAATAGCAGTAAAATAAGGTTAAACTAAGGATAAAATAAGCTTAAGGTAAGTTAGAAATGAAAACAAGGTGGCGAAAATGATGTAGGGCTGCAAAAAGCCGGTACCGGGTCCAGGGCAGGAAAGTCCAGGGAGGTACAGGGTCCAAGGCAGGAAAGTCTAGGGAGACCAGAGAATCAGGAGAGTCACGGTGAGGACAAGAGCCACGCTGAGGCGGTGAGGCAGAGTCACAGGCCCGGGGAGACGGGGAGATGGTTGTGGAGAGTAAGGCAGCATTGAGAGGCTTCAGTTCGGCAGCAGGAGAGAGCATCAGGACCGGAGCAGTGCCGCGTGGAGGGCAGCTACAAGAGCAGCTGGAGACAGCATCAGGAACTGGAGGAGCATGATCAGGGGCTGGAACTGGAGCAGCAGGTGTCCGGATCGGGGCAGTCGGAGACAGCTGCGGGACCAGTGCAGGCGGAGGAGAAAGAGCAGCACACCGTTGGTAAGGGATGGTGGCGTGGAGGTCGGAGACCAGACGTGGCAGCGAGGAGGCCGGTGACCGAAGACAGCATCAGGAAGACGGAGCAGCACGTGGAGCCGGAGTCAGCGCCACACGTGGAGATCAGCGGAGAGATCAGCGGAGAGATCAGCAGCGGTCGGCATCAGAGCAGAACAGCGGAGAACACAGGAAGAACTTCAGTCGGAGAAAGTAGCGGCAGACGGCGTCAGGATCAGCGGAGCTGGGAACGGAGGCATCACAGACGATCAGGGTAAGAGACAGCAGAAATGCTGTAGAGGTGTACCCAGGTGGAAGGCTGGTTCAGGGGGCTGAAAGAGGAATGTAGGGCCCCCAAGCCACAGCAGTGAGAGGCAGCAGGCATCAGAAGGGCATCTCCTGGTGGAAAATGCGGGGCCCAGAGGAGGATCCAGCTGGGCTCCAACGGAGAGCGGGCAGGATACGTCTGTCCTGTTCAGTGTTCAGTTCAGTGAACCAAACTGGCAAAAACAGAAATAAACAGCAATAATAAGCATTTGCATAATTTGTTAATGTATAGTGTACAATGTGTACTAGCAACCTTTGGAAAAACATAAATGGCATTGTTACTGCATAATAGAACTTGCTGTTATACATCCAGCAAGCCTTCCAGTCTCATGCCTAAACTCCCACCGGTCAGCTACCTCTCTTTCTCATCCCTTCTTCCCTTCTCCCCCTTCCTCCTGTCTCTCCGTCTCATCCATGTATCTGTCTGTCTTCCCCTCCCTTTAGATTGTTCGCTCCTTTGAGCAGGGCTCTCCTACCTTCTGTTTCCATCACTTTTAACTGCGCTCTCCAGCTACTCAGCTCACCTCCTCTCAGTCCCTCTGCCCTCTGTCTCCTCTCGCTTCTCTCCGCTCCCCTCAGTGACTCTCAACCTGTCATCCGTGCCCACCCTCTTGGGCCATAGTTACCTGCCTGTACTCACTTTTCCCCTCCCTCCCTCTCTTTCATGCTGTGCCTGAGCCCCCAGAGTTATAGTGCTTACTGTTACTTGTACTGTGCTGTTTCACCTTGTACTGTGCCATTGTTTGTCCTTGTACGGCGCTACGGATACTTTGTGGCGCCCTATAAATAAAAATTAATAATAATAATAATAATAATAATAATCAATGTAAAGTATTGCTCTTTAAAAAGTGATTGAACTAAATAGCAATCAATATTAATTTACTCTTAAATACTTTTTCTAAATTTCAGTTAACATATTAGCAATAAATCGCACAATCCATTCAAGCTTGTACTATGTGCTTATTTATGCCTGTTCAGGGAGGGTTCACAGACCTGTTTGTTGTTTGATTACATTTTAGTCACATTACGGCTAAAGTTCAACTACACCTTTGTTAATCTGTTTATAACATTAACTCTAGAGCACTTCTTTTGCAGTTGTCCATAAAGCAGCGCTGAATCTGAAACAATCATCTTACAATAATTGTCAATTGAAAATAAAAAAAAATATAAGGGAGCAGGTGCCTAAAATACAAGATAAATTCTTGTGTGCATCTCGATTTAAATGCTGTAGTTAATTGGCAGGCTTGTAACTGACACTCTTACAATACAGTACAGGCTGTACTGTACAGCACTCTCACATCTTCCATTCATGCTCTCAGTGTTTACCTGGTTTAGACTGTGGTAGTAGCAGTATCAGGAGCAGAGGAAGCAGCATTCTACACCAGACCAGTCTCAGTGTAGGAATCTTGTGGAGATGGCACTCAGTCTGAGCCTCCGATGACATTACCACCTGAATTTATGACATCCGAGTCTCGCGAGATCCGACACGAGACTTGGATGTCATAGCCTCGTTTGGAATTTTTTTTGCGGGCGGAAGTACCCGAACAGTGCTCAGATCCCGTCAGATCCGCACTGTTTGGGTGGGCTCGGATTAGCGAAATCCGAGCCCGCTCATCCTTAAATTAAATATATATCGGTCAGACAAAGAGGCCAGATTAGAACACATTAGAATTATTTTACATAAGGTTGAGAATCAGATTATATTGTGGAATTTTCTACATCTAATGGTTCAAATACAGAAAGTTTAAAATGTAAAGTGGATTAAACATGTGACAACTAATAGCAGAGGTAGCGATCGGTTTCAAAAAATTGGTCCAAATTGCTCCTTAAATCTACTTGCAACAAAAAAAACTTTTAATTCCTCAGAATAATAGGTGGTATTGAAAAATTATCTAACAGCTTCAATGCCCAATTGTTGTCTAATAATGGTATAAAGGGAACCCAGAAAATAACATGGTTGCCAGGACACCAAAGACGGCTTTAAAAACATCACCCGTATCCTTAGATATGACTTTGTGTCTCTTTAACTATAGATTGTAGATGAACGTTTATGAAATCCGAACGAGTCATAGTGATAGTGATACACCCTGTGCCGGCTATTATAGGTCTTCCTGGGGAATTGTACAAATCCTTTTGTATTTTTGGCAAGATGTATATGACGGGCACTGAGGGATTTGAGACCTTTAAATAATTTACAACCTCATTCATTAATATTTCAGTATCCTCATATTTTTAATCAGATTATTCAATTCCTTCAAAATCTTATCTGTAGGATCACTGTGAATTCTTTTACACGTCACCCTCATTTAACTCATTACTTTTTATTTTGGTTTAAATATTCATTTATATTAGATACACAATTTGCACATTTTATTGTGTGGTTCATTTACACTGGAGGTTCGAGCCTCTCTTTAGATTCTGTTTGGATTAAGATGTAGGTTATGTATTTTTGTCTTGAAAAAGACTCCAGCCAGGAGTCAAAACGCGTTGGGTGACACTTCACGTGAACCTGAATGTGTGTCGATTGGAGAAGGGACATATACAACATCTTTAAGAAATTCATCTCCTTTTGAAAGTCTTCAAATCTTGGTTATCTGGTAGTGGGAACTCACCCTATTTATTAGGGATTATTTTACATTTTATATATGGATATGCATTTTTATTGTTTTTAATGTGATCATTAATGTGATGGTAATACACTAGAATTATTTCATTATTTATTTGCATATGTTTCCAGTATGTGAGTGGTGCCCTATGTCAGAGTGGATATTCTACTATGTTTATACAATGCCAGCAATAAAGAGCTCCTTGTAAGCATATTGTTATGTACTTGCCCTTAGATTTGCCCTCATTCAAGATGGCCGTGATTGCCTCATGAAGTTTCCATCTTGGATCTCTGTTATGAACTTGCCCTTACAAAAGCCCTTATCCAAGATGGCCGGGACTGTCTCATGAAGATTCCATCTTGGATTCCCATTTCCTGTTTGGGCCTAGAAAAGGCACTTCCTGTTATGAAGCCTTTGCACGAGTATTGTGTTTGTATCTGACCCAGATGCTTCCACAGAACCTTGCTTCCTTGTGGTTTGGACTACAAGTACTTGATACTTCCACCAGACCTTTATCCTCTTGTGACTTTGGACTTTATTTGTTGGACACTGGAGATTTATTTATATACCAAAATAAATCTTGTTGAATTCAGAAATACCTGGTTATTGGGTTCCGTTTGTGATACCAGAAGTGTGACACATATAACTAAAGGGGACAGTTTTGGTGCATCTCACGTGGCTGACAAGTGTGATCATCACTGGTCCATTATTCTGTGCATTCATGAGCGCCTTAATGCAGGGCCATCTTAACAACATTATGGGCCCCCGGGCAAAGCAGTGCACCGGGGCCCCTAGATATAGATATAGATATATATAGATGTATACAGATATAGATATAGATAGATAGAGATAGATAGATGTACTCGCTCAGTGACCCTTGTAGGTTTTTTTTGCAGTTTTCTTTCTTTTGCAGGATTATTCTCATTAAGAGCCGTGCCTATGGGGCCCCCTTGCCCGTGGGGCCCCCGTGCAGCTGCCCATTGTGCCCAATGGATAAGATGGCCCTGTCTTAATGTACGTATGTATTTGTGTTTGACAACTTGAGACTTTAGCTTTGCGTTATTATGCCACTCAAATTGATTGTGACAATTCTATATATGTTTGAATGAATCTTGATAACTGATAAGCTGTGATATGCACACCCACTTTTCCCTGATTGGTCAGGCAGCATTTTTCTTGACTATTCATACTTGCTGCAGATCTGCACTAAGCAAACCTCCTGACAAAGGTCTTCTGTGAGAAACGCGTTGACTCTTTGCTCAGCGCTAGTTTCTGAATATTTTCCAGCCGGCTACAGATGTCCTGGTGACCGTGTACAATGTTGTTTGGATATTCATCTTTGGTAGCGATGTTCTGTACTAGAACACATGTATTTCATGTTATGACATTATTGTTGTAGAGCACAATATTATTTTTCTTTTGTTATATATACTAAGAAACGTGTTTATTATATGAGCCCCACAAGACATGGAGGAGGAAGAGCTGTGCTGGCATGAGCTAGCCGAGAGCTGGAGTCGGTCCCAGGAGTGGCTGCTGCCACCAGGATTACTGCCAAGATCCTGTCTACTTATTTCACGGGGTCTTCCAGGATGACCATGTTGGTCATCTGAAACAGCGCTTCAGATAATTGGGAGATTTAAAACAGACGTACAAGTGGAAGCTCTTCATTATTTACAGTGGTGCCTACATATTTAATACGTACTTATATATACTGTATGCCTGTGTGTATAGAGAGAGAGAGAGAGAGAGGATCAGAACTGTCACCTCTACCTTGGCCTTAATTTGAGGACTGTGTTGAGAATACTGATGAGCACCTGCAGGTATTTGAAAGGACCTGTAGGCTACACGCTGGACCCAGGGAGGAACGGTGCTAAAACAATTACCACAACCTCGATAACCAGGATACCTACAAATAAACACCGATTTTAAAAAAACGACATCAATATAAACAGATTTGCCTACAAAACGACGTTGCACATTTCCGATGGGTTCCACCCCACCCCAAAAAACAGCACCGCCATGGCCGCTTCTTTGACAGCGCCGCGCTGCTATATAGTACAGTGCCGCTATGTAGGGGCACTTCCTTAGCGGAGGGGAGGGGTTTCTGGATACCCAGAAACCCCCCTGCGTGCGCCCCTGATAGGTTGTGTAAGACTTCGTGTTAATCTGTAATATGGCAGTGTTGCAAAGCGTCAGAGTATTAGATTATATGGTTTGTAAAGTCATTTTTTAAATATGTGCTGATTCTCTGCATCATACACATTTATGTTCCGTATTGTTCATTAATGTACTACTACAAAAAGGCACAAATTGAACATGTTCCTTGCAAAACCTACTTGTCATACACAATATCTGTTCTGTTATTGCAAACCAAATTCTGGAACATTACATTCACAGACTTATAAGGGTCTATTTATGACCCTTCGTTTTTTTGACTTGATACTTTTCAATCCTTATCTCCTTGATAAGGATTGAAAAGTAACGGCTATGTATTAAAAAACTTCTCAGGGACAGCAGTGCCGATAACCTGCTGTCCCTGAGAAGTGACCTGATCATCGCAGTCTTTTCTCAAGTTTAAAGGCTGCGGTGATCTTCTCTTTTTTTTTTTTTTTTCTTTTTTTTTTATTAGTGCGCATGTGCCGACTGAATAGTTGGTGCATGCGCAGTAACATTCTTGCCGGCAAACTGCAGGATGATTGACAGGAAGGGATCACAGGATCCCTCCACACATACTCTTCAGAGCAGAGCTGGACAGCGCGAAAGTTTTCAGATATGTTAATGTGCGCCAGCTTCAGATGGCTCCAGCTTCAGATGGCTCCAGCTTCAGATGGCTCCAGCTTCAGATGGCTCCAGCTTCAGATGGCGCCAGCTTCAGATGGCGCCAGCTTCAGATGTCGCCAGCTTCAGATGGCTCCAGCTTCAGATGGCACCAGCTTCAGATGGCTCCAGCTTCAGATGGCTCCAGCTTCAGATGGGCGCCAGCTTCAGATGGCTCCAGCTTCAGATGGCTCCAGCTTCAGATGGCTCCAGCTTCAGATGGCGCCAGCTTCAGATGGCTCCAGCTTCAGATGGCTCCAGCTTCAGATGGCGCCAGCTTCAGATGGCGCCAGCTTCAGATGTCGCCAGCTTCAGATGGCTCCAGCTTCAGATGGCACCAGCTTCAGATGGCTCCAGCTTCAGATGGCACCAGCTTCAGATGGCTCCAGCTTCAGATGGCTCCAGCTTCAGATGGGCGCCAGCTTCAGATGGCTCCAGCTTCAGATGGCGCCAGCTTCAGATGGCTCCAGCTTCAGATGGCACCAGCTTCAGATGGCTCCAGCTTCAGATGGCTCCAGCTTCAGATGGCGCCAGCTTCAGATGGCACCAGCTTCAGATGGCTCCAGCTTCAGATGGCTCCAGCTTCAGATGGCGCCAGCTTCAGATGGCTCCAGCTTCAGATGGCGCCAGCTTCAGATGGCGCCAGCTTCAGATGTCGCCAGCTTCAGATGGCTCCAGCTTCAGATGGCACCAGCTTCAGATGGCACCAGCTTCAGATGGCTCCAGCTTCAGATGGCTCCAGCTTCAGATGGGCGCCAGCTTCAGATGGCTCCAGCTTCAGATGGCGCCAGCTTCAGATGGCTCCAGCTTCAGATGGCACCAGCTTCAGATGGCTCCAGCTTCAGATGGCTCCAGCTTCAGATGGCGCCAGCTTCAGATGGCACCAGCTTCAGATGGCTCCAGCTTCAGATTGCACCAGCTTCAGATGGCTCCAGCTTCAGATGGCTCCAGCTTCAGATGGCACCAGCTTCAGATGGCTCCAGCTTCAGATGGCTCCAGCTTCAGATGGAGTACATTAACATGTAAAAAAAGAGAACATTTTCTCTAGTTAGCATTTAATACATTGCGGTTCTGAGCACTTCCCATACACTGTTATGGGGAGTGCTCAGAAAAAAGATAGGAAATGCAAAGCAGCAGATATCTGAGATATCTGCTGCGATGCTTCAATAATACATAGTGATTTCACGGTAAACCTTCGGGGGTTTACCACAGGAAAAATGCTTGGTAAATAGACCCCATAGGGAGGAAAGTCTGGTGCCGACCAATAAGGACGTCGTTCTTCTAGAGGATCAGGAGGAAGCTCCCAAATGTACAGAAGAAAGTGTATATAGTGTATCAGCCATATGTAATATATACAATATCATGATTTATGCCGAGATAATCATCTGCATGTGAGAATATCCACATAAACATTGTGACTTCTAATCCAACCTGTGAACTGTCTGAATAAGTCAGATAAGAAGCCAGAAAGAGAGACAGATGTATCAAAGAGGCAGAGTAAGAGAGAGAGAAAAAGACTGCTGTATGTCTAGAGAGAGAGACTGCTGTATGTTTAGAGAGAGAGAGACTGATGTATGTCTACAGAGAGAGAGAGAGTGTTGTATGTCTAGAGAGAGAGACAGCTGTATGTCTAGAGAGAGAGAGAGAGACTGTTGTATGTCTAGAGAGAGAGAGACTGCTGTATGTCTAGAGAAAGAGACTGCTGTATGTCTAGAGAGAGAGAGACTGCTGTATGTCTAGAGAGAGAGAGCGCGAGAGAGAGACTGCTGTATGTCTAGAGAGAGAGAGAAAGACTGCTGTATGTCGAGAGAGAGACTTCTGTATGTCGAGAGAGAGACTGCTATATGTCTAGAGAGAGAGAGAGAGACTGCTGTATGTCTAGAGAGAGGCAGAGACTGCTGTATGTCTACAGAGAGAGACTGCTGTATGTCTAGAGAGAGAGAAAGAGAGAAAGACTGCTGTATGTCTAGAGAGAGAGAGACTGTTGTATGTCTACAGAGAGAGACTGCTGTATGTCTAGAGAGAGACTGCTGTTTGTCTAGAGAGAGACAGACTGCTGTTTGTCTAGAGAGAGAGAGACTGCTGTATGTCTAGAGAGAGAGACTGCTGTATGTCTAAGAGAGAGAGAGAAAAAGACTGCTGTATGTCTAGAGAGAGAGAGACTGCTGTATGTCTAGAGAGAGAGAGAGAGAGACTGCTGTATGTCTAGAGAGAGACAGAGACTGCTGTATGTCTAGAGAGAGAGAGACTGCTGTATGTCGAGAGAGAGAGAGACTGCTGTATGTCTAGAGAGAGAGAGAGACTGATGTATGTCTAGAGAGAAAGACTGCTGTATGTTGAGAGAGAGACTTCTGTATGTCGAGAGAGAGAGAGACTGCTGTATGTTTATAGAGAGAGAGAGACTGCTGTATGTCGAGAGAGAGAGAGACTGCTGTATGTCTAGAGAGAGACTGCTGTATGTCGAGAGAGAGACTGCTGTATGTCTAGAGAGAGAGAGAGACTGCTGTATGTCTAGAGAGAGACTGCTGTATGTCTAGAGAGAGACTGCTGTATGTCTAGAGAGAGAGAGAGAGACTGCTGTATGTCTAGAGAGAGAAAGACTGCTGTATGTCTAGAGAGAAAGACTGCTGTATGTTGAGAGAGAGAGAGACTTCTGTATGTCGAGAGAGAGACTTCTGTATTTCGAGAGAGAGAGAGACTGCTGTATGTTTATAGAGAGAGAGAGACTGCTGTATGTCTAGAGAGAGAGAGAGAGACTGCTGTATGTCTAGAGAGAGACTGCTGTATGTCGAGAGAGAGACTGCTGTATGTCTAGAGAGAGAGAGAGAGAGACTGCTGTATGTCTAGAGAGAGACTGCTGTATGTCTAGAGAGAGAGAGAGACTGCTGTATGTCTAGAGAGAGAGAAAAAAACTGCTGTATGTCTAGAGAGAGAAAGAAAGACTGCTGTATGTCTAGAGAGGGAGAGACTGCTGTATGTCTAGAGAGAAAGAGAGAGAGACTGCTGTATGTCTAGAGAGAAAGAGAGAGAGAGACTGCTGTATGTCGAGAGAGAGAGGGTTGTATGTCGAGAGAGAGACTGTTGTATGTCGAGAGAGAGAGAGAAAGACTGCTGTATGTCTAGAGAGAGAGAGAGAGAAAGACTGCTGTATGTCTAGAGAGAGAGATAGACTGCTGTATGTCGAGAGAGAGAGAGACTGCTGTATGTCTAGAGAGAGAGAGAAAGACTGCTGTATGTCTGGAGAGAGAGAAAGAAAGACTGCTGTATGTCTAGAGAGAGAGAGAGAGACTGTTGTATGTCGAGAAAGAGAGAAAAAATGCTGTATGTCTAGAGAGAGAGAGAGAGAGAAAGACTGCTGCATGTCTAGAGAAAGAGAGACTGCTGTATGTCTACAGAGAGAGACTGCTGTATGTCTAGAGAGAGAGAGAGAGAGACTGCTGTATGTCTAGAGAGAAAGAGAGAGAGACTGCTGTTTGTCTAGAGAGAGACAGACTGCTGTTTGTCTAGAGAGAGAGAGACTGCTGTATGTCTAGAGAGAGAGACTGCTGTATGTCTAAGAGAGAGAGAGAAAAAGACTGCTGTATGTCTAGAGAGAGAGAGAGACTGCTGTATGTCTAGAGAGAGAGAGAGAGACTGCTGTATGTCTAGAGAGAGACAGAGACTGCTGTATGTCTAGAGAGAGAGAGACTGCTGTATGTCGAGAGAGAGAGACTGCTGTATGTCTAGAGAGAGAGAGAGACTGATGTATGTCTAGAGAGAAAGACTGCTGTATGTTGAGAGAGAGACTTCTGTATGTCGAGAGAGAGAGAGACTGCTGTATGTTTATAGAGAGAGAGAGACTGCTGTATGTCAAGAGAGAGAGAGACTGCTGTATGTCTAGAGAGAGACTGCTGTATGTCGAGAGAGAGACTGCTGTATGTCTAGAGAGAGAGAGAGAGAGACTGCTGTATGTCTAGAGAGAGACTGCTGTATGTCTAGAGAGAGACTGCTGTATGTCTAGAGAGAGAGAGAGAGACTGCTGTATGTCTAGAGAGAGAGAGAGAAAGACTGCTGTATGTCTAGAGAGAAAGACTGCTGTATGTTGAGAGAGAGAGAGACTTCTGTATGTCGAGAGAGAGACTTCTGTATGTCGAGAGAGAGAGAGACTGCTGTATGTTTATAGAGAGAGAGAGACTGCTGTATGTCTAGAGAGAGAGAGAGAGACTGCTGTATGTCTAGAGAGAGACTGCTGTATGTCGAGAGAGAGACTGCTGTATGTCTAGAGAGAGAGAGAGAGACTGCTGTATGTCGAGAGAGAGAGGGTTGTATGTCGAGAGAGAGACTGTTGTATGTCGAGAGAGAGAGAGAAAGACTGCTGTATGTCTAGAGAGAGAGAGAGAGAAAGACTGCTGTATGTCTAGAGAGAGAGAGAGATAGACTGCTGTATGTCGAGAGAGAGAGAGACTGCTGTATGTCTAGAGAGAGAGAGAAAGACTGCTGTATGTCTGGAGAGAGAGAAAGAAAGACTGCTGTATGTCTAGAGAGAGAGAGAGACTGTTGTATGTCGAGAAAGAGAGAAAAAATGCTGTATGTCTAGAGAGAGAGAGAGAGAAAGACTGCTGCATGTCTAGAGAGAGAGACTGCTGTATGTCTAGAGAAAGACTGCTGCATGTCTAGAGAGAGAGAGACTGCTGTATGTCTAGAGAGAGAGAGAGACTGCTGTATGTCTAGAGAGAGAGAGAGACTGCTGTATGTCTAGAGAGAGAGACTGCTGTATGTCTAGAGAGAGAGACTGCTGTATGTCTAGAGAGAGAGAGAGAGACTGTTGTATGTCGAGAGAGAGACTGCTGTATGTCTAGAGAGAGAGAGAGAGAAAGACTGCTGTTTGTCTAGAGAGAGAGAGAAAGACTGCTGTATGTCTAGAGAGAGAAAGACTGCTGCATGTCTAGAGAGAGAGAGAGACTGTTGTATGTCGAGAGAGAGAGACTGCTGTATGTCGAGAGAGAGAGACTGCTGTATGTCGAGAGAGAGAGACTGCTGTATGTCTAGAGAGAGAGAGAGTGTTGTATGTCGAGAGAGAGAGAAAGACTGCTGTATGTCTAGAGAGAGAAAGACTGCTGTATGTCTAGAGAGAGAGAGAGTGTTGTATGTCGAGAGAGAGAGAAAGACTGCTGTATGTCTAGAGAGAGAAAGACTGCTGTATGTCTAGAGAGAGAGAGAGAGACTGCTGTATGTCTAGAGAGAGAGAGAGAGTGTTGTATGTCGAGAGAGAGAGACTGCTGTATGTCGAGAGAGAGAGACTGCTGTATGACTAGAGAGAGAGAGACTGTTGTATGTCAAGAGAGAGAGAAAGAATGCTGTATGTCTAGAGAGAGAGAGAAAGACTGCTGCATGTCTAGAGAGAGAGAGAGACTGCTGTATGTCTAGAGAGAGAAAGACTGCTGCATGTCTAGAGAGAGAGAGACTGCTGTATGTCTAGAGAGAGAGAGACTGCTGTATGTCTAGAGAGAGAGACTGCTGTATGTCTAGAGAGAGAGAGAGAGAGACAGTTGTATGTCGAGAGAGAAAGACTGCTGTATGTCTAGAGAGAGAGAGAGAGAGAGAGAAAGACTGCTGTATGTCTAGAGAGAGAGAGAGAGAGAGAGAGAAAGACTGCTGTTTGTCTAGAGAGAGAGAGAGAAAGACTGCTGTATGTCTAGAGAGAGAAAGACTGCTGCATGTCTAGAGAGAGAGAGAGACTGTTGTATGTCGAGAGAGAGAGACTGCTGTATGTCGAGAGAGAGAGACTGCTGTATGTCGAGAGAGAGAGACTGCTGTATGTCTAGAGAGAGAGAGTGTTGTATGTCGAGAGAGAGAGAGAGACTGCTGTATGTCTAGAGAGAGAAAGACTGCTGTATGTCTAGAGAGAGAGAGAGTGAGTGTTGTATGTCGAGAGAGAGAGAAAGACTGCTGTATGTCTAGAGAGAGAAAGACTGCTGTATGTCTAGAGAGAGAGAGAGACTGCTGTATGTCTAGAAAGAGAGAGAGTGTTGTGTGTCGAGAGAGAGAGAGAGAGAGACTGTTGTATGTCGAGAGAGAGAGAGACTGCTGTATGTCTAGAGAGAGAGAGAGAGAGACTGCTGTATGTCTAGAGAGAGAGAGATAGACTGCTGTATGTCTAGAGAGAGAGAGAGAGACTGTTGTATGTTGAGAGAGAGAGAAAGACTGCTGTATGTCTAGAGAGAGAGAGAGAGAGAGACTACTGTATGTCTAGAGAGAGAGAGAGAGAGACTGTTGTATGTTGAGAGAGAGAAAGACTGCTGTATGTCTAGAGAGAGAGAGAAAGACTGCTGTATGTCTAGAGAGAGAAAGAGACTGCTGTATGTCTAGAGAGAGAGAGAGACTGCTGTATGTCTAGAGAGAGAGACTGTTGTATGTCGAGAGAGAGAGACTGCTGTATGTCTAGAGAGAGAGACTGCTGTATGTCTAGAGAGAGAGAGAGAGAGAGTGTTGTATGTCGAGAGAGAGAGAGAGACTGCTGTATGTCGAGAGAGAGAGACTGTTGTATGTCGAGAGAGAGAGACTGCTGTATGTCTGGAGAGAGAGTGTTGTATGTCGAGAGAGAGAGAGAGAGACTGTTGTATGTCGAGAGAGAGAGACAGACTGCTGTATGTCGAGAGAGAGAGAGAGACTGCTGTATGTCTAGAGAGAGAGAGAAAGACTGCTGTATGTCTAGAGAGAGAGAGAGAGACTACTGTATGTCTAGAGAGAGAGAGACTGCTATATCTATAGAGAGAGAGGGAGAGAGAGACTGAGATACATATAGAGAGAGACAGAGCGCTGTATGTTGAGAGAGAGACTGCTATATCTATACATAGAGAGACCGCTATACACATAGAGAGCGATAGAGTGCTTTATGCTAGAGAGAGAGAGAGAGAGAGACTGCTATATGTACAGAAAGACTGAGATATATATAAAGAGAGAGAGAGCACTATATGTTGAGAGAGACTGCTATATCTATTTATAGAGAGACCGCTATACACATATAGAGAGAGCAATAGAGAGAGACCGCTATATCTATATATAGAGAGAGACTGCTATCAGGGCCGGATTAAGGGAAGGGAGGCCCCCGGGCTAGGGGTACTGTGAGGGACCCCCATGAGGCCCCCCCAGCCATGATGTCCCCCTTCCCCGTGAACTCACTTCCTTCCATTGTTCCACTCCCTGTAGGACATAGTGGCGCGCAGTAATCTCCTTACTGAGGAGATCTCGTGAGAGTGAGACCAAGTCCTACAGTGACAGCAGGCAGCTAACAGCTAACTGTTAGCTGTCTGCCATTTCCCTTAAACAGGTGACAGTCGGGGGCGGGGAGGCCCCCAACCCAATGAATGCCGGCGGGCCCCCCAGCTGCCCGAGGCCTCTGGGCTGTAGCCCTTTTAGTCCTATTGTTAATCCGGCTCTGACTGCTATACACATATAGAGAGAGAGCGATAGAGAGAGAACGCTATATGTCGAGAGAGAGAGAGAGAGAGAGAGAGAGACTGCCATATACATATAGAGACTGCTATATATATATATATATATATATATATATATATATATATATATATATATATATATACAGAGAACTGACCACTATATATATATATATATATAACAAAATAAGTAGGAGGGGGCGCCACATAGTATAATACTGTATTCAACAATACAGATAGGTGTACCACAAGCCAGAATTTTAGATCACCAAGTGGATATAGGCACTCAGGTGTTAGGAGTGAATCAGTAAGGAAAAAAACACACACACGCAGGAGGAAATATTTCCAAGACCACCAGCACCATACCAATATGCGTACCAGATAAAAGAACTTTAGAGCTTATCTGTAGGTATAGTTGGTCCCTTCATAGATTAGAATAACTTTGATTCCCCTTCAGGCTGGTGGAGTGTTGTTGCTCAACATTTACAGGATCACAGACAGGCACTTCATATATCATTAAAGATTAAGATATATGCTTATCTGGGTATCTTTAAGCTGGAACAGGACAGCAGGATCCAATAACTATCACGCTACCTCGTTGCCAGAGATACAGGTCACTGAGTCTTTAGGGAAATAATCCTCAGCAAGGTTCAACAAAGAACACGCTGCCACGCTGTTAGAGATAAACCAGCAGGCTCTTAGGAAGCAATCTTCAACGCGTTTCGTCTCATTAAGCAGAGACTTCATCAGGAGGAATCATACTGTGTGACTCTCCAAGTCACGAATATAAATAGTATGTGCCGCGCCATCTTGCGCATGCGCACAAGTGGCGTCGTCTGGTGTTACACGTGAGGACGTCTATCAGACGTCAGATGTCAATTGGTTTTTTCTCAACCAACTTTATTCAAACCTTATTTTAAAACATAAAACGAGTCTTAGATGTTAAAACAGCAGTTCAGCTATCAAAGAGTGCTTGTGTGTATACACTAATCCAATCAATCTGTTCAATAGGATAATTCTAATCAAAGTACAAACATATAGTTTATATACATAAAGATATTAATTGAAAAAAACCTGAGCCAAGATATCACCAGTATTACATTTTTACATATATATATATATAAAATACAATTATCATATTAAATAAAACTATTAATAGAAATGTTGTGTATATTACAACATAATGATCCCAGAGCTCTAATATAAAACATGTAATTAACATATAAAATATAGACTATAAAAAACATTACATTGTAAAACCCAAATATATAACAATATAGACAATATAGCAATAAAAATAAAAATAACATAGCAATAAAAAACCCAACAATAAGATTTTATATTAAATATTAAGAAGGTGTAATAACAGACCTATTAGCATAAACACTCAAGGTAAACCGAAATATGAGGTTATAAGAATACCTAACTATAAAAAAGGGGCTATTTCGTAATTGTCGTTAAACCCTTGTGGCACAAGTGTACCCAGTGTGTAAATCCAGAACATTTCTCTCTGGGAGAGAAGATTTTGAAGGTCGCCACCTCTATCGCCCAGTTCAACATGTTCTATGGCCATAAATTTTAAATGTTGAGGATCCGAATAGTGGGCCTCTTTAAAATGTTTTGAGACTGAGTGGCTGATTACTTGTTTTTTTATGTTTCTCACATGTTCTTGAATTCGGATTTTTAACTGTCTTTTGGTTTTACCGACATATTTATACCCACAGGGGCACTCTAAAAGATAAATGACTGATGTAGTTAAGCAATTCATTAGCTTTTTAACTATAAAATTCCTACTATTGTTATAGTTAGAAAACTTTTTATTCATAGGGGCTGTATATTTACAGATGTTGCACTGATTACATCTTACGCTCCCTTTGGTGTCCAAAAAAGTAGAAGGATTCTTAATGGGGTTAATGCATTTTAAATGCCAATATATCTTTTAGGTTGAGATTTTTCTTAAAGATGATTTTTGGTGATTCAGGAAGGATATCGTGTAGAATAGGGTCTTTTTTTAAAATATTCCAATGCTTAGATAGAACTGATTTAATTTTGTTCTCTCCACTGCAAAAGGTAGTAACAAATGAAACCTCTTCTTTTTTGCTATCAATTTTGCTTTTGTTATTATTTTTGTTTGAATATGATATCAATTCTTGTCTATTAAGATGTTCTGTTTTTTCAATCGCATTATTTAGTAGTTCTTGGGGATAACCTCTCTTATAAAATCTTTCTGAGTAGATATTAAGCTGTTCCTTACAATGGGTAGCATCGCTACAGTTCCTCTTTATGCGATAAAATTGGGAGTACGGGATATTGGTTTTCCATTTTTTAGCGTGGGAACTATCAAAATGCAAGTAGCTGTTGGTGTCAACAGGTTTAATAAAATTCTTAGTAATAACCTTTTCGCCCTGTGCTATAAGGATGAGATCTAAGTATTCTACACTTATAGGATCACACTTCATTGTGAATTTCAAATTATAGTTGTTTTCCCCAATATATTGCATAAAGTCATTCAGAGATTCAATGTCTCCTTGCCAAACTATTATAATATCGTCAATATATCTTTTAAATAAGACAATGTTATCCGAAAAAACATTGGAACTGTAAATATATTGGTCTTCCCATACGCCCATAAATAAATTTGCAAAACCCGGCGCAAAATTTGTGCCCATTGCGGTTCCGCACAATTGTAAATAAAACTCATCAAGAAATTTAAAATAATTATGAGTTAAAATAAAATCGATCAAATTACATATAAACATCTTGTGTATGCTAGATAAAGAATCATCTGAATCCAAATTCTTTTTTACTGTTTCAATGCCTTTCTTGTGCTCAATAGATGTATATAGAGACTGTACATCAATGGTTACCCAAAGAAAGTCCCTATTCCATTTAAAGTTTTCAAAGATTTTTAGTACATGTGTAGTATCTTTTATATACGATTTTAGTTTTATAACATATTTATTTAGGAATACATCTACATATTTAGAAATTTTTGAAGTCAGGGAATCGATACCCGCTATAATGGGTCTTCCTGGTGGATTAACTAGGCTCTTATGTATTTTTGGCATATGGTAAAATATTGGTATAATGGGATTACTAACCATTAGAAATTGAAATTCATCTTTAATGATTATTTCGTCATACAGAGCTCTAGTGAGTAATTCTCTTAGGGAATTTACATAATCACAAGTAGGATCTTTTGTTAAACGGATATATGAAACTTTATCATTCAGTAATCTCATAGCTTCAGTGATATAGTCAGAACGATTCTGTATAACAATGCCACCTCCCTTGTCTGCTTGTTTAATTATAACATCAGTATTTTTCTGGAGGTCTTTCAAGGCTTTGTTTTCTTGAAAACTAAGATTTCTATGAATGTTCAAATTATCATCTGAATCACACAAGTCTGAGGTAATTAGTTCTTGAAAAATTTCAATATATCTACTTTTAGACTCAAGTGGGAAATACTTAGACGGGGGTTTAAGACCAGATTTGGATTCAGTATCATAATTTGTTAAGACCGCTTGTTCTTTTTTAGCGAAATGTCTTTTTAGGGTTAATTTTCTAACTAATTTATTTATATCAATATAGACCTGAAATTTGTTGGGTTTTTTTGTAGGGGCAAAGGACAAACCTTTACTAAGTACAGATATCTCTGATTTATTCAGTACATGATTAGAAAGGTTAAAAATTCCTTCTTTTTTGAGGCTATCATGGTTCATTACATATATCTCCTCTTTTGTGGTCTTGAGGCCTCCCCGTTTGCCTCTCCTTCGGTGTATCTGCGTTTTAAAGGAGATGCAAGTTGTACGTTTTCTCTGAGGGGCCGTTTCCATCTGTCTCTTGGGGTCAGATCTGGAGATAAAAAACCCTCATTATCATTATCAACACCTTCTAGTGCGATGAACCTGTTTGTATTAGTAATGTCTCTGGGTTTAGGATATTTTCTTGTCTCATAATTTTGAGTTTGGAACGTTTTAGATTTTTTATACGGAACAGTGTTCCAACTTGTTTTATCCTGATATTGGTATTTACTTGATATATCTTTCTGAGATCTATTCCAATTTTTTATTTTATTATTCTCATAATCATTCTTATCTCTTAGGAATTTCCTTTGTTTGATTTTAATAACATCTGTTTCGACTCGTTCTAATTTCTTACTAAGTACCACTTCATTTTCAGAAAAAAAGGGTTTCTCCTTTTGAGCTTCTAAAACTTTCTCTTTATCAGTAATTTCAATTTCTAAATTATGTAGAAATTTCTTTTTTTCACATATGATCAATTTGATAAGTTTTTTAGAACACTCATGTAAAATTGAATCCCATTCCTTACTAAATTGGGAATCATCAGTGCTAAAAGTGGGAGATTTATTAATTCTCAACCCTCTGGGTATACGATCAGTTTTAATAAAGTTTTCTAGGGTATTGACATACCACCATACTTTTGTCTCTTTAATAAGGATCTTTTCAAGATCCCAAAAGAGGTTATCAACATCAAGTGGTTCAAGAGGAATAATCTTATCCTCAAAGATTTTTTGACAATGTTCAAATCTTTGATTCACCCTGTTCCCTGTTTTCCACATATTGGGTAAATGTCAATACTGTCTAAACAGAGTATGCAGCTAGTATCTATAACACCAATTGAGTAATAGAGATAAACAATTACAATAGATAGTGCAGTGCATAACTCTGTGAAGATAAACAAGTTCCAATTCAAATATTGTCCTTTGGAAGAAGTAGGTATCCTATGTTCAGGAGGCTGCCAAAATTCCCACAAAGCCAGATGGTGGACTGGAATAAATCTAAACAAAATAAGTAGGAGGGGGCGCCACATAGTATAATACTGTATTCAACAATACAGATAGGTGTACCACAAGCCAGAATTTTAGATCACCAAGTGGATATAGGCACTCAGGTGTTAGGAGTGAATCAGTAAGGAAAAAAACACACACACGCAGGAGGAAATATTTCCAAGACCACCAGCACCATACCAATATGCGTACCAGATAAAAGAACTTTAGAGCTTATCTGTAGGTATAGTTGGTCCCTTCATAGATTAGAATAACTTTGATTCCCCTTCAGGCTGGTGGAAGACCCATTATAGCGGGTATCGATTCCCTGACTTCAAAAATTTCTAAATATGTAGATGTATTCCTAAATAAATATGTTATAAAACTAAAATCGTATATAAAAGATACTACACATGTACTAAAAATCTTTGAAAACTTTAAATGGAATAGGGACTTTCTTTGGGTAACCATTGATGTACAGTCTCTATATACATCTATTGAGCACAAGAAAGGCATTGAAACAGTAAAAAAGAATTTGGATTCAGATGATTCTTTATCTAGCATACACAAGATGTTTATATGTAATTTGATCGATTTTATTTTAACTCATAATTATTTTAAATTTCTTGATGAGTTTTATTTACAATTGTGCGGAACCGCAATGGGCACAAATTTTGCGCCGGGTTTTGCAAATTTATTTATGGGCGTATGGGAAGACCAATATATTTACAGTTCCAATGTTTTTTCGGATAACATTGTCTTATTTAAAAGATATATTGACGATATTATAATAGTTTGGCAAGAAGACATTGAATCTCTGAATGACTTTATGCAATATATTGGGGAAAACAACTATAATTTGAAATTCACAATGAAGTGTGATCCTATAAGTGTAGAATACTTAGATCTCATCCTTATAGCACAGGGCGAAAAGGTTATTACTAAGAATTTTATTAAACCTGTTGACACCAACAGCTACTTGCATTTTGATAGTTCCCACGCTAAAAAATGGAAAACCAATATCCCGTACTCCCAATTTTATCGCATAAAGAGGAACTGTAGCGATGCTACCCATTGTAAGGAACAGCTTAATATCTACTCAGAAAGATTTTATAAGAGAGGTTATCCCCAAGAACTACTAAATAATGCGATTGAAAAAACAGAACATCTTAATAGACAAGAATTGATATCATATTCAAACAAAAATAATAACAAAAGCAAAATTGATAGCAAAAAAGATGAGGTTTCATTTGTTACTACCTTTTGCAGTGGAGAGAACAAAATTAAATCAGTTCTATCTAAGCATTGGAATATTTTAAAAAAAGACCCTATTCTACACGATATCCTTCCTGAATCACCAAAAATCATCTTTAAGAAAAATCTCAACCTAAAAGATATATTGGCTCCAAGCCATTTAAAATGCATTAACCCCATTAAGAATCCTTCTACTTTTTTGGACACCAAAGGGAGCGTAAGATGTAATCAGTGCAACATCTGTAAATATACAGCCCCTATGAATAAAAAGTTTTCTAACTATAACAATAGTAGGAATTTTATAGTTAAAAAGCTAATGAATTGCTTAACTACATCAGTCATTTATCTTTTAGAGTGCCCCTGTGGGTATAAATATGTCGGTAAAACCAAAAGACAGTTAAAAATCCGAATTCAAGAACATGTGAGAAACATAAAAAAACAAGTAATCAGCCACTCAGTCTCAAAACATTTTAAAGAGGCCCACTATTCGGATCCTCAACATTTAAAATTTATGGCCATAGAACATGTTGAACTGGGCGATAGAGGTGGCGACCTTCAAAAACTTCTCTCCCAGAGAGAAATGTTCTGGATTTACACACTGGGTACACTTGTGCCACAAGGGTTTAACGACAATTACGAAATAGCCCCTTTTTTATAGTTAGGTATTCTTATAACCTCATATTTCGGTTTACCTTGAGTGTTTATGCTAATAGGTCTGTTATTACACCTTCTTAATATTTAATATAAAATCTTATTGTTGGGTTTTTTATTGCTATGTTATTTTTATTTTTATTGCTATATTGTCTATATTGTTATATATTTGGGTTTTACAATGTAATGTTTTTTATAGTCTATATTTTATATGTTAATTACATGTTTTATATTAGAGCTCTGGGATCATTATGTTGTAATATACACAACATTTCTATTAATAGTTTTATTTAATATGATAATTGTATTTTATATATATATATATGTAAAAATGTAATACTGGTGATATCTTGGCTCAGGTTTTTTTCAATTAATATCTTTATGTATATAAACTATATGTTTTGTACTTTGATTAGAATTATCCTATTGAACAGATTGATTGGATTAGTGTATACACACAAGCACTCTTTGATAGCTGAACTGCTGTTTTAACATCTAAGACTCGTTTTATGTTTTAAAATAAGGTTTGAATAAAGTTGGTTGAGAAAAAACCAATTGACATCTGACGTCTGATAGACGTCCTCACGTGTAACACCAGACGACGCCACTTGTGCGCATGCGCAAGATGGCGCGGCACATACTATTTATATTCGTGACTTGGAGAGTCACACAGTATGATTCCTCCTGATGAAGTCTCTGCTTAATGAGACGAAACGCGTTGAAGATTGCTTCCTAAGAGCCTGCTGGTTTATCTCTAACAGCGTGGCAGCGTGTTCTTTGTTGAACCTTGCTGAGGATTATTTCCCTAAAGACTCAGTGACCTGTATCTCTGGCAACGAGGTAGCGTGATAGTTATTGGATCCTGCTGTCCTGTTCCAGCTTAAAGATACCCAGATAAGCATATATCTTAATCTTTAATGATATATGAAGTGCCTGTCTGTGATCCTGTAAATGTTGAGCAACAACACTCCACCAGCCTGAAGGGGAATCAAAGTTATTCTAATCTATGAAGGGACCAACTATACCTACAGATAAGCTCTAAAGTTCTTTTATCTGGTACGCATATTGGTATGGTGCTGGTGGTCTTGGAAATATTTCCTCCTGCGTGTGTGTGTTTTTTTCCTTACTGATTCACTCCTAACACCTGAGTGCCTATATCCACTTGGTGATCTAAAATTCTGGCTTGTGGTACACCTATCTGTATTGTTGAATACAGTATTATACTATGTGGCGCCCCCTCCTACTTATTTTGTTTTAGATTTATTCCAGTCCACCATCTGGCTTTGTGGGAATTTTGGCAGCCTCCTGAACATAGGATACCTACTTCTTCCAAAGGACAATATTTGAATTGGAACTTGTTTATCTTCACAGAGTTACGCGCTGCACTATCTATTGTAATTGTTTATATATATATATATATATATACTATATATATATATATACATATATATATATATACAGAGAACTGACCACTATATATATATATATATATATATATATATATATATATATATATATATATATATACAGAGAACTGACCACTATATATATATATAAATATATATATATATATATATATATATACACAGAGAACTGACCACTATATATATATATACAGAGAACTGAACACTATATATATATATATATATATATATAGAGAACTGACCACTATATATATATATATATATATATATATATATATTTATATATATACAGAGAACTGACCACTATATATATATATATATATATATATATACAGAGAACTGACCACTATATATATATATATATATATATATATATATATACATACAGAGAACTGACCACTATATATATATATATACAGAGAACTGACCACTATATATATATATATATATATATATATACAGAGAACTGACCACTATATATATATATATATATACATACAGAGAACTGACCACTATATATATATATATATATATATATATATATATATACAGAGAACTGACCACTATATATATATATATATATATATATATATATACACACATACAGAGAACTGACCACTATATATATATATATATATATATATATATATACAGAGAACTGACCACTATATATATATATATATATACAGAGAACTGACCATTATATATATATATATATATATATATATATATATATATATACAGAGAACTGACCACTATATATATATATATATATATATATATATATATATATATATATTATATATATATACAGAGAACTGACCACTATATATATAAT